>NC_057876.1:8473968-9076083 GCF_019740435.1 Gambusia affinis | reverse complement strand
ATACATCATCACTTGCTGACACGTTGCCATTTTCCCTGTTTTTCCCAAGCACGTTTCCCGTATTGCAAGCGTTTGCAGAGAAAAACATGGCAGCTCTTCTGTGCATGACAACACAAGCGCCTGACATTATTTACTCTGTATGCAAGCGTGTCTCCCGTCTCATGGTGTCGCAGAAAAGGCCACAGTTTATCATGAATAGTGACTATAATTGCTCTAAAGCCAAGCCAAAACTTTGCTAATAAACAGCAGGGGAGCAGCAGGTCAGCTTGTTTGAAAATGTGTTGGTCCTAATGATGGCGGCTTCTTCTAATGCGTGACTTTCAGCTTTGTGACCACGACTATTAGTTGGCTGAGCTGACCTTCCCTCAGATCCCCTCCAAAAAAAACTGCCTGTGAGCTAAAAAGCTGGGCTGAAAGATGAAGACTGTGGGTGAGACCTGCCACACACCTGCCAGGTTAATCATTTCTTAAAAGACAGATGATATTCAAGCAAAGAACGAGAGAGAAAGAGAGAGAGAGAGACAAAAATCCCCAACAAGAAGCCCAACAAGTTGCCAGTAAGGCTTGATGTTGTTAACATGCCACCGCTTCTCATTTGCAGGGGTCACAGTTGGCATGAACTCCTAACTTTTGATGATGTTTCCAATTTGTATTTGTGTGTGGGTGCATGGCAGTGCACTTCAAAGGAGGTGGGGGGGTAAGCCTTTCATTTTATTGCATGTTCTTTAGGTTAATGAGGTTAAATACGTAATTTCTTTGGAGAAGTAAATTATCATTTTATGGGAGGGCATTCCAGTCACGCACTACTTTATGTCAAACGCATAATGAAGGGCTGATGGTGACTAAATTGGCTTAGATTATTGTCACGGCACAACATTCTTCAAAGTCATTCTACGCACAAACACACACAGGGAGTATAAGCCACTTAGCAGACTTCTTGCAGGTCAATGCACACACTAAATAAACATACTATAGCTCCATACGTCTGTACATTCCTCTCTGAGTGGGATTGGCTTAGGCCGACATTATGTGTCAAAAACATACAAGGTCATTGACAGGTCTTTGCATACGTGCATAAACAACAAACACTAGAGGCTAAATGTTTCCCTGCCTAATCAGGCAGCCAATGAAAATGATTTATTTGGTGCAAAATGCCGGATGTGAGGCAGGAAGGCTGCAAACCGTGATATTTGAGAGAAATGCGTAAGGTTTTGAACTCATATTTGGCTGCAGCTGCTTCTTCAGAGACAATTCAGCTGGCAAAATACACAAACACACACGCACATATCGCTAAACACACAGAACACGGATGCACCAGCTGTCAGTGTGCTGAGCCATGATGTCCAGGGCAGATTTCCTGCTGCAAACAGACTCCACGTCTCATCTGTCCAGCTGACCATGTCAACTCCCAAGTCAGGGGCACATCTACAGGAGGAGCATGAGGAGGACGTGATGAAGTGTTTGTGATGCAGGGAAAGAGACAGCTGGATATGCTTCTAAAACCCAAAATAGAATAATGTAACCGCAGTAGAGCTGAGTGACACAGAGACAAAATGCTATTACAAAATTATTCACAATACAACGAATTTTAGCTATGAATCTCCCACAAGTTCCTAAGTTTTCTGGCATTTAGCAAAAAGAATATTGTTTTGGTAATTTTGACTAACCTAAAGTTTGGTCTGATTTAACTTCAGACAGTGAGAAAAAATGTAGTCTTTTTTTATGTGGTGTATGTAAATTGTTGTAAATTGTTTAACCCAATTAAAAGTCTGGAATATTTCAAAGCAAATTGAAAATCTCTGATCTGATTCACAGAGTCAGATCAATTCAAACTGATATGTTTGAGCTTTTTGGCATTAAAGAAAAGGTAAAAAAAAAAAAAATCTCAGGATGTGCAAAAGTCTCTGGATGTGAAAGATGTCTCTGTCCAAAGTTAGTAGACCTCACCTGAAATGACCTGAAAGCTGTGATTTTGAGGACATTAATCACAATACATTTGTGGTAGCAACAATCCCATCAGTCATAATGTCAAAACATAACACATTATCAATTTAATGAACATGTCAAGGGGACAATGCCTCATACAGCAACACTAATAAGCCAATTACTTTTTCCATTTAAGAACAACTAAGTGTTATCCCAGTTCCCCATTCCAAACGATTAAACATTACCATGCCTAAACCATAAAGTATTTTAAAAAATAATTTATTTTAAGAAGTGTTTTTGCACTTCTCCAATTATCTCTTTTTCATATTTTTTGAGCTGTGTTATCTCCAACTGATTTATTTATTTTTTTTCTGTACACACCAATCTCAAGTCTCACTTTAAAACCACATTCCACATACATACGCTCTTTCATCCTCCACTGCTGCTTGCTGTCAACATGTCTTATCACCATCTGTAAAACATGCATGTATTATTATTTTTTTAATTTCACCCCTATCTGCTTGTGAAACAAAATCGCAAAATGCACTGCTGTTGCAGCACGGGCCTATCAGCAGGGTAGAAAATCTTCGCCGGCGAGGAAATATAACTCTCTTTTCTGTTTCTCCCTCATGGCATCAACACATCATGTGCCCTTTGGAGCCAATTACAATTTTTTTTTTTAAACAACATCATGTCCCTGAAGGAAGGCATCATTGAGCAATCACTGGGCGTAATTTACATCACAATGATGAACGGCAGCTGTAACAAGTGCTTTATGACACCATCAGTCCTTACGATGTTCCCCGAAATTAATTCAATTAAAGTTACCAGCCAGAGTATTAAACAATTTCAAGTTTAGCGGCCATTAGCGGGCAAAGATTTCTCATCCGCTGATGTTGATGTTTTTCCTCTAAATCCTCGCTTTGTTCGAGTGGTTTTCTGCTTGAATTTAAAGCATTCACTCTTTATTTAGTAATCAGTCCAAGTCTGATGTTGGTGCATAATGGTTCCAGGAACAGCAGCAATTTTCAAACATTCTTGGAAACAACATCCATAAACCAATGACAACATTTATACAGGGAGTTATCAAACGCACAAAATGAAGTTGAATTGGATGTGCAAGAGGGAGAAAAAAGCTCCATCCACCTTCATATATAAACTGAAGAGTGGCTAACTGATTTATGTTTGTCCCCAAGATGACAAATATTTACCCCTCCGCATGTCTGCAGTTCAGAGTACATTTTTCATTGAGACAACCATGCTTCAGCAAGCACTCCTTCACAGGCCACAGACACTAGTTCTGTCAAACACACACACACACACCCACACACACACACGCCTCCGTAGAATCCAAAAACACAAGCACACACGTTTCCAAAACATGTTAAAAATAACACAAAATGCAAAAATGCAAATGAGGAAAAATGCTCAGAAACAGATTTGTTATATTTTCAGTTAAAGGAAGCCAGAGAGTCACGCGACCAAAGAGAATCTGCGAACATCATGGGTCATTAATACCGAACTAGAAAACAATCAGTTACTGTCACCAGCTGCATTCACAGCTACACGCAGAACGCATTGCATTTCATAAACATGTGGGAGAACTGGCGGCAATGGCGATGTGATCCTCATCAGGTCATATTTGCATCTGATGGACATAGACACTTAAAAAAAAGAAAAATCTATTGATTCAAGGACAGAAGGAGAAGCAAGCCCTTGGAGAATATTGGTTAATATGTAAATCGGTTCTCACGTGCTAAATGACATTATTGCTACCCGCTCCTATTTAATTGAGTACAAAACTGGCTGCTGTCCTACTGCAGGAGAGTGCATCTGTTTGCATTTATTCCTTCTTGGTATGAGTAACGCAATTCCAAAAGCGTTCCTGAGATCACTTGGGTGCACTTATGAACCTTTGCGGAAATGTTCAGATGCCACTTCACCAAACGGTTAGCGCCTTAAAAGAAAATTATTAGCAGTTTTTCATGTGATGTTACTAATCATTGTGTCAAAAAAGACAGAAAAGTTGGGAGTCAGCTTGTGCAAATAAGGCAAACATCAACACAATTAATGAGCCTTGCACCTTCGAACAGGAGCTTACACGTTTGCTTTTT
The DNA here is from genome assembly GCF_019740435.1 of Gambusia affinis. NCBI lineage: Eukaryota > Metazoa > Chordata > Actinopteri > Cyprinodontiformes > Poeciliidae > Gambusia > Gambusia affinis. Next base: position 9,072,043 of record NC_057876.1, on the reverse strand, counting down.
CCGGTTTGTTGATTCCTGTTTATTAATCTTTCTTGTCATCTGTTTGAAGATGGTGGGAAGACGGTTGGGGGTGGGGGCGCTCCATGCATCGCCGTTTACCACCGGCGCCGGGACGACACTCTGCGACACCTTTGCTTTCAGCTCGCTTTCAAGTCAGCGGCGTGTTGAAAGACGCGTTTGCCTTGAACCCTACGAGACCATTTTAAGTCCCTGTCAGTGTAAAAGAGCTGACATTTTGGGAGCGCAAGTGAGATGCTTGTTTGTGTGGGAAATGTGTTCGTGTGAACACGCAGCTCGGAGGGATGCTTCCAGATGAACAGCTGAGAACCCAAATTTGTGCCCAACTCCAAGAGTGCGAGACAAATTTATCATTGTGTTTTCTTAATAGCTGCGTGGTCAAACGTGTGATTCTGAAGCAACGGTCCTATTCTTGGAGGAGCCATTAGCAGTGTTGACTACGAGCCTAAATTGGAAGAAATATTCATATTCATCACTCAAGTGCTACAGCTGACGCTTTGTCCCCCTCTCAGCCCCAGATGTTTCTGCAGACAGTCAAGCTTTGGGGCTAAACCAGCGTTTTCAACAATTAGTTCTGTGCACAGGGGGCTTAATCGCCGGCTGTGACTTTCAAATAAACTCATTAGGCTTCTCTATAAATTCAGTCATTAACCATACTACATACTGTATATTCAACAAAGTTTAGGGAAGAATGTTTAAAGCAGAGACCATAGAGCAATGTCTTCTACCCACAAAGAATAAATGTGAGCATCTAAGGGCAAAAATGTCAGCGGTGATTCATCAGTGCCTTTCAGAAAGAAAAATATCTAAAATTTTAATCACTATTATGCAGTTTGTTGAGGAAAATATTCAGAAAGTTTGCATCTCAGAGTTGACCACACAATTCCTGTCAGAGCACTTACACCTTACAACAGACTGTTTGTGTGGAATTGGATGAACAGATTAAAAAATATGTAATGTGTGTCGTTACCAGGCAGATATGTTTATGCTGCAGTCTTTGGAGTATTCAGCAAACAGGACAAGAGATTTCTGCAGAGTCAGCAACTCAAGCCGAACAACTGGGCTTCCTTGGATGCAATATTCTTCACCAACTAGCATTGACTGCATTAATTCACATAATTATGACAGAACTGGCCTTCACAGAACAGCTGGATTTACGAGTAGATTAAATTAGACACACATGGGCTGCCTTTTCTAATTAGGTTACTTCTGAAGGGAATTAGCTGCACTAGATTTTATTTAGGGACGTCAGAGTAAAGGTGGCTAGATGCAAAGATTTCTAAAACTCTCTCTGACTATGCATCCATCTATTTCTGGTGCACTGAAAATATGAAAAAGTTCAAAGCATATTTATACTTTAGCAAACAGAATATATTCAATATCCTCAACAAAACAAAAATGTTCAAATTGATGACACTTTTTGAATGAAAAATGGCTGCAGAATGTTCTAGAAAATGGAAAAAAAAGGGGGAAAAAAACAACTTTGCAAATATTTCCAGACACAAGAAGCACATTATGTGGTCTACATTATGATATGAAAACACAACATAAAAGACTGTGCTGTTGCTAGCATTTCAGTATAAATGTGTAGAAAGTTTCAGAAGATCACCTCGTCGACTTTAGTGGTGAATGTTTTCTTTTTTGTTTGTTTTTTTCCAAGTGAGTAACAGAGATTTAAACACATCTGACTTAATAACTGCAAGCAAGCCTCAAAGGAGCTGTAGACATACAGAGCTGAGCAGGACAGGCTCAGGCTCAGACGCTGCTATCCGAGGCATGCGCACACTTCTGGATTTGTCGTCCCTTTACGCCTAGCCTGAAACAAGGTTAGCCATACACAAGGTGATTATAGGAATCACAGCAGGCAGAGGAGGAAACAGTAGCAGTCAGTAACGTGGACAGAAGTAAAGAAAAATCCTTCCATTTTTAAAGAAGAGGTTTAAAACTCATAAGAGGAAGAGAAAGAGGTAAAGATCCTTTTAAATTACCAAATTAATCCTTTGATTAACAGATGCACATAGAAGTACAATAAATTTGCACAAAAACTGTAGAAGACTTGACTGCTGGAAAAGTGTGATGAGGAGGAAAAATGTATCCAGTGAAAGAACAGAATTAAGGTAAAATGTATGAAGATATGAAATAATCTGGTCTTTATGAGAGTTTATAATCCAATAATGATTTTATAGAAATGAATGAGAAACAGTCGATATAACAGATTTTTAAAATGTCTTGCTCCTGATGCTGTTTGTTCACTAGTATTCACTAACAAACCTCAAAGGTTTTCACAGAACATATGAACTTTTAACTTACGTGACTCCTGAAACTAGTTTTTATCAAAAGAATCAGGGAAAGAATGATTTTCAAAAATTTTGAAAACCATTTATTATCAGAAACGTCACTATTGCACGTTACTTTGTGTCTCTCTACAAAAGATAAAAATAAATCACTAACAATTGTAAACTCTTCCTTTCACTATAACTGCACACCCACTGTAAAGTGAAATTATGGGTTAAAAACACATTTTCATATAGCATCTCTAATTTTACAAAAAGCCTTACTTTTAAGGTTTGCCAACCTGCATCAACTCGACATGCCACATGTTCCCCGGAGTGCTGGGAAACGACACAACAAATGCAAAGGAACTAACTGGCTGTGTCTGCAGAAACCCCTTAAAAAAAATCCCTCCTTCTCAAAGGGTTTCTGACACGAACCGTTGTTACTGAGCCCAGTGACACTCATCAGCCACCTCTAACTGCCTGTTCCTTCTCCTCTTCCTCCTCGTGTCAGTGTGTACCGTCCTCCTCGCAAGGATCTGGGTAGAAACAAATGGAGGATGACTTGAACTATCTAATTAGTGTGACAGAGCTCAGAGGCTTTGCAGCATGTGACAGAGAGTTAGAACACAACACAAAGGTATGATGCATAACAAGGCTGGGAGAAGGCATCACCTGTTCAACTCTAATAACCGGAAAGAAAAAGCCAGCGCCAAGTTTCTGCAGGTGATTTACCAGGCTAGGAGTTTTTAGAAGGGATTCCCAATAAGACTGAACTTACAGTCCACCATTAAAATATCAGACAAGTGTTTCAGTCGCCACCCCAAAAAAGAGAAGGAGAAATTTAAAGGATTCTTTTAATGAGACGGAGAGCAACTGAGAAATGAATTTAAACTTGCAATTCAGTGAATTTTCTACATAAAGAGCTATTTCTCTCACTGTACAAACATTATGCAGTTCGCCTATCCTTCCTGGCTCTCGGGTAAATATATACAGCTCTGGAAAAAAATTAAGAGATGATCAGTTTCTCTGAACTACTGACAGCATGCCTCCGAAATCCCAAGCAAAAATTTTGTATTTATTTGCAGAAAATGAGAAATGGTCAAAATAAGTGCGTTCAGACCTCAAATAATGCAAAGAAAACAAGTTCATATTCATTTAGAAACGACAGCACTAATGCTTTAACTCAGGAAGAGTTCAGAAATCAACATTTGGTGGAGAAACAGTGAGGTTTTCAATGGAGTTCAGTGCAGTGGTTTCTGAACTGTATGTAAGCAACAACATGTCATACTGTAGACAAAGTTTCATTTTCAACAAGTTTAAAGCATGTTTAAATTAAGCATAATGAGATCTCGGGTCATTATTTAGTAACACAGGATATTAAAATACCACAATATTTATAAGTGAAGAATGTTAAGAAAATCATGTTGTAGAAAAACTAACCCTGTCTAGTTTTTCTACAACAACACAAAGTTTTAACGACTATCAATCTGATTTTTGTAAAACACTTTCAACAGAAGCTGCTTCACATAAAGTGTCCAGACATGATAATGGACAAACACTTGGGATTTTACAGTTAGTGTTGTTAGACCGCAGCAGCGTTCGATACTGTCAATCGTACCATTTAAATGAGCTGACTTTATAATTTGGTGGGGATTGCTGGAACTGTTTTAGACTTGTGAAGAGTCTTCAATTTCAAAAAGTTTATGGTTTATTTGATAAACTGTACCACGCAGGATTCTACTTATCTAATATTTTGGGCACCTCAAGGCTCTGTAGTGGGCCCACTTTTGGTCTTACTACATATTTGTCTACTTGGACAAATCAATAATAGATTTAAAAATGTCTCATCAATTTTATGCATACCAAACCCAGATCTCATGAACTCTCTAAATTATTGGAGTCTCTAGCTAAGTGTCTGATCATTGACCCAGAAAGCAAATAGAAAAACAATAGATTTGACTTTTAAACTCAGCTGTTAGGCAAAGCCTAAGGAATCTAGGATTTGTGTTTCTCTTGAAAGTTACAAAGACTATTTTTCCTTGAGACTTCTACTGCATGTTCTCCCCTTTTTTCTGACTGTTATTCTTATTTTGTTGTGCCATTTGAAACGGAATAAGTCATATCACACATGTTTTAATATCTCTTATAGTTGTTCCCTGCATTAATTTAAAATTTCTGACTTTTAGGGTCCTTCATGGTCAAGCTTCTTATATTACTGAATTATTAAAGCCTCATCCTCCAGTTGAGCCCTCAGGTTCTCAAACCAAAATCTACTCTTAGTCCCATGAAAAAGATTAAGAAAAAACTCCAGGGGATTGCTCTCCCCTGACTTTCACTCCTCAACTGTGGTACTTTAGGGAGTTTCAAGTTTCAAGTCGTTTAGACTCTGAAATATCAGGACTGATCAAACCAAAAATTGATAATCCTACACAGAACAAAGGCTTCCTAAAATACAGTTTCATGTTTATGAGACTTTGGTTGAGGAGCAAATTCAGTGTTTTTTTGTTTTTTTTGCAATAGGACCATTTTAGCTTGAAAAGGTCATGTAAGCTCTGGGCTAAGTAAACATGGACTGATTAATTACAGATTGATAAAAGACACAGTTTGTGATCAGCTTAGATGTAATCTAGTTGATAAAAAAGTAAATAAATTGGGATTGTTAATTTTTCCCAAAATGTTGCTAACATCCAATCTGTCATTCTTGTAAGTTTCGTACTGCGTATTGTGTCTCCTCATAAGTCGTGCCAAACAAACATTTGGTCAAGTTTTAACATTTAATATAATCCTACTCAATATTAGTTTTAATAATTGTGATATCTTCTCTGTTTGGATCAATAAAAACAGCAGTGAAAACAACAGTTTCTTCTGCTGTTTATGTACAGCAGGCCAAATGAAGGTACCATTTGGGAAGTCATGTTTCTGTATTTTTTTTTAAATTTCTCATTTGTGTTAAGTAAAAGAAAATGACAATTTTTTATTGAAAGGTTGCCTTGCGAAATGAACCAAAAAAAAATTCCCTGTAAAGCTGTGCTTTTTGAGACAATTTTAGCGATAATCCCTAAAGGCAGGATGAGAAAAACGGTATGAATCACCTACGGTCTGGTCAATGGAAAGTATTTAATTTAAAACCTCTCAATCAATAAGAATCAATTTATCCACCCATACCTAATTAACTATCATGATATTTCCCTTCAATATTCAAAGCTTTTTTTACTTGTACGCCTACACATGACCACTTTTACATATTAATGAAGTCAGAAAGCTTAGTATTTTTGCTTAATCCAACTTTAATTTTTTCTTCTCTGTTTATCTTTTTATGTGGATGTATTGTCAGAGATGTAATATAGAGTACTTTTTTAGACATCAGATACAGCTACATTAAAAATATTGTAGAGTCAGCTGGAATAATCGATTAGGTATTATGAATACCTGAACTCAATACCCCCCAATAACACTGAAATATTTTATCTGAAGCATAAACAAGACAGCCAGTATGATCCTTTTATCTACCTAGTTGATGCAACAATAAGCCTTTTGCACTGAGACCACACAGATACGTTGCTAATGTTAGAGGCAAAGTCCAACGACAATCCCCGCCTCTGTAAGCCGCAAGGTTGAAAAGAATAATGAATGTTGCAAGAGAAAGACATGTAGAAGTGTAGGAAGATCCAAAGACAAATGTTTTTCCACAGCGACATGTGTGCACAAGATGCAAAGCCTTCAATTCAGAGGCTGTGGACCTGAAAGAGAAATATGAGTGAGAATTATGTAGATAAGTGTGAACCTGTCTAGAAATGAAAAGCAGAGCTGGTTATCTGATATGACTTTCCCTCCAAAGCATAACCAAAGCACATCTCAACTCCACGCGTGTTTAGGGTATCAGTCCTAGGCAGCACAAGCATGAAGAGTGGGAAACTCATTTCAACCTGAACAGCTTTTTGATTATTTTCAAGTTTTTTCCCCCCCCTCTCTCTTTCTTCCTCTACCTCTTTCCAGTCCTCTTAACATAAAACCCACAAGCAAAGACACACCAGTGGCTCTGGCTCAGCAAAGCATGAATACAAATCGGTTTTGGAGGAAGCGTTGCTTTCAATGCACAAATCACATCGTCTCCTACATCTTAGTTTAAGCTACCTTACAAGATGAATAAATTTTCTCAGCCAATTAAACGAGGTTTGCTTTGATTTGAAATACTAACTTTGGTGACTAAAATGAAGCCGTGAGTGTGTGAGTGCTGCGTGTGAATGTGCCACATGTCACATTCACACCAGCAAGTGGGAAAAACACAGATCCAGATGAACTGCGGTCAAAATAAGACAGCTTAAACCTTCTCACTTTAACCAGTGTCGTCCTAAATAAGAGTGACTCGTGTTATTTGGCCTTTATCTGTGCTTTGACAATCACACTTATAATATGCACATGACTCCACTGACAGCCATGTGTATTAAGAACGATGTACGGCAACTTTGGGGACATGCGGCATGGCTCTGCCCACCGACATCTGCATAATAATAATAATGATGGAGGCTGATGTGCAGTCACTGAAGATGTCAACAAGGAGAAAATCACAGAAATAACACAAACGGGGAAGAAATGGTAAATTACAAACAATGACTGAGCATTAGATCCTGTTCCTAAAATTGTTTACTTGTTTTTCCATCAGACTTTTACTTCCTCTGCATTAGCAGCACTGGAGCCTGTACGAAGCAGAGATAAAGAGAAGGTAACACCGCTGAGCATGGCGCTTGGTCTGCTTTAACCCTGCAGATCAGACGTGATGTAATGAGATTTAAGCTACTTCAGGCCTGGACTGCTGATGCCTGCGCAATTTAATTTCCTACACCCTGTGCCACACAACGATTTGTCTTATTAAAAAACGTATTATTTTTAACTCGTCAACTCGCCTGTAACACATAAAGACGTGTAGCACCCTGCAGATGATAACCAGAGGCTGGCACATGTCTTAATGCCTCGAAGTTACACAGTTTATCAAACCCAGGAATGATGAATTGAAACGTTAAGTTTAACTTTTAGGAATTTCTGGCAACGTACGTGTGAATCTCATTCCAAAATGAACGACGCTGCCCATGTTTAGAGTACTGATGTAATGTCTTACTAAGCACAACTCAAAGATTTTATCATTTCTTTCGTTTTCTCATGCTCTCTCCTTTGCTGCAGGACTTCTTCACTCCAGCTAAAATCTTTCATTTCACCTTACTGTGTCCTGCCTCAGAAAGTTTTGGCTTACACTAGTTTGACATTTTTCTTAAACTAAAATGTGATGTAAAATTAGTTCATGGCATGTTGTGCAAAGTGTATGAAAGAAGCTTCAGCTGTGAGATTTAGGGTGCACCGTCATTAAAGGAAGATCTAAATGTTCTATTAACTGGACAACACTGATCTAGAATATATAAAAAAGTAATTTCAGGACTATTATTATGGCACTATATAACATAGAAAAACCCTAAATCGATGATATTATGGCCCATTCTAATGACATCATTATTAATAAACACAGACTTTGTTTACTACTCCGTTTCTCTCCCTGCAACATGATCCTTTCACTCTGCCTGAGCGTTCTGACTTTGGTAGCTATGATAGTGTGCGTTTTGCGAACTTGTACTGTCGACCCTCTGAATCTGAACCAGTTCTAAACAGGGAGGTGCAGAAAGGCCACAACTAGCCACGCTCCTTTGGCGAACCCTGGCTTTGTTTTGACCGGTTGGCTTCACACATTTGTGTGACATTTTGAAGTGCAGGTACGATGCAGGCACTGCAAGAACGACATAAGTTGTCTTAATTATTTATTGTTCCATAAATAAATAATGGACAACTCTTCTAGCAACATTTTTAAATAGAAATCCTGGGTTGTTAAAAATGTTTACAGTCGTGAGTGTTGTGCTCATTTCAAGCAGGATTGGGACACATTTTTATTATTGTTCGATTTTGTTTAGTTAATTTGCCCCAAAAACTAATTTTAAAAATACTAATTAACTGAATTAATTCAACACATATTCAGGTGGCTCACTATATAGTTCAGATATATATAGAAAATCAAGAACTTGCCGACTTTCGGCATATGCATTCCCCACAATTCTGTATTTATAGCTCTGATTAGGGAGCTCTTGCAATTTGCTCTTGATGCATAGCTTAACCTTTTTGACATTTTGATTTCTGAGAAATATGAAGTGGATGTTCTGCGAAGTATGAAATGTCTTTCAGAGCTGTAAAGTAAAAGTACATCAGCTCTTTGAAAGGTTCAATCCAAGAGCTGATCTCAGACTTCTGGGATTTGTTATTTTAGTCTTTCTCTATTCAAACTAAAATTTATCTCAAGTTTAAAATCTGTGTTGATAAGCAGTGTATAAGTAACAGGGTAAGACAGGTGTGCAGAAAGTGTACTACGTGTTGCCAACATGTTTACTTGGAGTGCGCCAGCTGAAGATATTTAAAGCTCTGTCATTATTTGTGTAGAAAACTCGAATGACCTTTGAAAATGTAATCTTGCTGAGCCTGTGAACTGCTTGTTTTCCAACACCAAAATTCGAAAATCATTTGCTGTTCGGTGTGCAAAAAAAACAAAACAAGATGTAATAACATTTCTAAAGTTTAACCTGCAAAGCAGGAATAAACACACAAGTATCTCTTGGGAAGAAAAAAGGAGAAAGTCCATTTCTCTGCAGTCAGTAAAGTGAATGTTGTATTCCTTTCAGTCCAGTACAACCAAATATGTTATGCTGTATTTAAGTCATGGTCAACATAACAAACCCTTCTGTTCATCATCGTAACACAAAGGTTGAGTCAGCTGATGCAGAAGCAAAGTGAATTTAAGATCACAGCTTTGTTTTTCTCCCCTCACTCACATTTACAAAGCCACACAAACACATTTCACAAACTCTATAAACTGTCCCCTTTAAGGTCATCTTTTAGAGACTAGTGCCTTTCAATCTGTCATATTCACATTGCGAATGCAATAAAAGGGAAAAACCAACAAGTCTCCTTTGTTATTATCGTGTTTGTGCTCAGCAAATTCAACCTTTTTTTCCCCAGTTCCCACCGCAGGTACAACAACAGCTGCTAGAGCTTTTTCTTCCTTCTCTGCTTTCTCCAAATCCATAAAGAGCCTTGATGGCCACGCTCTACATTACAGAGACAGAAATTGCCTCCACATCCAACCCAATAATGTGCATGAACAATAGCAAAGCATTAGGTGACTGGCAATAAATATCTGAAAAGAGGCACTTTGCTCCTGGAAAATATACCAATAGATTTCAACCTATGAAGTTAGTGGACTAATCTTATCGGGGCTGTCGAGCGCCGCTCATAAAACTGAAAAATGGCGTAAAGTGCTGCAATTGCAAGACAGATCATTATCAAAATTAATAAGAACACCTTTTTTTTAATAAATCAAGTCTGCATGTTGGCTTGTTCTTTTCTTGAGAGTGGAGCAGAAAATAGAGTCCCGGAGACTTACTGCAATTAGGGCTTTTCTTGTTTGACTGTAAAACTACCTGGAAAATGGAAGTCTTAAACTATAGGCTCACTCTGAGAGCATTTGAATGTCATTTGGATAATGGATCCGTACCGAGGGTTTCTTTGAGGTGATGCTTTGAATGCAACTCAGGTGTCGGCATAGAAAGGCCACGTTTGAACGAACCATCCTGTCAATTTGGTTTTAATGACAATTCAGTTTCCGAGAAGGGGAAATGTTAGTCATAGTAAATCTAGCATGACAGGCCTGATTTCACTTGAACATTTCCTTTCTTTAAACGACGAGCCAATTCCTCCAAGACAGCAGGATATGGTTTAACTTTCAGGTGAATGAGAGCTGAGCACCGCTGGTCATTTTCAAAAGAACAGGAGAAAAGACAGGCTCTGAAACGCTTAGGAATTAGAAAATACATATTAATAATCCTGCAGCAAGTTCTGAATCCAAATGTGAACTCGACAATGAATTTAGATTTTTAAAACTATCTGTTATCGAGCTTCAATTCAAAAATGTAAATGTCTTTCCTCTCCAGCGCCCTAAATTAAATAACAGAGATGTTGCTCGGCCTTCGCAGGTGAAAGAATCAATTAGGGAGAATCTAATAGCCAAGCTCTCTCAAGTAATAACTTCATTTCGGTGCTGCCCTGTGAGACACAAACAAATTTCAAATGAGACAATGAAAACAATCAGCAAATCAAGCCAGAAAAACAAGCTACTAAAGCAAATAAGGGCTGCAGAAAAACACTATTTTATAAAGGTTAAAAAACAGCGAGATTTGAAACAGACAAGCTGAGATTGTACCTCAGAGGAGGAGAGGTGCTGCCAGTCTGTATTAACTCATACAGAGAGGACGAAATTATTTGAAAGTGGTCACTAAGAAGACATAGCGATTGTGCAATAAGAGTACATTGTGTCCCTACAGTACTTGTTAGGTCTGACCCTTAAACAAACAGTCCATGTTGTTTAATTTAATGAATACCAAAGTCTGCATTCTGCACATTAAATCATCACATTTACAGTCTTCTGCTTCTAAATACGAACCAACACTTTATTATAAAAACATAGAAGCAGCGGCAGAAAAGCACGAAGCACAGAAGAAAGATATTTCAGACAGAATTATGTTGAACAGATAACACTGTCATGTTATTTTTGTAAATTCTAAGATCTTCTGTAACAAAAAGACACGATTGTCAAAGCAGCCCCGTATATAAAAGCTAGCTGTATCCATGGCTCACATCTTTGAAATCAGGAGGGTTTTTTTTTTTCCTTCTCTCTAAATCTCATGAAGAAAAATGAACAGTGGCAGCGCATGAAATTGTGTAATTAAAGCCAGATTAGTAATAATGCTCTGATTGTAGTCATGTCTGCTCTGCATATATTTAGTTTCCAGGTGGTGATTATGATTTTCTGATTATGTGGTATTATTAACCCAAAAAAAAAATTAGCACATGAAAAGGAAGAAATACATTTAAATATAATTTAAGTCGCATTTCTTGCAGCAACAATGCTAGAATAACATTTTTACACCGAGGGTTTACCTTCTCACCTAACAAAGATTCAGTGGGACTGTTCGCCTCTAAAGCAGCAGATCTGCAGAGTGAATCTCAACAACAAATGTACCATGAGAGCTGGTAATAAATGACACAACCTCCCTGAATCAATGAGTTGAGGAAACTGCTTCTGTTCAGCAGTTACAAATGGTTGTCACTGTGTAAAACGCCAACTTTCTTCTATGCGGTGAAGGATCGGAGCAGAATGTCCGGTGGCAATCCCAACAACCCCTGCTCCCATTCCTTTTCAGAGGAAAGACATATTGCATTTCGTCCCCCCATCACCTCTACTAGAGGCTCGGGCATCACGTGTCTGTGGTTTAACTTCTCTCCCTGTCACATTCTGGTCCACTGATGTGTAGTGACTGGGGGGGGAAGTCATAACAAGTCCCAATTTCAGTTTTCTGAAAGCCGTGGGGAAGAAGGTGCTCTGGTTATGAAATACCAGAGTGAAACTTTCTGGCTTTCAGACAAAATACCATGTGTGACAATAAACTAACACTCCTGCGACAGACGTGAGGCTGGATTTTAAGGTTCACCTTTAAGCAGGTCAATAATCATAAATGTACAGACATACAGTAAATGGAAAGGTTTAGAGAAAACATGTATGTGCTAAAATGGCACAGTTAACGCTTTCATAGCTACTTTTCAAGTCTCCCCGTGGATATTTCTGCTTATTTTAATTGTACGCAGTTCTTTCGATGTCCTGTGAATAAATATATTTGCCCATTTATCCATAACAACTGGAACTTTCAATATCTAGCAAGTTATTTCCACAATTTACCATTTATTAAAATAATGCCCCTCCGATTAACTTCACCCTCTGCTACGACAGGAGAGAAATGACCATAACAACCCGATATTGGCACAACGTCTCCCGTCTCAGAAACCGTTGTAATTTTTCAGACAGCGCAACGTGTGGCAGAATTATGGTACTGCAAATTTGTCTGTGTTGTCGCCGATCTGTTTGGTCTGGAAGGGTAAAAGTCCAGACCCAAATCCAAATGAAAATCCGTGGAAAGACTTGAAAATGCTTTCCTGACGCTTACCATTCAATCTGAACAGAACTATTTGGAAAAGAAGTCAGTTTTTTGTCAATAATTTAAAATCCCAATAAGTTACGTTAAAGTTTGTGATTGTAACGTGGCAACATTCAAAAGGTATGAATACTTGTATTAAATGGTACACCACTTTCACTGAGCGTCCTGCAACACTATAATCCCCCGCCCTCCAACTAAATCAGCATAAGAGCATTTAATTGACTCGAGAAAAGCTGCTGATGGCGAGAAAAGTTGACTCCTGGAAAGTGCGGTAATTTAAGACTTGATTACATCTGAGAAGCTAATTCTAGGATTTAAGATTCAGTGGGACTTGATAGAACGGTTTATACAACTGCATTCAGAGGAGTTAACAATCTACTCTTAAGCACCACAAATTGCATGCTGCTTTGTTTGATACCGATTGATGATTGGAGTAAAAGAATTCAATGGTGATTACTTTAAGTGCATGAAAATAAACAAAAGATCACAGTAAATACACGCACGAGCAATTCAAACTCATCAAATAATCAGTCGGAAGAAAAAAAAAAAAAGAAAAGCAAACAAGAAAATCACACGTTTCCTGCTATTTAAATACAAGCTAGCGGATAAGTCAACAAGATGGGAGCCATGGGGAGAATCTACCTACCCTGTTGAGAAAGATGACGGAGACGCCCTTTTCAAAGTTTGAGCCCATGAACCCCTGAAAGGTCTGTTCATGCCCCTGCCGGCATGAATAATCACCCCCCCAGCTCCCCTGTAATGTGCTGCGGATGATGTATTGGGCTACATTTATTACTCCTTCGCTCCCACCTGGCTGGGAGCGGCAAGTCCTCCATTAATAAAATAAAATAAAATAAAAATCCGACTGCTACGAGATTCCTCCACAACCCACCGTAACTGCAGGCTTAGATCCACTATTAAAACTGTGTGACCTAATTGGAAGAAATTAAGAGTCATTAAGTCACTTTCCCTGAAATGAAGCATGATATACACTTCTCTTTGTTTCCACCAACCTGGATCTAAAGCAGCTCCAGGCAGGCTGCACTGCTGGTGCCTTTGCTGGTTATTCATTTCACAATCTGGTCCCAGTCCAAAACACAACCAGCTTTAGTTAGTTCATATATATATATATATATATATATATATATATATATATATATATATATATATATATATATATATATATATATATATATATATATATATATATATACTGCTCCTAACATTCAAAGATTAGCTGTGCAGGATAACACATTCTTATTTAAATGTTAATATGGGATTAATAGAGCAAGCAGTGGTATTACAGGATTAAAGCACCATTACATGTCATCCTTTAGCTCCAAACTGAGAGCAAAAGTCTGCCTCACAAACACGTAACACAGAAGAAAGTTAAACACAATGCCTGAAGTTTCTGACATCTGGGTGACATGGTTATAAAAAGGAGTCTTAAAGAGACAGGACACATTTAAATTGTTCAGCTTCATGCAGGAGGAGAGGACTAGATGACAAAGAGCTGATTAACTCTGAAATAGCAAGTCTGACGTCGTAGCAGCGCTAAGTCTGGCTAATAACTGCTATGACTTCACGGTGAAGGATCAAAAACTAGACAAAAAGATGGAAAGTGATGAGATTACTTTTTAACAGGCACTATTAATTTAAACCAATACCCAGCAAACAGAGCACTTCTTTTGCATCATACAGCAGCTTGTAAAGCTTCTCGTTAAATCTGGGGTTGATGTTTATTTTCCCAAGGTGGCAACATAAATAACTGTGAGTGTTGTCAGACTGTTGACTGAATCCTATATTTTCCAAATATAGATTTGGTGAAAGAACTGTGAAAACATCTTTTTAGCAGTTGACTACAACTGCAGATTTTGCAACTAAAAAATAAAGCATGAGGCATCATTCTGACAAATTAGATATTCTATTTAAACAATCTATTTTTTACAGATATAATGTGACATGTATGCTTTAAAATTAAACTGAAAAGCAAACAAATAGGTTAGAGAATAAAGTAGGTAAAAAAACCAAACAACAATCCAATAACTTGGTTAAAAAAGATGAATGTGCTTTGATTTTCAAAATTGCTTGACTTTTCAGCTCTTCTTGAGTTGATGGTTACATGACTTGTATTGAATTGGACTAATGTGAAGTAAAAAGGATCTAAATAATCTAATAAAGGCAGCAGTCAGGAAACGAGTACAATAAAGAGCACGACAATAATGTCATCACCAATACTTGAGACTTTACCAAGAGCTCCCCAGGAGGCCAATACTGATGCTGAAGGCGCTCCAGGAACTTCCAGCAAGAACTGATTACGTTCTCCACGTGTCGACAATCTGATGCAAAGCCACACGACAGAATATATTTTAATTGACTGGCATATTGAAACTGAAAGACAACGGTAAAGAAAGATAAAAGCAAAAGACTATGGCTTAATCCAGTAAATATTATCAATTTCCAGCAGCATTATCCCCATTAGATATTTTCCAGATATCGTGCAGCTCTAATCTGCTGTATTCTCCATATGGACAGAGGAGCAGCGCTGCGAGACAAATGCTTTTTATTTTTCTAAGAAAACATCCAGTGTCTTAATCTTTTACTTTTCAGCATGAGATGAATTTCTTCAAGTAGTTTACAACTCAGTCTGTTTACTGCTATGAAGCTGTCTGCAGTACCGCAGGCATCATTGTTCTTGAATCATTCTTCTTGAGGCTGCATGTCACAATTTTCCACCTGTAACTGGAAACATTCAAATGCAGGCATGTTCCTTGCTGTAATGTACGCTAAGGAAGAACTACCATGATGTCATGGGGCACTACAATGATAATGATAAATGATGATCAACTATTTATAACTGTGGAGTGTTTTAGGTAACAGTATGGCTGTGACTGCACACCAATCACAGATACATCAAGAATTGGGATTTTTTATTTTTTTATTTTTTTATCAATCTGCAACATAGAAATGGCATTTAATAATTAATTTGTTGATGCTCTTTTGAAACAAACAGTGGAGAAAATAGCAACAGTAACAATTCTGACAATACAGAGAGTTTGGGGAGTTTTCAATCACCATTAATCAAACTTTTTTTATTCTTATAATAAAAACAAAAATCACAATAAACAATAGAATCATCAAAACCAATCCCAACTTCCAAAATAAAAGTGACACATTCAGATTTGCCAGTGGAAATAACACTTCAGGTGTATTTGATTTAATATTTTTTTGCATTCTGGGCCATCTGCGCCAGATGTGGCCCACAAACCTTCAAATGCCCGGGTCTGTTATCTCTAAAAATGTTGCTGAGTCCCTTGCCTACTTTAATTCATCCTTTAAGCTGCAAGTTCTGCAAATGGAGGCTGATAAAGGTCACCATTGTTAGGCGTGTGTACACATGCAAGCATAGCCTTTGTTATTGCACCACACACTCAGATGCAGAAATCCATAACAGGCGAAGAAAAAAAACAAAAAACTACACCTTCAGAGTCACAGAGTAAACATATGCGCATTCACAGATTTGTATGTCTGGGTGCACGCTTGCATGTGTCTGAGAAAGGTCTCAACGTGAATCTATTTAAACCCGCCCTCCACAGAGAAATTACTTATTTGTCCAATTTATTATAGGCTGTTTCATTCTATGGAGAGAGGCTCGAGAATTCACATGCCTCTTGATTGAAATCATTGCCGCCGGGAGAACGGAGCCAACACCCTCAGAGGAACTGCTACTCTGAAAGTGAGTGAATCATTGATTTCCAGCAGGAAATCATCAAGACAAATCTATGGTAAATGAGGGAGCCGAGATGGCAAACGGTTGAGTTCAGCAGGATATTCAGTTATCACTGCATTCTCCTTGAGACGGGGCCACCGGTGTCCAGCTACTTTCAGGCTTGTGGTTAAGTGAAGTCTGGTCACTCACAGAGGGTGTTCGGTCTCGCTTATTGTGCATGTGAAAATGGAAAGCCCCCTCAAGTGAGCTGAATTTTCTAAGAAGGAGTTTGAAAGGAATTGTTATCCTGCTAAACATAATAAAACAAGACAAAAAAAAAGACATAAAAAAAAAATTTCTGGAACAAACACAAATCTTATTGCAGGTTCTTTGCCAAAGGGCTGCTGTATGGAAATGAGGCACTTTGTTGTTTGATTAAAAAAAATATTCTCCTTTTTAAATCCCTGCAAGAAATGTTTGAAAATTACTTATGCTCAAATTAGGAGACTGAACAAAACATGTTTAGCTCAATAAGCAAAAGTTCAACAAAGTAGTTATAGTTCAAGATAAAAAAGTTATTTGTTTTTTCCACTCTATGACAGAAACAGCCTCTTTGATTGCAATTTAAAGATGTCGACCTTCAAAAGCCTTTCAAAATCAACTTCACAATGGGTTCCTAAATAGAACACGTCGTTTCCTTTCATTTCAAATAATGATTTGAGAAAACAAAATTGTGAAACAGCAAAAATGCAAAGAGCCCAAAGCGACAGTAGCAGCCGTCTTCACAATGAGGTGTCTGGCTGTCGTGCTGCAACAGACGGAGATAAAAATTGAGGGATGAAAAAAAAACAAAACAAAAAACTCCTTGTTCTCAGAGCGGATGTCCTTGGTATGGAAATCGTTCTGTGGCTAAAGAATCCGAGATGATATCTGGTTGTGAAAGTGTTGGGCCACTTTCTCCAAAGAAATGCTGAAATGTCGGCTTCTGCTTTGTCACTGCGTCTGTTTCCATTTATCTATGTAAAACACACTGAGAGGCAGGGAAAAGGTCACCTTAGAGGCTTATAGGATGAAACGCATGTGACATATATGATACACAGAGCAGGGCTTCCAAGTCTTTGATGATTGTGCTTCAAATTTAGAATATCTTTGAAAGAGGCTCCATGAAAGCCCTGCTGGCAAAAGCGATGACCATCAGTGAGAAACTTAGAAAGAAAAGTTCCTGCTGCTTTTTATTTCGGACTGTTTGGTAATAAAGTCTGACAATGTTAATGTTCATTCATTTTGAACATTAACTCTCTGAGTCCGCCTGTAAAATTCAGAAAGACCACGACTGATTGATCTGCTGGCCAAAGATGATTGTTAGTTATAGTGGACATTTTGATATGAGAGAGCGTATCGCAGTGAAAAAGAGCCAGATAATGTGGTTCGTTGTAGACAAGAGCATGAATCAGACTCACATTGAGTAAAAGTACTACAATTTCACAGCACTGAGAAATTTAGATTTGATGTTATGGTACCAAATCTTAATTTGAAACAGAAAAGCAAACGTTGTTGCAACTGCTATCGGTATCTGAGCTCCTGTGTTTGGTCAAGTTGAGATAAATCGAATCTCTCATGAAGAATTAAAGAACAAGACAGCAAAGAACAACAACAACAAACATTTTTTAGCTCTAATGTTCTGATCAACCATCAGCTAGACTAGGAACATCAATGACAATAAGAAAACAGTAGTTGTAAAACACACTAAATCATTTTTAAATCGATATTTGAGCAAAAAAAAAGAAGAAACATGAAACCAAAAAAAGGCAGTTCCTGCCTGTATCCCCACATAATATATATTGTTTAACTCAGTTAAATTCAAAAGTCAGAAAGTATTTCCAAATCAACCTTGATACCTGTTATCATTTTAAATCTTTCTAATATCCAAGAGCTTTTTACGTTTTTGTGCATCCTCTGCCACTGACAATTGCTAGCTTTGAGTCTTTACTCAGTAACAGTGCCCATAGGTAAGAGTGTTGTCGCCAGCACCACCCAGTAGAAAATAGTATGATGCATTCGCTCAGTGCTATTTGCCCATTAAAAATATACCTTTGATTCTTTCATGCATGTTTGAGACCAACGGCAGCCACTCTGAGGTGCCTAAAATCAAATCAAATCAAATCAAACTTTATTTGTATAGCACATTTCAGCAGCAAGGCATTTCAAAGTGCTTTACATCAAATCAAACACAAAAACACAAAGCAACATAGAATCAACAATCAAAACACAACATCAAGTCAGGTTCCGTCACTAAATTTGCAATTGATTACGTTTCGAATACAACTCTAAACAAGTGGGTTTTTAGTTGAGATTTAAAGGAAGTCAGTGTTTCAGCTGTTTTACAGTTTTCTGGAAGTTTGTTCCAGATTTGTGGTGGATAGATGCTAAATGCCACTTCTCCTCGTTTGGTTCTGGTTCTGCTCTGCATCCCCAGAACCAGAACCTGAGAGTTCTGGAAGGTTGATACAACAGCAGCAGATATTTAATGTATTGTGGTGCTAAACCATTCAGTGATTTATAAACTAACAACAGTATTTTAAAGTCTATTCTTTGAGCAACAGGGAGCCAGTGGAGGGACTTTAAAACTGGTGTTATGTGCTCTATCTTCCTGGTTTTAGTGAGAACACGAGCAGCAGCATTCGCAGCATAAGCACTCGCTCTCACAAAGCTCCTCCCTAGAGCTGCCGTCTCCAGTCGAGCTTCCGCCTCAGAGAACACCCCTCCCAAGCAAATGCCCCACTCAGCTCCTTCAGACTAGCGGCAGCAGGAATTAGCAAGCACCTGGTATAACTCCGAATTTGCTGAGCTCATTATACAAACTATTTCTCAGTCCAATGCCCCTGAGAATGATTGTAACTGGCTTAGTAGAGCAGCATTGCTGTGATGATGTGTCAAAAAGAGCAGGAGCTCCTTAAAGAGACAGAAGTCCAATTTCAAGGTATCAGATTGTAAAGTCAAATTTCCTTTTAATCACATTTGATATATACATGGTAACCTAGTTACTTTATTGTGTTATAAAATAGCAGTACCTGATATAAAATACACAATAAAATATAAAATACCCCTTTAAGTTGTCACATAATTATTGTATTTTTCACAACTGGAAAAATGTTTAAGCGCCCAAATTTAACTCATAAGTGAAGAGGAAGTGTAGGAGCTTTATTTTAGACTGCTGATGAGAAGGCAGCAGCATTTGTGGGGCAATGCTTGCTATTCTAGGCCTCAAACATGCAAAAAAAAAAAAAACTCAATATGACCCTTTCTGTAGGATCTCTTTTGGAAGACTTTTGTGCACTCTCAACAAGGCCCATGTCTTGTTGAGAGTGCAAAAATCTGAGTGCATTTGTGACTGCGTCTTCTGAGCAGCCTAATCAAAACTGAAAAGCAGCAGAAACCAGGCACTGCGGCTCACAAGCTGCTTCCAGTGACTGTCGAGAATTCATTGCTCTTACTGTCAGGCAGAAAGAAGATGACCAACGTGTATTTAAAGGATTTTCACAGTCCTTAATGGTATTTATTACTTCTCACCAGCTGCTGCAAGGAGTCCCCATGTGCAGTTGCAGCCGTGGATCTTTTTGGTTGAAGACGAATCAAGATGGATTCTTTATCCTGATTCTGGGATTGACCGTGAGTGAATCCTTGTGACTTAGAGAAGGGACATTATTTAACAAGGACCCTAAGTGACATTAAGGAGCATTAGGTTCCGGGATTGTTAAAGCACTTGTCACACTCCAGAGGCATCCATCTGCACAACGCTGGTTTCAATCAATAGATAAGTAATCGACTGCAATGGGAGGCAGCGAGCAGTATTACTCACACAGACTGGGTCCTGAAACAGCCTCACCGCCCAGAGAGCAGAGCTGCACAGGGGAACTTATCTTTCAGCGCAGAGGTATCGACAGGCCAGAACTAAGAGCATCTTTGTATTGGTGCGATCACTCAGAGGGACTGTGCTTTCATGTTACAATCTTTCATTGCTTAAAAAGTCAATGCTGCAGATAAAATAGAAGCCAGTATACCTTCAGATAAATCATGCACTTTGATGCGATCTTTAATACTGCCATCGTTTAGAACCCGTAAAAGGCTAAACAAGTGACCGCAGCATAAAAGTAACAAAAGTAACAACGGCGTACCTCCGTTTCAGTGCAGCCGCATTGCCTCGCTGACATTTCATTTTCTATTAAGAGGTGTGAAGTGTTGCACGTGAAATGATGGGATTGCTTCTGGCGGGGATAAAGCAGACGTGTGGGAAGCACGTCAGGAAAAGAAAAAGAAAAAAACTGGAATCAATGAGCTCGGAAAGGTTGTGGGAAACGGCATCAAAGTAATGGTCAGCGTTCGACAGTGACTGACGTCAGCTTCTGGAGCTGAGGTGCTGGCTCAACTCTCATCAAGCGAGACATTTATAGACGTGTTCGTCAAAGACTTTGGAGATTATTCTTGTAGGAGAACTAAAAGTAGGACAAAAGTAATTCCTTTTTCCACATTTGGCTAACCTATAAAGACAGGTCATTTATGTGAATGTGTGATGAAATCCTAACAAAGTCGACTGCACCTACTTTAGGTCTGTTTTACACCACAAAACAATTCATACTTACTAATGGCCCCAACAGGAGATGCAAATGATTTGTCAATGTTTACTTTAGCTACATCATAACAGCCAACAAGCTCCTTGGCACACTAAAGCTTATTAAGAACAATGACTTTCTCTGGTGTCAGAGAAAAAGATAATTAGTTCTTCAAAAGAGAGCCTCCTCTGCTCCACTTTCTCTGTACAATAATACCATGTATATAAAAGGGAAAAAATGACAGAACAAAGTCAAGACTAAGAACTGTGATCTTGCTTTTTATGGCTAAATATGAGCAATTTTTTCATTACTGATTAGTATCAAAAAGAGTCTTTATTCAGACAGTTCACCAACTGATTCATTCAGAACATTTAATCAGCCTAAATATCCTAACAGTGGTATGTCTTGAGGTTAAATCACAGCTCTAAATTGTTAAGCAGCCATAACAGCAGAAAATCTGAAGCAAGAATAAATCTAAATAAGATTGAGAAAATGCTTGATATGCCCACAAGTCTCCAATGTAGGAGGCAGCAGTGATGCCTCGGGGCTTCGAGGCCTTCTGAGCTGCACAAACCATTGGAAAAACAGAATATTATTGAGTGTAAATAGTCTCAACTTGGAAAAAAGGAATGAGAAAACAAAAACACTGACATGAATTTAACAACAAAACAACCGTATCAGGGGTTTCCAAGGGAAAGGCAAAGGTTGTCTAATGTGCTTCTCTGCATAAGAATACAATAAGTCTTCACATGATCTGCATACTAACCTTCCCAACAGACGTAATTACTGCCGGCTGGAGTGGCCACACTGACTCTCTACAGCATTAAGAAAAATGAAAATAGTATTCTAATGCCATCTCATGAAGTTAAAGTGAATATTTCCTAAAGATCCAGAGTCTTTGTTATCATCCTGAGTTGCAAAGCTACGTCTGATTCTGTTGTTGCTAATGTTTCACTGAAAAAAGTAGGGCAGACATTAATGCATCAGCATGCACGAGGTCACAGATCACATCCGTACCCCGATGCTGTCCAGATGTTCCTCTGGGACTTTGAGTAGAAATGTAGACACGGTGCAGCTGGGAGGTGCACACCTATTTACTTTTAGCATGTGGATGAAAAACTCAAACAAAATGAAATATGTTAGTCATGTTGAATTGAAAAGACTTTTGTCTTGTCACTGAGGCTGTAAACATTTCAAAATAAGATTCAGTTTCAATACATTTGACCTTGTCTTTGTTTATTGGCTGTGGAAAGTTGAACAATCGGACCTGGTCAATTAAAAATAATAAGAGCATACACACCAATCAGGTGTAACATTAAGAGCAGCTGCCTCATATTGTGTTTGTCTCCCTTTTGTAATGGCAGAGGCGTAATTGCTAGCAAGATGTTAGCAGTAGACCATTTAACTTCTGTCAGTTCTAAGGCGGGGCCTCTACTGTTCGAACTAGTTTGTAAAACCCATCCCACAGGTACAAAATTGGATTGAAATCTGGAAATTGGAGGCCAGGTCAGCAACTCAGACTTGCACTGGAAGTATTCCTGAATCTCTGATTTGTAGCAGGGAGCATTTTTCTGCCAAAAGGTACCACAGCCACCATAGAATACTGTTTCTATGAACAGGTGTTCTGGTCTGCAACAACGCCAAGGTAAGTCATATGTGTCAAAGTAATATCCTTCTTTATGGCAGGACTCAAGGTTTCCCAAAAAACTTTGCCTCAAGCAACACACTGTATATTCAAATTAGTCTCTTTCAGACATTGCGTCATGGTGCAAGGTAGCAACTGGACAAAACAGCGCAGCTCTTATCAATGAAACATAGGTTCTTTCATTGCTCCATGGTCCAGTTTTTGTTGGTACTTTCAGGAGTGGATTTGGGCCAGCATGGGCAATTTGACTCATCGGGAGCTACAAACCCTTTATCAATCAATCAATCACATTTTATTTGTAGAGCATATTTTCAGCAGCAAAGCTTTTCAGAGTGCTTTACATCATAAAAACACAAAGTCATGCAACATAGAATCAACAATACATTAAGTCAAGTGCCACTGTTAAATTCGTAATTGATTACATTTCACATACAACTCTAAACATGTGGGTTTTCAGTCGAGATTTAAAGGAAGTCAATGTTTCAGCTGTTTTACAGTTTTCTGGAGGTTTGTTCCAGTGCAACAAAGTGTATTTTAACATCTTCTACCAGCAAACACTTCTAGAGCGATATGAGCTCCAGCAGCTCGTCTGTTGGATCAGACCACGGATACTCACTATTGCCGTCTGAAAACACCATAGATGAGCTACACAAGGCCAATTTTTCCTGCTTGTAACTCATCAACTGCTTAACATAGTTCACAAACAGAAGCATTCACGGAGAAAAAAAATCTATGCTTTTCCATTCATCTGTCAGTGGACATGATGCTTTGCCTGATCTGTATTCAAATTCTATTGCATCCTATGAGAACAATGTGTGGAAAACATTTTTGTTGTATAATCTGACATTGAGATGTTAATTATCTCATAACTGTGTGGTGGAAAGAAAGATTTGGGTCCTTATACAGTCCTGTTTCCCACAGTTCATGTTGCTTAAAAACCGATGTGTGTCTATGCAATGAGGAGAGGTGTGGCCCAAGGAGGTCAGCACCATGTGTCAAAGTAGTACGCATTATTATTATGTAGTTTTAAAAAGGTCCAAATAAAGAGATTTTACTGACTTTGGAAAGTTAGAGGGATGCAGCACTCTTTAAATTGCTAAAATATTGGGGTGTGATTACAGAACCATTTTGTTGCAAATAGTCGACAGGGTCACAAGAAATGTGTTGAGAAAAAGAAGATGCAAATGAACTGCCAAGGATTTGAGGAGAATCAAGCGTGAAGGTACCGTTAACCCATTATCTTCCAGCTCTGTCATATCCCATACCTGCAGCCTCCCTGGAGAACCTATTAGTGCAAGATGTTTGAAGCTCAGAGACATGGCCAAGGTGAGGAAGGCTGAAACCCGGCCACTTCTGAACAAGCAGAAAAGTGTCTAAACTGGGGCAGGAAATTTTTAAGGACAGAGTTTTTTAGAGGTTTTATGGACTGATGAAATGAGAGTGACGCTTGACGGACCCAATGGATGAGCCCTACTACTATACTACTAGCCCTAACCTACTGCCAGGATTCAGAAACTACTTTCTTCAAGCAGTGGAACAGGACCGAGTCTGTATCTTTCAGAAAAACAATGATTTTTAGCAAAATTGCTCACTTATTTGCAGATTTTTAAATGTCAGAATTGTTTATTGGAAAGTTTTGAGTTGCTTGTTTATAATTCCCACTCACACATATAAAACATAAAGAAAAAATGCGAGATTGAAAAATGTAGTTGCACAAACATAGTTGCCTAATTGTGCACGTATCGATATCGAATTTACATAATCCCCCCTTAAGCGTTTTAGATTAGCTGAGAGCACAGTAATTGGTAATTAATAAGATTTATTATCAAAAACAAGACTTAAAAATTCTGCCACCCACTGCAAACTGGTGCATTAAAAATACCTTTATACATCTTTATTAGGGTTGCAAATAACATAAGCAGGTGTTGCATTTTTCCATTTACAATAAAGCCTTTTTTAAAAATTCACATTCAAAACTATTTCTGAAATATATCTTAGTTACATTTTAAATCAAATGTATCAGAATAAACTGACTTAACATATTCGGTTTAAGAAGTTCTCACAAAGAAACACCAACTTGCAAGTTTAACCACACATAACACAATGTTAGTGTCTGAAGACACAAAATCCTTTGCAGGGGAACATCGATTAGCCCTCTTAACAGAACAACTTGCTTCAACTTGTAATCTTTCCCCGCTCCATTCGCCATATTTAGTAAAGACATGTCATTCTTCTGCTGATAGTGGATATTGATTTTTAGACCGCTTTGCTCTAAATATCGCACTTCTACAATAGAGTGGGCACAAAGGCTTTTCTCTGGATGAGATTGCTGCGTAGGAACAGGAGCGCTGCCCCAGAAATTTAAAGGAATTTTTCATGTGAATCTGAAAAGCCCTTCAGCATGCCTATTGTTGCTTGTCCAGTTGTGTACACCCATAATGGACGAGACCGTCCTGTCTTGCGAACACGGTAAAACGGAACAAGAATGTGCTAATGTCAGGTCACGATTTCTACAAGGCAGATGCTCCAAGGGTTTAAAGTGGTCCACCTCGCCTCCCCTTTTCTTAACTGTCGTTCCTCGGCTCCTCTTCCCATATGTTGCAGAAATTTGATTACTCGCCATTTTCCAGCTCATTAATGAATGCTTATGTTGCATTTGTAATGAATGTGTCCTAGCTGAAACATGATCAAGCTCCTGGCCTCACTGAGTGCCTTTTCGGATTATCGCTTTCACCTTTGTGGTTTGTTTCGCCGGTGTGGCAGCAGGAAGCCACAGCAGAGGCCCGGAGCACAAAAAGGGAACGTTTTCAGAGGAACCTAATTACAAAAGGATTTGCTTGAAATTATATACAGCGAGTGTATCAGTCACTCGTGAAATGAAAAAAAAAAAAGAAAAAGAAGAAAACTGAGATGTACTTAAAAATGATAAGTAATTCCGTGCTGTACAGGTTTCAACCTAAACATAAAAAAAAATCTGCTTGCTCACTTAGACAACCAACTTGTTGTTAAATAGATCCTTATTCTTACCAGGCAGCAACAAGAGACCAACACAGCTGAGAAGCTAAACATTCAACTTTGCCTTTCAGTCAAAATCTAGCTGCATTCAGCCTCTGCAGATGGGACCGTTGATGCACATCAGCAGCATTCACCAGAAGCAGGATATCAATGCATGACATCTATTTGCATCCATACGCCCTGTGCCAATTACTCCCAGTTTATTGTCATGAGCGTTTACAGTAATTACAGCTTATACCACTTGTGTCTTGCAACCTCAGTAATCTGAGTCTTTTCTTTCCGTTTTTCTCAGCACAGCCAAAATCTTTTATTCATCTCATTTACTTCAGGATGGTGGGATAGTTTGACATTTTACTTTTTGTGTATGTGTGTGTCTGTGTGTGTGTGTCAAGAGTTGCGTAAGAGGATTGATGGCCTGCGCAGGCTCTATATGTAGATGAACTGAGGCACAGCAAGAAGCTGATTAGTTTTGTTAAACATAAAGAATGAAGCAAGAGCTAAACCGCCAGACTTCATCAGGATTTTAAAGCCAGCACCTCTACAGACACTAATTAACACAATGTATTCTTATTTCAAGCCTGCAGACAAACGCACACAAAACCAAGACTTCATTTAGAAAAAAAAAAGACACTGCTGTTCTGTTTGTGAGTGTATAAATTTGCAAAGCACAGCCAAAATCAAAAGTCCAAGCTACTGCAATACTTGCAACATGTAGCATTAACATTGGGTGAAATAATTACCCGACAGCCCACTCTTAGTCTGTTCTAGGAGCGTTCATTTGCAACTTTAATTCCACAAATGGACTCCAAAAGTGTTTAAAGGGAACGAGGCAGCCTTAGCAGTGACAGCTCAAAAGCTGTTTCCTCGTAATAAATACACTAATGCTGCATAATCAAGTCACATGTACATTACTGTCTGCTTGAAAGCTTCTCAGAAGTCCATGTAGATGTAGAGCTGTATTAGAAAAGACGCTCATGTTTTCTTTTTTTTGCTTTAACCCGACAGATGACGTAGTTGTAATTTGGAGAGAAGCTCAGAGACACAAATCAAAGTGTCGTATATGTAAATGATATTATATCGAAATAGGAAATGAATCAGGAAAAACATTAAGAAGCTGATGCAACATGTAATTTTGTTATCCTGCTGTAATAAACTGCTGTTTCTTCCTTTAACCTTAACCACCTTACCAACTAACACAAAAGACATTTACTGCTCTCCACATTTATTGGCACCGCAACTACAAACGTGTAAATAGTCTCGGAGTAATAAAATCTTTACAGCAGTAGCATAATCCAAAAATACGAATATATATATATATATATATATATATATATATATATATATATATATATATATATATATATATAAAACAACTATAGAGCAAATGTAGACACTTCCAACCTTTAGTTTTATTCATTACAGATTCTTATTTCTTAAAACTAAATCCTCCGTCTTACACAAAAACAATGCAGATGAAGTAGCGGAGGTACATTTGGGAAATATTTCTTGTTGAGTGTGATGCTCAGTGATAGGCCTGGTTTTTCACTGGGAACCTTGCTTGAGTGTATGACGTTATGACATTAATTAATTTAAATACATTTATTCAGAGGGAAACACTAATATTAAGAAAGATTTGTTTTTATAACAAATTCAATAATAGTAACTTTACATCAAATAATTTTTACACACTGCATGAATATGATTATGGTAAATTAAAAGTCTAAGTTTATGATAGTATAAGTTAATGTACTGCAACAAAAAATGAGCTTCTTCCGGTCAAATCCATTTTCAGTTTTCTGACTGAGGCCACAGGATTTTGCATTTAAAATCAAAAATATTTTAAAGTGTGCCTTGTAACAGGTTCTTTTTTTCAGGACATTTTGAAGATAAACAGATAAATACTTTAAAATATGACTATTTCTTGTGAAAAAGATTAATTTACTTTAAAGTTTTTTAAGCATTTATATTCAGGGTGAAAAATGTGGAGGACTCTATATATCCTTCCTTGATATTTGGCCTAAGTTGGCTGCTAAGACTGCTTCATTCTTATGCTTTAGTAAGTGTGCTCCTTCTGTTTTGCCACCTCTGTTTTGCTAAAAGCCCAGTGATTGCAGGGTTCAGTCAGTGTGGAAAAATGAGCCGAACATGCGTATGTGTAAGATGGTGGGTGACGCCACCAAAGAGATGCTGGCCTCCTGTGCCGGAAAAAAGCGTGGAAATTTGTAGAGTGGAGCGAATTAGCAACTCCCTGCTGAGCCAATCGAAGGGATGCAGGGATAAAGGGAGGGAACAGAAAACTCCATTATGGTGAAGAAAATAACCACAGCAAAAAGAAGAGCGAGAGATGGGGGGGCAGAGAGCGTGTGTGGGTGGGCTCCTTTGGGAAAAACCTCAGAGGGATCCAAAGCCAGGTCACCTTCTCCATAGAGAGCAGCTGTGAATAGCGTGTCCCTGGAAAGGAATAGCAGGGGGCTTACAGTCAAAAAGCTTTGTATCTTCTGCACCAAAAGCCTGGCTTCTTTTTTGCTGTCTTCACCCGGCGCAGGTCTGCAATAACAAAGCCAATTAAAAAGCCCAAGAGAGAAGCTAGCACAGTCTCACAGTCGCCGCTCGCTGACTTGGCAACCAGAATTATGACTCGGGAGAGCACCTTTCAACATCAAATATTGAGAATACCAGCAATTACCATTCAATACCTTCGTTCTGCAACTCTCTTACTGATGAGCTAAAGCCATTTTAAATTCATGCAAGCCCACCCTCTTGAAATAATTCATGCCTCAGCCTAACACCTAGCGTTTAGGTATTAATGCTGCAAACCACAAAGGAGTTTTATTTTTGCATTAGTGGAGCCACTGCTGATGTTTTCACTGGTCAGGAGGCGGCGTTTGCTTTCTGCTGGATGTCACACCGCATGACATTAATTCTTATTCAATAGCAATGTTTGGTAGAGTAATATCTTCTGGGTGACATGCGCTGAAGCTGATCTCTGCTGCACATCCTCCATCATCTGCAACATCTGTTTGATATATTAACTAGAGGTTACTTGAAGTTCATGACAGCAGCTCCTGTCAAACTGTAATAGCAAGATATTATTCCTTGGGTTTCAGGAAATTGTTTTGAATTTGCCTGCTTTGTATCAGAACCAGGGTCAAATAACAATGTACAAGAGTAATTGAATTCAAGTCTATCTGTGTAACTGAATCTTATTGGTCTGATTTGATTCTATTTTTATACAGAAGTTGTTAAGTGCCTTGAGGGGGCATTTGCTCTGAATTGGTGCCAAACAGTCACTGTGTTCAATTGCTTGCTAGCGCAAATAGTAAAAGAGCCAATCACATAACAGCAACTCAATGCTTTAAATAAGCTGTACATGCTGCTGCTGGAGGTGGCATAATGGTGGGGAGGAGATTTTAGTGGCACACTTTAGACCCTTCTGTGCAATTAAGTGTCATTTAAAATGCCACAGCCCACCTGAGGATTGTCAATGACCATGTCCACTCCTTTATGACCACACTCTACCCACTTTCTGATGGCTACTTCCAGCAGGATAATGTGCCATGATGTCACAAAGCTGACATCTACTCAGACTGATTTCAGCTACCAGATCTGGCTCTAAGAGAGCACCTTTGGGAAGCGGTGAAACGGGTGATTGGCATCACAAATGTGAAGAAGAATTACGGCTGTTCTGAAGTCAAAAAAGGTTAGCAAGGCAAGGTACACCTAACAGTGGCCAGTCTGAGTATAAACAAACCAAATTGAACAGATTTTAACAATGGCCTGCACCTATTGTAGTCCCTTGAGGACAGCAATTGCAGATCTTTTTCATCAGTGGTGAGGCTTAAGCTTTGTGCTTCTCTTTCACTGTCATCTGGTAGATTTGAAATCCCTTCCTGATCGATTGTGCTAAAAGCTCTAATCTGATTGTTAAAAGAGCTGATTTCACAAAGCTGTTATCAAGCTGATTTAAGCACCAATCAATAGTGCATTACGTGTGGCTGTCTGTTTTTTTTTTTTTTTCTTTCCGTTTTGTTCAGGGTTTGGAGAACCTATCCATTGATTGGCTCCATCACCTCTCCAATCACAGCGGAAACAGTAAAACAAAAATAATGTAAAACCGCTCGAGTGTAAAAGTGAAAGAATATCATTACATTCCTTTTGTGAATGTCTTAAAATTAAATAGTGTCTACTGGAATAAGCTCCACACTTGTTTGATTGTATTATTAAGGCTAGTGTAATGATCCATGCAGAGTCGTGCAGTTCCCCTCGAAGGCCCACTTCTTAATTAAAGCAGGGACATACACAGCCATTTCAAGTTTCCTTCCCTTTTCCGTGTTTCCACGTCTTTTAGGATTCATTCCACACACATATTCAACATCGGAGGGCAAATAAATTGATTGCCAGCAGCTGAAGATACTTATCTCCCCACGAGTCGGCGTTGCATTTAGAGTCCTCAATACACAACCAGGAAGCACTTCATTACATTGATACTTAACAGTAAGCGAAAAGACCAAACACTGGAACAACACCAGCAAGCTGCGCTTACAAACATGGTAGGACCAAGATGGAGTGTGACACGATGATCAAGACCTCCGGGCTAAACAGTGTTCATTAGTGGCAGTAGTGCAGAATGAATGGAAGCTGCTTACTTATGCTGCAAGCATCTTGGTGAAAGCAAGCAGGAAGAAACAGAGCTAGCCTTAGCCTCATGCTTGCCTGGGTAGTGATGGCCAATTAGGCTTCTCGCTGATGAGCCATGCACAGGCCCTGTAAGCAATTAGAAAGGCCAGGAATCTGCTCATTATCCAACAGACTATCGAGCTTTGTCCTGTGTAATGTACATCTGCAGCCAAAAGATTCCAGAGATGCCTATTAAATATTGAAATTACAATTTATTAGGAATAAAAAGAGGGGATGGGGGTGCTCTGCAGTCGCTACCTTTATTATATTGTTACCGTAGTAACATCTCTACCTGATGAGGAACCCACCCTGCGCGCTCACCAGAGGCCGTTTGTGAAAAGAAAGACTCTTTGATTTGACATTCCCTATTGTCTTTTCAGATATGATTTGTCAATAAGATGTTGATAACCAATAAAGAAGCTGACACAAACTAATGCATCACAAGCGATATTGTCTTTTGACTGACAGCTTGCTGCCTCCTGTATTGATTCGGCTCACAGTTCGAGATGCAGCAGCACATCTAATGCAGTCAGAAAATAAGGAGACAAACTCTTATTTCAAAGACAATCAAGCCTGATAACAGACTTTGTCCACTGAATGGAAGTTAGAAAAATCCCATCAATAAATAGAAAGAACCTGGTGAGAAATAGAATATGGCCATTATTAAATATTCACTACAGGTGAATGTTTAATATGCAAAAACAGGAGATCAATTTATCTTTACTAGATGGCACTTGGATAAAAAGCATATTCTCAGATGGAGATGAGCGAGAAAATCAGTGACCAGGAAGTTATGAGATTAGAGCGTGCCCATCTAGGCTCGAACAAAGCTTATATTATAAACACTGTTCAGTGAGGAAGTTGTTTCTGTTTGATAGTGGGCATGAGGAAGACTCAAAGTTGAAGACTCATTAGTTAACCGTTTTCAAAGAAGCCAAACAAAGAGAAACTTAACCATTTAAGTTGGTATGTTCTGTCAATCTTAGTATCTGCAGGGGTTGATTATTTTGCTCCTTTACCTTCTTGTATACTTATACGCTTTAAACCATTTCATACTCAACCTTTTTTAGCTTCTAACAGAAGCTGTCTAACACAAGAAGTTGATTCCTGTCGACCTGCTGAAGGTATTGACAGACACAGAGCCAACTTCAGAAATGTCTTCCAGCAAAGTTGCTCTATTTTTTTCCTCTGTTTTTGGCACATGCAATGTTGACTGTATCTACAATATCTATGTAACATCCTAATTTTGCTCTATTTTTTTTTTTAAATAATTAAACTATTTTTCTGTTTCTCGTCTCAAACCGTTATTGTCTAACTGTCACTGCTCCTAAGAATAATCAATGATCAATAATGACTGCTCAGAGCAGGAAGACAGAGAGATAAATATTTTAAATGCTGTTAAATCCTCTTTTCAACAAGAAATTGGAAAATTCCAAAACTGATATTGATAGGAAATTAGCCACAAACCTCTAATCTGGACATCTCTGTTCTCAGAAGCTGAAGCACCAACGAGTATGACTCAATTTTAAATGCTT
The DNA here is from genome assembly GCF_019740435.1 of Gambusia affinis. NCBI lineage: Eukaryota > Metazoa > Chordata > Actinopteri > Cyprinodontiformes > Poeciliidae > Gambusia > Gambusia affinis. Next base: position 9,040,479 of record NC_057876.1, on the reverse strand, counting down.
TGCACATGAGGGGCATGACCATTGCTTGCTTCACATGGATCCAGTGGCATACATCAGATTATTAAGGCCTAAAAGTGATTTAAACACAAATGTTCAAAAGAGTTACTCAGAAAACTATTTTGGCTGCACACTTAATTGTATTAGTGAAAGCCTTCTGTTCCAGCTGAAGCCCTCATGTGGTAAAACATCTGGCCTCAGAATCAGAGGACGTCCATTAAACCTGTTAGGAAGCATCATGAATTTTCTGCTCTTGTCGAGGATGAATCTGCCAAGGTTCAGTTTTCAACCATCTGGCCACCAACGCAAGAAAAACAGTAAGTGATCAGCTGCAAGGGTTAAAATGATGGCGATCAAAGGCGGGCATTTATCACGGAAGGATGCTTGCATGGGTTTGGTTTTAACTTTCTGGAAGCGGGTTTACAACTGAGCACAGAGTGGGAGGAATACGCTTAATCTTTGAGAAAAAAAAAAATTCTATTCATGGTTTGTATTTAAGCGCAGGGAGCAACACTGTGAAGCTGTTTGAATGTGCAAACCTAAGATGATTAGGCCAGTGGGAGTAATATGTAGAGAGAAGCCATATGCGAAAAGAGGAATGTGGCTCTTTTCCCAAGAAATGAAAACCTTCCCCTGGAGGACTATTCACTAACACCCAACCCATGGCAGGACGCACAAATGAGAGTTTGCAACACACACAAACACAAGTGGTAGAAACTCACCATTGCAACTGTAATGATAACTGATTAGGTTTCATGGCTGCTTACTGTGATAGGGCAATAGTAGCATGACTGTGATTTAGAACGAGCATAAAATATGGTTTTAAAATAGTGGGCTGTGCATTCGTATAGAACAACTTTAAGTAAACACATTGCTGGTCCACTTTCTGCAGTATGTTTTAGATCTGGACTTTGACTAGACCATCCTAACATAGAGCTAGGTTTTTATCTCAACTACTTCATTGTTACTCTGGCTGTGATTAGGGTTTTTATCCTAGTCAAACATGAGCTTCCAGCCCAGGTTTAAGTCTTTATATTTTCTAATAGGGCTACCCCATAGTTTGGTTTATCCAAATTCTTATAAACTGACCAGCTTCCTTGCTCCATCTTAAGAAAATGATCCCCACAGCATGATTCTGCCACCACCATGTTTAACTCAGGGAACAAACGGTATATTCAAGATGTTAGGTTTTTTTTTGGGTTTTTTTTCACCACCAAATGGAGCATTTCACATGCAGGCTAAATATTAGTTCCATCTAAAGACCTTCCACCAAATGTTTGCTGTTTCTCCTACATTGCTTCTTGTAAAATTGTAACAGTCTTACAAACATTGGTCTCATCAGCAGCTCCTCTCACCTGAGCTGTGTCTCGTTGCAGCTCCTTCAGAGTTACCATGGACCACTTGGATGCTTCCCTGGTTGACACTCTCCTTACAGACAGCCATGTCTTGGTGGATTTGCAGCTGTTCCATATTGTTTCTGTGTGTGAATGATGTATTTAACTCTGCTCCATTGTCATCTATAACCCTGCCTTACACCTCTCCTCAACTTTGTCCTTCATCAGTCTGACATTTGTTCACTGTTGTTGTCTAACAAGCCGCTAGGCCCCCACAGAACAGATGTTCCTCTACTTTATAATAATACACAGGTGGACCTTGTTTACCAATTAGGGAATTTGTGAAAGCAGTGGATTTTATTTAGGGAGATCAGAGTAAAGCAGGTTTAAAATACAAGAAATTTGCAAGAAATGTTGACATCCATCCACTATTTCCATATTCATGCCCTACTCCCTCTTGGTCTAACACCTGAAATCACACTAACTTTAGTGATTGTAACATGAAAAAATGTGGAAAAACCTTCAGAGGAGTGAAGACTTTATCTAAGCATTCTCATAAAACCCATCACTCTGTAGAACCATAAAGCACTTTCATGTTTCTTGGTTAAAGCAGAGTCATAAATTTTGTATCAAACCAGGCTAGTAATCACAGGGAAGCATTCAATTAAATAAAACGAAACATGCAACACTGAAATGTATCGCGTCATAATAGCTCTAAAATTAGCCAAATAGCAATCTATCCAACAACAAGAATTGGCTGCTGTTCCTTTTGTAGCTGTATCAAAACTGACATCAAAGTGTGAATAAGCTGAGAGTCTGCAATTCTCACTCTTTAGCGATGCAGTCCAACAATATGACAAGGAAATTCACAATTACAAAACATATGCTGCAGCAGAAATTTATGCAGAGTAAAAGATAATCAGAATGACTGAGGAGACGGTGAGACTTGACATTCACGCTTTACATAACCATACTTTTTCACGGCACGGTAAATAAACTTCCAATTACACGAAGCATTTTCTCTGAATCTAATCTCCCTCCCCGTCTTCAGAATGCATTCTACATAGACTGCTACACTCATGCAATTATCTTTGCTAAAATTAGCACCGTGAGTGAAAACCAAGGGCTTGATGAGTTCCGGACGGTAAGCAAGTAAAAATAGGAGAGTTGAAGTTTGATAGTAAAACAAAGAATCCTTCCCCCAGTCACTGGAGAAACACCTAAATCGGACTGATTTAAGACACAGCACCAAACATAAAAGGCTAAACGTGAATCTAAACACATTTGAGGACAGACAGGCACATCCTGCAGGGCGCTGTCTCAGTCTCAGTGGCACCTGTTAAAGTTTTGATGGATATTGAATGACATGTGAGTGAGTAGCTGCTGGGTATCCAGGGGATCCAGACCTCAGTGCAATTGTGAACATATGGACATTACCATAGGCTGTCGGCAGCCTGCTGTCCCTCAGACCGAGCATTGGGACAGGTCTACCTAATGCTGTGCAGGGTTCTAGTTGGACAACGAGCTCCCAGCGCTGGCAGGGCTCCAGCTTTCACTGGACAGCTGAGGCTGGATGACGGCCAAGGTCATTTGTAGAAACTTTAGTTAACTGACACGCTGAGAAGACTGACAGCTTGCTTAATCTTGTTCTTCCTTTTTTTTGGTTTAGAAGATTCAGATTGGTGAGTCAGAGCTGTTATTTTAGTCTTTGCAAGCCTTAAATTCACATGGATGTCATCAACCTTGTCAAGAAAGGGACAAAACAAATCTCCTTTTCCTACAGCCAGAATTGCTTGCATTGGTTAAAGGGGCACTGATGACTATTTCCAATGAGCAAATAACTTGGTATCTATGTTAATCTCTTTTCTCTTATATTTCTAAACAGGTTGAAAACATTAAGATTGGTATGATGCTACAGTATTAAAGTTTAAGCAACTATTAATCATATTAATAAATGTGATAAGAGCATCTTTCTATTTATTGTTGCCTCACTGTAATTTAATATTTCACCAAATCCTCTTGATGTTCGTTACTTCATTGAGATATAACAAACACAAACACAAAAAAATTCCTCACTCTTGTCAAAAGGAAAACATGCATGTCCTGTCCACAGCTAGAGACCGGATTTCAGACGAGGACATAAACTTGACCTCTCTTCGCTGTCAGGTTTGCTTGCTTTGTTGGCCAGTTTTATGTAGGTGATAGCAGAAAATGCTGCAAATAAAATTTGAAAACTTTATTTTGTTTGTGACAGACGTGTTTCAAAGAGATATAATGATTTTGCCTGTATTTAAAAATCAAATGTCAACATCAATGCAAAAGTTCTTCATTTCCCACTAAACTCAAAATAAAATCTACATTGTAATCTTGTGATATGTACGAGGAAAAATGTAATTTCAACTTGGAATAAGACTAACATATTAAATGTGGACAAAGTGAAGCGCACAAATTAAAATTATTTAATGAGATAAAGACATTTTACAGGACATTTCAAGTAACAAGCGCTGTCCGTAGCTAGATTATCAACATAACAGGAAGGAAGAGAAGAAAAATGTGACTATGAATCCTGTCAGATATGCAGAGAGACAGAAAATTAAACCAAGTTCAAATGGGAGGTTTTGTGGGATAAGCATACCAAACAGCCTTTGAATCCTTGAAATTCAGCCTTCAGTCAAATGGCTGGCTGAGGAATTCACTGTGAACTGACAGTGGTGTGAAAATAGCCTTTTCTTGTTTACCCAGTTCAATATAAAGCTTTGATTTTACTCCCGTAAAGCCAATTTTAACTCTACCATTACATAACAGCGCTCCACTCAGTACCGTCATTTTTATTTTCACCTTATGTAGCAGGCAAAATAAGTGGCATCCTTAATCTTTAGAGCTCACATACACAACATGGCTTTTACTGTTTATCATTAAATGTAAGCAGTCTGCATGCTAAATGCAGGGGGGAAAAAAACACTGAAATGATGTGCAACCAAAGGAGCAAACACATATAAAAACATGTCAGAATGTCTCTCCATCAGCTCATTACTACTCAGTCAGAAAGAAATAGATCTCCCATACAGGGAACCAGGACAGCTCATGTCAGTGTGGTTGTGGAGATGCACAACAACTCCAGCATTTTTTCTGACAGAAATGCCACTATGAAAACACTGTGTGCCACCTACATCTTAGGAATGCAAAATTTGTGTCTTGGATGTAATATTTATCATGTAAACGTCTTGCAGGCTCAGCTTCTGCCTCTAACCCCACTCAATATCTGTGCTACGCTACTCAGCGAAGCACACCATCCGGCCCCGCATTAGGTGCTCTGCGCCACACATACACCTTCTTAAATATAAGCATTTCAGAGAAGAGATTTCGACATTGGAGGGGCGGCCATTCTGCCTCTGCACTTCCTCCATCCAGTGCTCTGGTATCAGCACTGCAGGATAAACAGATACAAGCCTGAGGTACTGAAGTGGCTAGAGATATATTCGGCAGCATAGAAGGGCTAAGATCAGTGAAGGTCTCCTTGGGGCAGATGTGACTGATTTCCATCAAGCAGGCTTGCTTCCACATACGCATTACTTCCATGCAATTACACCTCACCTCACTGAGCAGAAAGTGAAAGAAAGCGCCGTTCAGAAAAGTCTTTTTTTTTTTTTTTAATACACCACATCATACAATTAAATGACCCTGACTGTGCTCTCACCTTTCTCTAGTTTCTCTGCTTGAATGTTCTTTTCAGCATTCAGGTAATCGCTCCCTTCCTCCCCTTTTGCCCGGGTGTCATCTGACATGTACCTTCAAGAAGATCCCATGTGAAAGGCATGGCTAAATGCAGGAAGTGATCCCTAGGTCGGTGCACCTCTCAGATTTACATTCCATTAGACGGCTATAGCAAATCCACCTGGTGTGTGCACCCATTTACCCAGGCAAACCGCTGCACAAAACCATCTGGAGAGTGGAGGGGAGGGATAGGATCGGGTCCCAGTGTGTGAGAGTAAATGTGATGAGCAAAGCAAATATGCTCTTGGTCAAGAGATTTCTGTGCCCACTGTGGACTTAACATTCTACCTTCGGATGCATTTATTTTTACCCCTCTCCTCAGACTTCTCAGACTCTGCAGAGGTCGGTGGGATTTGTAAGGAAAGATGAATGCAGTTTGTAAACCTTAAAAGTAATAAAACGCTTAAAACAGTCAAGCCAAGTTCCATCTCGCAAACTAGTTAGTGTTACATTTTCAGCAGGTTTCTAGAGAGAAGGTCATTGTAAAACCATGACCTTATTATAGAGCAGAGGCTCTGAATAAAAAATTTTTTTGTTCCGTTTGCTGAAAACACAATCCTCCACTGAAAATGAGGAAAATTAAAATGATTTCCGACCTTCCATCCACACCCAGCAAAACTAACAAAGACAATTAACAAAATCTGTTTAACATGATGGATATAAATATATTTGCATTCTACCATTATTAGATAGGTGAAATCCAAGAAAGGAAAATGTAACTGAGGGATTCCCATGCTATTGTGTTTGGAAGAACTCACACACAAACGCATTTGTTTTTAGCGTTTCCAATTTAGTCCGTAACTATAAAGTGGAATAAAGTTTTACATGATTTTTTAACTTTTTACAAATACAAAACCTAAAAGGTGTGGCTCAGAAATTCTCCCAGCAAGAAGACCCAAAACATACAGCTAATTACAGCTAAAGGTTTTAGATCAGAACAACGTTTATCTGTTATAATGATACAATCAAAGAATAGGAGAAAACAAGAAATACCATTTATAGAGATAAATCCAATAGAAAATTTAACTTGGGCTTGAATAATACACTTCCCACTTGATTTGAATGAGGCTAAGATAAATCAGCAACAATTTCAGTTTAGGCAAAAGTAAAGCTGGTAGCAATACACGCCAAAAGACTTGAATCTGGACTTGCAGAGAAATGTTGTTCTATCAGGTACAGACTCAATGCAAATGTGTTTTTTCTGATTTTAAGAAAAAAAGGCATTTTCTTTTCACTTCAACATAATGTTTAACTTAGTGTTAGAGTAAATAAAGTTTATGTCATGTTGCTGGTTAGTAAATGGCGGACCCAAATGCAGACAGGCAAAGGTCGCTTGTAGATGAGGAATACTTTAAGAAAATGATGGACAAAAACACAAACAAAACAATCACAGGGAACCAGGGCAGAACGCAAACCATAAATCCAGCGGGGGAAAACCAGCAAGGAGACAAGAAGAAACTACGGGGCAGAGTGGGGAAGTAATGGAAGAAAGATTGAATGTTGAACAAAAAACCTGGACTGATGAGTTAACGGGTTGCAGAGAAAGAGCGGCACAGAGACTGAGGGAGATTACAAAGGGAACTGGGAAATAAATCTAACTCTAAAGAATGAGTAGACATAAGGAACATAGTTAAACTAAGGCAGAGGAAATAACTACACACAATAAATAAAAAACTAGAATCACTAACTGATGACTGAAATAAAGTAAAACAGAAACAAGGCTGATCTAATAAAGGAAAGAGACGAGGGAACACAAACTAAGACACAAACCTCAAAACAACTCAAAATCCTAACATTTTGAGGTTTCAGTGTAAAAATATGTTAAAGGTTATGAATCACTGCTTTGTAATTACACATAATTTCTAAGAATTAATGTCATTTTGCAACATTTATGGAAAATAAACCAACCCTCTTTTGGTCTTTCTAGATATTTGTAGCATGATTTTAAAGAGTGGCCAAGCACACAAAGACAAACAACATCTGTGGAAGCGCAGTGTGGAGGATCTTTAAAAGCTTCTGCGATTGTAATCAATTGATCTAAATTAAATCAGAAGACTCTCTGGATTCATCCCCCAGAGTGAGTTTGGACAGAGGAATTAACCTCCATCACTTTGACGAAACAGGAAGCACCTCACAGCAGGCAGGAAATGATTATTCAATTAGTAGACTGACAAATAACATTATGAGATAGCATCGCTTTGGCCTTTGGAGATCTGGGATGACCTTGCGCTGATCTTTTCTAACCTTTTATTGATCAAATTAATTAATCAGAGAATGCAAGCATCACTTTACTCATCTAAAAATAATTAAATGATGAATAAGATTACTTTTAGTTCAGAATTAGCACTGGGATTTAAATCATACGGTGACATTTATTTTTAAGCCGCTGAGTCTTCTCCAAACACATGTTATATGTTGATGTGATTTTAAAAAGTCACCTGTTAATCAGCAATTATAAATCCCAACGCAAAACTATAAAGCAGGTTTTAATATGACCTCTGCAGGATGGAAACTGCAGGCGTAAGTGCAACTGTGAGAGGATTATGATGCATGACCTGAATAAAAGTCATAGACAAGCAATTTTGATTTATGAGGGCTTTTTTCCACACATTGGAACTGCAGTATGTGCATTATAAGGCCTTAGAAAATAACTCCTCAGTGCAATAAGAGCGTTTTTGTGTGGTGTTGGTTCTTCAAAAGAACACCACGGATGCCAGTGAATCACGGCTGCATTTCTAAGATCCTTGCTTGACGCTCCGATTGAATTGAATGCGCCATTATTCAGGAAATGTGACTAAATGTCTTTTTAAAATTGCAAAGCAAGTAAATAATGTCTTTGACATTGTTTTAAAATAGCTGATTTGCTCTTCACAAGTATCTATTTGAACCTTTAGGTGATTGCCTTTGTTGAGAGGTTAATTAAAATACCTAACTTTATTTTAAAGCAATTAACTTTACGCCTGTTTTAGTCCATTTGTTTTCTCTGACTGAACGGGTGCAATTTCTCTGATTAAATATAAACAAATTATAGAAGCTGATGAACGCCACAAGATAGTGGTGGCAATGTTTTATACGACTGAAATAAAAAAAATTTAAAGAGAGTAAATATATCCGAAGTGTGGGTTGCGGCTTTGCAGGTCATAAAAATTGTAACCCTGGAAAACGGATTTTCTTTTCCGGGTTGTGAATAGGCGAAAGAGACTGTGCATAACCTCTCTTTTTTTAATTAATGTCAGGCTAAGTAAGTAAGAAAAAACAAAGGGGGGAGAATGAATGGTCATTTGGAAATTGAGTAAAAGCATATTCAAGTAAGCATAAAAGCTTCAAAACCTCATAAAAGCTTTCAAACCAAGTGCTTGAACAAGATCCAGCAGCTTGGCGCAAGCCCACCGAGGGTCCTGATCCCCCGGTTGTCTCTGTGGGGCGGCAGCACCATGCTATGCTAGACCTGGGTAAACATTTATGCACAGAGGCCGACTTAGGGCATATTCATAGCAGTGAAGATTTACGATGTTGCATTTCCTCCCCGTTGAGCTCAGTTTCAAAAGGCGCCGGTAACATGCAAGGAAAAATATGAACCAACAGTGACAAATTGAGTAGGAAGGTAAATGTGTGACCACTGAGGAGTAGAAGGGCTTGTAAATACACAAATGTCAGAATAAATGAATACACAGTTCACAGATCTGAGATGAATACTATGGGGTTTCACTGTCTTATTCTCACTGCTGCTTCTCTGATTTGCCCTTTAAAAAGCTTGCATAACCACAGGAGGCTTGAATCGGCCATGATGAGTCAGTACATCAATACATTACTATATATGAAGTGCTATAGCACTGATGTAGATGCATTTTCTCTCATGTGGTGAAAATGTGCTTCTCAAAGTCATGTAAACCCATTTGCAAAACTGAAGTTTTATCTGGAAGGAATTGTGACTGCTGTAAGCTAATATTTTGATTAGTGCATTGGGAATATTCTTAAACGTATATGATATGCCATTAAAATTAACAGAATGTTTTTATTTAAGTAGACTTCGCAAGTTCTTGCAGCTACAATATAAAACAAGTTGCATGAGTATAAACTTGTGTTGCACATTGGGTAAAGATAAAAATTATGTGCAATGCATGTTTTTAAACATCAAATTCATTCAATCTCTTTTTATTTTACTGCTTGAATATAACGCATGAATGCAGTAAACGGCTTTCAATGTGCCACGTTTGCTGGATTTCATTGTCATTTAAGGCGTATTTGCTGAACAATTAAATTATTCCTGCCTTTAACAACATCCTGCAGTTACATCAGCACATCTGTCCCAGAGCAGCTTCTTCTTTTTATGCTGCTGTTATGTTCAAAGTCTGTGTGTTTTGAATAGTCATGGCCTCATATGAGATTCTGATGGTATGATAATCCTCAATAACAACAGTTTGATGGTCTCAGTGTATTGACTCAAAACTATCATAAAAATCTGTAATTTCATCAGGATGCTTTTATTTCAAAAAAGAAATTCACTACTCTTGTTACTGGTGTTAAAATATTGATGATAGCAAGAAATTACTATCATCACCGTTATTAATTTGATGCAAAGACAGGCATAGGAAGATTAAGAGAAGAAGTGTTGATTTGAACTGTTAAAAAAAAATCACTGTTAGTGTGATGGATGTTTTGAAATCTTGCTTTAATCTCAAGTTAATATACAACTCCACTTCAGCTCAAACACCAGAGAGCCGGAAAGTCATTTTAAATAACACTGTGATTAAAAGAAACCAGCGTTAAAAAAAAAAAAAACAGATGTTAAGAGTAATTAAGAGTCAAAAGAAAATATAGCAAAATCCCTTGCTAAATTTAACTTAAGTAAATCTATTGCACAGCAACAGCATTTCAAAACATTATGTTTTCTCTGCTGTTGTGCTTTTTGAGGAGTAAAATTAGAAACCTAACAAGATGATATGTATAATTTGGAGAATTAGCCTTATTCTCTGCTTGCTGAGTGAGGCTGCTGAGGGCTGTTCATTTGACTGAAAGGCACTATATTTTTCCAAACATTTGTTCTTACAAAATAATCATACGTGTGTACCCCTCTGCTAGTTAACAATGCTTGCTTCTCACTTCTAACAAAAATGCTCTTTGCACTTTTTTTTAACGAGCATTTGTGAGTGCAGCTTGTTCTATGATTGTACACAGAAGAATAGCAAACAACAAATGGTAGTTAGTTGCATGTGGCTGGTTACAAAATTTCTGCCATTTCACTAAAAAAAAAGTCTGAACCACAGGACTATAATTTTGTTGTTTTACAACTGTAACTTTTGGAGAAGCTGTAGAGCAGGCAGCCACTTTAAGGATTTCTCTTCTGCTCTCTGATGCCCAGAAGGCCTACAGCAAGTCAGAAACTCACCTAATGGTTGTAAAAGGATTCAGCAGTGTAAAAGATTTGCTTACGAGGTCATTAAATGGTCTCATAAACATAAACCATCTTTTGAATTTGCAGTGTAATTATAATACAGTAAAAGTCAGCTAAATACCCACAGCACACATGAAGGTCATTTTCAAAATCTTATTTGTAGTCTAAATAGAAATAATATCCTTTCTTAATTAAGTGACTTTGTGAACTTTAAGAAGGACAGAATATCTCAATATTTGCTTGATAATTTTCATTCGCATCACAAGCAGTAGAGGGGAGGAAGAGCAGCACGGCTTCCTTCTCCTGATCCTCAAACAGATTGAAATATGCTGCTTATTCATTCACGAGGTTCATAAATCATTAAGACAGATGACAGTTGGATAACCTGTGAAAAGGTCCTTCCTATTAAGCGGTAACTGTTGTAGGTGCAGCTCAATTCATTGGCACCTTTGATGAGACTCAGTCAACACATTACAATCCTAACGTTTGCATTGCTAGGATTAGACGTTATTGCAATGCAATAATGTCTATTGTCAATCATTTCTTGCATCTAACATTTCTTGCAACGTTATTGCAATGCAAGAATTGACTAAGGACATAAACATGATAATATTTAGCATAATTGTTAATGTTACTGTGCTTATTCTATTTCCAAGATTTACAAATTATGTTTTTGCAATGATTTACCATCTAAAGTGAAAAAAATATCCAGTTAGCTTACATGAATTTAACCCTGTTTTAAGCCGAAAACAGTTGATGGGTAGTACAATGTAAGTAAACAGCAGATTCAAGGCAGCTATGAGAGTTATATGCTAAACGTGTGCTGACTGACAAAGCAACATCTTCTTAAGGCTGTGCTGGAGATCGGTCTAAATCCTGCTCATAAATTTTATATTAATGCCAGAGGTAACCAAGGTTGTTATTCCACAGTATTTCTCCTGGTCCATTAAACACATCTAATAAACCGCAATGCTCTGTCATTTCCCCATCTAAGTAGCTCGGATGATTTGCAAAACTTGTGCATAAGAGACTGTTTACTCCTTGCATAGTCTGTTGAGACTTCTGCGGCTGTACTTCCCCGTTAGGACTGGTTGGCTTAAAGATAAAAAACTAACAGACTCACCTTGCTCTGCACCCGTAGGTACGGTAACCTTGTCATCTTGGGAGATAATAAGATGAGTTTTTAAAGTGTGGATCATGTGGAAGGGGGAGCAGACTCTCTCAGATCTTACTTAGCGCTCTGTCGTAGCTCATTCCTTGGGAATAAGCAGTTGACTTGATAACAAGTCACAAAATCTTTCATTCCGGGGAAAAGTACGAGCTGTCTATCAACACTTTTTCTGTCAGTAGGAGAGAGAAATAGCAGCAATTTGTTAAACTTTGCAAAAACCTTCAGCAGTTTATGCAAAAGCTTCTGCTTTCTCACCTTCTTTATGCAGCATGTTTTAAGATTTGAAGAGCTTTCCCCTCAGGGTTCCCTACATCGCCTAAGTCCTAATGAATCTCATTGTCTCAAATAAGGAGGCGACTATGGAAACCATACTAAAATTTTGTGTTCATGAAGCTCTAAGCCAAATGATAGGAAGAACAGTAACATGCTCTGTTAGGTTATCAACATAATTTAGCATGTAAATAATAGGCCCACACATGAGAAATGAGTTCTTCCTACCTGAGTGAACTGAAATACTGTGTGCTCCACTGTTGTTCACTGACAAACTAAATTAGGAGATAATTTCCTCACTGTACAGACTCTGGGTGCATTCTAATAATTTACACAAACACAGCCTCCCTTGCTCGGTATGGTAATTAGCCAACTGCAAGAAAAACTGCAACACGGGTTCCTACATCCAGTATTCTTAGTCTAAATGGAGCCTTACTCTCAGAAGAAAGTAGAAAGCGTTCTCACAGCAAGACAGGAGCAACAACGCTGGTTTGATCTCTGCTTGAGCTCCACTTCTCTGTTGCTAGTCGCCGAGATGTGAGAGCACATGTCTGGCATTTAACAGCCATGAAAAACAGTCACGGAAGAGCCTGGCTTATAGACACCGTGACTTTTACACCACGGTGTCTCCGTTGTCAGGAACGAAGCTGATATAGAAAACATGCAAACTGGGACGCAAACGAACGCACACAGACAATTAAAAAAGGCTCCTGAGATGGCAGGCCGATCTGTTTATCTGCAGCGCAGCAAAGAGAATTGAAATCCACAGCGCAGATAAGACATCAATCTTACTCAGTGGGCTGCGTACAGAAATCTGATTATGAACAGAATTATTTCCCTTTTACAATTGTTTTATCTGCTCATTCCATGCCTCAGTAGCAGATAACTCAAAAAGCTCCTCACAAGGTGACTGCTCACCTCGTGTCTGTCTAACATCCCTGTTACAGGAGAGCAGCTGCAGAAGGCTTAGTCTTACACCATACTGGTTGCAAATTACCAGTAAAAGCACACACCTTCTAAACATATATTATTACAATTACTGTGTGTCACATCAGGTAGCTGTTAGAAATTAATAGTGACTAGTTAAAGGGAAAGCCTGCCACTGGTGACCCCAGAAAATGGTTGTCTCTCTTGAGGCTAAGGACTCCCATTCATAATATTAATAAAGACATGTAAAACACCTTAAAATCAGCTCATATTTTGTTGCAGAAGCAGAACTGTACACTGAACACTTTAATTTTAAGACATTTTATCAGTGGGGGGGAATCCACATTAAGAAACACTCATTTTAACCCTCTGAAGACGTCTTAACAGACGGGGTCGTTTACACCCAACAAGTTTGTTACAGCAAGGTCATTCTGAACCCATGTGCTCTTTAGCAAGTTTTTTGTGTGTGGGTCGGAAAATGACGGCCCAGCCTCCTCCCACCCCTGCATCCCTGCGGACTGGGACTGACGGTGACATTTGCTGCTCTCCTCCTGAGCATCACGCTTAGACAGTGGGAGGGTTAAGAAAATCACACGTGATACAGCTATTCATACCACTGTTGTTAATACTTTAATATTGTCCAATGAAAAACTTAATTTACTATCTAACGTATTTCGCAACCTGTTTAAAGAAATCCTAAATATGTCTGTAAGCCAACCCCTCCCACCACTGTCAAAAATCAACAATATGTTCATCACAAAAATGACTGAGACGTACAGAAATGATTACTGTACTTCCTGTACAAAAAGTACTTTTTTCATACTCTAGTTGGTCCAGTGACTTTTAGTCAGGTGCGACGGATTTTCAGCTTCCGTCTCTGCAGCGTATTTCGTTGGCAAAGTCGTTCCTGACTACCCTGATATAGAGCAAGGGCATCTGTGTGTCAGAAACTGTCAGCAGACTTCCAAGCCAAAGACCGTTTCTGTGAGTTTGAAAAGCAACTGAACACAACATGTCAGTGGCTCACATCATTAACAAAGACAAGGTCCCCCTCACACTTGACAGTTTCTAAATAAATGCAACTAATTTTTTTTCCCCCACTTCATTATGCATTTTTTGACGGGTACGACTTATACTGTTGAGCAGCTTCCAGTTTGGAAAATATGGTACTCTCTGAACAATGTCTCAATCATTCACAGTTGTGGGTCCTGTCTCAAGCACTTTGCTTTTCAGTTCACCTGACATGTTTCTATAGAAATTTGATCTCCTTGCATCACTGTCCTGTTGAAAGACAAGTCGTTACATGTTCTGTTTTATGCAAGAGGCATAAGATTTGTATTTAATATGCTCTGGCATTTTTTATTTTATTTTTTTCCCCACCAGGGGGTCCTTTTTGTGGGCTCTAGTGTCCCTTTTTTTCCTAGTAGGCTGACAGGAAAGGGGGAAGGAGAGAGGTTAGGGTTACATGCGGCAAATGTTGTCGGGTCCGGGAATCGAACCCGCGACGGCCGCGTCGAGGACTGAAGGCCTCCAAACGTGGGGCGTGCTAACCTCTACGCCACCGGAGCACGCCCCATGCTCTGGCATTTTGTCTCTGAAGAGTTTTTGTTGCTTTGACACTTTAAAGCTAAAATTTAAAAAAAGTGAGTCAAATTTATCTAATAAAGTTGATTGGAGTATTAAAGGGTGTGGCCCTAGCAATTTTGTTTAAAAGCACTTATTTTTTAAAGTATGGTTTTCGTTTAAACAAAATAAATGTAGAGAAGTTGATAGTTGGATTTCTCTAATCTGCTTAGGGTGAAATTATACCATGTCATTTAAAGCTTAATTTATCTGAAGGCTGAAATACTAGTTAACTTAGTTGCTATCATATGGGCATGTTTATTAAAATCAGAGCCCACCAAGTTAAACCCGACAATCAATGAGAAATGGAGAATAGAGAAAAGGAATCAAAACAACAGGGCTTCCTGAAACTGAAGTGTGACAGGAATCAGCAGGCCATTTCTCTGCAGCTCACAACAAAGGGAACACTTTTCTACCATGTCAGGCAGCTAATTTCAGTATTTAAGTGGAAGATTGTGCTGCATTGTTGTAATTTAATGGCTGTTTGCTTTTGCATCAGTTTTATCAGAAGCGGAAACACACATGCTCATAATAGATAATTATGTGGAGACAAAAGGTCAAAATACTTGAAAATAATGACAAATATTTTTTCTTTAAGAAAAACAACGGCAAGGTAAATTAATTCATTTTATTATAAAGTGAATGAAAAAATGTAACATTTTATATTTAGAGAAATCCGCCCTTTTCCAGCAGAGACAACAGATGGTAAAACACAAGAAAGATCAATGTTGATTAGGAAATAATGGAAAAGATTCTATGCGGCAACATAAGCATGTCAAAATATTTTCAGCTCTTTAAGGCAAATAATTATTTCATCTCAATTACGCTAATTACCACCCTTACACTAAGACATTGAATGTCAAAATATATTCTGAATAAGTGAATAATTGCTATGCAACATCCTTTTATGGATCTAAAACAATTATTAAGAACGCACACTGTAGTCAGTCCTATTTAGCATCAACTTATAATTTCAGCACACTTTACGTCTCTGAATATTTCATCGAATTTTCTCAGATGAGCATGAACAAGATCACGTTATATTGGAGTGTACAAACCTTTTACTCGGATCTAACCGTTTGTTTTCACAGCATGGAGTACGTAGGAATCTTTTACCCTCTAAATAGATTTCTTGGCAGGTCTTTGCTAGGTCTGATAAAGCATTAAAGGCATTCAAAGGGAGGTCAGTTCTCTCGGGTGACGTTAATAAGCACAGACTGCCACTAAAACGAATTTGGGCAAATAAGACAGGCCAGCAATGGAGCACATCTGCATTGCACGAGCTTGTGTTCAGCAGACAAGCACAGTGACAAAGCATTCCCTTTAAACGCAGCAGATAAAAGACTAATTTGGTTCAATTTTGCCAGAGGGATGCTTATCTCAGAATTCAAATAAGGTCAAAAGAGAAAACTGCCACAGCCAGTGATAAGATCACAGTGGAAAAGCAAAACAAACCCTGTAACCTCTGTGAAAGCAAGTTACGCTTTGGATCCTTACAGATGTGCTTATGCCTTTTATTGCCATTTACCTCCACCGAGGACACGACTCACCACAATAAATCCAAATAAAGCACTGATGAATGAGGGGAAAAAGGAAACGCAGAAGTTTTGCTTATCAGAAAAAAACAACAGCCAAATTTGTCTAGCACATCAACCCTGATAAGAAAACCGGACCTCAATGGAAACAATAAACAGACCCCATAAATCATCCCAGATTAAATGTTAGCATAAGCTTCTCCTGTGTAATCTCCTCCAGTGATTGTTGCTCTCAGGATCTATCATGCTTATGGTGAGAGGGAGTTTAGAGAAGAACAGGGAAAACTACTTTGAATTCATTCAGGTTGCATATCAACACTCAATCAGCTAAAGTATAAGACACAGTTCCACAAACATTAAGTCTAAAAGTTGAGAATCCATCAAACTCCTTGATAAATGATGTCTGAAAAAGGACAAAAAGTGCAAGATCGTATGAACTAAATGTCTCAGGTCTTATAGATGTTCTTTTCATGTCCTAGCAGCAATGAGGCGCAGCACAGAAACTGCAAAATGAGACAGTAATGAAAAAAAGCGTTTCCATCAGCTTACTGCTTCACCTGTCTTCAGATGAAGAAAAGAAATGAAAGATTGCAGTAAGCGAACTGTCTATCACTTATGAACCGCAGCCCATCAGAACAGGATTCCTCTCTGAAGACAAACGTGGATCGCAACACTTTCCCAGCACACTTCCTCATTTCAGATCAGTCTCTGAAGATGACAGCTGCCTGAGTTATTGGGAAAGGAAAATATAAAGTGGAGAGGGTAACTGGAGTTTAACTAGCACATCAAACAACCAGACAAAATCTGTTTTTTTTTGTTTTTTTTTTCAAACATTCACTTTCTGGATCAATCCATAAAATTTCCAAATGATGTAAGAAAGTCCATGGAGATTTATGAGTGAAATGCTCGTGTAATACCTGACAATATTCATCAAACAAAGAAGTACACAAATTCAACATTATCCAGTTACATTTTTGCACAGAAAACAAACAAGTGATGCACAATTACATTACATGAAACAGAGTAGAGGTATCAACAAACTTTTCGACTGCTAAGGGCATTTATGTAAAACAAGTTAAAAATTTAAGCAAATTCAATAACTCCTGCTTGCATAATATTCTATGCTTGTTGTATCTATTTATAAATAGATTAGTGAGGCATTTTTTCTCCTTTTACGTGAAAGCAACATTGAACTTGGCCTCTTCTTGAGTCTTTTTGGTCTATTAAATGGAGAAAAAAATTATATACAAAACAAAAAATAAAAACAGGGCAATATAAAAAGCAGGTCAGACCCTTTGTGATGGTTGATTGGTGAGCCCCAACGAAATTCTGTTAGGGTCTCATTTGCCCAGCTCTGGAATACAACTCCTCTTGGCTGATTCTTCTTTGCTGCAGAAAAAGAAGAATCAGCTGAAAGACCAGTGTCCACAGCTTTCCTGATTGGTCAGCCATGACATGCCTCCATTAGATCCTCCAAATCTGAGCTTCTCAATTTTAAGTGCAGGACCCTTTTCAATGTTCGAGTCATGTGCCAGATTGTTTCATAATGCTATTGATAATATAATACAAATATGGACCAATCAGTGTTCTCCTTATTGGTTTATGTCAGTTTTATCTCCATTAGTGTTCGGTTGTTTCCCTTCTTACATTTCCTTCAGTCTGCCAGCAACAGCTGCTACTTTTCACCTGATTGCCTCACCTGTCGTCCATGTCATTATCCATCTCTCCTGCTGTGTATATATAGTCCTCTAGTTTCATTCCCTACTGGTTCATTCAGTGATATGTCTCGTTTCTTCCCTGTGCTGTTCCATTGCTGTGCTCGAGATGTGTACGTTTATATATTGCTATCCTTAAAGATGCATTCTACTAACATCCCAAATTCCTGTCTGTGTTTTGGTCCAATTCCTCACTCATCTCAAAACTAAAACATTGAGAGGGTTATTTTATTTTGGCATTATAAAGCGCACACATACAATAAATCCCACATCTTGTAGTCACTACTCTACAAGCTATTATTGGCTAAGTTATTCTAACATCACTAAAGTTAAAACCGTAAGTTACAGCTTCTGCTGCATGTGAAATAAAAAAAAGAAAAAAAAAAGAATAACATCCCACAGCATAACATCCCCTGAAGCAAGAATAGCATGGTTTCCACATGAATGTGAACAAACTTTGGCCTTTGGCAAGAAATAAATGTCACTTACAATTGCAAAACCATAATAGGTATTGTTGCAGGGAAAGTACATCCATATCTTTCCCATGTGACAAAGAACTTTTTTATGCTCCTTTACTAAAACTCTGGTGAGTTTCTAAGTCTAGACATTCTGAATCTCAATGATATGATGACATTCAGCGCTAAATATTTACACCGAGCCTTCAAAAACGATCTTTCTAATTAACCTTGCAAATGTGTTATTTGAACTCTTCACAGGGCTACCATTGAGGCTTTATTGCTTTCACATTGTTTACAGTTCACATATGTCTCTAAAAGTAAAGCAGTGAAGTGCATCTTATGAAACTTTCAGTCTTGTGTTGTCTTTAAAGAATGCAAGTAACTTTTAACATGTCCCCGTTTTGCATACTGAGTGCTTGTCTGACTTCAACCCAAAGTTTTCAAATAAAAATTTGCCAAATTGTTCAGAATTTATGGTGGATTGCTGTCAATCTGAGCCACTTCAAGCATTCAGCATGCTGAGGTGAATGAAAAAATATTAGTCCAGTTGAACTACATATCAAATGACATTATTATTGTGTGAGTAGTGCAACATTTAAGGAGGACTTACATAAATTCCATAGTTGCACATAGAAACATCAGCATGTCTATAAAAATCTGCAGCATTCAGATTTTTGGGAAAGCATTGCTAGAGCATTTGTCTGTCACTGAAATGCAAAGCAGATATGAAATAGTGTATTTGTGGCATAGTGTTATTGGGCATAAAGTGACTGGCAAAGTTTGATATCACTGGCATTTTTCAGTAAATTTGATTGTAATTACATCTACTGAATGCAATTATGGAAAAAAAAATAAAGCCATTAATTGGTCTAGTAGCACAACAAAAATGGAAAAATGGACCATAATTTGGAAACCTCTGAAAAGCAAAGTGTTGAGTAACACAGTGGTGATGTAGACGGAGCTCTGTAGGGTCAAAATTAACTTTCTGAAATGAATAACGAGAACAGAGAGAACTGTCTTTGTGACTTCTTCCAATTTAAAATATGTTTAGTTAATCCTGCTTTTTGCACTTCCCATTTTGTAGAACCCACAGTATTTTTTTTCACACATCATTATGGTTGCTAAAACATGATCGACTAGCATTCCCATTTGTTTTAGCTAGACAGGATAGTGGATGAGTCATTAAGTCCGCTGTCTGAAATAAAAATAAAGAAATAACTTTTGCAAGTATTTTTGCGGTAAATTATGTCAGCCTACTGGTTCTTTGTGAAAATACAACCTAATTAGCCCACTTTGGTTTTTATGTGAACAAGTCCAATAAGTATAATTTCAAAGCTTGATCGTTAATCACTGGGAAAACAGTTAAACACATGCAGCTGCAGAGAGAGGCGGAGGAGGGGGGGGGAAATAAGGCACAAGTAGCGCACAGATTCAAGACACCAAAGAGCAGGAAGACTAAAAAGTAAACTCTGTGCTAGACAGTTCCTCACAGCTGCTGCCTGCTAGAACTGACAGCCACGCTGACACAGCCAGTGTAGTCATCTATTAACCGAGAAATGAGATTGAGAGCAATTTTCTCTTGTTTTGAGATATGCATATATTATAGACAAACCAAACACTAACCAATATATTAGGCTGCCACTCCACATGTGATGAATGATGATCACTGCATGTAAGAGAGTGAACCGGTCCCACCTGTAACCCTTTGGCCATTTGTTTAGTAATTGCAAAATGGTATAATACGACAGGCGCTCTGTGACAGTGAGCTCAAGTTTGGAGGATCCTGTGAGCTGGTTTATGTGTCTGACCTGCCACAGCTGTACCATAAGGAGGATTATTAGGGAGTGGGCTGTTGTGGTTTGTACAAAGGTGCTGATTAGCATTTTCCTATGTGCTGTGTGAGACACATTAATCCTCTGTGTAGTCTCTCAATTTAAAACCTGCTGCTATTTGCAGACCAAAGAATATAATGAGTTTATTATAAGATACAATTTCAGTGACCCAATTTATCTAACATTTATCAAACTTTTTAAATCTCAATTCGAAACTTTAGATAAATATGCTGAATTGTTAGTTTGTGGCTCTCCATGTGTTTGGAGATGATTAGCAAAAATGAGGAGCACTCAATAAATATAAAACCAAGAAGATATCTAATATTTCATTTGTATTTTGCTTTGATAGAGGTATTTTGGGATTTGATCACATAGGAAATCAGCAAAAACAAATTAATAAAATGCTTACAATGAAGCTGATGGTGTTAAAACTAACAACTTTAGTCCTGTCTTTATGTAGCTAAAGAATTTTGAAATGTGATCTCTACATCTGATTTTTTTTTTTTATAAATCAGTGAGTTTGTTTTGCTACGTAGTGAGTATACAATTCTGCTTTTATATTTCTTAAACGACTTTCCATACAAATTTGTAATTACTGGTGTTTGTGAAGTAAGCCACAATGGCTGGAATGTGACATGTTTATAATAAAATGTTTGCTAAACATTTAATCCTTACAACGTCACAGAAAAAAAAATCTGCTTAGTAAAAATATACTCCAATAATTCAATCATAACATATATGTAATATTTGTTGTTTTAGCAACTAATGACATTGAAACTATAATCCTTTTGATGAAATCTTGATCTTGTTTTCAAGTGTATATTTGCTCTCAAATACTGAAAACTGATATTTTCACAGGAAGCAAAAGTCAAAACACAAACCTAAAACTTTGTGCTGCAAAATGGTGCATGGTCATGTTGACCATACACCATTTTGTTCCTTTGGGGTTTTGGTCACTTCGTACCCAGCAGTTTTTTCTAGCTGTCTGTTTTGGGATGTTTTACATCTTCCGATCTACTTGAACTTGCTGAAGGAACATTCATACCGACTTTAAAAATTATTATTATTATTATTTTTACAATGTACTCAGTCTGCTGTAAGGACATGTGTTTCTGTAATTTTAGGTATTAATTTCTACCAGCAGGAGGTTGCTTAGAGGAATGCAACAATTACAGTACATGGCTTTAAAACCCAATAGGGAGTCAATAAAAAAGCAATATGTCAGTCTGAAACTTGGGAAAGAACCGGTGAAGAGCCAAACTGACCCAGAGCCTGCAAGACATTTGTTGACATGGCGTGTAGTTAAATTTTACACACATAATTAAACTACACACCATGTAGTTTCCATTTCTTCAAAAGTGGCAAATAAACATAAACATTAAAATTGTCCGCAGAGTAACTTGACAACTTGTTGGACCATGCTGCACATTTTTAAGGCTACAAGTAAGCTGCTTAGCTCAACGTCACAAAGTGGACCTAGTGAGGGATAACTCAATAAAGTGCCACTCTCAGAAAGACAATGCTTTCTCATTTGTTTCCCTCACTGCAAATCCCGGACACTGCCTGAAATCTCCAGTGACAAAATAGACAGCTGTTGACTGGGAACATGGCACAGAGGAGGATAAAATCCAGCGCGCAAACTCATCCTGGCGCACCCGCATCATCACAGTGACAGCACTGAGAGGAAGGAGAGAGAGGATGTGAACGTTAATGCTTCATTTATCAGAGCTCCACACCCTGCCTCTGCTGCAGCATGAAAACATAACTGTAATGAAAATCCTATCGATCGGAGTCGCTTCCTTTCAGACAAATTGCCCTGTTTTCTCAGCCTTTCGGTGTTTAGAAGGCAAATGTAAGGAGCAAAGATGAAAGCTCTTGGGACATCATCGTCAACGCTCCATCATGACAGGCAGACCTAGGATCAGTTTTAGCTACAGATAAAAGCCTTAAGGATTGTTTTTTTTCTTGCTTTTTTCAGGCACTCAACACTTTTTATAATCTAACAAATGACTGTATTCAGTGAGAAAACAGGTAGGTCAAATTAGAAGTGTGGCAAAAAATATATTTTTTGTTCCCGCTGTTAATGCTCAGCCTTGAAATCATAAACTGAAAGGTGAAGAAAAAAATACTTTCAGTCCAGATCTAGTGGGATAATTGTAAAGGCAGAGGTAGGTTTGTGGTAAGGAAGATTATCACTGCCTTGATTTACCAACATTTCTGCAAAGATGTCCTTGAGATGCAGGTATATGAAGCTGCTTCCCACTGGCCCTGTGTGTTCAACCTTTTGCAGAAACGCAAACATGAACGTCCCGAAGGACAAAGCAAAAATAAGCAAATTCCAAAGATGTACTGCTCATGTCAGTGAACTGGTTAGTTAGCCCTCTAGTGTCTTATATCAAAGATCTCAGAAGCATCAAGACGGAAATTTTTAGAAATTCTCTGGCTCCATAGCTCCTGCCAGAAGTCGCAGGGGAAAGAGAAGACAAAGAAAACCATTTTCATGTACTATCACAAAGCCTGCTATGTGGTCCCAAAGGAGGCTTTCTCGGAGCTAACATGCATGAAGAAATAAGACAGACAGAGTGTGGATAACCATCTTACCCATGAGGAGTCATCCTGCTTTCCTAAATTAAAGATAGGGAGATAGTGCAGTGGTAATCTCTGCATGGGATCTCCATACACGAGCGAAGTAACGGGACTTGAGGGAAATAGATCATCCTAGCATCTTTGGGGTCAAGGGTTTATTTAATGAAGTCGTATCAGTGATTTCTGCAGCTTCTGTTATCATCAGGTGCTGTTTCTATTCGGAGGATGGTGTTGAAGTTCAATATTAGCTTTCCTTCAACAAAGACTTCTTTGATTATTTCTCTTCTATTGTCACAACATCAAATTATTAAGGATTGCTTTTTTCTGCAACTCTTAAATTTTAAGTTTAACTGAATTTATGGATTACTAATTAAAACGTCCCGGTTATCATGAAAAAGAAAAAGAAAATCATCTGTTGCAATTTTTTAATAGCAATTATCAGAACTGCCAAAAAATGCTTTAGGTATTTCACTCTTTTTTAACAGGTATTTCTTTACTTGTTTACACAAATGCTTTTGTGTAAACAAGTAAAGAAAAAAAATGAAAGCCTAGAGAACTCTGACGATGCATTCACAAAGGCTGGCGCATTGCGGCAAGGCCCTTATAAAGGTAGCTTCTAATAAGAAGCAGTTTGTTTAAGTAAAGAACCTGTTTACTCTGTGAGTTCATAAAGAACATTTCTAAACAACACAAAATAATTCAACATGTGTAACAGTTAAGGAACTGTTCCTGCACATTGTAATTTCAAGTTTTAGTACAATTATGGCTGCCACTGAGAGACCAACTTAAACGCAACACTGCAGTCAGACGGCTGGATTAGAGGTTCAGCTCTTAAAATGGCTAACCAGATCAGATGTGACGGTCAATACTTGGTCTATTAGAAACTGAAAAAAAACAAAAACAAAGAAGTGCTTGAAGCTGTGTTATATTGTATATTAATTATTAAAGAGATTTAAAAAGAAAAAGAAACTTCCGGTATGAATGAAGACTTTTTTTTTTTTTTTTTTAACAAAGCATGAGCTGATTTCTAAGCCCACAAACTGAGGTAGAAAAAAAAAAAAACAATCTCTCACGAATTTCATTGTCTACCACTGTGCCACCAACTGTTCATGGAGAACAACAGTATGAGTGGGTGGAGACCCTGAACAGTGCTGCTTCTACAAGCATATCAGGACTGAACTAACAAATACAGACGCACGTTTGCTGTAATTGGGAGAACATTTGAATATTTATGGACATATGCAATGCTTAAATACTAACTAACACAGAGTCCCATGAGCATGTATGTGTGAGGAGAGGATGAGAAACAAATTGCGCATCCTCATTCTAGTGCCTTGTTCCAAATAATCCAGAGAAGTAAAGTCATCAGTAAATTAAAAGGCCAGAATATGATGATAAAACATTGCAGGAGCTTTGACGGCAGTTACCTGACATGCAGGGAAATTAAATGGGATATTATTTCAAAAATATGTCAGACTGTGCAGCTTTCCTGATGAAACTGACACAAATGCTAGCATGCAGGCAACCTAAGGAACAGCAAGAGTGACAGACAACACCGCTTACTCCAAGAAACACTCAGATGTCCTTTTTTTAAATTTCAGGTTATTAACTAACTTTCTTGAACAGTAATTCTAACAAGGCCATTAGCTGAAAACAGAGCTGCTCCATATCATGTCAGTTTGAAGGGCATGTATTCCCAGGCTGTTGTTTTGACTCCAAATGTCATGAAGACAGGAATTTACTGTGACAATGCTGATGCCAAGTGTTGTCCTCCCACAATGTACTGCAGAAACATGCTTGTCAACATTCTCACTTTTATACAAGTCTTAAAGGCTATTGTGGGGTATGTTCAAAAATAGATTAACTTAAAAGTAATCTTTCAAACAGGACCTACACCAGAGATCCTGTTTGGTTTTATCAATCAGCTCTGCATAGGAATAGTGACTCTGCACCTGAGGCGGTAAAATCCCCATTCTGAGTATTTCCTGCAGAGATTGACAGCTTCAGCACTGGAATGTTGTCACTCACTTGTTTCCCTGTAGTTTGGGGCTATGTGTGTCATTTTACATTACAAAAGGAAAAGTCAATTAGATGAATTTGGCCAACAAGTTTCTTTTTCAAACCAGTAACTCTAAATCAGACAAACATGAGTGGACACATTTGATATTATATACCAAAAAGTACTCTTTCTTGCTATTTTTTATCAACACAAGTATGAAAATTTTATTTTATTTGGTCAAACAAATTAACCTTACCTCCCAATGACTAATCCAGTATCACTAAGGTTGAATAAATAATACTATTAGTTGCAATTAATTCAACTGCTATTTTGCACTGATTATTAAAAGGATGATACAAATTTGCATAGGATATAATTTCACTCAGTGGAAAGCAATTAATTGAAAAGATATTCAGCTTCTATTTCCCCAAAGCCACAGGAAAATTTAAAAATATTTCTTAGAACATTTCATTTCATTGTTAATCTGCATATGGCTTTGTTTGATAACATGATCACCTTTTGAATTTACCCTCATAAATAAAACATACAATTTCGTCCCCATTACAGCTTGATTTAGTTACCAGCCTCGAACCTTGAGGATTACAGTTACGTCTATTTGAATTTGTTACCGCGGGTTTCTCTGTTTCTTTTTTTCTAAACACGTGTTATCTGCCCAGCATGTGGGAGAAACTGACGTGTTTCAACACGCCATAATTGTTCCTTGGTTCATATCTGTCAGGACACTTCAACAAGTCTGCAGCCACTGTAACAAACCACATTCGGCAGCATTAATGGGGTCTCTTTATTCCTTCCTCGGTATCTCGTACAACCAGCCTTTGTTCCTCAAAGCACAATCTGGAGATGCCATTAGTGGGGAGGAAGAGAGTGATGTTTAGTGACAGTCAACGACTCCTCTGGTCAAGAAAATGCCCCAGAGTCATCAGCGTGTCACACACACTCCTCCGCTCTGACTGAACACAGCCCCTGTTCCCCAAGTTCACCTTTGTTCTCGCCATCAGAAAAGAAGGGAGCTAATTGTATGACAGGGTCACAGCAGGCAGGACCCACAACAGCCTGGGTTGTGCTACTGCACGACACTGCCAGGCAATCTTGTCAAAAACATTGTAGGGGAGTCAAAAAAAAAAAAAAAAAAAAAGGGAGAGAAATTAGACGAGTGGGGGAGGTTCTGGTTTTGCTGCAAGTGGCAGTTTTTGTCTTTGTGCTCTGTTCATGACTATTGTCATCACATTTAGGGATGAGCTCAAAAACATGGTGAAATTCTGCAAGAGGCTGGGAAAGATGATAAGAGAGAAGCTACATGGCCTGTTTGGAGCTGATAACTCAGACTCAGCATAAATCAAACACCTTCTGGCGGTTCAAATAATTTGTACAGTGGGGCATCATATGCTAAGAAAGGACAGAGGAATTTACTGTAAGAATGTATCATGCCTCAGGGCCCAAAAATGAAATACTGCTCACTTGTCAAATTATATCTTCCAAGTGAAATGTTTATGCTGTAAAGTCTCCAGCATTGCTGTATACAACACAGCACTTCTGCACCATAAACTGTCAAATCCCCTCTGACAGATTTCTGCTAATTTAATTTAATCTAAACGTGGGGATGTGACTCATAAAAAATATTTTTCAGAAAAACTTAGAATCCAAATGTCACAAACTAGGATTGAAGGACTTTATTGCAGGTTTGATTTTGGATTGTCTAATTCTAAGCAGGTTCGAACACCAAAATGATTTGAAAATTTTATTTTCTTATGATTTTCATGGCAGTCTTCCTGTCATACTGACTAGATCACAGACACACACTGATGGGTTACCTGAGTTTAAGTGCAACATTTGACAGGAGCAAGCTGAAATTAAATCAAACTTTCCCATTGCCAGATCACCTGTCTACCCAATATCTACAGTCGCCCTGGAACTCACTTAGTGTGAAATAATTAATTTTTGGGTTTGCACACTTTAGACACCTTGAATAACAGGTTAGCAATGATTCCATAGAAAGTGTGAAACAGCTATTTGTTTTTAGCACCGATACAAAGATCTGAAGCAGATCCCATCTTGAGGACTGTTAGCAGCTAAACAGGTAACCAGCGGTATGTCAGTTTATTATACTTGTGTTAAAACATAAAAACATAAAAACCAACATACAGTTACATTTGATCAAATTAAAAAGACGTAATTATTTGTAATGTTAATTTTACATCAAAGTTATTTATATACCAAAATTATAACACAAATTAATGTCATAGATAGAAAGTTATAACCAGCAGCAGTAGAAATAATCGCTGTTCTGTTTTGAATAAAACATAATAGATCCTGATATATGTTGTTTGTTTACTTTGGTCATTATTGTTACATAAGTAGCATTACATTGTGTTATTTTTACTCAAGTTCCTATATAGACTATTACTAACATGTGCTTACAATACCATAAAGTCCTGTATAGCAGATAATGGCTTGCATGGTTGCTTCATACTTGTGGGACCGCTGGTCCTGCTGTTTGCTTTAGGCGTTGGCAATAACCAGCAGACTGGGGAAGGCTCTCAGCACCTTTGCTGGCTTACTACAAAATG
Organism: Gambusia affinis; assembly: GCF_019740435.1. NCBI lineage: Eukaryota > Metazoa > Chordata > Actinopteri > Cyprinodontiformes > Poeciliidae > Gambusia > Gambusia affinis. The sequence continues at coordinate 9,013,275 of NC_057876.1, read as the reverse complement.
GCAGTCTGTTACAGACAAAAAAGTTAAAATATTACTACGGCAAAATACTGGAAAAACAGATAATATATAAATATTTACAGTACAGACCAAAAGTTTGGACACACCTTCTCATTGAATTCAATTAGAAAGTGTGTCCAAACTTTTGGTCTGTACTATATACATATATATATATATTTACTTATATATATATATATATATATATATATATATATATATATATATATATATATATATATATATATATATATATATATATATATATATATATATATATATATATACATATATATATATATTTACTTATATAAATACAAATATCACCACCAGCCTACCTCTTTATATGATATACATACATATAAAGAGAGGGGTATATATCATGCTTCTCATGAGAAGAAAATAAAAACACTTACAAATGATAGACTTTGTCTTCTCAGCTCTGTTTAGTGAGTGAACAGAGCTAAAATATGCCAATGATTAAGTAAAAAATAATCTGAACGGTAGAAGGAATTTGATAAAAAATCAAAGCTGAACGTGTCTAAGGGAAGAAAAAAGCACCTTTATGAGGTGTTAGACATGTTATCCTACAAAAGGAGAGATTTTTAACTTTCTAGTTGGTTTGTCCTACAAGCTAACCTTGATCCTTTGATTATGAATGGAATAAATCCTTTTTTTTTAATAATCTGGACAGGAGAGTAGAGTAGTTCACAAAGATTGTATTGCAGCATCTTATCGTCAAATAATTCCTCTGCCTTTTGAGGTGAAATCTACAGTTTTCAGAAGACATAAAGGCCGGAAACAAGTAAAGAGAAAGTAGAATGATATTCTGACAACAACTTGATGGAGCCAGAAAAGTTATGCAGCCATTACATGGGTGGAAATACACTTTCAAAGCTATGCGCAGTATATGCTGCAAGAAATTACAAATTAAGCCAAATTGCATTTGGCTTCTCAATAGTTCAGTATTAAGCTAATCCGTCTGGGTTTTCAGTTGTTCAATTTAAAAACCGGAAATATGAATTTAAATATTTGAGTAGGAAGTTTTCATTCATACTGGAAGTCGTTTTTTCTTTTTAAATCTCTTTAATGATTAATATACAATACAACACAGCTTCAAGCACTTCTTAGTATTTTTTCAGTTTCTAACAGACCAAATATTGACTGTCACATCCATTTTAAGAGATGAATCTTTGATCCGAAGTTCTCCTCACGGTTCTTCCTTTTACACAGTAAGGAAGTGATTTAGAGACATGGTCTAGAGTGCAGCTCAGGAAAGTAATTAAACACACAGGAAATATGAAGACTGAAACTTCAAATAAGACCAGTAGCTACGAGTGAGAAGTCCAACATACGGTAACATCTTTTTCCTAAATTACCTTGTTATTTTAGCTAACAAATAAGGAGACACACTGGATTCTGTGTGAAACTGCTCTATTGATAGAACATAATAAATAATAGTACATGTGAATCATAAAAAGTTCAAAATGTTAAAACACGGTAATTATGCAAATATAAACATGAAGCTTTCACCCAACCAGTACACTAAACATGCAGAATTACAGCTGACACAATGTTTTTCTCTTTTGTTTGGGCTTACGTCAAGATGTGGCAATCTAAAAAAAGTTACTGCCAGGTGAGGCCATGGTGATACATTAAACAAACCCAGCAAGAAGCGAGTGAAGGCTAATAAATAACTTTACTTTCTCTTTTTCTTCTCTCGTTAGCTTTTTCCCTTTCACTGTAATTCATTATCTCCCACCGGTTCTCTACTAGACACTAATAGGAGCACCGAGCGGTAATAAGACCCTCAAAAAGGTGCTGCTCAGTGTTCATCTTAAAACTCTCCGGGGAGACGCTACCCTACGTGGATTAATTCACCTTTATACGGCTGCCACAACTGGAGGAGAGCAAGGGAACCTGCACTTTAACCCAGGGCAGACTGGGCTGACACAAATACCTTACAATACACTACCATGAAATAAGATTGTGCTAAAAATAAAAAACAAACAAAAAAGAAAATGCCTCTTGTCCAAAACTACACCTTTAAACTAGACTGAACCTTGCAGTTGCACATACGTACATGCTAAATGCCTTCTTGAGTCAAACTTTATGGTCAGATGAGACAAAAACTAACACAAAAAGCATTTTTTAAAAGAACCAAAGACTTCTTAAAATTTACTAAGTAGCCAAAGGCTTGAAACTGGAACAGAAGTTGATGTTACATCAGGGGGGGTGGCATCAAACATCCATGAAAGCTGCTGTTGGAATAAATACAGCAAGTTAAGAAAAAGCCTGTGGGATGATCTTTCTAAACCCACAACAGAAATCCTATTAAGTATATTGAACTATGCTTACAAGCCAGAAAACCAACCAAAGCAAATTAACATTACCATTTCTAATAAAAAATTGTGGTTAAACATTTAAATAAAATTTCGCTAGACAGCTACAACGTGTGTGGTGAAGACTGTTAAATATTAGTGCAACTGTATCCATTTAGCTAAACCGTTTTTTTAATTCTCCATGAAATTCCTAATAAATTCAAAGTCTGTTTCATCATTTTGAAGGAACATAAAACATAAAAGTGAGAATCAGTGTTCAGTAGATAAGCTGTATACTATGATATCAGACAACCCAAAAATGAATATTTGGTAATATTTTGCGACCACGCCGTCATGAATGGAGAGTTTGTGGATGAACCAAAATGCAGGCAGGAGCTGTGAGCATGTATAAATCTAGTACTAATCTAAAATTAGTATTGCAAAATCAATCTAATAAAGATCTACTAAATCTAAAGATAGCTAAGACTAAGACTACTGATAAATAAAAGACTGATCAAGGAGACTAAGGAACACAAAAACAAACTAAAATATAAACTAAATTGAATCACAAAATATATTTTAAAATTCGTAACAACAAAACAATATGTACCTGACTCTTTTACCACCTCAATCTGACAATTTGTTTACTGTCAAATGAAAGTGTGTTGACCTGAGCTAATTACAAAGTTAATTATACTCAAATGTAAAAAAAACCACTGTTATTTAAATCCTGCTTTTTGAATTGAGACTTCTGAACAAGGCAGGATGTATAGATTCTATTCATTTATTGATGAGAAAGTTAAATTTGGAGCACAATGTGTTGCATATTAATCTAAATTATAAAAAGCATTAAAATATGTGAATAAATATTCAGACTGAGTCTGTAAAAAAAAAAGTCAAATTAATTAGTGACTTTTCATTTTATGGAGTAAAATAAACTGAATGATCCACACAGACCATAATTTATAATCCCTCACATCCCCAAACAAGTCCCACTCTTTTACATTTTCTAATTAATCCTTTACATATTCAACAGTATTTATCTAATATCAAATTCAATATTATATGAAACATAAGAACTGTGTGATGTTCACAAATAGTACCAGAGCAAAGCTGTTCTGTAGTTATCATCTTTTTGAAATTCAAGCATTGGTGACAAGTAACTGCAGGTAAAAAGCCCTGAAACATGAAAATGAGACATTTAAATCTAGTCCTGAATCAAGTCAAAAATGTAAGGACAAAAAATAATGGCATTGAGTCTTGGTGGTAGTTGTGTTGTCATGATTAATTCTATAGGCTTGATTTTTTTCTGTGATTTTGATAGCACCAGAAAAAAAACTGTGATATAGCTTTAACTGATCTATAATGTTACCCTCATTTCACTTAAATTTCAAAACAAAATACTACATAGATAGAGGCTGTTCTCTACTACATTCATAATAAATGAGTATAAGGAATCATGTGTCAGTGTAACAAGATTGATTTTAAGATTTCTTTTTTACTAAAGCAGCAAACTGTCTGATTTATGGTCTGATTTATAAGAAAATAGGAAAAGTAATATGACTGTTTAATCCAATCTCTTTTGAATATCTGAAAGGATCACACATAAGTGCTACCAGTACTAAACAAAACTCTTATGAATGTATCTGACTGTATGAACCAGTGGACTATTGTGATATTTATTTACAGAACAGATATTCATTTTATTTCAGGTGTTTGTGTTAATGAGGTTTATTCTTTTTCAATAAAAAAAACAAGTGTTTAAATCCTGCAACCATGATAAAATAATGCTCTGAAATATTAAGTTCTTTAATGATTGAACTAGAAAGTTAAATTTGCAGCATTAAATTTTATTTGCATACGGTTTTTGTAAATATTGTTTATCTTCACTTGTGGTAATAAAATAAAAACTGCTGTGCTTTGCAAAAAAAAAAAATTATTTTTTGACTGCAGGCTAAGTTATTTCCACCAAATCTGTTATTCTCACTTCATCCCTAAGTAACTGAATAAAAATAAATTCTTTTTACTATTGTAAATCAAAAAAAAAAAGGTGTTTATTTGAAATGACAGAATGAGTAACTGTAACAGGACAATTTTAGATTCAGTTCTGTATTGTCTAGAAAGCTAAATCTGTAAAGTGTACATACAAATTTGAAAAATTACAAAATAAAAAATGAAATGGCAAAGTAAGATGAGCAAAAAATAATCTGATCAAAGAAAATTTATAATTTGACATGTTCACCCATTTAAATTTGTTATCAAAAAAACAATATTAATCTAGCAATTTTTTCTGTAATTCTAAGCAATGACATGTTGTTTCACAAGCACCAATCTGTATATTTCATTCTGCATATAAATGCAGGATTCAATGTGATGAAATAAATCATTTGTAAAGCTGAGCAACTTAGGATCAATCTGGCTTTTGATCTGTCTCATGCTCACTTACATGAACTTAGGCAAAATAATCATAAGTTTCTTTGTTTGTCAAAATTCTGAGTAAGTGAGCAAATATCTATTTGTAGTTCATTGCTAAAAGATTTGGGGTAATGAGCTATAAAAAAGTTTTCATTACTCTTTGTGTAGGTGTTGTAATTAATAACTAATGAATAGTTACAGCTGAAACATATTTTGTATAATTTTTCACTGATGTTTTGAAGAAATCAAATAAAATTCAGTAGATTGCTTTTGCAGGAAAAATGTCTTGTTGCTTACGGCTTTATAATCTAATAATATACAGTACAACGATCTGCGTAGGGTTAGATGTGCTCCAAAATGCTGAGCTCTGTTGACTCAGTTGAATTGCTTGCCTAAGGCTCTGGTGCCTGCCTGGACACAAACACATAATTAGAAAAGGTCACCGTTCCTCCTGTCTTGTCAACAGAATCACTTCAAAATGATAAAATTTAGCTCCAGCTGAAAGGCTCTCCAGATATCCTGATCAAGCATTGAAATATCTAGCAAATTGATTTTAATTTGGCTTTTACATTTTATATTCTAAATGACAGAGCAACAATGAGCCAAACATTTGGGTGCAGATAGGGTATAATAGGGTATATAGTAGTAATTAGTGAACAATGTATATAAAGTTGGAGAAAATTGACAGGCTCCACAATGAATTTCTCTTAAACTAAACAGCGCAATTTTGTTAGAGCTGTGTGAGTACATCTAGGGATTTCTGTGTCTTGTTTTTAATTATAAAGGACTCAAAGAAAATCAATTCTTTTCATGACATGTTTGCTTTTTCTTCAAACATACCTTTGATGATTATGTTCAAGTTCGACCGTATCAGAGCACAGCAGCTTTTTAATGATTCTTCAACGCTGACGCTGTATGAGTGTCAGAACTGTGCCTCTCCTGTGTCAGCTAAATCATGCCACAACTCCTCCACAGTGATAGGTGGGGTTGGAAAACTGTGTGGGCTACAGTGAGGAAGGTTTATAATCGGGACATCTGTCCAAGCTATTACAAAATAACAAAATCCAGGGTGGACACTCGGAGAAAGATCTGTTGTTTCAAACTCTGCCCTTCAGTTTCAGCCGCCTCATATAAGAACTAAACTATAGACAATACAAGAAAAAGTTTTCAATATTTTTCCCCACAGCAAACATTTCTTCACTGTCTGAGCGTTCTGCAGTGCAGTCGTGTTATTGCACACTGACATAAAGCAGAGATTGGAGATGACTACAAAATAAACCAGATGCCTTGATTTGTATTCAATCTAATCCGTTGGAGACTGAGACAGCTTGGCAAGTATTACGTCATGCCAGCAGGACTGAACCTGAGCCGTTGTCCTTTTAGCCATATTGGTAGCTGCAGAGGGAGACCTCTCTTTGTTCTGATGTCCTCCTTGAATGTTTCCATTGCTGACAAATGTGTGTCTGTTGAGCCATTTGGCTGGTCATGAGATCTTTAAAGAATCATATCTTGACTAGCACCATTGATATACCGTATTTTCCGCACTATAAGGCGCACCACATTATAAGACGCACCTTCAATGAATGGATGGCCCATTTTAAAACTTTTTTCATATATGACATTATTAGAGGCAAAATAAAAGCTACAGTAGAGGCTGGGGTTAGTATGCATCCATTAAATGGAGCTTTTTAGAATGTCAAAAATAGGTCAGTCAAATTTTTACGTAATAAAAAGCAGTTTGACAACTTGCTGCTACTTATTGATGTTCTGCTCTGTTGCCTTGAGTTTAAACTCTAAGTATGATGTCTCTTAAAAGAGCCATTTTGTTTTCACAAACACAAATGGAAATGAAAATCTGCGCAGTCATATATCCCAGCATGCAGCTTCTTCTTCTACAGGGTAAAATGAAGTCTGATGCCCTAGTTAGACCTGTTGTGCTCATTATTGGTCCTGTGGCTCTGCCAGCTTTTGAGAAAAGAAGGTTTTAGGTCCCTTATGTCAGGAATATGGTAATATTGATAAAAATTAAATTTTGGGCTACTAAGTATTTATTTGAACCAAATTATTTAATCTTCTAGTTATTTTTTGACCATGAAAAAATTATACCGCACATAATACCAATTAAAAAATAACTTGCACAAGTCTGAGTTTGCATAAAGTTATTTTCCTTTATTTTACACAGTTAGTAGGCAAGATAGAACGCCAGTCAAGAATGAGACTCTATGTCCAAAATGGACAGTTTTAAGTTTGACTGAGATTCCCAGCTGTCCACATAGCCAAACAAGCTGCCTTAGACAAAAATAATTGAGGCCTCAAAGATCACTGAAAAGCTACTCTGTATGTTTGGAAAAGTCAAGTTAAAGCCTAATTCTAAGCCAAAAATAAACTGTCAAACACGGTGCTTGAACTATCATGCAGTGGGGCTGTTTAACAGTGGATTGTACTAAATAAAGAGTCATCGTCAAATTCTTCAGCATCCACTCAAATGAATAATTGGACGGACACAATTGGGACAATGACTCCAAACACAGTAAAACTGATTTTGAAAAGGATAAAGCAGCTTGACATTAAGTTCGTGGAATGGACTTTCTAAAAATAGGACCTGGACCCAGTTGAAGAGTAGCAAACTACTTTTAAAAGTTAATTTAGTAATAAGAAGCCAAATAGTTCCAATGAACTCTACTAATTATGCTCAAAAGAAAGGTCAAATATCCATAGTTATATAAGAAGTTTGCTGAATAAAAGATTAAAAGCATATAGTTGACATAGGTCTTGCTATGCCACATTTAACCAGATATTAGTGCAGCACCATGAATACATTATAACTTGTATAATGTTGACTTTGTCTGAATTTGAAGAATCATTGCTGGAAAAAGAATGGCTCAAATAAATCATCAAAAGCCCCAAATAATGTAAAATAAACACAGTCAACTGAACAGCAAAACTTTGTATTTCACTAGATTTTGGAAAAATGTTACTTTAGATCATTTAACAAATTCCTTTTTCTGCAAAACCCAAACTTTTGTTGTGAAATATAGGTGAACCATCATGCTTTGAAAATAGGTATATCAATCTTAATCATGAGCAAATGTTCAAAATTTACCCCAATGTTTAACCTGATGTTATATCTCTATTTTAAAAAAATAATTAGGAATTAGTTTACAGTTGTTTCTTACATTAGAAAATCACATGAGCATTTGAAGATAATCACTAAAACTAAGAAAAATGTTATGAAGTGGCCTTTAACGTATGTGTGGAAGGATCTCTATAAAGATTGCATAAAGGAGCAATGTAGTTCATGTTTAAGCATTTTCCTAAATTCATGTATACATTTGAAAAAAGGTACAAATTTAACGTGTTTCGCAAGAAGAAACTACAAACTTTAGTGCAGAACTATACTTAGCATCCACAAACAACAGCTGCAATAAACTAGAAATTGAATAACCTTCAGACAGTTTTTTAGCTCCTGTCTCTTTCCATGCTCTTCACATTTTCCAACCAGACCACTGTGTGATGAAGTGGAAATGGCTTTCACATCGCTCCCTTGTGGCCTTACTAAGGAACTATTAATCTATGGCTCTCCATATTGCATTCAGATCTACCTTCCCCAGCCACCACCTGGCCTGAAGTAAAGGCCAAGAGAGGACCCAGAGGACAGGACAGGCTCTTATTATGAGCTGCTCCAAGACACCTCTGGGCTTCTAAGCTCTTCTCCTGACAGTGACTGATAGCCAATTAACTGTTTGAAGAAAAGTATTGATCACTTGGTGAAGAGGAGGAACCTGAAAACACTTCCTTATACAAGACTACCCTCGAAATACATTGTGAGCAGCAAGACAGGACATTTTATATATGTACTAACAGCACCAGAGAAATTACCACACCACAGTCAAAATCCTCAGAAGTCTGTTTGACACAATGTCACTCGCCAGTTCACACAGACACTTTATGACCCCTTGCATTTATCAACCCTCAGGCAGATTTAGAAATATAAAATCCCCACAGACATTGATTTTAAATAAACACGAGAAATTGCTTTGTTACATTAGTGATATCTAATGACTGACACCTGAGCCCTTGTTTGTGAGTCTATATGAAAAGTTTTTGTCTGAAACGTTTCTGCTCATTACGCCATTCATTTGTGTATCTTTGCTCTCTACAGAGCTGGTTCTGGTGGTTAACCAATGAAAGTCACAGCTGTTATGAATTGATGCATTTAAGTAGCACTTATGTTCCACTCATAACTTCACCTATTTTCTGTTCAATAACAATGTGCATGTATTTTTAGGTCCGGATTGCAGAGTTGGATTTTGTAAGGACTGTAACATATGAAAGAGAACAAAATATTCTTCAACTTCTTTGATAGAGGTAGCGGTTTTGAAACAACCAGTAAATTATAGAATTACAAGATTATCCCCATTTATGGAAAATATTTGTTCCTAGCCATTGTCTGATCTTCATTTCATTTGAAAAAAAAAATTGTGTCAACCTACATGCTGTCAATGGGTTGTAGACTAGAAATAGTGGGAGATTTTAGTTGTGGTGAATTTAATAAATAGGGCAACAAAATTTTGAATTTTTCTGCAGATCGGAGGCAAATAGGAAAAAAAAAGTCAAATTTTTATTTATTGGTGAATCTCTAGCTCACTTGTTAATAAGCAAGTAAGGTCGGCTACAGGCCTTAATGTATATTAATGATTTAAAATTTTTATAGCAATTGTTTTGCATCACACGGTTCCTACAGTTTAACGTTTTTCAATAAGATGAAAAAGAATGTGCAGGAATGATACTTTTTTTTTTCCTCTGTACTGAGGATAAAGTAGTAATGACCCTCCCCCATCTGTTGCTGCACACATCTGACCAGCAGGTTTCTGCACTTTGCCCTCATTTACAACAATGACAACAATGACTGAAGCAGTAGGTGCAATTGTTTCTTTTTTTATTTTCAAAGAAAAGTAATTAGATTCTGTTTGTATTCATAATCCTGCTTTACATTTTTCTATGAATAGCCTAGCAGGATTTTTCTCAAGGTTATCATGCTGTTAGGATCTCGTACTTCTTCATGTCTACTGGTTAATAACACTCAGCTAAGTCAAGGCCAGGAGATTGAGGCGAGGTAAACAGCAGAGCTGTGCCTTCTGGCAGCATGAGTACTTTTCACCATGACTGACCTTCGGGATTCAATGTCAACCTTCACATTTTCCGTGATTTTTGCTGAGGTGATTTTTTTTTTTCCTCTGGATGAGAACGCTGTGGCATCCAAGGTTAAATGTCACCCCCTGCATTTTTGTTTTCTCTGCGACAGCAAAAGTTAGGAGGTTCAGAGAAGAGAACATTCAATTAAACCCCTTCAGCGACATAAAATTGAGACTCAGCTCAACAAGTTCACACCAACTTCTCACTGGAGTAATTTAGCCGGCCGCTAGTACCGCATGGTTAGCAGCAACATAAATACAACAGCAGAAGTTGAGGCAATAGCTGAGTGTGACCTTCCATTGATAAGAAACCTACCAGGAGAGTTTTATCCAACTAAGACAAACAAGCAGGAATTGTGGCTGCTATGTGCTGCACTTGAAGAGCCAACAAGGCTTCCTCCAAGCCATCTAAGCACTCTCACACAGACCTGGATCATAGAAATGGGGTAATTGAAACAAAAGGGCAGAGTTTGACAGAGATGTAGTGCCTTCGCAGAGTCTCTGCACAAATTGCAGAAAATAACACCCAACTCCTCCCCTCTGCAAGGTCCATCCTCTCTGTGTCCTCCGTAAAGGCTGCGTCCTTTCTTCGCTTTTCAAGACGGCCATTTGCAAATGATAAGTGCAGGGACACAGCCTTGTGAAAGATAAGGCGGCCGGACATTTGTCATGTAATCGAGCGTGCTCCACGGCTGTTTAAGGCTGACCTGTGTTGACATGCACTGTTTACCTTTTATTTGTTTATTCTGAACTATTATCTCTGGCTTCATTAATCACCACGGGCTCAGACTGAGGAAATTACTTTGCAGACTTCGGACAGGAAAATATTAACTCGAATTAGGTCTCTTCGTTTCCTGCTGGCAAATAAAAAATGCAATATTTGATTAAGTGAGTCCAGCAAACAAGCAGCTACGCTCTGTCACTGTGATACTGTCCATTTCCAACTTGAAATTCAGGGCGAGCGGATTGTAAACCCGAGGCGAGAAATCATTTAAATTTTTCTTTGTGTAATTGCTTTCTTGCGCTTTATGTCCTGCATTTTTACTTCATGCAAATTTACTGTTTGGAAACTAAACAGTCTGAAGTCAAACTTGCATACCACCCTGTTCAAATCGTCCTTTTGCCTGTGTTACTTGAATTTATTTCCAGCAACTAGAGAGACCATAAAAAAATACTCTTTTCGGGTGTAAATTATCATTTCCCTTTAGAAGACCATGTGCCTGCAAATGCACGACGATCATTTGCCATGCATTAGCTACAGGACAAAAACGAAGTGATTTTAAATTCCTTTGACCAGAAGGCAATTTCCCCCCAATAAATTATGTTAATTTCAGCTTTTGCTCTCCTTATCACATTCTTTAGTGAGTCAATGAGGAGAGACAAAGCTGGCTGAGGGAAAGACAACTCCGAGATGACTCAGAGTCATTCACAGGAAAATGACGAGACACGTCTGGCTAAAACGTCTCTCTTTGATAAAACAGCAATAACAAAAGGGAACTCACAGATTACTGTATTATGCAAGAGATTTCTGCTTGTTGTCATTTAATGACTAGCCCCTTGCATCATCGCAAGGTTGACACCCCGTGGAAATTGCTCACACAAGTAAGAAGGTGCCTGATAGCAAATCCCAGGTTCCCTCGCCGAACGAGACAACAATTGCTTGGCAACACTCTCACTGGGAAGAGGGGGAAAAAAGCAAACAAAAAAATAGAGGATGGATTTTTCTTTCTTCTATATTGATATCTTAGCTTTGATGATCTTTTCAGAAGGAGGTGAGACACATTTAAAAGAAAATAAAAAAGCAACAAACCAAAGACAGAAGCAACAGGAGGTTGAGATAAACCTTGCACATGACCACACACATATGCATGTATGCAAATCTTTGTGGAAACACCCTCCCACACACACAAATGCACTTTGCATACTAAAAACATCAAGAGGTGCACACGCATACAGGCAAAGCAGAACAGTTTTTTTGTTGCTATTGTTCGTAAGACTGAGCTAAAAGCAAACTCATTAAACCGATCTGTCAGATCTCTCACAGCTCCAAGCAAGAGAAAGACCCCAAATTTAAGATTGACAGCTGTACTTTTATTACTGACTAAGTAATGTTTCCTTGGAACAAAAAAAAAGGAAAGCCAGCTTTGATAACGGCGGGTGCCGAGTCAGCAGCTTGTCTCAATACAGAAGATGGCTTGACTGATCTCAGCTGAGGCCATCCCGATCTTGATGTGGAAAGAATTGGCTCCCAAATTACTATCCAATCCATTTCTGGAACTCACTTTTTCTAATAAAAGTAGCCTCTGAGCTGTGAGGGGAGCTTTGAAGATGCTTGTACTGGCCAAAAAAAGACACTAATCAAATTTCAAAACCAAAGCCTATACTCTTTATTTTCCATTACTACACTCAGTGTTTTCCGGTTTGGGGTCATGGAAGCCTGTTGAGCCTTTTCTTAAAAGCAGGAAGCAGCAAATTCCAGTTATTCATCTCGTCTCAGGGAAAAAAAACAACCTACGGAAAATTAGACTCTTAAAAATCAACCTATTTCTGAAAGTTTATGGAGAATGGGCGTAAACTGAGGCACAGATCATGCAACCTTCCCACTAAACTAATCCACAAAGTTACGCCCCCTCGGCTAGGAACCAGTGCTAAACATCTGAGCACCTACACCACCCATAAAACCCTAAAACTAACCCAAATGCACTTGCAAGAGACTCAACTTGTCATCATTAAAAACTGACTTACAAACATACTTACAATCTGCTTCCTCTCTTGCTTGTTATACAAAGTCCCTTGAGCATGTCTGTTTGTTTAATCTTAATATATTCTTAACTATGCAGTAATTAATGCAAGAGAAAGGGCCCTCTGAAATCATCATCTCAGTGTCCCGAAGCAGGAGGCACAGCTACACCAACATAAACATGTTTGCCTCCTGTCCAAAGCAAGGTTAACCAGACGGAAACATTGCAAGGCAAATGTTGTGTGGGCTGCTTGGGTTGTGGATACAAAGCAGCTGCTTCCAGATGTTTACAGCTGTGAGGATGACGTAGAGCATCGCAGAGACATTGCTACGCAAATAATCAAAGCTGTGGTGTGAATTACAGGTGCACAAGGTAGGGTTTGATTACCCTACATGAGCCCCCCCATCTTTAGTTTTCCTCCATTACATTCGCCATGACCGTAATAAGAAAGGAGGAAAGAATATTGTGTTAGGATTTCAGACCTCCCTTGTTTTAATTGTGATGCTCGGGTTTCTGTTGGGATAAATGGCTGCTTCACTTACTTTTAATCAGATAATAACATTACTGCCATATTTTCAATCTGTAAGAGTTGTGAAGTCATTTTAGGGAAGCATTTTATGTTCACGAAAAAGCTAAGAAGAACAACTATCAGGATTAAAATAAAATTATAATAAATTATTAACTGTTTTCAAAAAGACCCAGGCTCAAATGGTGGTGGTGAAGGTCATGTGGCATTTGTTTAGATACAGAAGTAAAGAAGCAATGTCAGTGGTGTGGTGGTCTCTTCACAATGTTGAATGGGTAACAAACTACATATAATATAAGAATAATACAATAACAAGGCGAGGGCTGCACAGTGGAGCAGTTGGTAGCACTGTTGCCTTGCAGCAAGAAGGTCCTGGTTTCGATTCCCGGCCCGGGGTCTTTCTGCACGGAGTTTGCATGTTCTCCCTGTGCATGGTGGGTCCACAGTCCAAAAATATGACTGTCAGGTTTCTAAATTAGCCTTGCATCATTGCAAGGTTTTCTAAATTCTCCCTAGGAGTGAGTGTGTGTGTGGATGGTTGTTTGTCCTGTCTGTCTGTCTCTGTGTTTCCCTGCGACAGACTGGTGACCTGTCCAGGGTGAACACCGCCTCTAGCCTGGAACGTTAGCTGGAGATAGACACCAGCAGCCCTCCAGACCCCACTAGGGACAAGGGTGTTAGACAGACAATAACAGCAATATTAATTTCAGATCTATATATCGATGCAGCCCAACAAAAAATAGTGTACAATAGCTCATTTGGTGGGGCAGATTTATCCAGTGTACAGCACTTCAATATAAATTCTGGAACTTCTTTACTCTGGAAACTTTGACTTTTATTTAGAAGTCTTTCCAGTTCCTCACAGGGGAACACACAAGAAAGACAATCAAACAAAAAATAAAAATAGGATAGTTTTTGAAGGATTTCATATGTAAAATTTTCAGATTAAAAAAAATTAGCTGCTCATGGAGGACCCCTGCTAGTCTTGGGACCTGCTTCTTAATTTGCTTTTTCCTCAGGCAGGCTTGGTCTCATGACACAGTTCATACCCCAGTCATGAGGCTAATAAGAAAGCATGCATCATGTCCAGTTTAACCAACGTTACAAGTATCATAAAAAATATCATCTTGGTCCTCATGGATTTTATTCTGCTACTGGGAGAAACTTCTCCCTCTTATTGTGCTCCAGGCTCAGCTCACTGAGATTGTTTTCGTACATCAGGACTCATTTGCATGCAATCTGGAGCGTCTGGCCAGGGCTACATCATAAAATATAACTCATCAGCGCGAGTAGGTCGTCTACCAACTCAGTAAAGCTGTCACCATACTGCGAATACAGCAGGAATGAGTGCTGGCGGCGGGACGAGCGTGGAGTTAAATGATCCTAGTCGGTTGCAGTCAGCAGAGGATTCAGGTTGTGCTCATCCATGCTGGATGAGCACATGCTGGAAACATATCCGCACACAAAGACCACAACTTTTATTATCATAAAGAAAGTCGAATGTGAGGTTTTTGTGACCATATGAACGAAGCTCTTGTTTTTTCACAATCATCGATTATGCGGCAGGTTTACAGGCAGGTGCTGCTCAAACTTGCACTAAAGGACGAATAATAAGCAATAAACTTCCATGTGTTGATTAACAATCCGTATATCTGTAACATATCAGACAGATGAAGGATACTAATTCTCGATTAGGTCAGGTTTTAACCTTGAAAAAGCCGTAACCTTGTAGGTGCGGGCTAATTGAGGAGTGATATACAGCTAGCAAATTACTGAACAATAACCGCTGCCAAGAACGTGCTCCGTCACGCGCCCAGGCTTTTCCAAAAAAAAAAAAAACAACTACAAGCTAACAAACAACTCACGTGCGGTGTTTTTCAATATTATTACAGCCACTGCGCTTTTTTTTTTGTTTACAACACAAATAGTTAAATAAATAAACGAAATGATAAAGTGTAACTTACCACCAGTGGAGGTGATGCCAGCAAACATGAGCCCGAGCAGAAGAAGCGCAGCGCTGAAGCCGCAGCGGACAAAGGGGCCCGGAGGTAAGGGCATCTTTAAGCTGTTTTAATCACTTAAGTTTCAATGAAAAAGAGAGCAGCGGAGAAACAAAGACAGAAAAATCTTTTTCAAGACCGTAGAGTGTCCTCTGGTGCACTTTTAGGGCTGTTTTCGTTAATAAGTGTCTTTTTTTGCCTCAGTATGTATCCTCGTGCCGCGCCGTGGCCATCAGCATCCAGCTCGTGCGTCTCCGTTGCTCAGAACAACGCATCACAGGTGTGGTGGAGGAAACTGCTGCCTTGTGCTCGCCCCGGTTCTTACTGTAGCTTCTACTGTATCTCTCCAAAGCCGTTCACAACTCTCTCTGTGTCGCCGAGCCGAAGAGGAGGAAAGGAAGGAGGAGAATGACTGCAGTTTCTGCTTGTTCCCGTCACTTTGCAGCCTTCGCCTGCAAGGATACCTTATCCAAATGCGAAAATCGTAAGAATTGGCATCGGAGGACAGAACATCTGCTTGCACAGCAATGCTGGAGTGCTGAGAGTCAGGGAAGGTACACACACAGACACACACGCTGCGTTGAAGGCACGAGGAGCAAAACCAGGAGCGGATTGCTTTTGGGGAATGGATCGCGCCTGCTGTCCAGTGTCTTACCAAAACATTTGCATATCATCAATAAGCATAACTACAAACCACGTACTGGCAGTGCACGAAAAAATGGAAATTAATGCACCCGTACTCTTGCGAGTGTGCTTTTCATATCCTTTGCCTTACATGAAAATGATGGATATGTCATTCAGCCCTGCATGATAGGAATCACATCGATGCTTTGCATACAAATTCAGCACAGATCGCATCTGCATGTCATTGAGTTTCTGTTAAATACGCCTTTGGTTTGTCTGGAGGCACATGAGTGACGGACAAACACAGATGAAGAAACCCGAGGATTAGCGCTCCCATGAGAAGCCATTCACCTGTCAGCAAACTCTGCAAACCTAAATGTGACTCCAGAAAGCTTTTCTAGCATTTTTTTTTTATTGAAGGATGTCAGAGGAATGATTGTTCGACTGCTCAACCATTTCCTTTGAGTATATTACCCAGAAATCAATAGCAAAGAAGATTTTAAGACAGTAGTTTTCTTTCCAGTTCATAATTTGACACAATAAAACATGGGTGGACGACAAACTATGCTTTTCAAAGAAAATTTCACTAAATACAAAGGTTAGAACTAGTTCTGCTTTGTGCATGTTTCCTTTGATGACATCAAAAATGGTACACTAGGGGCATTTAAAAACCTATAGAAAAGAAGAAATTTAAGAGTCAGTAGTTTAAAGTCAGAGATGACCTCTTAGAAAGATTTGGGGTTTTTTATGCCATTAATTGACATGTAAATGTGCTATAAGTTATAAACCACTAGACATCACACACAGCTAGGAATGTATTACTTTCCATTGATTAATCAACTTGGTTCATTATTCATATTTTCATCTCTTCTTCAAGACAACTGTGTTCTGCATACGAATCATATGTTCTGTCACTCTTGTCAATAGATCTAAAGGGAAATGCCCTAGCTGATGCTCCAATGGACATGATGTGCAAACCCTGCCTACCCAGTGACTGATATAATCTCTGGGGGACAAATGATGCCCACCCAATTATTAAACAAATTAGCTAGCATTAATTATTAAATGTTGTGGCAGATGATGCCTTTTGACTGTTTTTGATATAAAGTTTGAGGCATTTGAGCTGTGTTTATGTTGTATGGTGTACAACCTTAATGTATTTGAGATTGAGTTTGACTCTGATGACCCCAAAAGCGTAACAGACACTGCTGTGTATAAGGCAAAGCTGAAGTAAACTGTGATTATGAAGATCATATTCAGACCTTTTGGTGAATTTGTTTAGATTTTCTCCTGAACTGCTTTCCTTTGAAATTTCCAATTTTTAAATCATTTAATTCAGAGGAAAACACTTTGAACTGCCTTATTGCTGAATGTTTTTATTCAAATAATCTTGATTATTTGAATAAAATAATCAAGATTATTTTGGTCCTAAATCAGCACCACTTGATTTAGGACCTGTTTTGTGCTTTCGTCACCTTTAATATGTGAAAGTTCAGTGGTGCTGGTTGTTTCAACTCGTGCTACTTGAGTTTACCCACACAGCATTACTCTTTCTGACTAATTATCAATCAAGTATTTTTCTTTGCTTCTTCCCTATGTTTGCCATAGTCGTTCAGAATTCAAGTACACCCCACCGATGGAAAATTTTGATTAGAAACTAGGGACAGGCAATTTGGACTTAAAATCTTATTCCAATATTTGGTAATTACTGTGAAAATATAATTATTTTTTTTTCTGTGAAACAATGCAGCATAATTATAAGTGCACCTGCTCTTTATTGTGCCAGTGAGGGTCTACTTTGAATAACTATAATATTTGCTTAGGGCAATTATTAATAAACCTAGTAATTTAGATTAGTATTACCAAGTCGAGGCACCACCTGATTGTCAGGTATATTATAGCTATATAATAGCCAAATTGTTCAGTCTCAGTTATTGTTTATAAAAAACAATAACATTGGCAAAGGTGATATGTATTCCACATAGCCATTTCTTTAATGTCTTTTTGTCTGAGCTAGAAACCAGAAACCTTTGGAGAATTTATTCTTAATCTATCCGTTACTGCATTGATGGATCATTAAAAGATTAAAAATAGCTAAATAAAAGACAGAGAGCACTTGTTGCCACTCATAAAATGGCATCTTAAACAGACCAAAATGATCTAATCTTTTGCTCTTGAAGCAATTTATTGTAAGTCCAAAGCACAGTGAAAAACAATATTATTGTTTATGAGCACCAGCATTCGCTACGGCTTCCACAGACGCTAGTGGTAAAAACAGCTTCTTTTTACCTGAGGTCCTAAAGAACCAACAGAACAGTTAGCAGCAGCGTTTCATGAGGCACCACCTGATTATGGCTAGCACAGGTCAGCTTGGAAAAGTAGGACGCATCTTAGTTCTGGTTTGCCCAACATCAGCATCATTGTTCTAGCAGGTGGCCAAACTCAGTGAAACTCCTCGACTCTGGAGAGGAGCTGAATAGGCTGCTTCCTCTTCTGTCTTGGGAAAGTGGCTGCCTGTGCCAGTTTCCAGCAACAGTCTTGGGAACTTGTAATTCAAAGGGTTCTTTTTGCAGAATGAATAAACCAGGATTAATATTTATTCTTTTGGCCAAATTAAGTACAGAGTCCAGTAACAGTAACCTGTGTTTTTGGATCCTTAGCTCCCAGGACATGGAGTGGACTTTCTCTCTGCTGGTGTGATAAAGGGTGGGGCTGTTTGAGGGGTTTGCGTGCTGTCCCCCATTTTCACCCATTGCCCTCCTGAGCAGTGGGTGAAAAGAGAGAGTCTTTGTCTTAGTTGTGGGGTTGTGAAGGTCCTTATGACATCAGTTTCCTCCCTGAAACTCCTCCTCTCCCTGTTGCTGGAACCAGAGTGGGTAAAATGTAGTGCATTGTTGAATCAAATAGTGATACCAGCTTTGTATATTCAGTCCTTCATGACTGAATACTCAACAAATTGTAACAAACAAAGATACAATTGGCAAACAATGATTGTGTCATATGACATATATATATATTTTATGTTCTCATGAAGATAAAATAGATCAGATATCAACAATACCCAATATCCCAACCATGTTATGTTCTTGTTGTTATCAAACATCATCAGGTAGAAATTATTGTCATTACTATAGATTTAATTATTGTCATATTAGACTATTTTCCACCAATAAAGATAAATTATATTACAGATTGTCCCTAATAAAAAAAAGTAAATAAAAAGAACAAAAAAACAACAACAAAAAAAAAACAAGAAGAGCTCAGAAGGACTCTAATTAGCTGCCATTTGCTTATTATGATGTCACCTGAGGCATGAACAAGTGGAAACTTGTGTCTGGGAGGGTAGATCACATCTTGTTTAAGTAGTAGTTTGAAATAAAATAGCTGCACTAACCAAGACAAGTTGTTCCTCTCGACAGGTGACAACCCAAATCTAATGAGTGTTTGACAGAAATGTCTGGTCAGTCGCTTTAAAGGAGGGGTGTAGGTGTCTTTGTTTATCCATTCCTCCACTCCCACATATAGTCAGCAGAATAATAAGTGGAAGCACATAGCTGGACCAATGACTTACCAGCTAATTATGGGACTCATGTAGATGGATGATTCCTTAGATGGAGCTCAGCTATTACAGCCCGCAAACTCATTAAGCCCTTCTCTCTGTCCAGCATCCCCAGCTAAAGGTCAAAGTCAGAGTGAGAATGACACCAGCAAGCACGG
Source organism: Gambusia affinis (assembly GCF_019740435.1). Classification (NCBI taxonomy): domain Eukaryota; kingdom Metazoa; phylum Chordata; class Actinopteri; order Cyprinodontiformes; family Poeciliidae; genus Gambusia; species Gambusia affinis. The sequence continues at coordinate 8,993,742 of NC_057876.1, read as the reverse complement.
ACACATGCAGAAATGCACAGCCACAATCAAACCCTCACAGGCACACTGAATGTGAGGGAGAATGGAGGCAGTCGTGAGGCGGCCAAATGGAGGAGAGTGACTCAGCCTTGGTCACTTGTGAGGTTGCTCGTAATGATCTCTCTCATTCTACTAATCTGCTCCGAGTCCTATCAGGCTGTGCAAGCTGGAGCGTGTCTCTTGCAGTCACTGCGTGTTCCTTTTTTTATTTATTTATTTTCTCTGAAAAAGCATTTAAACTACATGCATTTGAAATGAGGTTCAGAGAATATGCATATATAAATACATGGTCATTTATATAATCCTCTTTCAGGTCAGAAATGGTGCTTCAGTCGTTTTAAGGAATTATCAGAATGTGTTTTCTGTCTGTGGCGTGTTTGCAGAGCGAAAGCAGGGCCATAACCTCCTCCACACTCTTCTGGGTCTTCGTCTGCTTCCTCAATCAGGCTGCAGTGAACAATCACAGCTCTTTTGGGAGTTGACACAAGCAGTTGTTCATCGATCTGTGGTGTTGTAATTAATTTTCTTCCCGTCATCGGCTTGAGTTACAATATCCTAAGACGCACTGCAATCAATCACAAAACCAAGACAGACCCATCATTTCTATTGTGGCGTCCAGAATGAGCCGCAGCAGCTATGATCCAAAGAGACGTGCTCAATGACCTGACAAGTGTTAAGAAAGCACACAGCATCACTTGTGTGTTTTGTGTTCGGCATTCGTCCTTAAACCAGCGCAATTACACACTCGGCCTATAAAGATAACTGATTCTCTTGGTCAATATGTATCGATCTGAAGGAGGTGTCCAGCATGAAATTAATATTATTTATTGTTTACAAACAAAACACTGGAGGTCCCTTGAGGGAGGGCAAGGCAGCCCAGGCCTCGACAGTCTGCTTTCTAGCAAAGGCTCGTTGAGCCGGGTGTATCAGCTTCCATCATGACCACAGCTTCATGGCCTATTGTTTTGTTTATATCAAATTAAACTGCAATGCTACTCCGGAGAGATATAATTGACCACAGTCTTAGATTAAATGACTGTAAAGATCTTAATAAGCCATCAGCGGATTGCATATTACATTGCAGAGCACTTATGAGGACGCAGTCCAGTGAGGATGAAATTGAGGTTCAGATTTGCACACCGCAGCATTTTTTGCCATTAATAACATGCAAAATAACTGTATGATGATCAATAGTGAATCAGTTTAATTACATATTATTGATCTGGGGTTAGAAGAATTAATTACAAGCCAAACGGGTCCCAAAGACGCTAAAAGAATATGTATTACTTTAATATCACAACATCTCCAGTGGCTCTTTAAGACATACAGCAGATAATGGATTCACAAGTCCTCCACAATTAAAGTACGTTTTATCCATGAGTACAATAATGGCTATCGCCATAGTAACTCCTGGCTGCAACTCTTACTGGCCTACTAAGGATGTGAAGATCTGGATATGTGCATACTGCTTTGTTTAATTAAATAATTCCACATAAGTGCAGATAAAGTAGTCACTGAGAGATCTCAGCACATCCTTAAGTGGGCAGGAGGACCAGACAAGAGTTTAAAAAACAGAGAGGAAGAGCTGCGAAAGAGGGGGATGGAGGATGAAGGAGCCTACTGAAGGTCTCTCATTTCAGCAGCACAGACTGCTGATGAAGCCGAACTTTCAATATCCCACCACTTCAGCTCTGATGGTTTCTCAATTTTACAGATATGGCCCCAGAATATGATTTGATGAAAATGTAAAATGGGATAAGTCACATGAAATGGGCAGCATTTTAATCTATGACTATAAATCAAAAGCAGACACTCTTAAAATTACACTTGATTTTTAGAGAAATTAAAGATGTCCTTTCTTCTGTAACCATTTTTTGTCCAGAGTCTTTGTGCCTTGAAAAAATATGGTTGTAGAAATCAATATAAAGATTATTAGAGTGAACCCTTTATAGATTTATACATTTTATTCATTATTTATAAAGATAAATAAATTACACCTGATCTAAAGTATTGCATTATTTTCTCTCAATTTTTCTTATCTTAAATTTAAATTCTTCCACTGCTTGGCTATTAAATATTTCAATACATTTTAACATGTTTCCTATTATCGTTGCTCCTATAAGCTTCATTCAGAGCAAGGGCAACTTTTACAATCCAAATAGCCAATCCTGTCCTCGGTCTGGTTGAGCAAAACAAATGTTACATGACTAAAAAAAAAAAAAAAAAAAAAAAGTCATGTAATATCAGCATTTTTTATAGGATGCTGATATTACTTTATTAATAGCCATTGTGGAAGGTCTACAGAGTTAATGTCAGCTATGGAGCCACATGCTGCCTACCCCTGACTTAGAAGAAAGAAAATGACAAATTTACACTGAAATCATAAACCAATGAGCTGCAGGAGAGAAATGAAATTAACACTTTCAATGACACTTTTTCCTGAAAGCGGATTCTGAAGCTATACATATGCATACAGGGAATAAATATACCATAGATTGTCAATATTACATTTTGAAAAACTATCTAGCATCAAAATATAAAGATATCTCATGTCCAAACTGCATAATTTTAGAAAAATCATCTAGTCTAAAAGCCAGGGTGTTCACTGATTTTCTCCACCTACTTGACATCTAATTAATTTTAACTCCTGTAAGCCTGAAACACAGCATGAGTAAGACTTCGCTGGAACTGTTTCAGAAGACAATGTGTGACAATGACAAGTGTCAAACTGAACATTTTTCCCTCACAAGGTTTTTCCTCTCACGTATTTTAGTATTTCTATCCCACACCTCAAACAGCAAAAAGCAAAGAGAAAAGGGTTTCCTGAAACGTGCTTCCTGGACCAGCCGCCTCTTGTTGTTTTTAACGTTACATTGTCTGAGGGGGCATGCAAGAGAGGACACTGTGAATGATGTTGATAGTTTTATGATTGCCTGCTTTTGTTTGACGGAGCCTGGGCTCTGAGAAAACATGAGAACTTCGTCTAATCTAAATGTATCAATAGTAGGTCAGTCATACTTACCATGTGATGCACATCCTTTCAAAATGTTAAGACACCCAGGCAAATAGGATAGAATTTTGTTTGATTTAAGATTTGAATAAAATCCAAATAAACAGCTTTAGTGCACAGTTTTACGGCACATAATCTTAAAATATATTTAAAAGAGCAATTTGCAGTGTGTAGAAGTGATAAATTAAAACCCATTTACTCGGAATTTCCTCCTAGCTATTTGCAAAACTCCATTAAATTATTCTGTTCAGGGTCCTAGATGTTAGAGAGATGTAAAAAGAAAATAAAAAATGTTACACATTCATTTATTTTATTTTCCATCAACCCGAAAATACTTCTTCCTATCTAAGGTGTCTTCTCACATCTTATCACATGGATCCAAACATGATTTGTTTCTAAGCACACTTTGTGAAAGGTTATTATTAAAATGTAACTAACCCTGAGCAAAAATAAACTGTCTAAATAGATTATTTATGATTCTACCTTAAAGTTTCTGTGCAAGTTTAGTCAGCTCTAGGCTAAGGAGTTGAAGTAGTTTGAAATGGTATAGCTTTACGTCACGTGGTACAGTTTTTGGTCACTCAATACCACATTCGGTTAAAAGTTATCACAGGTAGGCTCAGCAAGCAGTGATCACAGTGTTAACCAGCTTTACAAATGTGTGATTTATTTGCAATGTGGACATGGAGAAGTTTGGATCTCCTCTGCTCTTACTATTGGAGACAGTATACCGCAGGTGTTACACGCCTGTCAAAGGGAATAATGAAAACAGACACGGACACGAAATTACGCTTTTCGCTTCCAGTGTTGCAATTATATTTCAAGAGGAGTTCTAAACATTACATTGTCACATTCTGAGTGCTGAACATTGCACACAAACATTGAGGTTTTATCCACACAGTAATAAGAAGTGTAGTAGAGGACGCAGCTAGCCAGAAAGCTAACATGAGTATAGCTCTTAAGAAAACTAAAGTTATCACAGAGACCACAAACACTCCCTGCTCCTTCGGCAAACATAATAAAGCTAAACACAGCTATAAGCCTTATAAGTCAGAATTTTACCTGTAAAGGGGAATAATGAAAACAGACACGGACACAACGTTACTCTTTCGCTTCCAGTGTTGTTATGGAGGAGCAGAAGCAACGCGTTCCACTACATCCATTCAGACGAAACCAATCGAGACTCCATCGGTAAACAAACTATCAAAATTTGAAATCTATGGTTGAACTCTCTAAAAAGTATACGCAAACATAACCAGAAAAGTAACATTAAATAAAATACATTTCCCTTTGGTCTAGTAGTTTTTAACTTACTAGACCAAATTAATTGATCGTAGATCACTGGAAATGCAGTCACTGCACTGACTACAAATGCGAAACGGTATACTTTTGCTTAATGCTCTTTTTTTATTACTTTTTTTATTTATCTGAAATGGTTTTATAACCACCACAGGGTGGATGAAAATTTTGTAACATTAATGTCATTGATATGACATGAGCATAGCATCTGCCAAAGTTTCTTGGCAGTCCGCAATATTTAAGATTCTTTATTATGATACGTATTAGAAACTCATAGTGATATCATAAAAATAGATGTGCAATATTTCTTTCCCCTTTAAATCCTCTAGGAAAGATGAACCAGTAAGTCAACTAACAAAATCAAATAACAGTAACAATTGAGACATGTTCTTGTCAAATTGCAGCTTAATTCTCGCTTTGACATTTGACATGCACATAGATACAGTTTCTACGGTAATGGAACGCATGGATTTTTCTGCCACACAATCCAGCCAGTTCAGTGACACTTTAATTAACTAATGTTGTCCAAACGTGCAGGTAAAAGCCAACTCCCAGATATATTTCTTACAGTTACAGTATGTTTCAGCTAAAAGCATTACTCAGAAAGATAGTTTTACTTTTGTTTTACAACAACCTAATATGATCCCTTTGGCCTCTGACTGCATCCGTCCATCAGGAGGTTCAGAATAAAACCCAAGTGAGCAAACAAATCTTTTGCATTGAAATCTTAATTTGCTTTCTGGCTTCTGTTTGTGAGGCTTCCAATCCTCACGTTTAAAAACATTCTTGTACAGATGTTAGAATGGCACTGACAGAGACCAATTGGGAGGCAAGCAAACATATTGTTCATTCCTCACATATACTGCTCATTCAATTCTGGGAAAATTGTTCTGCCTCAAAAAAGGTTGTCATTATTTTGTCACTCTGTATCCCAAGTGACATTTGTGGCAAATAACCTTACTGGCGAAAAGAAAACACCTCAGAGAAAGCATGAAGTCGTGTTTTTGGACTGAAAACAAGGTTCGGGTGGAAATGGGAGAAAATTATGGAAGCTGGGATAAATTCAGCACGATCAAAATACTTGAAGAAAGTGGAACTTAAAAATGCTTTCACAGCATAGAAATAATCTCTTGAATCAAGAAAATAATTTGAACTTGGGTTGAATTTGAACTAACAGTCTGACAAAGAAAAAAAAAAACATGAAATCAAATAAATCACATCCAGTTTGTTTGTTTACTTTATTTTCATGAAGTCTCTCCTGTTTTCACACAGGCCACATGTTTTCGTAACATTGTTATAGTGCTATAAGCAAAGCAGCTTGTGGGATGTTTTCAGGGCCATGAGACGATTTTTTTTTAATCACATGTGAGATATTAAAGGTGCTATTAACTCTTTATGCATACCATCTTTTGCAAAACAGTCAAAGATTAGTTCTGAGTGCTCATTCACATGTCCTGCTCTGCCCCTGCCAGGATGACAGATGGCTGCATTACAGATGAAGCCAATTTAATCCGATTTGGTGCTGGATGGTGTGAAGACTGGAAGAACACCTGAGTTTCTCTTTGCTTTCCCACCAGCAGATTTGCATTTACACTGACAAACACAATCGTCCGTTCCTTAGATGGCTGTTTCTATTTTTAAGATTTTGTTATGCAACATTATTTTACTTCAGAATGTGAACAAGAACAGATTTGGCTCATTCAACTGGTGAAATCATCTGACAGCTCTTCAGTATTGACATTGGTGGACATCTAACTGGGGTAATGAGTTTCTTGCAGCTACTACAAATTAAACACAGCCCCCGAAGCCGTTAAGCAGCATATATTATATTAATGAAAATTGGAAACACTGACCTGAGCTGAACAGCTTAATCGGATGACCTGGGTCAGCTGGTATCAATGTTACAGGCCTCATTCATTAAAGAAAATCCTCAAGTCTTCTCCTGGGGCGTGTCTCGTCAAACCTGTGAGTCCGGTGCATGTCACTGATAATTGATGGGAGTTCTTGTGGTTAAGCCATTTGAACTGCTTGTGCTGAAGCTCAAAGGATGATATTTCTGCTCCTTTTCAAATTTAGATCTTGATTGCAAATGGCTCAGAGCGCAGACATCTATGATTCAAAAAGAAACAAAATTATCCCAGCACAAGTAGAACATAAAAGCAGAACATGCAAGTTGGGGGAAAAAAAATAAAAATAAAATAAAACATTTTCAGGAAGGGGTCTTAACAGATGACGTTGGAAAACATTGCATAATGTTCTGAAAAGTGGAAGGAAAGGGTCCAAATCTGAAAGATTGTGACATGCAATTGAAATTAGGCCTCAGAGGTTTGTTAGAAACCATTAGTGAAGAAACAACTTCATGAAGGGTAAGAAATACAGCACACTGGTGAGGGATCAGGTCACTGAATAAGTTAGAACAGCTGGATTATGAAACTGTACCTCATCTAATATAGGAATATTCAATCAATTATCTGAAAGTGGAAAGAGTAAGGCACAGTGCCAGACCTACTAAAAGATGGCCATGATTGTTAGTGAAATATTCTAAGAAGCCCACAGTGACTTTGGAGGAGCTGCAGATTTATAGCACAAGTAGAGTAATTTGTTAAACATGACCTACTCAAATCTGAGTGGCAAAAAAACTCAGAAAACAAACCAATGAAAAAAAATGTAGAGTCCCATTTTTCCATAAGCCATTTAAGGGACATAGCAAAGACATGGAGAGAGGTATCAAGGTCACAATTGAAATTCTTGACCTATGGGCAAGACATTTTGTGCGGAACAAAAAGACCCCCAACAAAACCTTGCCACAGTAAAGCCTTCTATTGGCAGCATCATGCTTTGGGGATAATGTTCTTTCAGGGAAAAGGAAGCTGATCAGGCTCATAAGAGTTAAAGCAGGATAGTGTACTGAAGTTTTAAGGATGATGTGATGACGCGCTGTAGGCTGAGTGTTGGAGAAAGCAGGAGTTTCTTAAAGATACAGAGGCCCAATTTCACGGCGATAAATTACAAAGTCAAATTTCTTCTGTCTTAAATATATTTTAAAAGAAAAACTGAAGTTGGCACAATTACTTCATGAAATGGTAATGTGGAAGCATGGAAGCATACTCTGCACCTTAGAAACAAAAAGAAAAAACGTGCACCACACATTTCGTATTTTGTTGGAAATCATTTGAAAAGCATGCATTAAGTTTCCTTCACAGTTCAGCTTCACTATGCACTGCTTTGGAGTTTCTGTGTCAGGCATCAGTTTTGAGATCGTACCACACTGACATGCACATTTTCACAGACCACACATTTTTCTAAAGACTCCGCAAGATTGTCTTAGAAGCATTGGGCCTTCCAGCAATCATGGAAAATAAGGCAGTAAAAATAGTTCAAAGAACCATAACAGCGTTTAAAAAAAAAAAAAAAAATCCCTTTCATCATTTATCTGCTGAACCTCTCCATCAGGAGAAAGTGCTTTGCTGGTACTGTACCATCATCACAAACAAAGACCGATTTTGCTGGGGGGCGGCAGGAGGATGGTGGTAAAAAGTGCCTTTTCCTGTTGAGGTAGATGCACACTCACCAGAAACGATAATGACAATTCTGCAAAGCTCACCCGCAATGGATGTTGATTAAGTGCTGTCATGGTAACAATAGTATGCGATCAGCTTTGCTCGACACCTTAAGCATTTCATGTTGTCACCGCCTGAAGCATTGGATTAGTGGAAACCTAAAGTGTGGGCTGTCTCAGGATGCCTGTGTGACATATTGCTAAATGTCTGCCAGCTATCGAGCTTGTGAGGTTTCATCTGTGGCTCTAAAACAGAGTTGAAATTGATGAATGATGCAGCTTAAAAGGACTTGTTTAGAGTTCAGTGAGACAAGCTGTCCCAAATAGATCCAAAAGATCACATGTCAGCAGGATGCAGAGATATTCTTACTCAACCAAGGTTGTGTGTGTCAGAGAAATTGTATCCAGCTTCCTGATGGAGTTCATTTTTCCTTCCCACTGCCTCTGATCTGAATTCCCTTGGAAAGAGGGGGTTTTAGGGCGAGGCGATGACATACCAGGACAAAACCTACACTGGTGTGTTGTACTGTACGAGAGCCAGCTTGAGTTGGACGGTGTTGTTTTATGTGGTTCTTGGCTTGTTTTTGGAAACATTCTTTCATTGTTTGGGACAAAATGGTCACATACCAGATTACAACCCATCCCAGGGTGGTGACACATGACTCTTTCTATCTTTCTGTCTTTCTTTCCATTTCTTCAGCTTTAAAGTCATTCAGCCAGCTATTTTTCACTTGCAGTCCCTGGATTTATGCCTAAAGGGATAAATGTAAAAGTACATAATTATCTGAACAAAACACTTTATGAATCGGAGAGGATCTTTTGGAGAGGATCTTCAGACTTCCATGCAGATGATAAACTTAAGAGTACATTTAGTCTTTTATGGATCACAGAACTTTATGAGATCATGCTGAATCACTTCCCGTGAAAGGCAAATCATTGTGTTTGTGAAAATGTAAAATTTTTTCTCTGTTGAAAAAGCTTTAGCTCACCACGGTTTATGTGTTTGTGAAAAAGGAGAAAACAGGAGAGACAGCTATGGGCTGACCAGTTTTAAGTAAAACCGACCATTTTGGAGAAAAATATCCAATTTAAATGGTTTGAGGGTGGAAATGGACGTCCATTGGACTCTGCCCAATATCCGACGCCAGCCTATTCTACTGCTGCTGTCGCTGGTCTGGTGGAGCCGTGTGGGTTAGAGGTTCTCTTCTGGGTGGAAGCCCGGCTGGAAAACTGCAGCTTTAGGTAAATAGCTTTGTGTGACCAAGCGTTTAGGCAGCCCAGAATGGCTGCTATGGGAGATCAAAAGATTTCTCAAACATGCATGGAAAAATCAAAACAACACATTAACACGATATAAAGCTTAAAAAAGTCAATTTCACATAATATCATCTTTATCAGCTAAAAGTCTCAGCATTCAATATCTATTTCCTTTGAGAATTCCCTTTAAATAGTCAGATTTCATGTTTATTTCTTAATTCCTTGTTAATCATTGTATTACTGACATCATTAGTAATTTCATTATTATTTTAGTCTCTAGAGACAATGCAATGTTTCAATTTTTAATAACATCCATATTGCGATCGGAGATTAAATATATTTTCATAGTATATTCATCTCATTTCTTTCATGAGCTGAGGCGTACTGAGACTTTCCCCTTCAGATTATTTTTGTAGAATTTAGATTGACAAAATAATATTTTATTTAATTAGTGTGATAGTGATACATAAATATAATTCAGTAGTCAAACAGCTGCCATAGTCACTAATTTAACGTGTCTGGGGCTTATCCATCACACCACAGCTGTTGGACATGGTCTAAAAACAGTCATGGATCTGTACAGTCAGACACTTTCCAACACAGACAACACCATCAGATAATATTATAAAACATGAATGTATCCATTGATGGTTATTATGTGATTACCAGATTAAACACATGCCTGTGAAACTTCAAATTATCGCAGGCTCTTCTCTGGCTGAGACAGTTTCGTTTGTTTGTCGTCATCTCACCTCAGAGTCTGGGTGAATGTTACTGGTGAATATTTGTTACTTACAGAGCTTTATCTTATTTATATTTCATCTAGAATGTGTTTCAGAGGAAAGAAAAACTAATGTGACAGTCATGACTGTGGTTGACACTTAAATTGCTTCCTGCCGCAGCACAAAATCGAATCAATTAAAAATGTGACTCAAACAACACACAACATATCTTGTCTTCACACATGCACACACACACACACACACATCAGCTGCCACAGTGACAGATTGCAAAGTCCTATAATGAGCCATTGTATCTTCAGTTAGCAGGCCAGAGAGGTCAGCAGGATGAATCTTTGGTGAGTGGCTGTTAAGGAGTCCAATTGTGCATTTTCGTTTTCCCTCAGACTTGAAGAAGCTGTCGGTGAGGGCAATATGACTGCAGCATGCTCGAATGCGAGGTGATTGGATATGGAGTCTGAAATTCCATGACAAGTGAGTGACATGTGCTGCAGACGCAGCATGATAGGCTGGAAACAACATCGACGGTGCACGCGCGCTGGCAGCGACGACGCTGTCAGCCATGCGTGTCTGACGTGTCATTTTATTTTCAAGATTGCACTATCTAGAGTTAATGGTGCAGCACACAAAGTGTTTTTATGAAAGCAGAGTACAAATAGTTGCTCTTCAAATTACCCAACAGCATGAAATTACACCCCAACCCCGAACAGAAAAAATAAAAAAGTTTTGAAAGTGGCAGAGTTACAAGATTGGGGCTTTTGGACAGCGTCATCTATTATCCAGAGAGAGGGAGTTAAGTGAACATAAAAAATAAGTGCTTGAGTAAGTTTTTCAAGCCCATCTAAGCCAAGCCCAAATTAACCACTAACAGTTTGACCTACTTCATACCCAAAGGGCCTGCTTTTTTTTTTTTTTCATATTTGCTGATCAGGCTGAAGAAGAAAGTTGCATTAAGCACTGGGGTGCAAGGCGAGATTTTGCTAAACAAATAAGTGGGAAAAGTGAATAAACAGAAAAGGGTACAGCACACTTTGCTGCAGCGTGTATAAATAACTTTTAATTGGCCTTCTGCCCTTTGCCAAAAAAGCTGTAGCTGATGGGCCAACATCCTCCTCCACGGCTGATTGCATGAAATCAGACAATTATGGTGGTTGAATTATATAAATTATATTTTTAAATCAGAAAATGGTCTTAAAATATATTTAAAAAAAATGACTTCCTCTCATGCCAAAGCTGCTAAGAAAGCCTTTATGTGTTGGATAATTTAAGGTTGACACTTATGAAAAGCAAATTATAATTGGAATGAGAATTTTTGAAAATTAAACAAAGCAGTGATTTGTCTCACTCAACAAAAATTAAAACTCCTACCAATGGAAATGGCTTTGATAACATCAGATGATAAATTGGTCCTTGGTCTTTGTGGTAAAGGTTTTGTTCAGGAATGTTTTCTGACAGTCCTCTGAGACTTTCACAGAACAGTAATAGCAAGGTTAATTTACACAAAAGTGAACTGTAGCAATTATCTTACTTCTGTTTTCAATATGGTTTTTCAATGGTATCAAGATTCATTTGAAAAAAAAAAATAAATATCCAAAATGTGTATATTTTTTCTTCCACTTCCCTCTAATGCACAACTCTGTGATTGTTTACTGCACAAAATCCAGAATAAAATAGTCTGACCTTTGAGCTTCTAACATCACAAAAGACAGAAAAGTTCAACGTGTATGAATACTTTTGCACTGAAGTTGTTTCGATTTAAGCCAAAAACATTTGAAAACAGTTTTACGTGTTAAAAATGCTCTATGATAAAAACCGCAGTTTTTAATTTGTGTTAATTAGCTGAGGCACAAGCAGAGCAAAGAGGAGTTGGCGGCTAATCAAGGACAAGCTTGATCAGATATTTATGTTTTCCTTTTATCGCTGATGTGATGAAGACATCTGCACTTGCTATTCAAGTTCAGTTGAATCCATGTATACAACCCGTCATTTCCATGTGGGAACAGGGCCTGTGCACTTCGTTATCAATCAGGCATTAAAACAGTTCGACAGCTTTCTATGTTTTTTATATTCCCTCGTCATCCAAAATGTGAATGAGAACCCCGTCTAGAAAAGTTTTCGGTTTTCTGTGAATGAGCAAAATAAAAAGAACCAGGTGACACAGAAAACTTTGGCTTTGGACTCGACATACCTCAGTAAGCCGCTGGTTTCACTTTCCAGTATTTAACAAGAAGGCCAAAATGCTCAGACATCTCGTCAACATAACAGAGCACTCTGTATTCTCTCATGAGTGTTAGGTTTTGGTTTTGATGACACTGAAAATGCACAGAGCTGCACTTTGTGTGACATTTATCATAACAGCGGTTCAACTTTGCAAACTTGCATTTGTGGAAGACCGACTGCAAGAGATTAGATTCACATTCTTCTCTGTGTGCTCTGCTATTTGTTAACAGCAGATGCATTTGTGATATGGAAAATAAAATAGCCTTTATGGAGCATTGAAGCGCATGAAAGAGAAAGCAGACATCATAGTAAAGGTCTGCTGTGGCTCAATAAGCGTTTTTAAAAGATTCTTTCTGTCCTGCATTTGCAAAAGAGGGTTTCCGATGTGGATGAGAGTTTGCAGACCAATAAACAGAAACATCAGGAGGCGGATGGAGAAGATAATGTCACTTATCAAACAGAGCAGAGTACAGTTCTGCCTGTGGGTGTTTCTGTGTTTACGTCACCATTGTTGCATTTCTTGACTTTTTTCCCCCATTGCAGTGCTGGGAAACATTAGTTTCCCATCGTGGTTTCTTTTTTTTTGTTTGTTTTTTTTAAACCCACAATGAGAGTTATTTCAGGACACAATCACAGGACACATCTTAAAAAATGTATGAGGAATAGGATGGTGTTGTCTTTCTGTGTGCCATGGCTCATACAAGAAGCTCTGTATGTTCTTTTACAGGTTTGAAACTTTTCAAAGTCAGGCTCATTAAAATCATAAGAGGTTCCTTAAAATAGGTAACATTCCTGCCATTTTTTAAAAAAAAATATACATTTAAATCAATTGGTCTTGAGGGAAGAAACTATCAGGTCCAAGAGTTCCCCTATGCTAAATATGGAGGTGGAAGGTGGAGTTCCCGTGAGAATTAAGTACTATTAATTAAACATATATATTGTTTTGTCAGAATAACCCAATAGGAAGCACGACAGGGCGAAAATTCACTTTGCTTTTTATGCTGGTCACGTTTATACTAGTTAGTATGTCTAGAAATGCTTTAATAGTCCCAGTCTGTGTTTCACACATGACCAAAATCTGTGGTGCACTGCCTCCACATTGACTTGTCAAAGACCAAAACAAGAGGTTTTAAAGTCCACAAAACTGCTTACATATTAACTGCAATGACATCTTTGAGATTGGACCTTAAGCGTCTGCTCGGTTTTGACCCCTGTAAATCTAGTCGTTTGCTCAAACCTCCAAATCCAAGTTATCTGAATATAGGCAAAAGTCTGCTTTCACATAGGAAGGATTGCACACTGATTGCTCACTGCTTCAAAACTGATTCCTGTGTGCGTTTGGCGGAGCTAAGCGACATGCATAATACAGCGCTCCACCAAGCATGTCACCCTGTGTTTTGTACCTAAGTTAAAACTGCTTTAATTTGGCTCCAACACTCTGAGACACCATCTGGGATCCTTAGATTAAAGACAACATGGTACATCGCTACAAAAACTACAAAGAAGCAGTACTGTCTCTTTGTATGGAATTTTAACCTAAATAAATAACATGTATGTGTGTTTTCGTTTTGAAAATATAGTTATTTTTCCTTATATGCTAGTATGGAAGTGGAAGGTGGAAGATGTTTAGAGATTTATCTTGAGGTGGTAAGACACTGACCACTTATAGCCTTTTAACAAACACTCACTTCAAATATTCTGAAGTGTCCTTTTTTGGGATATTTCATTAATAATTAAAAACGTTACAAAATGTTCATTCACATCAGAGTGTCATAGATTATTTAAAATGATGACCTTTTTTTTATTGATGTGTTTTAGTGAATAAATGATAAAGCTAAATGTGTAGTTTAGCTTTCTCATCAATTCTTGTTAGAGGGCTGTGCTAAAGTTGCTGGGAGAAATTATATTTACAGCACTGTAAGTAGTAAATTATGTAGGAGTTTTGGCCTTGACGTTCATACTATTTATAGCAGAGACATTGAGAGGCGTCACTGCAAACATTGCTCGAAATAAAAAAAAATTATATAAAAGTCCTGACACCAACTTTGTCACTTAGCCACTGTGTGGATAATCAATTTTTAATGGCTGGGAAGTCAACAGGGATTTAATTCATATAACTGCTGGGCATTTTTCTCCAAGATCTATGAAAAGAACAAAACAAAAATGAGTAAACACACATCTGCTGCTACACACAAACCGACAAAAGTAAACAATATTTAGTAAAACAAACATCACTGCAAACCCCGAGAGGAAATGGAGGCTCAGTACTAAATTGTAGGATGTGGTGGTGCTGCTCTCCCTGACGGCAGCCCAATCTGCTGGAACCTATCCCCGTGGAGGGTTTTTATGTGAGCCCTGTGAGCTCACAAGCCCACATACACACATTCTATTACTGGATGTGTACTCATCAGACCGTGGTGCCATTAGAACAAACCCAGGTTGGCTTTCTCACGCCATCTGGAAAGGCAGGCCTCCGTTCAGCTGGTTGCTATGCTCTCCGCTCCCAGAGGCAGCCATTTATTTTATTTTATTTTATTTTTTTGAGTTCTCACGTATCCTGCAGCTTTAAACAACTTGGTGACAAAGATGGTAAAATAGTTGATCTTTTTCAGATAATTGTATACATGACAGTTGGATTTGTTTTCCCTGCGACATTTCGCAAGGAAAACAAATTTCCACTCTTGGTACATGAGCCGCCACATCCTGCGTTCTTCCCTAAGTAACAAAACACAGAAGTGCCGTACGCTGTGCATAGCAGGCTGTTTTTCTCCTCTTTCTCAGTGATAAATATGGACTGAGAGACAGAGCATGAGTGAGATTTGGACCAAGTGTCACAACATTTTCTGCTTTGGAAAGCCACTAAATGACACAACATGTCAGCTATATTGTTGCGTAAATCATAAATGTTGTGACACCTGCGAATCGGAGCCCAGAGACAGAACATTTTCATGAAATTTGCAACACGCAAGCTGTGATTTCCAATATGACATCATCCTCTCTGATTTTGTTATGGCGTTTTTATGTTATCAAAAGCAGTATCACAGTGGTGACTCATGCAGAGGCGCAGGAAATGGCTGTACAACAAGCAAATTGTGACAGCTATTTATGACACGGGATGCTGTGATCTGCATGTGACTGCGAGTCAATTTGTGGAACCTGCCCTCAGGCTGTTAGGCTTTTGTTGCCACAAACCTTGAATAATTTGTTTGGGGAAAAACTGTGGACCACTTTTTTTATTTAGTTTTTTTTAAATTATTTTATTGCTGACTACATTAGGCTAAAACGAAGAGCTTCAAGATGGAGGTCTAGAGTTCAGGAACAACTGCAGTCATTTGTAGCAGAATAAGTTTCAGCCTCCTTGAAACACTGGAGCCCATCTTATCCGAGTTAAAAAGATAAATAAATACTGCCTCCTGTTTAACTTTTTATTTTTATTATATAATTTTGCCTGCGACAGACTGGCGACCTGTCCAGGGTGAACCCCGCCTGTCGCCCGGAACGTAGCTGGAGATAGACACCAGCAACCCTCCTGACCCCATTAGGGACGAAGGGTGTATAGAAAATGGATGGATGGATATAATTTTGCTCTCAACGGACAGTGATTGTTTGATCACTAATATTATCTGACTGTCTATAATTTAACACAAGCAAACCACTAATTAGGTGGTTTCTGAAGACATTTGGGTTTTCTTCAGGGGTCATAATGTATGCCAAGCTATTCATATTGTTTCTTTGAAAAAGAAAAGAAAAACATGTACACATTTTTCTTCCTTTTCTACAATTTTGCAACGCTATATGTTGGAATATCAGATAAAGTCCTCTGAGATGTGTGCCTGTAACATGATGAAAGACTTAAGGGTATGAATGTGTTGCAAGACACAGTATGTAACATCTCGGTTTGTATTCAGGAACTGATCTTTACTGTGGGGAATGTAAAATACAGATCTATGGCTAGTTTACATAAGAATGTTCCCTGGGAGAAGAAAACACAGCCAGAAATGGAGTTGCACTGCACGGTTTCCATGTGTTTTGTACATCCGTCATATCCTTGAAATCCAGGAGACACGTCTGTTTCAATACACGTGGGAATTGCGAGTATTCCTCCTGCATGAGTTAGCTTATTCGCAAAATTTCATCAGAAAGCCGTGTCTTTAATTGTAGCCAAGCATATTCATCTGTTTTCTGTGCTCGCTTAATCCTGCAACGAGGAGGGAACCTGGCAGTGAAGGAAGTGGAGTGCATCCCGGCAGTCAACCGGTGAGAGGTGGGGTCTACCTTGAAAAGATCACCTGTCCGTCACAGAACCGTCACAGTCACAGAGCTATGCACACACATACTCCCATCTAACATAACACACGTTTTAGACCGCGAGAAGAATCTGTGGTGAAACAGGGGAATATTCAGGAAGAACATGGAAACGCCACGTTTTAATAAACTCGACTGATGGTGAAACAGCGTTGGCTCAAATGAGAACCGTAGGGCGGCCCTGGAGCAACAACCAAACCAAGGTGCTTCTTTGCTCTTTAAATGCTTTTGCGCTCTCATGGAGTATTTCAACATCTTTGCCAGCAAATCTGGAAATGTCATTAAAAATATAACATGAATTCAGTAAAACCACTGACAGTTTGAAATATTTCCGGTAATCACATTGATAAAAAGGGAACCCTTTCTGTTCAAGGACACTCTAATTACATTGTTATATACCAAACAAACCCACCATCTTCTTTTTGCAAAACGTCAAATTCAGTGATGCTGAAAGGACAGTAGGACATTTTATTTTTTTTTTTTTTTAGTTTTAAAAGCATTTTGTTCTAATTAAGTTGAAGCTACATTAATTTTTTGTGTGATCTTTAGTATGATTAAGACCTTTCATGGCTTATTAAAGCTAATGTGAAGATAAATAGCTGTAAGAAAACATGCACATCGGGGTTGAATCAGATTTTGTGTTTTGCAAACGTGGCTCTTTTCTGCTTTTAACGGAACCTTACACACACATACAAATTCATTGTTGTAAAGGTGTGTTTGTTCCACTCTGAGTTTATTATAACCTTTCAACCACTCAGCACTGGACCTGCACAGAGCCATCACTCAGGCCTGATGTGCTGCTGATGGAAAAGGGTGTGCCTGCGAGTGGATCTTCGTACCCATCCGCCTTGTTGGTGCTCCAGGTTTGCCGCTGCAGAAACCTGAACTGAATCTGTCAAAAAAAAAGCCTGATGAGAAACGCTGCTACGGCAGTTTGGAAGAATGAGGGATTGGACCGTTTTTCACCGCAGACGTCCTGAATTCCCACTGGAGGGGGAAGCAGAGGTGGATTAATAATGGTTGCATTTCATTCAGAGAAGTGTGAGTGTCATTTTTGGGCACTTACTGGAATCACAGCTTCATTAATTTCACCTGAAACGCGATACGTTAAAATGTCTTCTGTGGAAATGATGTATTGATTACACCCCCACCGTGCAGTGTGATTAATTAGAATCTATTTAACGTGAAGTCAAAGTCTCTATTCTAAACCATTTCGTGTGTGCGATCAGCTTGCAGAGAATCAGCTTTTGCACAGACTCCAGATCTCCTTCACCTCCTGTAATTATAAGCAGCAGCCAATAAAGTCTTGTGAAAGACTTAAAAGTTTCTAACACTGATATCTGGAACGGACAGTCGGCTGCTGCATTTCCAAACAATGGATTGATGTCAGCGTTTGGCCCAGAGTTTGCACAAGCATTAAAACTTTTGGAGTGAGTCAAAGATCGCAGGACTCTGACAGGACATGAATGAGCCAATAAAAGATTTTCACAACCGTCAGACATACAAAACATAACCCTGCAGCTGGCGTTTGTAGGCATTGAGCTAAGTGTAGCAGCTCACAGCAACATTTCAGAAAGTCCTTCTGTCAGTCAGTCACTCTTTGCACGGTTGCAGTGTAACATGCAGGCTTTCTGTAGCTTGGCCCGACTGCTCCGATTTCTGCCAACTACAATGACAAAACTAACGTAATCTCAGCACAATAAGCTGTTTGGAACTGCAGAAGCATAAATAAAGGGAAATTGGGGTGTAAAAAAATCAAAGTGATGTTTCTCAAAAAAAAAAAAAAAAAAATTGAAGCTAAAATTTACCTACAGTGATAGCTGTGTGTGGCTGGCAGAACTCCTTATCAATGTTCTGTCTTTTACTCAATCCATTGAGCAACACTTTTTTGAGCCTCACTGTTTCTGTTCAGAATTTGCCAAACGATCCCTACTTCCAGCTTGATCTGAGCTCTGTTTGAGCGAAATACGCCTCGATAAATCTGAATTCCAGGACGCGTTCGTCGCGCCTGGGAATTCTTTTTGCACAAGGCACAGTTTTTCAAATTCAGATGAGTTTTCCCCGGTGAACTGAGCTGGGATGGAGAGCGCAATGTTTTCAGCCATGTATGGGTTCAGGTAGGGTTGTGATCATCTGGGGAGTTGCTGGCATCGAGGTAAAATGATTGGTCTTCACAGAGGGAAAAAAAAAAGGAGGAGAGAACCTGGAAGTCATCACCGGGGGTTTCATTAAAAATATTCTTCTTCTGGGAATCAACAGGAGAACAGCATCCTGGCTGCAAAATGGCACAGCCATTTTTGTACTGAGTTGTATTATTGGGTGCAAACTCCTGGGATTTCTTCACCACTAGGACTTTGTTGTTGTGTATTGCAGTGGCTCAGAATTTCTGGAATATTTGCACATCAGCAGCCAGGTTTTGACTAAGGTCAGGCTCCTAAAAAACATGACTTCGTGTGCACTGTCAAAAACGCATTCTATGCTTGTTAGATCTGCAATGATTTATATTTATTGTGCATTATCATGAATCAAATGGATGCTACTATTTACTCTGTGGATCAGCTGGATGTACTTGAATCTGTGTTTTTCTGTAGAGTAGGAAAACATGCCTGTTTTTTTTTAAATTAGTGATTATGACTTCACCATATTACTATGAATAAAAATGCATTTCTTTATGCTTTGAGTCTGACTTTATGTACAAGCTACCTGCACTTAACCTCACTGATAATAAAAGAAACATTTGTACTTGGATGTGTTTTTCTGCGGGCTACCAATCTGGTTAGAAAATTCAGAGTTAGTCTTTACTTGAGGTGATTAGGTTGTTGAAGTTCAATTAATACTCTTTAAAACGGCTAAAGCTTTTTTAAAAAAACTCTTATTACAAAGCAGTTCATTACTAGATGGTGTGCAACTTTTAAATGTATTAAGCAACTTTTATGTTCTCTATCAGTGATCTTGTAACGCGCTTCTGACGTCGGACCACTTTTTTCAGTAACGAGTAATCTAACGCGTTGCTATTTTAAATCCAGTAGTCAGACTACAGTTACTTATCGAAATCACTTTGCGTTACTGTGCTTTACTATTTTCTTTGGTAATTAAATTTTATTTCCTCTGCACACCTTGGGGAGTGACCACCGTTTCTATGACAGTTAGCAGCGACAAAAATGTAAACAATGGAGGGAGGAGAGAGATGCCCGTTTTGTTGCTGGAGAAACAGGAACTATTTTGAGTTTCGCTCGCCAAGTCTGATTATTATAGGCAGCTTTGGGCTTGTTTTTTTTCTAAAGTCGGTTGCAGATTTAATGAGTCACGGGTTGCAGTTTTTGGGCTTGCAAAATAAGCAGACATAAACCCCAGAATTTGCCTGACATGCAGTTAGTTTTTGTCAGACTCTCCCTGTCCATCATTTCCCAGATGATCCGTCCTGCTGTGTATTTGTTAATGTCAAGTTAATATATTACCTCTGAATAACGTCGAGCTTCGCGTTGCGCTCCAGAAAACTGCAAACATCGAGACTAATTTGAACAGCGCAATAAACGAGAAAACAGCCACGAATGAACGAGTCCGTAAAGTTGTGCAACTAAACGCCATTATAATTAGTAATATTAAGATAAGTGTCACAAATCTGTGCAGTTGTGGCTGCTGTGCGCTCCGCTCTGACACCACCCTGCATGCTGGGGCGAGGGTCTAAAATCCTGTTTATCGTTTTCCAGACAACACTGAAAAAACACAAAAACACGCACAAATTACTAATGTTTTTTTGCACTGTTGTAACCATTAAATAATCTCCCCTTCAGTTCAACCTTATAAGTAGAGATACATTGTTGATGTTACCATTATAAAATAACTTGCAATTAAGTATTGGCAAAGATCAATGTGATTTTCACAGGTGGCGAAGCGTTGTCGTTAGCAGCTGCTGAAAGTAGCTAAAACGTTACTTTTAATGTAACTTCATTACTTTCCAAATCAAGTAATCAGTAGTCTAACTAAGTTACTTTTTCAAGCAGTAATCAGAAATCCGATTAAAGTTACTTTTTCAAAGTAACTGTGCCGTCACTGTTCTCTATTTAGGGCACAAAGTCAATTTCTGTACTATAAGCCCCATAAAGACAGTAAAGCTGCAAATTTGTCTGTTTTATACCTTATAGGTAGTGTTAGCTATCACTCACTTTTCATAAGCACAGTATCAACCAAACTGTCATCTGTGTTTGTCGTTGTGGAGTTGCCTAACTGTCGTGCCCATGCGTAGACTCAGAGGGGCTCAGTGCAGTAAACATACAGGCCTCCGCATACTGTAGTTATGGTATTATTCCTTTTCCTCTCTGTAGCCAACCACCTGTTCTTTTGTTTACATGCCAGACGCCTCACAGGCTAAAAAAACCCCCCAAAACAAAACAAAAAAAAATCTTAAGAGACAGTAATGCTTGTTCAACACCAGGCATGATTCTCTGGCTAGCACCTGCTGAAAATCAGATTATTGCACCAAAGAGACAATAAAAACAAATAAAACAAAACAAATACTTATTTACATAATTAATGAAGTGCACCAGAAGTGCTTTGCTATTCCATGTAGACGCAGATAAGCTCGTTGTTGACTTGTATATTACTGAGTACTGTGTAGCCAGCTCTTGCTTCATGTATTATTTTGAGAAATCCTACTGACCCTGTTTTTTTCTTTTTCTTTTTTTAAAGAAATAAATCCGGCTATTTTTTTTTTTCAGAACTTGCTCTGAATTCAGGCTTCATCTTCACCAGCGCTTATGACGCCTTGGCCCTCTCTTTCTCCTGCAGAATGAGTGTAATCCAGTGTCTCACCTGCCACGCTTGTGTGGCTTTTGGCACTGAACAGTTGGGCTGTGATTTTCTGGCAGGCAAGCATCAACACATCTCCATCTTTAGTTTTCTGACAGCTGAGTGTCAGGAACGGTGTGTTGCAGAGCGCCCTGTGGGAAAACAGCACCAGCACAAATCTGAGGAGACCCCAACCCTGCAGCTCTCCTTGAAAACAAGGCTCTCCTCCTCCCTTCTGCAGTTAATCTCAAACATTGTGAATTCTTTCAGTTGTACAGGAGAGATCCCTGCACTTCTCTGTGACATGTCAATAAGAACAGCATCCTTAACAGGATAGTATGCCTGAATAGTTCTGACGGGCAAAATAAAACCTCAAATTATCGTATTATTCACACCTCTATACTCTGCCACCTTCAGATTACAGCTAGAGGAATTATTAAGCATCACTGATGCCCTGTGCCTGCTGGGCCGAGGAACAGTTTCAGGAATAGTTTCAGTATTTCTTTCAAGAATAATCTTGCTAAACTGTTCATCCATCCTTTCTAATTCTAAGAGTTTGTGCGTCAGGACATAGGGATTTAACTTTTAATAATCACATGCAATTTTATATGTAGGTTTTGTGTTAAATTCTCAAAAAGAAAAATGAAATGCACCTTGCAGTGTTCACTTGGTAAACAAGTATATCTCTTGGTTGCCTGTGAAAAGGACCAATTTCCAGACACATGTGACTTGTTCGGATTTAAGTTTCTTATTACATTAGACCTCTTTTGGATTTGAGGAATTTACAATATTTTGTACGTATGCAGGATTTTTGGGAACTTCCTGTGGTTTTGTTGTAGAACCTGGTGAAGAAACCACCAGGTTCTACAACAAAATCCTACAACAAAATATTGACAGGCAAACTGACTTTACACTATACCTTTAAAAATGTATAAATCATCTGTGTCACTTCATAATTAACTTAAAACAGTGCTAGGCTCACAATACTCACCTTTATGATTTTAAAATAATGATTATTTAAAAAAATCTCTGAGGTGACAGACTAAAAACAGGTTTTAGTAGAAACCTGAATATTTCATCAGTGAAACTCAGAAATGTATCATTTTATGCTCACATTCATGCCCACTTTTGGGTATATTTCACATACTAACCTAATGTGTGTGTGTTTTTTTTTTTGTGTGGTTTTTTTTTCGGCTGCTGGAGGGACGCAAAGCACCTGGAGGGGTATGGGGGCAAATGGGGAAATGAAACTAGAGACCTGAACCTGATTTGCTACAAGCAGCTGCCTTGTTTTGCTTGTTTTAACAAAAAGCTGTCCTTGGATTTTGAACTACACTGCACCAGTGGCTGTAAAAAAAAACAAACAGAACTCAACAAGTGGAATCATTTGAATTAAAAATGTCAGACAGGTATGTTAATGCACTTTGGAAGGTCTATGATTACCAAGATGCCTCGCCGAAAAAATGAGAGACAAATAATATTTGACGAAAATTCAGCAATTACAGTGGAGAGTAATTTCACAGAATGAAAAAGCAGTTCACAAAGAGAGTCTCAAAGAGATGTTTTCCAGGCACGCATTACTTATCGTGAAGTGGTTATAAAACTATTTCAGATAAATAAAAAGGTAAAAAAAAATAAAAAGAGCATTAAGCAAAATTATATTGTTTCGCATTAGTAGTCTGGTTCAACAGGTCTGCAGATCTGCAGACCGATACAGAAAAGGGATGCATAAGTTTAAAATGTATTTTCTTTAATGTTACTTTGCTGGTTCTGTTCGTGTCTAATATTTAGAGAGTCCAACCTTAGATTTCAAATTTTGAGAGTTTGTTTACCGATCGTGTCTCGATTGGTTTCGTCTGAATCGATGTAGTTGCTTCTGCTCCTCCATAACAACACTGGAAGCGAAAGAGTAACGTTGTGTCTGTTTTCATTATTCCCCTTTACAAGCGGCGTAACAATCGCACCAGGCAGTTGTAGAGTGCCAGCACAGCACGCCCAATTAGCTTACATTCTTTAACGCTCCACTTTACCAACAGATTTGAGGACCATGGAGTCCAAGAAAATCCAGTCCTTGAGCCCCACAGGCCAGGTAAAATGCTCTTGACGTTACCTGTGGTTCTAGAGTAACTTAGCACAATGAATGCTAAGCTAGCTAGCTGTAGACCACACCCTGAATACATTTGTGTGTGGCGCCTCTTCCATCACTGACTACAGCTGGAGTCCATACCCTGTAAGTCTCTTAAATGAGACTTACTTTACAAACTACCACACTTTTTCCATCCACTAAATTTTTACAATAATAAGCAAGACTCACTCTTTATTTGTATTTTCAAGTCAGCTTTTTTTCTTTATGATTGACTATGTTCACACATATACTTGCGCGTAAACAAATAAAATCTGTCAGAACAGAACAATCGTATAAAACCAGGATTTCCCAACAGGAATCGCGACGCTTTGGAGATGAGGACAGACTTCTTTTTTCTTCTTCTTCGTGTTCTGCAGTAAAACGGAGCCTCTTTGACACATTTTTCTAGGTTGCTCCCGCATAAACATGCCCAGGAAGTGCTGGTCTCTTGCAGCAGTACAGTCTTCTTGTAAAACCAATTTGTGGACCAACGTGGCAATTAGACATTGTAAGTGTGGACTGGAATTGGTGCCTTCTGCCCCAGATCACAATGCTAATAAAACTTCAAAGTAAACGACTACACCACAGGATGGATTTGTTTTAATGATCCCTTTATGTAAATGACCTGTTTTACATCTTTGCTCGACTTTGTTTTTCCTGCACAGCCCCGGCTCATCACTACCAATGACCATGAGGCGTCCCACAGCGAGGGAAAGTCTGGGCATGCTAAGGCACTCTGCTGTCAGTGTCAAAAAGTAGCCTACCAGGGGGTCTTTCTAATTAAACTGGTGCCCAGTCCAAGGCTGTGGGTGATGGGGCATCTGCTGTGTGCAGTGGCTTGAAATCCTCCAGCTGCCCATCTGCAAAACCTCTCATCTGGCTTCCATCGAAAGAGGAGGTTTAGGAAAATGCCTCTATTTTCCCTAATCTCCCTCAGTGCCACCCCACCCCACCCATCTCTCTACTGCCTTATCCATATTTCATGAAGAGCTCTGGAGGTATGAAATTGTCTGAAACTAATCCACTACTGGATATTTAGTCCCAGATTAAAATCACTCGCTTCACTGCCTCATAATTCTGTTCCTATTGATTGCCTGGGTCCAAATATAAGTCAGGGATATATGGAACATTTTTCCTTAGGCTCTCCGAAATAGTATCATTCCAACTTCCCTGCACTGGTTCCATGCAAATGCTTTCATCCTCGTTGAGCATTTTTCTGGCAATAGCAAGTCAGCACAGCTTTTGTTAAAGCTTTTTTTCTTTTTTACTGTTTTTTTTTTTTTCGGGCTCACATTTTTGACTTGTTGCAAACACCTGAGAAAGTCCCACTTGCACACCCACAGCACAGTTTAAAAAGCGCTCATGCAAACCCGAAAACATTCCCCCATGATCAAGACAGACAGCTGAAGATGCTCAGGCTTGGAGTCTCTCTGTTTTTAAAGGTAGAAAGAGGAATGTGGGAGTATTATGACATGTTAGTGACACTCAGGAACACATCAAACCTTTTGTTGCCTGAAGGAGAAGTGTGGGACTCTCTTCACGAGACTGTAAAAAAAAAATAGCTTGTCTGTCAACATGAGCTAACACCATAGGGGCCCCGAGATCTACGATTTTCTAATTCCAGCAACTAATTTCTTCTAAAACTCCTTCCACCTTCTAGCGTCACATCAGGCTATTCAAGAGAAGCTGACAGCACCATAACAGCTTGAAATGTGCGCATAAAAAGCCAAGGTGACGGGAGAATAGTTGCGTAGCAGCTCACAAACACAAAGCAGCAGAAGTCCCTGAATCAATTTTCTTCTGATATCAGCCAAGTGTCTTTCTATTTTTTTTTCATCTTATGGTGAAGAAATGCCCCCAAAAAAGACCAAAACTGCTAAAATGATATGTTTTTGTTTTTTGTTTTTTTCCCTGTAATGTGCAACAAAAGGTCACATAATGTGTTTCTATCCCAAACTGGAGCAAACAGTGCATTTGTTTGGGGAATGCATCCCACTGGGGGGGCAATACCCAGTCTGTGCTCTTTTGATTTAAATCAGCAGGAGCATTCTCGTCAGACTGATTTAAAATACAAAATATAATCTGTCACACAGTACAACACCGTGGTGATAATTGTATTTTGTTTTTTAAATGCTTTGTGGACACAATGAGTTCAGGGAAATAACAAAAAAAAAAAAAAACAGTTGCCAAAGCAGACTGTTTTAGGTCAGGAGCTGCTCATTATTTTTGATAAAAGGTTGTGATGAAGAGGAAAAAATAAATGAGCCACCTCTATGAATTAATGATATTTAGAATTTATAACCAGGTCAGCGAAGGACATTTCATGTTCTGTTGTCATGCTATATCAGCAGATTAAAACCAGGTTCGTGCAGAAAAAGGAGCTTCTGTTGAATGGAGTGGGACAACTTTCACCTCATTTTCACTTTTAATTTTTAAAAATTTTCTTCCATCTTTTATGTGAAAACAACAACAAAAAAACACTTTTGTTTGCAGAAAGATACAATTTATCTGATTCAGTACAGAGGATGAAGTGAAGTGAACAGCATTTTAAGCCTCTTGTGTCTGACTCATCATTAGAAATGGTGTGAGGAGTTCATTGGTCAGGAAGGAACTTGCAGCTGCTTCCCCTCAGTTGAGGTGGTTTAACTGTGTCAAGGATGCCTCCATTTAAATGTTTCTGACATCTCCATCTGTAAAGATAACCTCTGTGAGTCACAAGAGGGTCTGACAAATTACTGGGATCTTCACGTGGAGCAGGAACGTGACACTGCGTTTACTGGTGTCTTGTCTCTCAGCTGATTTCTGACTGTGTTTTACACAGTGGTGAGGAAATGGACGTCTCTATCCGTAGATGGATGCATGGTTCATTACAGTAAAGGCAAAGAAGCATCATAGTATCCAAAGGAAAAGAAAATAAAAATCTAAAACTAACCTGGATGACAAAAAAAAAATGTATTAATATGTACACTTTTAAATTGTTTTATGTTTTTTGAGATAAAACCCTAAACGTGGGTTTTATTTTATTATTTTTACCTTCTTTGACAAGAACACTGCATCTTAATTAGCATGAGCATTTCATCATGTAAATGTACCACATTTAGTCACAGAGGCTAATATCCATGTGAAACTAAATTAGAACATACAGAATTTTTTTTTCAAAATTATGAAACACCAAAAAAACAAATCATGATAAAACCTAAAACCAACATAGTTAAAAATCCAAAGTATAATTACTGTTTTGATTAGTTACCAACCACTGTTTAAAAGATGTGGAGAACGGTCTGTGGGCCGTAATGATCTTTCATCTCTGTGCACACATTCATCTAAGACTTAGAAAACTGTTTGCCCAACAGCACTTCACCAGTGTTACTGCTTTCTGGTTACAAGTTTTGATTTTACTCCACAAAATGATTTTAGGAGAAGAGGCCAAGCCAAGCGTTCCTTTATACACCAACATCAAAGTATTTGTGCTGGATTTAAGAAGACAAATAATTATGTTTGCCTCTACTTCTACAGTCTTTGCTGGAGTCTGACTTTTAACCATGTTCAAATAACATTTCTGTCGACTGTAGAACAGGAGCTTGTCATTGTGATGAAACTTTCACAGAATTCATTGTGAACATCTGCATATATTAAATTACACCTTTAAAAAAAAACTACTGGAAAAGGAAAATCTGTAAATGACTATGAAAACAGAAACCTCGATACGCTTTGTGAACACACAATTAACCCAAAATGGAGAACACAAATATTTAAGAAAATAGACACATTATATCTGACAGCTGCAAAATTATACATTAGTAGTTGCAGAATTACTAAAATGCACACAAATTGCACAATTACACGAGCATTTATGTTGGAACTCATTCATTATGACAATAGCATTGGCTGACTATAACAGTGATGGTAGAGCCCAAATAACCATCTTCCTGCTCTGTCGAACAAAAACAGTAGATAATATTTTAATATTTATTCACCAGCCACTGTATTAGGTTCAATTACTTGATAGAACAAAGTGAATCAAAACATCCAGGCATCTAAACAAGGTGAAAGAAACTTTCTGCAGTTAAAATTCAGCATCAGAATGGGAGAGAAAAAGGATTTAAGTGACTTTCTCAGTGACGTGGCTGCAGGTGGCAAACGCTCTGATCTGAGCATTTCAGAAGCTGCTGATCTACTGGGATCCAAGCACAACCTTCTTTCGGCTTTACAGAGAACAGTTTGAGAAAGAGAACATTTCCAGTGGTCTGTCTGCATCGCCTGCAGGTACAAAGCTTGCATGCATCATTGTTTGTCTTGTGTGTGTCTGTGTTGCCCTTTGATATACCGGTGACCTGCCCAGGGTCAGGAAACCAGTCTGTCACAGGACATACAACCTGTCCAGGGTGCAACCAGTTCGTCTCTCAACACACAGACATCCCTGCACTAATATGCAGGTAAAGACGGATAAAACATTTCAGTGAGCTGCCGTTCATTTCCTCTGGGTGCAGATGAAAAAGATTATACAATCTAGACACACTGCTGGAGTTTAACTGAACCAACAGACAGGAAGAGACAGCCCTCTATTTTCTTCCTCAAGACAAATTTAGAATCACCAATTAAACCAGCGCACATGGGTTAGGACAGCAGGACGCTGAAGGAGCTACAAAGAGAGGAGAAAACATGTAAGCGCAACATTCAGTAGGAAACCAGAGGTTTCAGTCTCAGCACGCTGTAACTTTTAAGTGATGCCACGACTAAAAAAAAAAACGTAACTTCTTCACATTTAAAAATAACAAATTGGTTATGACACTAGTGAGACTTGAAGCACGATTGTTGCTCTTAACAAACAGCTCAGCAAGTCGACAGAAATATTTATTTTGTGGTAACATACAAAACTGACTTTTTAACAATGCCATAGAACATTATTTATATATTGGGAGAATTTTTTTTTACTTAAGTAGTTTATTGGTCATAAGGTTAATTTGGGTTAAATATTGTCATGCTTAAAAAAGCTTAAATAGATGTTTTGCTTTGTAGAAAAACAACATAAATGATTACGACAGATAATGGAATATGTACTTTTTGGACCTATAATGCAACATTGACTCAGCATAATTATAAAGCCTGTTTTTTCCCTGCAACTTAAATCCTCAGAGCATCTGCCAACCCACCTGATATATGGGCGTATAAAGCATTTCCTCTTCTATAACTCCTTTAAGCGCTGCACAAATCCCAGCTACCACTGCCGAGGTCCCACTGTGCATAGACTAGAGTAAAAAATCAGAAGTGAATGACATTCAAAGGATTACCAGAGACTGAGATCTTTATGGTTGATTTGAAGTGCAAATCTGCCAGATTTACATCTTAGCTTTGCTTCTTAGAGCTTGAGATTAGACAGTAATGCCATTCTTGATTGTGAACATGAAAATTAGTCTTCATGAGGCTTATCACCGACAGTCAGAGAATCTCACACAAACAGAAAACAAAGAAATACCTGTGAAAATAAGTGTTTTGATAATCTGTATGATAACAGAAATTAAATATGAGATCAAATCTGAGTAGGGTTTGATAAATCTTTTATAAGTTTGTTGTCTTCACATTAAAGTCTGTTAGTTTAACTTGAATAGAAGGAAATAAAGGCCTCATATTGAGCAGAACCAGCTGCAATAATCTAATCTATTAGATTAGCGTGATAGTGATGGGCAATGTTTGATGCTAACGTCTCCAGTTGTTTCAGGTGTTGGCTTTCATAAAAATACAGTTGATGTTTTCTTTTTGTATATATTTTTTTATTATCAAGAAATGAAAAACTGAACTGTGTTTTGGGAAGATCTTTCACATCTTGCTAAGCAAGGGCTCATCGCTGCAAGCCTTGCTTTATATAATCTGTGTTCATGGAGAAAGGATTGGAAAATACAAAGCGTGCCACTGTGGAGGGAAACACTGAGCTACATTTTGTTTTTGAGATATTGAAGGGCATATATATTACTTTTTCCAACCTTTTCTTTCCCTAGTTTTCAGGTCGCATAGAGCACAGTTGAAAGTTGTGGTAGAGTTGTTTTGCTAGGCTTCAAACACCAGATTCTTGCATCAGTTCATGTTTTCGTTTGGAAAAAAATCATGATCAAATTGGAATGAACCAGAAACAATTACAGTGAAATGTGAGGTGTGAAATGGTCACCATACCTCTTTGCGTTTTCTAGTCACTTGTACCTCGCAGAAAAGCACACGTGCTATTTTCAGCTCACCTGATCCAGCAGGAAGTCAGGAGAAATGTTGCTGTCAAGAAGTAGCTTGGAGACCTACCAAACTCACTTAAGTGGGATTTAAAAGCACTCTGCTGTAAACCCAGATTGCCTGCAATTCTCCAAAGTGATAGTGACCACCTGTGTCAGGAAATAGTAAATCAAACCACTTAGATTTAGCCAGTATTCAGATCTATGTTGTAATTTCTGGCCAGTTCTTACCAGCATTGTTAATGTGATGCATTGCGGCGCTCCCAGGTTTCACAGCAACTGTGCCACCACAGTGTTCATGTTATTGGGCTCTCTGCTTTTACTACATAATCAGTGTTTTTCTCATGAAGGTTTACGTTCATCATAGTGATGTGGCTCACAAATTGTCATTATACAGTATTACACACATGCTAGAGTGTTATTTGCCTGAAGCTGCAAGTTTACTGTATGTATCTCATCATTACACTGCAAGGGAGGTATGCAGCAGTGTGATGGTACTATAAGATAACCCAGTGTATCCTAATCCTGGAGTATTTTGTGTGTTTTAAATTGTGTCATTACAATCAGCAGAAACCTTCATGACCCAGGAGTTTAAATCAAGTATGTTAAAGCAGTAAATTACCTCAGTCTGCCGAATAAGATCTCCGATTCAATGATCATCGATAAAAAGGGAAAAATCGCCAGATTAAATTGTAGCAATAAAAAAAATGACAGGACATCGTCTTTTAATGGGAAAATTGAATCTAACTCCAAAACGTTTGACGGATGCATTCATCTTCCAACCTGAATGCAAACAATGATCAACCAACAAGATATTCAAGAGCATTAATATTTCAGGAAGTGTTTTTTCTACCTCGTTCCAAAATCAAAACAATGGACTATAATTGGATGAGAAAACCTGTAGTATAAATAATCACTTGTCCTGACCTTTATTTTTGATTTCTTATTTTTCATTTGCCTCCCAGTTTTTTTTTTAAACTTTATTTCTCATTTAATTCATCATCCCCTGGTAACATGTGGAAGGTACAACTGTGTAAAATTTTTACATTTACCGTGACCCTAAGTTGTCATTTTATTCTTCATTTTCCGTAACACCCCCAGTCGACCGAAGACTGTTTTTCAGAGGTGGTTGATCATATTCAGACTACACCGACATCAGGATTAAAAACGCTTGTTAGAAGGATAACCAGCAAGAATCATTTGATGGCTCCTGGGACTCACAGGAACTGCAGTCCACTGTGGTACAATCATCCATCAGCTTGTCAACAGGGAGTCTGACAGGAGGAGTTTAAAGAGAAAACTGCAGCATATAAAATTGATGGGCTCATTCACAATGTGCTCCCAAGTCATTGCCTCATCACACTGATGTACATACACTTTACCTGAAAGAAGAAAAGCTACACGAATAAAGGAGACAAGACTAGAGGGAGAGTGGAATAAATCTGCTTCTCTTTCTCTTTTGAAATTAATATAAAAGATCTGAACTAATAGCACTTTCTCATTATGCCATCTATTAGAAATCACTTCAACCAGAAGTCAATCTTTCCCAGTTGCTCTCATTACCATAGAAACACGTATGGCAAGAAATCATCAAAGAAATGTTCCTTTTAGGATGGATGAATGGATGGATGGATGGATGGATGGATGGATGGATGGATGGATGATGGATGGATGGATGGATGGATGGTGACGGAAAAAAAACAAGATGAATGTGTCAGATTTAAGCCTCTTGTGTCTGACTCATCCTTAGAGATAGTGTGAGGAGTTCATTGGTCAGGAAGGAATTTGCAGCTGCTTCCCCTCAGGTCAGATGAATCAAGAATGCTGCCATTTAAATATTTCTGACATGTCCGTCTGTAAAGACAACCTGTGGTCAGACATGGAAATCACAAGAGGGTGTTGGGAACGTGTTGGGATCGCCATGGGGAGCAGGAAAATGTTCGATCTTTGTCTTTCAGTTGATTTTTGACGTGGTTTTAAATAAGTGAGAAAATGGACGGATGAATGGATGCTAGTGGTCATCAGTAAAACCGTATATATTTTGCAATGTTAAATATGTTTGATGACCAAAGCAGCTGTCATCTGTAGAGCATTAGATTGGGAGAAACTGCGCTGACACTGTCTCTAGTAAGCAGAAAGAAAATCCTTATGTATACATGGATATTACTGTTTAAATTTTCCCCATAAAAGTAGAACTGCATGATATTTTCTTTAAAATTATTTAGCCTTTTTATTTAAAGTGAAGACTGGGTGTTGTTTAGTCCAACAGAAGTCTGTGCTAACAGTGATGGCTACCAGAAAACCCTGAAACTCCTAACTAAAGTCTAAGGCCACTAAGCGGCTTTTAGAAGTCAGCTAATTCGTAAACAGAATTAATCCATAAGTAAATGAATCCTCATATAAATCCAGCTGGTTTGTTGAGGAACACTATTGTGAAAAAAAGCGTCATGAAGACCAAGTGGCACCGCAGTCGGGAATAAAGTTGCAGAGAAGTTTATAGCAGGGTCAGTTCAAGACGAGTCCCTGTCTGCATAGAGTGATTCAGATCAAATATGTTCAAAGTGTGGCTCCAGGGGGCCTTCTGTGGACTTTGAAATCAATTTGTGTGACTCCCTACTGCAGTTCAGCAATCCCAAAAATTTGGCCTGCGAGCACAGACAGTTGACGCAGATTGAGATTTATTTAAAGTGTTTTAGTGCAGAAAAATAAAAATCTGAGAAATTAAAATGTTAGGTGCAACACAACTTGGTGCAGTGGCTTATTAACCTTGGCTAAAGTCAGGGTTAAAAACCATTCTTGTTGCCAATAATATGCAGAAAAATATTTATACTTCAAAAACAAACAAAAAAAAAGAGGGAAGGGTGTAAATTTCATTTAAAAAAGCAAAAAACACTTTCAAATCTAAAATAACTTACATTCGCTTTTCAACAAAAATCAGGCTTCTTCTCATGGTTTTGTTAAGGTACATCATTGTAAATCATATATCATTATGTGATTTCCATATTATATCAAAGAAAGTTTATTATTATTATTATTATTATTTTTCATTGTCCCTCTCAAAAAGCTCATCTTTAAACTTAGTCAGTTCTGCATGGTGGGTTCAGCTGGACTATCCAGAGAATCAGCTGTAAACTTCCTGAGTGACACATAATGGACTAAATGAAGAAAATATAAAAATATAACTCCAAATTAATTAGAACTCCACCCACAAAAGAACACTGTGAGGAAAAGTTGAACTCCCACCTGCTTCTTTTAAATAAAACAAATAATTATCGTCATGTTTGTTTCTGCATTGCTTTTAATAGGAGTGGACTCTGTGGGTTGGTTTGAATCCCAAAGATCTCTGAGGGTTTCAGTCTTTTGAATGGATGCTGAGACACTATAAAAAAAAAAAAAAACAACAATATCCCAAATCAAAAGTTCCACATGTGAAATTCAGTGACAAGCGAGCATAGAGGGGGGAAAAAAATGAACCAAATAAATATGCAATGTGCAGCCTGAAGTGAAACCCTGGGGACTTTAAAGAGATTGAATTTTTTCCATGTTTTCTGGCGACAGTGACGATGCAGCATGGTGTTCTTTTGTTATTTTTAAATAAGTGTGGAGTCCAGCTGTTCTGTGTGAGTCAAACATTTGTTATCCAGTTGTTGCAGATTTTCTTTTTTTTTTTTTTTTGGGGGGGGGTGGGGGGTGGGGGAGGGGATGTTGTAAAAATCCCTTCCTATTATATCAATGGATACATGAGGACTGCTATCTAGTCCCTCTCTACAGCTCTCTCAATTTATGTTTTCTCCCTGTGCGGTTTAAATTATTCATTTCCCTTTGAATAGATACAAATTCGGTAGAGATAACTGGTCAGGGCTGAAGGGGCGGGGCGATTGAAATGGATCGCAGGTAGTCAGACCTAGATGTGAACTGTGTGGTGGGGGAGGAGATGTGCAGTGGGGCTAGGTGAGTCGGACTGGTATGTGTGGGATAGTTTTATTTTGCACTTTGCTGCATTATTCAGCTCAAGCGCTGTTAAGCTGAGAAGCTAATAAAGAAACATCACGGTGTGATTTACTCACTACATTTTTTATGAAGTAGCCTCAACCATTCGCTGCAACTTTTTAGAGCTGCTGTCTATGTTTTTATTGTGATGCTTGTGCTGTCAGATGCTTATTTCTTTCTTCTTTTTTTTTAATACTCCCAGTAGTAAAAGTAAATAACGGCACCATCCACAGTTGCGACATTAACCTTTGCTGTTTTTAGCTCCCAATTTGTTTCTTGTTTGTCTTATGAAGCTGAGACTGAAATGAGTCCAAATTCTGAAATGCGTCCACTGTAACCTCATCGCTTTTATAGTTGCATCTATCTAAAATTAAGGCGAGCAAAGATTATGAATTAGCGACCTTGTGGCTTAGTCGTGTGTGTCACTACCTGAATTATGAGGCATTTTAAGAGCTTTTTTTTTTTTTTTTCTAAATTACCAATGTGCCATTTGCTAAACTAATTAAGTCTACATCTTGTGCAACACATCTTAGACATGAGTTCAAAGGGTTATTTGTGAATATTTGCTAATCTTTATTAGATTTGTAGAGACGGGGAGACTTTTTAAATATAGAGTCTTATGTGTGAGGCAGTACCAAATATATTACGTTTTTTTTTCAGGCTCTATAATTATTTACCGTCCAGTATTAAAAACACTTTTGGCATTATTATTGTACATTAAGCAAAAGCAAAGCCAACACTGTGTTCAGAAAGATAGAATATACCATTGCTGCTTCCACTGAATCTAAGAGACGGAGCAGCAGGCAGGTGCTGTTAAATAAAGAACTTGCTTAACTGATCATCAGCATGCCTTTTGCAGCACATCATCTATAATCCAGACATTTTGCTGTTTTATGGAGCACTAAGGTGTGTAGCACAATGTCAAGGCAGAAAAGAGATGCCTCTGCAACTGTCTTCCAATCTGAAAAGGCAAAAAAGGCAATTTACAAACGATTTAATCTGAAGATAATTTACACTTGATAAACATTTAAGAGATCTGAGCATCTTTCCGGGAGTTGGACCTTGTAGCAAATTAATTACAAAAACCACCACCAGGCAATGTTCAGAGAAAAACCCACAGCTTTACTCAGCATGTTAAATATTGGAATTATTAAAAGTATAGCTGGCTTGTTCTGAATAATTGCCAGAAGCAAACCTCTTCTCTTTGAAAAGGAGCAGCAAAGATGGTCTCCAGTCTGCATCTAATTATGCTTTAAGATTTCTGGAACAATTTTTCTTGCAAAACTAAGTTGTTGAAATTGCTCAGTCAAAATCCAGGTCTCACTCTGAAACTGTGCAACAGGTGTGCAGACATCTGAATGTCTGCTAACCTTTGTCAACTAAAGCTTTGTTGTCAGAATTTCTCCACAATGGAGTGAGAGTCTGGCAAAGTCGTACAGAAAACAGCTGCTTGAAGTTATACTTGCTAAAACTAATTCTATAACCAGCCAAATAATAGTACTTAGTACTTCAGACAGCTGTTTCATTTTGGTTAAGCTTCTCTAAACAAATAATGACACGTGGAAATAAGTTTTGCATTTTGGTGCAGGTTTCCATCCACCCATTTTTTATATCTGCTTATTCTTGGTGGGTCCTTGGTGGTGGGTCGGGCGGGGAAGTGATCTTGGTACAACCCAAACATGTCGCTGATCAATCACAGGGCACACAAGCAGCCACAAAGGGACACAAACACTTGACAATTTAAAGAGACCAATTAACTTTGCATATATATGCTTGGACTGTGGAAGGAAGCTGGAGTAACCAGAGAGATTCCATGCATGCACAGGAAAAAGACCACGAAGAAAAGTTCTGCCTGGGATTCACGCTCAAGACCTTCTCATTGCGAGACAACAGAGATCTATCAAGTACTGTCTCACCATTCATGGGAACCTGGCTTAAATAATATATATATATATATAAATGTCTAGCAATTCTATACATATTATATATACATGGGTGATAATTACTCTGAGATAAGAGTAAGTCCTAAATTGTTCTCACTCTCTTGGAGGAATGCAGCCAAGTCCTTGTCAGAAGTGAAAAGCTCCCTCTCCTCAATGAAAACATACACAACCATAGGACTGTCAGAGATGAGAGCTCCCCTGACCCTAATTAGCTGTGTTCATGGCATTGCATAAACCCATTACTAATACTTTAAAGCATATCTATTTCATTTCTAACTATTTTTTTTCTATACCACTGACCTGCCTAATAAGAGCCTGGAAGCACTCAAGGAGTCGTGTTTGGGTGCTGGAAGAGCATCACCAAGCACAGAGTAAAAGCTCAGAATAAAGTGCGGCTCATACTAGCTTTATTTTAACTCTGTAGTCAAACCCACCAACTCTACAAAGCTAAACCCTGTCACCATGTTACAGGATAATAGTTCATATTTATGGTGCTCTACTTTAATCTTTTAGATTAAATCCATGACCTGAAGACTCGCTGCATATTAATGCTTGTTAAACAGTCTTCTGCATGTATTCATTATAAAACGTTATTATCTCAAAGGATTTTAAAAGCCGACATGTATAATCATTTCATGGCTGCTGATGCACTGCACAGGGTTTTTTTTTTTCTTTTTTTTACTGTCGTGCCACACAGCTGTTCATATATTTGGTTTGTGCATATTGGTGTGTGTGTGAAGCGAAGGCCAGAGGCTTGACAACCATCCCAATATCAAAGCAGGTGATACTTCAGCTGGAGATTTCTCCCCCAAGGCAGAGTGAGCAGAGTTGACCCGATTGAGTGGCCATCCATTGCATTCCTTTGAGTACACTCCAACCATAATAACACTTCACCACCTCTTTCATCTATCAGCACCGAGCTCTGTGGCTGCTAACTTTTCCCTCGCAGAACCCTACGCACAATTGCGGTAATGAAAACAGATAATTCCCAGCTGAAAATGATTGAATTCATTGCACTGATGAAAAAGCAGGCCCAAACAAGGTCCTTCATTTACAACGTGAATGAATGAAAGAACATTTGGATATTTTTATTCACAGCAAGGACATTACCAGCTGTTGATACGAGTCATAAAGGCCAGGAAGTTTTTCTTTTCTTTTTTTTTTTTTCCATCTGTTCACACAAGTAAATGAGCATCAAACATTCAAAACCCACATCTTGACAAAAATTGAGCTGACTGTAGTGGAATATGACTGACAGCACGGGATTTTCTGATTACACGCCTGACAGCTTGCACTTATTGAAAATGATGATGACAGATGTTTGCTCAGATCCACATGCAATTAGGTTTTGACTTCATCAAAACTAGAAATTAATTGAAAGTGAAATACAGAAAAAAAGTATAATTTTCCTTTTCTTATTAGAAGCGTCTGTGTGTTTGTTGTCTGCTGGCATGCATGACTGATTTATTAACAGTGCATCTTTCCCATTAATTATTTTTGTGTAAAAAGTCTCCTCATATGATGATTTTTGCATTAATAAATCAAGACGTATCAGTTGGGCTAGCTCCTTAGTGATGGGATCCAAATGTTTGTGTCCAGCTGAAGAATTTGAAGAATTAGCTGCAAGCCAATGCGAATCAAAGAAAAAGTAGAGGCTTAAGGGCAGCAACAGCTCCTACAGTGACTTCACCTGGTAGAGAAATACAACTAAACAGAAAAGCTCTGACTCAGTAATAAGACTGTGCCATGGAAAACAGAATATAAAACAAAGCTTGTTGCATCAATTGTATGTCCAGTTACCATGCCTAGGAGAGAAGGTTTAACAGGACAGGAGGAAATGTATTGTGTTGACCCTTCGCACATCTCTGTTTTCTAAACTCCGCCCTCTCCGCCATGACGAACAGCAAAGCAACCTGCTTAAAGCCTGTTGAAGCTATTGAAGAAAACATATAACATAATTAATATTAAAATTATTTAAAATATTGAATATGACTTAAAATTTTAATAGAGGATAGTGTGCCTCGAGTAATAGCATGAATTACCACTTTTGTATCAGTTGGTGACAAGGCAAGGCATTTATTTTTGGGGAAATTAACGGTCCCCAAGTGAATCTCTGTGCGCTTGAGGAGGGAGCGTTAGAGAACAGCTGGCCGGAATTAACGTTCATAAATCTGATCAACCTTGAGCTAAACGCCCCTTACTCCGCGGAGCGTGGGTATATGTCCAACTTGAAAACATCTTCACTGCGGTCGGCAACACAATGAAAACGCTGGAATTGTTTTGGTCTGTGGCCTTTAAAGATGGCGCCGAGCAACTATGTGAGACGTAAACGTCACACACAGTGACGTTGGTTCCAAAGCTCCATACTCCTCCTGATCCTCACTTTCGATCTCCATCATGGCGCCTCGAATGATTAAGTGACGTAGCTGCAAAGGGTCAATATCTTGAGATCATTTCTGTTAAATTAGATTGCCCATTTATTAATTTAATTTTTCTTTTCTTTTTAAAATCTACAACAAATCCAGCCTGAACCGAAATGCTATCCATGCATTGTTTATACCTGCTTACAGAGCCAGAGAGGGACTGGTACATACTTGTACTAGCCATTTGGAAGAAGAACAAATATTATCTGCAAAGAGTTCATTTGATATTTTAATTGATTCTTTGTCTCATTTGTCCACTGCCAAACTAAGACTCTGGGAAGGACACTTGGGTACTTGCCCCTTAACTGGTGGCGAAAAAGGCAGTATATTCAAACAAACTAGATTTGTCCCATGGATGGGATACCGCCAGTTAAGGGATTGATGATAATCTCTTGTGGAATCCCACAAAAAATATTTACACATTAAAATGAAAAATCACCAAGGCTTCTTAAGTAACTTTTTTTTTTTTAATCTATACTTTGCAAGTTTTCTACTAACTGAGTTGTTTTTTTTAAATTCCCCAACAGGGGGTCTTTTTTGTGGGCTCTAGTGTCCCTTATATGACAGTAGGCTGACAGGAAAGGGGAAGGACATGCGGCAAGTGTCGGCCGAGTCCGGGAATCGAACCCGCGACAGCCTCATTGAGGACTCAAGGCCTCCAAATGTGGGTTGCACTATCCCCTACGCCACCACAGCAGGCCCCCTAACTGAGTTGTTTAACCCAAATATAATATAGCATTCAGAAGACAATGAAAGAAAGACATTTGAAGGATTTGCCAAGGAAGGAAAAATATTTCCATTATATTAGAGAAATGTGCAAGCAGCAATGCAGTGCTCCAGTTTCATATTTCCTGTATGATTTTGCTCAACATCTTTGTCCACCATCACAATATAGCCTTGGCATCTTTGTCCTATGAAATACTGAGGGTAGTTTAGTTGTCTACGCTATACCACCTGTCTTCAGTAGTGCATGAAATTTTTATCCATTTACACAAATCATTAAAAAAGGGATTCCAAGGAAAATTAATCAGATCATAAACAACCTAGAAATGATAAGGTCATGATGACAAATGAAACAAAAAACCAACCATTATAGTCTTTTAAGGGGGCAGTATTCTGCAAAATTGGCTTTTTTTGAGCTTTACATCATGTAATAATGTTATTTCCTCATCAAAAACAGACCTGGTGTGTTGCTTTGATTCTTTCATGTATGTTTGAGAAATTCTTTAATCTCCATAGCAACCATTCAGCCTTGCAAGACACCTGGGTGGGCCAAGGTGCAGCTCTTCCTTAGAACTGCAGTTTCCAAGTTTCTAAGCTTCAGCCTCACAGATCAGCCCTCCCCCGCAATTCACCAACTGAACTCCTTCAGACTAACCAGAAGCAATTAGCAAACATCTGGTAGAAGTACGCATCTGCTGAGCTCATTATATGCTCGACTTCTCAGTGCAAATATGTTTTTGTATTTTTAAGTCATATTTGATGTATGTAGCATTTTTGTAACAACTGACGTTCACAGTTACTTGACTGGTTTAAAATGGCACAATGTGCCTGGAAAACACGTAATGCCCCTTTAAAATAGTTCACATCAAGAATCCTTTTTGAGGTGTGCTCCTTGCATCTCAAAAAAGAGATATTGTAATTAGTTCTCAGTTTTCCAAATGCCTGTAATAAAAGGCATTTTGTGTCGTTCATTTTGGCGTCTAATACAGCCTTAAGACGGACGCTGTGATTACCTTTAATCATTTCTTCTCTGGAAGAAAAGCCTTTTTCACTTAAACTGTCTTGATGTTTACTAAAATTGCTGTTGCAACTTTTAGTAAACAAACTAAATGCCAGAATGATGCCTAAAAGGTGCAGTTAGTTAAACAGATTCGGAGAGAAAAAGCCTCAGAAACACGTGATGCAGCATTTTTGGCAATGAACTACGGGTATGTTAGCAAGAGGAGGGCTCAGTGGTCCAGAGCTAGGAGTGCACAGACAATTACCGAGGGTGGGGACTATAGTGAGGGTAATTTTGTTTACCTAAAACTTTGCGACACGCGGAGCTGCTGTGATTAGCATGGTAG
Organism: Gambusia affinis; assembly: GCF_019740435.1. Lineage (NCBI taxonomy): Eukaryota > Metazoa > Chordata > Actinopteri > Cyprinodontiformes > Poeciliidae > Gambusia > Gambusia affinis. The sequence goes on along the minus strand of NC_057876.1, from coordinate 8,953,778 downwards.
TTATGACTGTTATCCACAGAGTCATTGTGCTCAACCCGTTGTCAGTTTCAATTACTGCCGTCTGTGGCTCCAGATCCTCACACAGCTTGTGCAGCTCCCCCTGACAGCCTTATTATCGTTAAAAGAAAATCCATACACATCAGGTTGTCTTTGTGTCCCTGCACCCTTAACAGAGTATGATAGAGGGGCGCGGATAAATTCATGCTACGCCTTGTGGGTCATCAAGGATTTCATGTGTGGACTGACTCTCTTCCTTTTTGCTTCTGAAAGGCACAAATGTCTCTCGGGTCGAGGATGGGCAGTTCGTGTTTTCGAGTTCAAGTAGAGCACCTTTGATGTGCAGCTCCAGCTCTAGTGAGGCAGCGTGAGTCTGGAGTGACAGGTGTGTGTTGTTGAGCTGACTGACCTCTCGACAGACACGATATCTGCTGGTTGTAATTGGTCTCTGTTTCATGTATTTTCTTCTCTATTTGTTGGCCAGCCCCTCGACAGGAAAAGATGTGTTATTGATTGGCGCTTTGAAAGATATATAAAGAACATGTAAGATAATGGTAGCAGTTTGACATGACATGACATTACATTGCTCAATATATGGAGGTAACAGGGAAAAATGCAGGCAATTGTGGTAACTTAGTTGGTTCATATCTGAAAGGAAAACGACTGAATTGCTACTATGTCTTAGACTCTGAATGAATGAATTAACTTGATACGGACACAAAATCCCTACATAACATACAATGTAAGCATTATAGTAATCAAAAACTGTAAAAAGGATAGATGTAAGCATACAAAGATGCATAAGAAAAACATTATCTCACATTAAAGGCAGTATAAACCCTTGGCAAAGGGCTGACTAACCATTTGGATCTATAGCTGTTTATGAAAAGAATCTGGTGGATAAACCAATATATTTTGAGTTTTCAAAACATAGAGAGCAAGAATGTTTGCTGCAAGGATTACTCTGGTCTCCTGAACATTGAATGGTTTATATGTGATCGCTACTTTTAAGATGGAATTATAAACAGCAAAGAAAGCCATTGAAACACACACAGAACGAAGATTAAAAGGACTCACTTGGTGGAGCATGTCAGTAACCTTACCGAGGCGTTTTTAACGCCTTGTGCAAGATTCAGAAAAACCTTCTCTAGTTCAACTGCCCTTACAACAGATTGGAGTCTTATAATGTTTGTAATGGGAAGTAGAAAGACCAGGAGTCACGTTTGATGTTTGAATAAAAAGTTAGATTCGAATCAGAAATGACTCTCAAAGTACAGACACTGGTCCTCAATGCAGCCATCCAGGATTTAATTTCTGATCCTGGCGCCTTTGCTGCATGTCTTTCCCACTTTTCTCTCCACCAACTCAATGACTTGATGCAATTTGCTGGGCTTGCTTAGACTGAAAACCTTATAAACTAGTTTAAATTGCGAAGTAAACTTGAATCACTGTTTGATAACTAGGATCAATTGAGTATATATGTGACTGAACTGAAATTATTTTTTGCAAAGTTCTTGGAGAAGACATTTTATGTGAATTGGTGCTATGTAATTAAACTGAATACAATTAAATTCAAATAACATGTTAATGTCAGTTTCCACTAGTGGCAACCTTGTTTTAAAATGCCTGAGCAAAGTGATCACACACATTTTCACTGTTAAGTAACTCCTCTCTTGCATACTGTACGTAAAACCTTTTCTGTCAATTGAAAAAAGTAACATGTCCAAGAAATGTTTTAAATCGCACCACAAAAAGCAATTCGCATTCCAACTGAGTGCTCGCTTCTAAATTATTTGCACACATGCGAATAACACTAAAAGCTGTTGTTGGAATGAAATATTAAATGTCAAATGTATTTTTAAAATCCTGAAAGTCTTCATGTAGTTGGAGTCTGTAGTAAGTCGGTGCTGGGTGGAGACAACACAAGGAAAAACATGGATGAGTTATGAAGACTAACAATGTAATTTGCAATTTAGCCAAAAATAGCAAAAATAAATGCTCTCCTTACAAAGTTATGCAACAATTAACTAGTAACCCTCTACATAATTGTAGTGGGTAAAGGAGTGCTCAAGTGCAGGCAGGAATAAAAACGCAGCCTGGTACCCCATTTATTACTACCAAGAATTAGTATTCTAGTATCTATTCTGGAACCAAAGCAATGAGATAAAACATGAACCCAGATGAACCGATGTTTATTTGCAGTAAATGCAAAGATAATTGAGTAAAAATGTTTTTTTTTTTTTTGTTTTTTTTACTGAACATTTAAGTAAGAAACCCTTCATCCACCTTTATTGCAAAAATACTTTCCCCTTCTTCTTTTTTCTCCAAAGCAGTCCGGTGAATGAATTTTTTCCCTTTGTAAAATCAAATTAATTGTATTTGGGTATTTCCTCAGGCAAGGTTCTCCTGCAACATTTTAATCCGTACGTGGAGTGAAACGTACATATATAATGCATGCACTTTGGATTGCACTTAATGTGAAAAGTAATTAAAAAAAAGAAATCATTCTAATTCAGCATGCTTATCCCAGCCGGGTTTTAAAACTAGACGAGAAGGTGTGTAGGAAAGAGTGGGGCAGGAGGGGGCAAATAGAAAGAGGGATTGGCACTGCTGGAGTGTCATGTTGGAGGCAAGAGGAAGTCCTCAACCTCCTGGAAAAACACACAACTCCCCTCCTTGAACCCTGAGACTGTTCACAATTTTGTTATTACACACGCAGCGCGTCAAACCCAGCTTGTTCAGCCGAAATACATAAAGTCATTGGTTCATTTGTGACTTTTGAAACCTGCCACTTCACACAAATAAATGTGTTTGGTTCCCTCAAGCAGCTCTTAAGCATGCTATTATTTCTTCAGCCATTCACAGATGGCTGCCCTCCTCTTCCCAGAGAGAATTGCAATTATCAAGAGGTGTCTAGCTTTATTTTTCACACACTTTAGATGAGTTAGCACAAGGCAATGGTCTGAAGAGTCAGATAACAACAGCCTTAAAATGTGGCTGTTTCATAAGAGGGTTTAAAATTAGATCACATTTAATAAAGTTCTTTTAGCAAATTTTAGGCAAGCTACCACTCTGTGCCACTTTTATTTTGATAATAAGTATTTTATTTCAGGTAGAGCTGACATGGGGGCCTCTGCCTTTTTCACACTATTAAATGCCTCAAATGGTTCAGACAATAGAAAAATCAAACAAGGATAAACTATGTAAGTAAAAAAAAGTAGTTTAAGTGTCTTTATTTATTAAGGGGAAAAGCGATCCAAGTTAAACTGTCCTTATGATTAAAAAAGCTATGAGCTCAAACCTTACAATCTGTTGTGCCACCTTTGGTAGCAACAATTGGCATGTAGTACTTTTTCATTGTTGTGCAGGACTTTTAATATCTTGGGGATCCACCAAATGTTTTCTGGCAAATTGAGTTTTGCTATGAAAGATTCACACATGAATTGTTTGTTTTTCTTTTGCCCAGTTGCTTTTTGTTGAATCGTGAACACTGACTTTCAGTGAAGCAACTAACGCATGATGTGATTGAGATTTGCTTTAGTTCTTTTTTTAAAAAAAAAAATCTTGCTGGAGGATAAGTTATCAATGAGCTCTTGGAGTAATTTTGTTAAGCCAACCCCTCATAGGGCAGTATGTCTCTGTTCCATGTTTTCTTCATTTGTGAATAAAGGCTCTCAGTGTGTTTTACTGGAATCCCAAATCCTCATAAGAGCCTTTATAACCCTTCCCCAGACAGATAACTGTTAATATGTTAATATGTTTTTTTTCCTTAGCTCAAGGTATAATAAATTGCGTTTTGATATCTTTTAGCCTACTTCGCAATGTCAGACAGGTCCTATTTAAGTGAATTCTTAATTTCAATCTGGAGAGACTCAGATGGAGAAAAGAAGACAATTAGAAGAGTTTATTGACATACAGGAATTAAGGTCTTTGGCGCTCAGGCCCTGGCTGGGGATAACTGTTATCATAACGTTAGCAATAAGTTTCAGATGAGCATTCCCGATGCTGTTAGGAACGTCATCCCCCCAGGGCCCGGCACTGATGGTGGAGGTTGAAGAAGGGTGCGGGCCTAAGGACCGGGCGAATGAATGGAGGCGAAGGGGTGGTGATAGGTTGAGCTCGGTTGGAGAACGAAGGACGCCATGGATGAAGGTCCTTATCAGCTGGGACTTGGTCGGTGATTGGACGTGACGTGTCTTGGTCCAGCGTTGATAGGTCGTCGACTGTAGGCAGGTCGCTTCAATTACCGGGACCCGATGGGGATAAAAGAGTCTTACAGTTTGAAATTGCGCCTAGGCTTCATTTCCTATCATTACCTACTAAAGGTGATGGTGATTACTTTTTCGCATAGAGCCAAACCGATATAGATATAGTGATTTTCTTTAATACAGAAAATCCTGATTTAAGTCCTGATGTTTGTATTGACTTCAATTGTCTTTTTCTGATATTAACATTTTTTGTAACCTGAAGTAGGACACGTAGGCAAATATCATTCCTGAGCACTGCATATTATTATTTCCTTTCGTCAATGTTTTGATAAAATAACATTTTCTAAGTTATTGATGAATAACCTTACTGGTGGAGGTTTCATCTCTTTGCTCAGAGTTGCTTCATGATGAGTGCAGCAGCAGTCAACGGAAATTACAGCTTCAGATATTCTGACACTCTTCCTTGCCCATGTTGGTGGGCGGTGGATGGGTATCCTCCACTCTGCAGCCCATTTACTCCACAGATACGAGTTGCTTGGCTTTTACTGAATGTTTACTCCTCAGGGGGAATTGGCTCCATCATGTTGAAGTTCAGGTCACCTGCTCCCCCTGCTTACTTTCTACTGCCGCTGATTTTCCACCACTTTAGTCAACCTCCTTTTTCCACACTATGGAGCCCCAGGGGACATGGGAATTTTTTTTCTTTCTTTTGCGTTCCCTCGCAAAAGTTTTGCGATCCCTCGCAAAAGGTTTTGCGTTCCCTTGCAAAAGGTTTTGCGTTCCCTCGCAATTATCTACTGATCTGTTATGCGGCATAATTGAATACTGTAAGCCCTTCTTCTTTCTGCCTTAATACAAGGTTATGTAAGGTTTTTCTATGCATGTTAATATCTCCTTTTCTTTAGTATAAAAAGGCACCACAAACCTATGATATAAACATAAACTTTCCGTAAGTAGGAAAGAAATAAAAATACATTCAAACTATTTGGACTATTTCTGAGTTATTATAACAGGTAATAAGTCATCTGACAGTTTTGATTGTGTCTCTGTTGTGTTTGCAGTCTGAATGGTTTAAAGCGCTTTCAGTGCTGTTCCATCTTAGCCTTAACAAACATAAACATGCAGTAAATAAATCAACTTTCAATCAGAGTTTTGCACCAAAGAGTTAATAATAATAAACACGTTTTCACTGAGGCTCTGTAAGAGCCATATGAATGAAATAAGTAATTATTGATATGACAGGAGCATGCAGCTTTGACACTTGGGTGGTGGGCGTGTCGATGTGGGAGTGACTGTCATCAAGTATGAATGGGAAGGTTACTGGCCTGCTGGCTTTGTGTGTATGAGGAAACGGTGACCGGGTTGGTCAGTTCTTGTAAAGTTTGGAGCATAATAATCAAAATGGAATAAATCGATGTATGTGATAGAAGTGGTTTGGAGTTGATTGATACACGGACAAATGTGATTCCCTGAGTTAACCCAGTGCGGCCCTTTACCATAATTAGTTTGTCGTGTTTTTAATAATAAAACGTGTTTATTATTATTAAGTCTTTGGTGCAAAAAACTGATTGAAAGTCGGTTTATTCACTGCATGTTTATGTCTGTTAAGGTTGAGATGGAACTGATCATGAAAACGGTTCTTTAAACCATCCAGACAACCACCACAACAGAGACACAATCAAAACTGTCAGATGACCTATCACTCCACGATAATAACTCGGAAATAGTTGAAATTGGGATGCATTTTTATTTCTTTCCTACTTACGAAAAGTTTCTGTTTATATCGTAGGTTTGTGGTGCCTTTCTGTCCTAAAGAGAAAGCTATAAAACTTCAGATATTTCACAAATATATATTAATATTCATGGAAAAACCTTACATAACCTTATATTAAAGTAGAAAGTACGGCGGTCACCGGTAAGAAAAGCTTACAGTATTCAATTATGCCACATGAACTGATCTGAACAGTATTGCGAGGGAATGCAAAAGAAATATTTTCCCCCATGTTCCTTTGAGGGCTCCGTACCACACAGTGCAGTCAAACAGTGGATAAAATCAGTAAGAATCAGAGTTGTGATGCACCTTCCTTTGAATTTAAGTCCGTTTAATGTTGTGGCGTTTAATACTGCAGGGAAATTCCACATGAACATTTTGTCCTATAAGTGCAGAAAGACTTTAAAAGAAAAGATTTAGATAAGGGAAACAACAAGGACAACAATGAGAGGAAAGCTGGTTTTAATTTCCACCTGGACCAACATTTAGCTCTCATATTATTCAACTGTTAGGATTTATATAGGTGAAATAATTAGTATTACGGTCTTCTTTTGTTAGGCCCAGGTATGAAAGGAACAAAGAAGGACTGAACTACATGCATATTAAAAGAGACTGGTAAAAAGGAATCCCAAAATCCACAGTATTAACCCATTTTCATGCACAGCTCCCAGGAAGGAGGAGTCACAGTGGGAATCCCCATGACGTCAAAAAACAACAAAACCCTGGCGTGCAGCAGCGTTCACTCTCTTTTCCTCTTATGCCTACATTCTGCTCTGGGGGACACATCCATCGCATTATTTTTCTCGTTGGCCGAGAAAAAGACTGTATCTTCACAGAAACCCCAGGTCCAAAATTTGAGTTTACTGTTTGTGTATCCGGTGACTGTATCCTGGCCAATCAGCCTGAACCAGATTTGTCTGAGATCCTGCAGAAAAGCAACTGAAAGAATTACACATGCCTAAGAATAGACTGTAACCATGCAGACAAAGTGGTTTCCTCTTTCCTCTTGGTTTCCTAAGAACTGCATCTTCTTATGCCAGACAGACATGGTCCGCATGCCTATCTGACCAGTTCCTCCTAGCTGCTAGACCGAGAGCGGCCACCTCATTGCCTCTCACTGCTCATAGGACATCTTCCTGTTCACCAGAACGGTTCAAGTGAGAGGCCGTGTCAAGGCAGAGGAAGTTGTTTTACGATAAGACGACTTACATTATTTCTCTGTGTTTGCTTGAATGCGAACAGGCCAATGAGCCTGATGTATGTATATTTTTATTGCTGAGGTGATGATTGGTTGACTCCTACAACAGGAGTCTATTCCATTACAACTGTGTTTTTCCTTCATCCCCTTTCACTAACCTTCACAAGCTATGCCTGTGTAGTCCTTCTAAATGTGCTAAATTGTGTATTCATTATCTCAGCTGCTACTGCTAATGCTAAAAGCTCTGCTAATGCTAAGACGTTATCAATGCTGTTGTGTTTAGAACATAGCTTGTTCTGTTCATGTCGTGATCAGCTCTAGACTGAAACACATCAACAGCGGTGTTCAGGGTGCTTAAAAGTATGTCAGACTAATAAGGGTTGCCAAAAACCACTGCAGCCGCTATTTTCCTGTTGAGCTGAACCTCTAATTCTGGGTGTGACATCATCACGCCTGCCATTCCTTCGCCATCTTGTGAATCCACAAACATTTCAAAACTGCCAGCTGGATAATCCATTCAATCAGTCACTGTGATAGATTGATAATAACCCAATGAGAGTCAATTGTCCAAACAGTTATAGATTTTCAATGATATATGTCTGATCCGTATGTAACTTCTTTGCAAACTGTTCATTTCACTAAAGGAAACCAAATAAGAAAATATTATCAAAAGGTCAAACAGAACCATTTGTTTTGCAGCGTCTTTTTTGTTGTTGCTTTCATTATAATAATGGACTGAGCTATGGTAGTTTCCTAATGATATTTACCAAGGGGCAGTATAGATTATATACATATATACGGTATGTATATGAGACATCACTAATAGAAAGCTAGAGAGACACTGATGGAAAAGAGAGTTTTATATATAGCAGCATATAAGGGCATACATTTATTTTTCCGACACCGAAGCTAAAGCGCAGACAAATGTGGTCTCTGTTATTTCATCATCAGTTTACCAGGTAGAGGAATGTAAATTAATTTCTAACTGAAAGAGTTTGTATATTAGCATGAAGGAATATGGATGAATAACTGCAGTATGCAAGTGAAGATCTAAATGTTGACATTCAGCAGTGATGGGCGATTTCAGAATTTCTTTCATGGTTCGCTGAAATCTCTTGACAGCACTGTTTTTTTGTTGTTGTTTTTTTTTAAAGAGGCCATTTCATTATATACCAACACATTCATGAGAACAGGCATGGGAAGTTTACTGTAGATTTGCACCAAAACAGTTCCTAAAAACCAGACTCTGGACGAGTTAAAGTAGTGAAAATTAACTTTTTTTTTTTTTTTTCATATGAAAAATGTGATATGATGAAACTCTCACAGTCACTGCAGCTGGTGATATAGAAAAAGATCCTAAGCTTCACACTCCAGTGGCATTGCAGTTTTCACAGGTTCAGTGTCTCTGCAGCTTCTGGGCCAAGTGTGATTTTTATCTGTGTGAGAGTGAGTACATGTATTTTAATGATCCAACCCAATATGCATTTTACATTAACAGCGTCAAAGGAAATGCATTGGAAATAATAATCATAATAATAAACAATAAGCTGTTTTCAGACAGTGGAGGAAAGCAGCAGCATCTGCAGCTATAGGTTCCTGACACTGACCATGTGTGTGAACATAAATCTATAGTGAATCCAGAGCCTCTCCTCTCAGCCATCAGGGACCTCATGCCACATGCAGGCTCTTCACACAGCCTGCTGGACAGGAGAGTCAGGCACACAGCAGATCTGCTTAGTTACTTTATCATGAAGTGTTACTCATGGGACAACAACACTTGTCAAAGTGAATATTGCAAGAAATCTTAGTCCCGTAAGGCCATGCTCCTATGATTTAGTGACCTTTCGAGAATGTGCCCCATTTAAGTGATGGGTGTTTTTAAAGTGACCGCAAAGCTGTGGAAAATTGGCCGGGGGATAATATTACCATCACTTTGTTTTGTAGACTTCTCCTTGTAAGGGACAATTGAATAGGTGAATGTCTTATTTTGCCTAGATTCATGTTTCTTACTCGTGTGACAAGCAGATCTTGAAAGGGTTTTTCTTTTATAAAATCCATTCTATTATTTCCACGTTTAAAGAAACAGGAGCAGATTAAATTGTACTTGGTCACAACCACAAATTGTGGTGTTTTCTATTGGCTTTTTAATGTATCAAAAACAACTATAGCTGCAAATTAATTGTAAAGCGGAAGAAAAATCATCTTGGATTGAAGTTAGAACTGTCTTTTAAGATTTGTCTCTACCAGCTTTGAATATCTTCAGACTGAGATTCTTGAGCTGTTCTTTGCAAAACAGCTCAAGCTCCATCATATTGCATGGAGATTGCTTGTGAACAGCAGTTTTTAAGTACTGTAGTTCCCATTTGAATTTAAATCTGAATTTTGACTCGGACATTCTAACGTAATTTGAACATCTTTCATGTTCAATTCTATTATTCCCAAATCGAAATGAAAGCGTTCAGTACTTGCCTACTGTTACCATGCAGGAGATGGAACCTCGATCCCAGACGGCTTCGTATTTTGCACATTCTTGATACCCTCTGGCCAGCTCCCCATTACCTGCTGAATAATCCCCGTAGCATGATGCTGCCACACTCGTCTTTCTTCCTTTTCATTTTAACAAGTATAAAATCCCGTTGAGATAAAAAAAAAAAAAAAACTCTTCCTAAAGAGAGTCCTCACCTCGTACACTGTGGGGTAAATAATGATAAATAAACCACACCGTGCTCCTGTAAGTCATACTGATCACTCAAAGCGCCTTTACTCTACATTCTGATTCACATTCTGGTCCATAACACCCACACATTGACCAATTGATCTGCAGGTACTGTAGATAGGCAACATGCAGTTCAAAGCCTTGCCCAAGGGCAGATGTTAATGTTGAAGAAAGCTGTAGCTGAACATATAACCTTCGCCACTGAGCCTCAGCCATGTGTTTAGAGGAACCTCTAAGCTTTTTTTTTTTTTTTTACGCAAAAATAAATAAAATAGAAAGTGCAATTTCGACCATAAATGCACCTGTCTACCAACTTGGACGTTGCCTTGTATTTATCTCCATTCATCGTCTTTCCATTTCTGACCAACATCGTACTGAAAAAAAGCATCTCAGCAGCACGTGTGAATACATACGAATGTCTCACTTTTGAGATGTGTTTTGAAAACCACGTCTCCTTTTCCGTGTGCGTTCACGTTGCAAAGCCGTGCTTGATATTGAAATTTGTGGTTGTAACAAGAGAATAAAAAAACAAACCATGGAGACTTCTGCAAGGCTTTATATGTGCATCTCAAAAGCTATTGCAAAGGTTAATGTTATTTGTGTTCCTTTCCTCCCACGTAGAATGAACATAGGGCGGTTAGATCCGGGAGTTTCCGAACCATCCACACATCTCTGAGGATGAGAGAGGCTGGAAAAGCTAGTCAAATACTGTAAATCCTAGCTGACCTGTAATTTACTCATAGGAAGCAGGTTAATTTCCCAGTCAGCAGAGACTGAGCTGTGAAATCAACAATCTGCTAATTAATGCAAATTGTATTTAGAAAGCAGCGGTTAATTCTGGGACCCAATACACGCCGCTTTGGCACCCACAGTCCAATGCAGAGTTGCAGCAATCCATTTCCATTGGAGTTGAAAAAGGGCCTCCCGAGCACACAATGGCTCCCTATTACTAGAACTGTGATGTTCTGGAAACAATGAAAACACAGTGAGGGCCTATGTGGCTGCAATCAAGACTTGAAAGGTAGTCTATTCTGCTGTCCAGGTGGCCATTTAAGTGTGATGTGGTCAAAAAGCCTTTTATCTTTTACTGCACAAGCCAAAGGCTCTGCAGCAGAGAGAGAGGCAGAAACTGAAGCAAATGTGGATAAGATGTTGATATAGGGTGTTAATTAGGAAATATCTGAACTTCTTGGGCAAAAAAAGTTTTGGACAAAAGTATTTAAGAAGTTTCTCCCTAAGTTGTCAAATATTTTTCAATAACAATCTGTTTTTCCTTAACCTAGGTAAAAATAAGAAATATATGAAAGCCTTACATGGATGTTTTTATCCATATTTTCTCCATTTGCTGGTAAATTGTGCCGTTTCTGGCGCTAGCTTTATCTGAGTGCCTGCAGGTTCCCTGAATTTAAATTTGATGTTTGTATCTCTCTGTAGTGTTGCTCTATGTCAGGGTTATGTTAATTGACTTTCAGCAGGTGGTTTTGTGCCATTTTCAGCTGTTGGAGGGTGGCGGGGAGGATGGGTATACACTTTCAGCTTTATGTTTGGCTGCTTCTTTTCATTTCACATTTCCCAGGTTCTTCTCGCATGTCAGAAGTAAATCTGCTTGGAGATAGTTTCATCCAACTTGAAGGCGCCATACATCATTAAAGTGGGAAGGGGTTTGCAATTCAATTTAAAAAATTCTCTTTGCTCCGGCACCGGATTCAAATCATCAAACAAAACCGTGTCAAGGATAATTATGGCATGTAAAACACAGGTTAACCTGATCTTAACCCAGCCAATGAGTGTGGTTATTTCAGGTCGAGCAATTAGAGGCTGTGTTTGGCGAGACTGAGCCAGAGGAGAGGAATGATTAGTGTGAGGGCAAATGACGTGTGACTGCGCCTCACAAGAAATAGCTGACACTGAGATTGAGACAAATAATACGGGAGGTTTCAAAAGGATCCGGCACCATGGGTTCCTTGCACTGTGACACACCTGTCTATAATCATAACCAAGAAAAAAAAGAAGAAGCAGGGGTGTCTTTGTCTCTGCTGCAGCAGCACAGACAGCCCAATCTACTGTATTCACGAGGAAGTCCCCAATGCTTGGCTGCTCCGACGCATCCGATGCATTATCTTAGTGTGAAGATGAAAAGGCAGGTCGTAGGGTTGGGCATATTACGGAGACAAACTGCGAACAGGCTGCAAGTTCAGGCCTGTGCACAGCTGTGCGGCCGATCAGTGATACTGACAGAAGAGCAAGGCCGTGAAGGCAAGCTGCAAAAGGTCAGGAAATAAAGTCGAGCTCTCACTCTTATCGCAGCACCAATCAGCTGTGCACAGCTGCCCTTTCCCACCTGTCAGCCGTAGATCCAGCCCTGTTTGGAGGCAACAACCTTTCATGTTCTGGATTGCATAAAAGGGTGCAAAAAGGAGGAATTAGCATCATGTCACACTCGCTGTTGAAAGCTGAGCTAATGCACACAAAATTAAGCTGCAATTAGGTAAAATTGGCAATGCTTTGGATGAAGGAAATAAAAATCTGATTTATTATTTTTCATCGAACGCCAAAATGATGGATAAAATCCAATGCATATAAAAAAGGAGGATTGGGGCACCAGTGACATTTTGGTGTGTTGTTTTGAGTCGTCTCTCCAGAGGTATTTCCTTGAATTGAATTTACATGCAGGGTTTCCAGTAATTACCTCACTGATCGGGAGCGAGCGAGAGAGGGAGACAGAGATTGCTCTAATTGGATATTTGGCCCCTCTGGATGTAGGCTGAACCATGGAGCAGCATCATTATACTCTCTCATCAGGTTCTAATTTGAATGCCCACTCCCTACTGCGCACCACAGACTTGAAAGTGTTGGAAGTCTGCTCAAATCTTTATGATTATTACAGTCATAGATAAAAAAATAAAACTGATATGTGAGCAAGGTCATTTTTAAATAAAGGTCTTATTTGTTCTACCAAGCGTTGAGCACATATTTCTTTAAATTTATCAAACTTTTTTTAGGTTAAAACTTCCCTGATCAAAAACGAAGTGTATCTATTTAAATATTGAGAATGCATAGAACCAAAATGTCTGTAAGTGAACCATGCCAGCTAAAGACGGACAGACACCTTTGATTAGCACCTTGGGTAAAAATGTTCAAAAAACCTTAAAACTTATTTTATTTCAGCAGTGTGATGGTACACTGAAGGCAATACTTTCAAGCACACACAGAATGCATAGATATAAATACATTAAAAACTATTCAAAACACATTACCGTAGCTCAAAAGCAGATTGGACAAGAAAGTAAAATTAGAAGAAAAAAAGTCAAGTGGTCCAGTTTCGCTTGATTTTAGCAGGAACTGTGGTTCATCTGGCGCAGAAGAGCCACCGCAGACAATGGAGAAATTCCAGTCAGGTGTGGTGGCTGCAACAGGTGGACACGCTCTCCAGCAGAGATCTTCTATTCAGGGAAGAACTCCCACATGCCCACACCAGCACAACCACACACACAAATTATAACAGTCTTGGTTTCTTTTGGAAAATCAAGAACCTTGTTTCTGCACCTCCTGATAATCAGACAAACCAGTCTGGGTTTGGCAGATGCCGAACTGCATTTTGTCACGTGTAAATCTTTATAAAAAGCAGATTATGGTCCGGGGCTATTTTTTAGAAGTTGGGCTCGGTCCTTTGGTTCCAGAAAAATGCCTGAGCATCAGTCTACAACATAAGGTCCATAAAATTATGGATTAGTAAGTTTGGCATGAAAGAACTTGGATGGTCTGCACAGAGTGTTGACTTTATTCTGAGAGAATGAGACTCTTTCAGTCCTATCTTGCCCAACACCAGTGTCTGACCTCACAAATATGGTTTGAGAAGAATGGTGACAATTCCTATAAACACTCCTGTCATAGAAACGTAACCACATACTAAAGACATTTTGGGCAACCTAATCCAACATATGATACAGTTATGCTCATCTTCCAGAAGAAGGTTCTTAATTACATATTTAATACATATTTGATTGCACAGCTCTTTCAGTGGTTGTCAAGGGAACAAGAAAGCATTCATAAAATGTGAATAAAATTAGTTAAATGTATTGCTTGATGTTTCCATGCGAGTTACTCTAAACAGTTTGATCACAAGCTTCAATTGAATCTGTGCAGTTTAAGAATGTGGGCTTAAAAACATACTGGAGAAATATATCCAAAACAAACAAAACAAAAACGTTTGCTAAATTAGCAATGTTCTGCTTAGATAATAAATCTTGTGATTGGCTGTATATATCACAACAACTCGGTTTAACTCACAGGAAGTCTGTGCCGAGATAATATTATTTTTAAAACACTTTTGGGCTGCATCCTCTGGGTGTGCAGCCACCAGACAATGACTGCATGCGGATGCAGCAACTATAAAACGAGAGCAATAGGTTTTTATCGCTGCCTCTTTCCCCGGCTTTGCTCTCTGTCTGGCACAGCCCGAGCTGCACAAGCATGCTGACTTTCACAGCACAATGTGGACTTTCACATTAAACCTAGTGATGCAGAACCTTCCCGCGAGGTCGTGTGTAAGTCTGGACACATTTATTTGTGCTTCGGATGTAACTGGTGTAAAAACAATCAGTAAATACAGATTTATTTTTATGATTTACTGCTTTCCCCACCGCCGGCCTTTGGAGTCATCGTTCACCCACACAGGCACAGATATTATACCGACGGTTTCTCTTGATGAGTCATGGAGCCAAATGTGCCAACAGCTGCAAAAAATCCCAGTGTGAAATGCCCTAAACAATAAGTAAGATAATTAATTGTAATGAGATTAACTTTTTTCTTTTTTTTTTTCACTTTGAAAGTTATGCAAGTCATGCAGAGTAGGACAGCAGATCTAGTCATTGATATCTGCTTCCTGCAGATTGTAGATGCAACCTTTATGCAAAACACCTGATTGTTCCTTACCAGGCTTTTGCCTAACTGGCCTGTTGAAGAGGTAATTACTGATTATTGATTCAACAGGGATGCATCTAAAGCCTACAGGACAGTCGATATAGAGGACTACTGTAGGGTTGGAGTCCCCTGGCTTAGAGCAATACATACAAATATGAACAGTCTACTATTTCACAACAGACGGTTATGTCTGCTGCTGTTTTTTCAGCCAGAGAACAGTCGTGTTTATGTGTAGTTACCTTGGCTGAGGCTGTGAACTGTATACATCCACCAGATCCACTGGGACTCGTCAGTCTGCTGCAGCTCTGTCAAGAAGAAAATAAACTTTTCTATGTTGCATCAGACTATCAGTTGTGCAACAGCATCAAATATGGCGACGCGAATGCGGCTCCTGATCAGATGATTTGATACTTTGATGCATCTGGCTTGTTTGATTTTTTTCTGAAGTTTTTATTATATTAACAAGTTAAAATCAGTCACTGCTATTTTTTTTAGGGATAATCCACATTTTCATTATCAGTAGAGCAAAGGTTCCATTTTTTCAGATTTTGATATAAAGTGGGTGGTATTTTTGTTTTTGGATGATAAATGTTAGGTAGTTTTAAATTTTAAATATTATATATAATATTGTTTTAAATATTAGTTAGGCCTAAGAACACGCAATGCAAAATTTAATTGCTAATAGGCCTGTCACATTAACAAACTTTGCTGAGTAAATAATTGTCTCAAAAATTATTGCGATAAACGATAATATAGTTTGAAGACCTTTTTACACTGATTTAATGGAAATGGCGTAATAATGCATGCACATTTCATGCAAAGAATATAGAAAGGACGAGGGGTGGAGTTGGAGCAAAATTGCTACGCAGTTGATGTACCCGGTAACTTTTCAGCTGTTCTTCGTTAAGGTGACATAAATAAGTTAGAATGATTTTCATTCAGTCAGGACTGACACTAGAGCCACATGCATTGCAGGTAGATTGTAGTAAAGCATTGATTAATGCCTGGTTTTAAGATTAGTTAACTGGACTTGTAGCCATTATTTTGTGCCCATTGTTGGACACCACATGGCCCGATGAATAGTTATACCTAGGATTTCTGTCAGCTAATGTGTGGTCTCTCTTGAAAATGGGCCGACAATGGCCGACAGCTCGAAGATGGTGTAGTGTGAACTGGACATTACACTAAGGACATGAGGAAGGAAGGGTCAGTGGAGAGGACTGGAGTTGAACCTTTTTTCATTCAGTGTCATCAACAGAAAGAGAAAAAGGCCGGAAGAGATGATAAAGCCGCTAATTAAAATGACGTCGATAGTTTTAATTTATTGTACGATTAATTGATTGATCGTTTACCGCGACAGGCCTAATTGCTAATGTACTCGTCATTTGCAGACTAGACGGCATTCATTATAATTTCATGAATTTCTTACTTCATCATATTTTAGATCTGACTTGGACTTGAAATGAAATACCTGTACATGAGAGAATAACTTCTCATTTGAAATCCCATTTTCTTTGACAGATATTTTTTTCTTCAATTAGATTTTTAATCACAGTCGTTCTCCTCAAGCTTTAAATTTTATACCAGAATACATACACGTCCTCATTTGCATAAACAATTGAACTCACCAAGCCATCCTCCTACTTATCACCGAACCACTGAGCTGTGCGGTTGTATCTGAGTGCTGGTTGTAGATAATGTGAACTCATTCGGGGCCCCTCAGGCAGCTAGAACTAAGATCAGATGAACCCTGTCAGCTCCATTACCTGCAGATTTCAAATGACCTAATGACCTTTGAATGTGCAGGGAAAAAAAATTGCCAAATGCAGCATTTCACTACAAACCCCCAAGGAACGGCAAAGGTTCCCTTCAGACATGTGGGGGGGTGAAAGCAGGTGAGCAGAGGTAATGCCGTTATAGATGAAACTATTAGGAGTCGAAGCATGCATTCGCACAAATTATTTTCATCTCGAAACTTATTTTTCTAGGTCATTTCAAAATCAGTTTTATCAAGTCGGAGATGAGGCTAGAAAGCAGGGAGCTCTCTCGAATCAATATGCTATAGGTCAGTCGAGAACCTTGTATCTTTACAATCGATACTTGCACATCAAAGAGGTATGCCACTGTACACGCTTAACAAGTGCAAAAAGGGTGAACCCTGGAGGATCAACCCAATAAGTAGGTCAAAAAAACACTCCAATTGGGTCAAATGATAATATGCTTTTGGAGAAGTTTCCTCTCAGAAATGTAGTGCATGCTTCTGTGCGTGTGTGTGTGTGTGTGTGTGTGTGCATGTACTTGTATGTGTTCATTTACATTTCTCCGTTTTAAAGCCCCGTTATATCACTATTGATTGAAACAAAGCTCCAGCTGCACCTCTGCAAGGAAACCACGCGTGGTGAATAAAATCCTTTACTTAGCACCATTCAGCATTTCTTCACAGGAATCCATGTGTAAATTAATCTACTCAGCTAAGTAAGTGCTGTATTAGGAACCTGAATGTGTCTTTGCTAGCCATGCAAGTCAGCATAATTGATGCAACAGCAGTAATTTCGTTGCCCATAAAGAAGCACCTTGTTCTGCCTAATATAAGACGGCCATAAGGAGACAGCGAGTTCAGAAAATGTTGAATGTGATTTGACTCTTGGACACCCAAACAGCTGATCATCAGAGACTGATAGAGCGTAATCGCAATGAAATCTTATCTGAGCACTGCGTGTTGCAGATATCTTTGGCCTCCTCCGTTATCTGCAAATGGTGCATTTGTGCTCCTGCGCCTGGTGCCTGTGCAACCCTGGGCAAGGAGATAATTTCACTACCCTTTCAGGATTTGGAGGCACAAGTTTTAGTCCCATGTAGGTGTACATGTTAACATTTGAACCCGGATTGTAACCGAGGGCTTTGAGGCCTGAGGGACAGAGGGAGATAAGGACGCTCTCGAGTAAGCTGAGATACGCCGGCTCCCATTGAAGGCCTCTGCATCGATCAGCTCATTTCAAACACTGGACGTGAATAATAATCGGAACAGTGGCCCAAAACGTCACAGGCATGTCTAAATGAATTAGACTATCAGCAAAATGTTAATTTGTTTTATTAAATTCAAAGAGTGAAAGTCATGTAGATTTATAAAACAAAAAAGTGGTGATTTTCAAGTTTTTTTTTTTTTTTTTTTAGGTTTCATGATTATGGCTTACTGCTAAGAAAAAAAAAAAAATCAAGTTTAAATTTCTCAGAAATGATTTGAAAAGCCCAATAAGACCAACAGTCTTACTGGTTCACTGTGCAGTATATGAACCACATACTTGATCTTTGCATGAATATCATTTTTCACATCTGTGAATAACAATGTCAGTGTTATTACACAAGAAATATAAAGGATTTTTTGAACTATGTTATTGTTTAAATGTTTTTCATTCTCTGTCTTTTTCCCACATATAGCACTTCTTCTGCACTATCAAAGGCTAATTGCATTTTTGCTCAGGAAACTATAAAGTTGCCATGGGTTTGTTTAACACTGCTTGTGTCATCCAGTGCTTGGATAGAGTGGTTATAAACATATAAATTTAAAAGGTTTTACCGGAATAATGTTTGTTAAATCGGGCTGACAGAGTGTTCAGACACGTCATTCACACCAATCTGACCGCTGGAACATTTGTGCAGGCTGTGTTTATACGCCCTGAGCACATTGCGAAAGTGTTCCTGTGTTCGTGTGTCTCTTTTCAACTCTGACTGAAATCAGAGAATCTGACAGAAATTCTGCTTGATTGCCTCGTTTGAATAAAGTCCGTCACTTTTTCTCGCCTGCATACATTCAACTTTCACCAGCAGAAATAAATAAATAAATAAATAAATAAATAAATAAATAAATAAATAAATAAATAAATAAATAAATAAATAAATAAATAAATAAATAAACAAGAGACAGATTAGGCACAATTGTGTGTGTTAGCACGTAAATGTTAAGTGATTTAAAAGTGCGCCCAATGGTGATCAAGTTGTTGATTATGTCTTTGCTTGGTGGCATAAAACTCTTAAAATAACCAGTGACAAACACCAAAAAGATGCATGATGAGTTTTTGGAAAGATGTTCAGATTAAACAAACATACTTTTATTTTATGCTTGTGGTCCATTATGCATAGCATTAACTGGTATTTTCTGACCTTTTAACAGTTACTCAAGCCACCTTAAATATCTTATACTTAAAGTAGGCACAAGATTAAATATTGCAAGATGTTGATATAACTGGTTATATCAGTTTAAACCAAAGTAGGATTTTAGGTTTTATATATACATATATATAAGTAAATATAAGCAACCAAAACCAATGGTGGAATAAAAAAATGTAGCGTTGTTTCTTTATTTTTGGATTGTGACATTTTCTTGGTATCCATTTGCTCTTAGAAGTGTTTATGCTCACACAGTGCTGCTTTTAGCACACACACCTTCAAAATCGATCAATCACAACCCTCACACATTCGGAGCAGGCAGGAAGGATAGACTTTCAAAATGAAGGGTTTGAGCCTGATCCAGAGCAGATAAAAAAAAATCCAATAAATTGAGGCTTAGGATTTTCAGTGTGCAGGTATGTATCATTATTGGGCCACTGACCACTGAAGGTTTGCTATATGCCAAAGTGTATCATGCTGAAATGTCAGCAAGCTGCTGTAGCTGCAGGACTTGTGCTTTTCGAGCCTCTGTGGCAGCTAAGCATTCCTTTGTCATGGTGCATCTATATATCCATGCAGCTACAGCAACACATGGCCAATAGCATGTGGCCCTTATGCCAGAAGAGATTTTATAATTAGGGTATCCAGAGAAAAATGTGGATTCACTAGCACCTGACATATGGCTGGCAGTGTTACCTGTTAGAGAGTCGGAGAAGCTGTAATGGACTCCCATCGCTCCTGAAGCTGCCCTGCAGGCTGTCTTCTTGCTTTTTTTAGTCTTTCTCCCAGCTTGTTTTAGCTTGTTAAACCTTTGCAAAAAGTAGACGTTTTTCGAGTGAAACACCAACGCCATACAGCATGGCAGCTTTTAAACTCATCTGCAATAAAGAACAAAAACAATTCAGTTTGTTAATATGTGGTGATGGCTGTGCAGGGTGGCATCTTGAAGCACCAAATTAGACAAAAAATAAGGTCTCAGACGGAACAGACAGAGTAATAAGTGATTCGGTGACAGCCTGGGATGATCATTATCCAGCAATGTTTGATTGGCACTTTAAAATGTTTTGTGCAAGATAGAAATATAGGTATGACACTTTCCAATGCACCTTTAACAATCTACTTCATGAGGACCTGAGAATAACCCTTTCTCCTCTGCAGGATTGTTAAGTTTGTTGAAACTCTCTGTCATTCCTAAAGGCTGCTGAGGGCTGAAGAATGTGTCATTTAAATTAATATATTTTTAGCCAAATGCACGAACACCTCTGTGGGTTATGAACTGTCTCTGGACACTGAGACGGTTCATAAGGTGAGCAGCCAGTGCCCACGGTGGCACTCAGGGGAACCACTGATTCCTTAAACCTACTGAAAGATAACTGGAAATTAACATATTGAGTTAATTACCCTAATCAGTCAGCACTCATTTATCAACCGCATGTCTAAATTGCTTCCTGTCAAGGTAAATTGATTTTAATTGCACTTTGACCTTCTATGCAATTCTTTTACGTCCAAGTTCTTATTGCTTCACATGACCTAAGTACGACATATCGGCGTAGTGCAAACTAACGGTGTTATTAGGCTGATTTTCATAACAGATAAAGCCTAATATCTATCTTGGGTTCCCCATATTAAAATGTTCAGTTTAGGATCTCCTCAAAGTTTTCGAGTTAATTTGAGAAGATAATTAGTTTTTGACAAAGCGCTCTCTGTCCATGTGCAGCTCCCCACCTGCTCAGCAGTGACTCTCTGTCCCTGGGCGCTTCTCCTTTGCTCACTCATGTTCCAGGACATGGTCTGGAGAGAAAGGATAATTAGTTCAGGAAGAGTTTGCTGCTTTTGAGGAAGTCCTTCTTGGCTTCAGACGATTTGTCCTTTGAACGTCAACAACCACAGCGCTGTGCAAAAGTCTTCAGTCATTGGCATCTTCACTCAAAGTGGCTCATTGTAAATAAAAGCTTCATCCTGACTGATTTTAAAATATCTATGCTAACTTTTGGAACTTTACTGAATGCTGAGGTGATCCATAAAAATAGTTTATGCTGAGTGGCTTAGTAGGTGTAATGTTAGCACCAATACTTTTAAATTGTTTTACTTTCAGTCGATACAAAGCTAGAAAAAGTGTTTCTCTGTGCTAAAGCTGAAATGTGGTGCATCATAAGTTTCTATTAAAAGTTTTCAAAATAAAGTAGTTTTGTGTTTTTTTGTTGTTGTTGTTGTTGTTGTTGTTGTTGTTTTTTGAAGGTCAGGGAGTTTGCTTATAAAAATGAGATTTTGAAGTATTGTCATCAGAGGGCCAAGAAAGCAGAGTCAGCAGCCAGTTTCAATTTCTTCTGATGGATTTTATTGTTTAACATGTTTTTCTTCTGACGTCCATCTCGAGTAGACAAAATCTTACTTATTTTATGCAAAGCTGCCAATGCGTCTGCACTTCAACCATGAGAGAGCAGGTCAAACCAAACAACAAATGTTACAACTCTACTCAAAACCAGTCTGACTTTTTGGAAAAGAAATACATATATGATTGTTGGTTATCATTTTCTTAATTCATTATCCATAAAACCATTCTTAACCTCTAGAACCCAACGGACCCACCGGTGGGTCAGGAAGTGAACAGGAAAACAACTAAATTAAACTCGCAGTGAAAAAAAAAATTATATTTATTAGATGGACTCATCGGATGATTTCAGAAAAATAGTTGAAGTGTAAAACCACACAAAACCTTCAACATTGAAATAAAAAAACATGTATAAAGGTAAATATAGAAATGGTTTTTTGGGATTTTTTGTAAACACCATCATGTCATATATTCACCAATGACGGAAAATATGAAATGCATATTTTATAACCATTTAAACACAAAGCCCTTTCAGGTCTTGCTTGACAATTATCTCTAGTTATTTGACACCAAAGTGACAAAGTCCCTTTGAAATTCAGGAACTTTAAAGAAGATATTTAGAATCCGATGATTTTTACTTTTATTCAAGGACAGGAGTAGAATGGAATCATCTGGTGAATAAAAGCGTTTTTTTGTTGTTTTTGTTCTCTTCTGACAGACACTTTTCGCTATCTTGTTCACCCTCTTGATTTTTAAAAGGAAATCAACTGGAGCCGTCTTTCACATGAGAACAAACCGTTGAGATAATCCGCCAATGAAGATGGCCTTATCTGCGTTTGTTATTCTCACGAAATCTTAATGAGTTGTGCATGGGGTTATCAGTGAAGTTCTGTAGGGCTCGGCAGATGAAAGAATTCTGGAGCTAAAAATGAAGAGAAATTATTTTACAGAGGGAATGAGACGTTTCAACTGCAGCAGGCTTGGACTGCATAGACAGTTCTCTATGAAGGTTTTAATTTCTCACAAAGCGTAATCAACTTTTAAAATGTATGGATGGAAAACTGAATAGCTGTAATATTGATCTTTCTTGAGGTATCCAGAAAAAAAGGGGATAGAAAACAACCCATTATATTGCAGCCATATAAATATAAATTGTGCATTTTGGTACTTCATTGGAGGAATAATGAAAGGTATTCAGGGTCCTTAAAGGAATCTTTAAGGTTCTCTCTTGTCTCCTCGTTAGATGCAGTATGCTGTAGGAAGAAATATTACAAAACACAAAAACTAGGTAAATTTAAGACTTTGTGGATTTTCTCTCATTTACAAATGGTCAAAATGTTAAACTACACTCAAATTCATATGTCAGAACCATCAAAATTATAACTATAATGAATGATTTGTTGTAATTCTGGCTGAACCGGTCCTCTGGGCAGAATTTGTTGCCGTTATTTAAATATATTGGGTTTGTGTAATAGACCCAGGTTTTAAACATTTAAACTCCTGCAATAGTCCTCATACTAAAAAAAAAACAAAACAACGGTGTAAAAAACAGAACACGACTTTGTTGTGTTTCTGAAACCTTTGAGGTTTTTTTTCAAATTTGGCAGGAAACGATATTCTGCAGAAGTAGGCCACTATCATCAGGGAGTTTCTATGAAGAAGTATGCACAGAATTTCTCCATGAATGGCAGGTGATAAATTGGCTAAATGGCAGCTTTTCTGTCGACAAGGATCCTTTTTGTCAAGTGCAGCACTCACAGGTTTATTTAAAAGCCATGCTAATAAGAGTCTTATCACTCGGACTATCCATTACCTCTAGTCAGTTACAAAGAGCTCACTGCACCATTGTTTGAATTTAAGTAAACAAGATCCCTGGCAGAGGGATGCAGGTAAACGAGGTAAAAATACTCTTACTAATCTGTTCTCCAAAAGGCATTTATTAAAAAGGTTGTCAGAGAACCCCTGAAAACTGCTTTCTTTTTCCAGACACACACGTCCACAAGCACAGAAATAAATGGCTGTGCGTGATCTCGTGTGCACAATCAGAGACTTTGACGTAGAACTGCTCAACTCCCACATCATTACAGTTATTTTCTGTGAGCACTTTGATTGCTTTAATTACAGTTAATTGGCTGCCTCGTTCAGTTGATCCATCATTACTGGTTATTTGTTTGTAACTACATTCAAAGTTCTTTCTGAAGTTACCATGCCACACTGAGGTTGTCGAGTAAGAAAAAAAAGCAGAAAGTTTCTACATTGATCCGGCAGCAATGAATCTATACCGCAATTCGCAGAAGTATGAATGTCTGTTGAACTTGTCTTTTTTTTTTGCAATTCATCGCTTTACAGCTTCAGTGTATTTATTAGGGATTTTTTTTGTAACAGCCCAACACAAACACAGAACACAGGGAAGTTTTGGATAGAGGTGCTCTGGTCAGATGTGACTTAAAATGAACTTTTTGGCTTACATGCAGAACATTAACACTGCACAACAGCTCCACTGTAAAACAGGATGGTGGCAGCTTCATGCTGTGGAGAATTTTTTTGTCAGCAGAGAGGAATAAAATGGTTGGATTGAGCTAATTACTAAGGCATGTTGATAGTAAAGTTGTTGGAGGCTGCGAAGGACTTGAGATCGGGCATGGAGGTTCACCTTCCAGCAGGACGACGATCCAGCCTGAGCTTCTGTTTGCCTGGTTCAATTGAAAATATACACATGTGTTTGTATTGCCTTGTCAACGTCCAGACTCAAATCTAATAATCTGTGAAAATTCCTCCTCAAACGGTGCCCACCCAGACCATTATTTTGGACAATGGGCAAAGAAATCAGACAATTAATATGCAAAATCTGTAGAGACCTGCGCCTGTAGCAGCAGTAAAAGGATGAATCAGCGAAGGTTATTAAAACAATGTACAGGTAACATTGTTTTAATATTTTAAGTTATAAAAAATCAAAACATTGTATTGTTCTTCCATTTCACAGTAACGCACTACTTTGTGCTGGTTTATAACATTAAATCCCTAAAAGGATTATAAATAATTTAACAAAACACTACATATAAGATTTAGTGGATCATTGAATGAGAAATTTCCACATTAATCATATGGCATTATAAAGTAATGAAGAGTATTGCAATTGGTTTAAAAAGAAAAATGTTGCTTTTTTTTCCTTGCAGTGCACTGACATTTTCTTTTCCCCCTTTTTGTGCAGAAACATTACGGTGAGCTCAGGAAGATTACTTGCTAAAATTTGCAAATACTCAGCCCGTACCGTTAGTGGAAAATCTGACTGATGATAAGCAGTGCAAATTCCCAAACACATTCTTCCTCTGAGGTATGTTAAAAGATAGCTGGATATATTAGCAAAGCAAAGCTCCAGGTGACACCAAGATAGAGTCCTTTACCCTGTTTCACTCATTGGGTTAGCTAACACGTCCCTGAGGCAGATCAGTTCAACCATCTATAAATCTGAGCCCCAGCTGACTGATTTCCACATGCTAGTCCAAATAGCAAACAGAAAAAAGGAAGAAGAGGAAGAAAAAAAGTTAAGTTTGAGAACCATTCAACGACAAGGTGAGACATTCCATTATTATACATAGACTACAGCAATTATTCATATTGAAACACTGAGCTTGTCTTTACATTAGAGGCTGTATTCAATGAGGAGTTGTTTTCCACAGCGAGTCCTTGGATGGTGTTCTCCTCTGAGTCGACCTGGGTAAGCCTCAGTCTTTTGAACACGGGCCATCTTCAGGCGATTGGAAGACCTCTTCCACCGACGAAAGAGCAGACCTCCACCAACAAACACCTCCTCATTCTGGATGAATGATCTGTGCTCCTGCCTGCCTGACTCCCTCCATCAAACCTGGCCAGCACTCTTAATAAATGATAGCGCGGGACAATGCCCTATTTTCACGACAGAGTCATCTGTCATGCCAGCCCAGACAAAGCCCCCAGAGTTTCATCATTTTCACACACTGCTTGCAGTGAAGTAACAAAAAAAAAAGAAAAGAGAGAGAGAGAAAAAAAACCCAGTTTCATCTGTTCTGTAATGGCTGTGGGATGCCTTGAAAACATACTTGTTGTGTTTACTAAATCAGACACATTTTATCTCAAGGGCTCTACATGGATTTATGCGATCTGCTTTGGTGTTCAATCTTTCGTCTGATGCAACTGTCCATATCTTAGTTTTTCTTATTTATGAGTAAATCTGTTCCTTTTCCTGGCCGACATCTTATTTCATGGCTGTTACATTCAGTTTCATGCATTAGTCTGTTAATTAAACCCTCATTTAAATATTGTAGGGAGACGTTTGATGCTTAGTGTCAATTTGCGGGTTTATTGGGTCACCTCCTCTGATCTGCCACAGCAGAAGAGGCCCTGTGGTCTTGTAATTGTACACTAGAGACAACCTTGACATATACTTTCTCATCTCTGG
The DNA here is from genome assembly GCF_019740435.1 of Gambusia affinis. NCBI lineage: Eukaryota > Metazoa > Chordata > Actinopteri > Cyprinodontiformes > Poeciliidae > Gambusia > Gambusia affinis. The sequence goes on along the minus strand of NC_057876.1, from coordinate 8,928,028 downwards.
CCATACTGTTATAGCAGTGGACACGGCTTCTTTTTCATAGGCATCCAAAATCAACAACAGGATGTGTCCGTGAACTAGTTTTAAATTTCAAAGCCTGTAAATAAACTTCTGCAGAGGAATAACATATCACTGCTGTGAAGGTTGATGTGCCTTTGCAATAAATTTGGAAACTAATCAGTCAAGAGTTGTTTGATTTTTATTAAGATATTAGGTATTTTAACAATGCTTTTTTTTTTACTTAGGGCATGCATGCAAATTACAAACTGACAGAAAAAACACAAAAACAAAATTATTGTCGACGTAAAAGTGATTCCTACAAAAAGGGCAATTAGATAAAAATATAAAATTAGTGATTGCTTAAAATATCCATTCCCTTCAAGTCAGTGTCTAGATGCACCTTTTGCTACAATCACAGTGTGTGTGCCTACGTCTCTGTCAGGTTTGCACATCTTCTGAACAGCAACTTTGAAGTCCCAATGCTAATTCTATTTGGGGTTGAGGTCTGAACTTTGACTAGGCCGCTGGTTCTTCATCAATGAAGTGCATGTAAATTTGATCAACTCACTTAAAAATCTAAGAATTCGTAACTATTTTCTGGGAAACCTTGTTTCAGTAAATGTTGTTTTGCTCCAATTAACAATATTTATCAGAAGGACGTTTTTGAGGGGTCATATCTGTCACATTTCATAATAAGTTTAAAATATTTTGAAAATGATAGCATAGAAAGAACTTTTATTGTCCTGCAATGGGGAAAATCATAAGCAGGTGTAAAAGTTCAGACACAAACATTTTTATGTACAATTGTACAAAAAAAATTCAATAATTACAATCTAATTTTTAATGTATTTTCACAATTATTATCATAATTCATAAAAAAAAAGGCCAAATGTCAAAATTAATATGTACATGTAAAGCACCTGGGATAAAGTAGTTTACCTACTAAAATGAAAATAGGAAGAAGCTAAACAATAAATATCAAAACAATCATTTACATTTTAAATCTCTGAAAAAGGCGAATTTAAAGTATTTCATTGCTAAATATTTATACGAGGGGAAATTTTGGTTTAATTTCTTGATGCCCAATAATGTTACATTTGCAAACCTGATGTGTTATTAAAACTTAAGAATACAAGTAAGGAAACAATGACAACAAATGGCTACTAGCGCTGTCCAAGCAACATCACACACACAAACAGCGGTGTCATCCTCCAGTGCAACAAGACGCCGCTGATTTTACCCAGCATTCAATAAGACACTCAATTTTTCACATTAGAAATACTACAGACTGCTCTGCAATCAATAGATGGTTCTCATCTGCTTCAGTTCATGTCACCTAAAGTCAGACGTTCTAATAAATTTCCAATCTACCAAATCTGAATTGACGGCACAAAAATGTCAGCTTGAGATAAAACACGTGCACTTTTCGGCTTCAAAGCTCCAGGGCAATAAAATCCAACAGCTGCACAGAAGCCAGCGACATATTCCAATAAAAAGTTATCTTCAAATGACAGGATAGCCTTAAACACCAATTTTAACCTTTTATTATCTGTGTCTTGTTTTCCGTTGTGCTTTTGACAATATGACTGGGCAGGCCTGTGGTTGAAGATATCGGATGTCTCTCGTCGCTGTTTTTTTTTTTTCTTCTTGAAGTTGAAAAAAAAATTACAAAGGAGGTAGAGCCCGAAGAGTTGGTGTGACATAAGCATAATGCATTTCATAGTCCACTTCACAGAATGCGTCCACAGACAACAGGAAGCCATTTATTATCAATATGATATTTTGCCAGAGTGACATTTGATCCGAGAGCACACAAAAACATTTACATACCTGATCTTTGAAAGTCGCACCTCAAAACATGAATTATCACCGCGGCGTGGAAATGACAAGGCATGTAGCTGCACTCTTTAGGGGATTTCTGACAAAAGCCCATCTCCCTTCCAGCCGTTTCTCCTATGTTTCAACCTCTACTCCGGGTGATAGATTAAATTTACATGGCAGGGGAAGTGTTGTGAATGCTATGAGTTGGGCACCTGGGCACTGGCAGGCAAAGACAGAGTACTTTGTGAAACAAATGTAACAGCACTATCTATCTGGGTTATTAGAGTCCCCCCACAGGTTCCTTTTCAACAGAACACTGGCCATTATATAGGCCACAGAGAAACAATGCAAGAAAAGGGCCTGGCTGTGGCAACACAGCAATGGAATTAGCTAAGGAGCACCGAATCCTTGGCATCCTTCCATGGAGCCCAGCCCTGAGTAGATAGGATAATGAGCGAATGTGCAAAGAGTCGGGAGAGCTTGTTGCTGGAGAGAATCTGAAGTGACAAATCAGTGCGTGTGTGCTTTTTATTCAACATAAATATGACAAACAGGTTGTAGGTATGCAGCCTTTTTACTAGTTAGATGACACAAACTTTGAATAGATTTTCTTTTTTTTTTTTATCTTTGAGCGAAAAACGAAGCTCCTTTATACTCAGGATACACAGGCAGGTGATTTTTATTTTATTTTTAGGAGAGCTGCAGAATTGTAAAGTGCTATTGATGACAAAAACAAAAAAAAGATGTTGGCACCATTTGAAAAGAAACAGCAGGAAAAACAGGAAGCGCAGTATAAATTGAATGAACATGTGCTTGTACCGATGTGTGCATAATGTAGACTGAGACGGGAGATGAAAGTGCGTAATTGATCATGTTGCCGCTGTCCTCGCTCTTTGCCGAATGTTCGAAAGGATTAGTCTTAGGGTGGATGGATTAAAGCAAGGTGAGAAGGAGAGGAGAGAAGAAAGAGAAGAACATTTGCTCGCTAATCCCCGGTTGGTTTGGTGGAGCAGAATAACAGGACTTAATGTAAGAGCGATTGTCTAAATGTTCCCATCCTGGTTGGCGACGCCCCCAATGCTCTTACTTCTCTGCAGCTCCTAAATCTCAACTTCTGACTATTGAATTAGCAGGTTAAAAATCTCATGACGTACCATCCTTTCTCTCACCCCATTTTCTGCACTTGCACAACTTCTTTTAATCAGATGGATTTTGTGATTGATATGAAAAGTCTCCACGGTGACTCTGGCAGTCCTGACTCATTTGCAATGCAATTATGCCCAAGCAGGTAACGAGTTTAGAACAAATGTGTGGCTTCATTCAAACACTTTCGCCGCAGCCACGGTGCAATCTCACATATGATTAGTATGTTTTTAGGCAACTTCCTATGTGAATTCTTATGAATTCAGACTTTCCCTATGGTGCCTTATGTCCCAAATAAAATCCAGTGCAGCAAATTGCCTTAAGCAACCAATTGTGTGCCATTTTAGTTTCAATATTAAAACATGGTAGTGGGACTATCATGCTTTGGGAATGCCTACTTTCAGCTTTTACAGGTAAGATGGTCAAAGCTGAAGCAAAGAGTTCATCTGCCAAAATTTGATTCTTTTACACCAGGACAACGTCACCAAACATACAGTCAGAGCTAACTGGAAGGTTTAGACCAAACACAACTTATTGTAAACATTAACAGGGAAACCAGTCAGAAATGATAGGAAGATGAAAAGAGTTTGCTGCAGGCCAGTCCTGGACGATTGTTGTTTGTGGTTTGGAGAACCTTCTTCCGTCAGGACAACAACACATGTCCAGAGCTAAACACTCTGCAAGCATGCGAGCATGCTTTATTTATGCCAAAGCATATACAGTACAGACCAAAAGTTTGGACACGTCTGCCCAAATATCCTATTCAAAATAAAGATATTTAATTAAATGAAGACAAAATATTCTAAAGCGAGCTATTTTGCAGTAAAAATTGGCCATAAATATGAATATGTCAAGCTGTTGACATTTCCCAAAAGTCCTAAACGTGTAACATGTTGTGCTATAATATTTTTGTCTAATTATAAATTTCCCCTCATTTCTCGATTATGCATTACATTTTGTTGGTTTATGATCCCTCCTCCCTCACCCAAAAAAATAAAACACATTGAAATTTACTCTTGCAATGTGGGATATTATCACTACCACCAACATTTGCAATACAATGTGTTCATTTTAATACACATAGGCCTGTCATAATAATCAATAAATCAATTAATCACATTATAAATTAAAACAAACTCAATAATTTCCATTGGCATGATTTATTGTTTCTCATTTTTTCTCTCTTTCTAGCAAAAACTGAATGATTAACATGTTCAGTTTGGTGCTTTGGTCTCAACTAGCTCTTTTTTTGAAGGACAATTTAGTTTACAAAGAATTCAAAATTAATTTTATTGTTGTTTGGTTTATTTTGTATATTTAAAATGTCTTCCAGTTCCAGTGTTAAACGTTCGTTAGAATTGAAAGTTTACTGATCTCTTAGAATGTGCTCCTCCATTATTATTTTGCCATTACTTAAAAATGGTCTCAAAACAACAATATTATCGTTTACCCCAATAACCTCTGGAACAATACACATCTCCTTTGAAATAAAACCTTTTTTTGCATTGTGTAGAGTTTCTATACTTAACTCTGCAGGCAGTGGCAGGAATGCTTGTGTACCTTTGCATCAACAAGTCTGCAAAGCTCTGCTTCAACAGGGAGGTCATTAAGGGAGCATTTAATTAAGGCCGGGAATAAGGTCAGTGTTGGAAGGACAAACATATTCTAATAAAGTGCAGAAGTTGGTTGCGCGAGGATCCCTCTCCGCTCTCATAGATCAGGCCGGGCCACGACGACCGCAGCTCAATTTGTATCCCTGCTATTTCTATGCAGATTAAAAGCTCATCCATCAATTTAACCTCACTCTCATTTTGATTACATGTGGCTCCTCGTCTCTTCTTTTCTCGTCTCTTCTCTCTCTGGTGGTCTCTCTGGCCTTTATAGTTTCATCGGAACAAACGTGCGGCCATATTCTTAATTAAATCAATCTGCCGGGGCCAGCAGGTGAATCCGCTCACCTTTGCTGTAACTCACTCGGATCAACACATTCACGCTGACCTTGACTGTGCTAATCTGTCGCTCCTGCACCTTTTGGACCAACACACAGACGCGGCGCAAGCAGAAACATTGAGGAGCCAGAGAGTTACAGACGACTGGGTTTACTTGAGCTGAAAGATGTTTTCACAAATGGTGCTTTATCATTTTATTGCTCACTTTTGCTCATGTCATGAAACAGTCTTGTGATTTATTCCTCTCCAATGAGCCTGTTTTAAGAGTCATCTAGTAGTGATGATGAGGTGAGGGAGGGATTTCTCTCTTAATGGAGGACAAAGTGTTAAACTGAAGGGTTGTATGGGAATCTATCAGAACAGTTTTAAGCTGTTGTTATCCACTAATGACACAGCTAATTATGAAAGATCGCTTGTTAGCTAAAATAGAGTCTGGATTTCAAAGCGACACCCATTTTATGTACAGGTTCATATTTCTAACATACTAAGGTTAAAGTAATATTTAAATTTCACCAGCAGGCTGTTTGTGACTGGGATTAATATTAACTTTTTGGATCAAAGACTTGGAGTTCATCACCAGAGGAAACACAATCAAAAATCAAAATGCAAAAAAAAAAAAAATAAAATAAGTAAATATAAACTTTTTGGGGTTTTTTTGCAAAATCTTTTGAGACAAATCTCAAAATTCATGTCAGAAAACCACTTTCTGATTGGAAGATTTAAATCTAAATCTTCTAAAAATATGATTATTTTTGGACAGAACTGAATATAATAGCCACATAGCTGAAGTGGACATCTATTACTGTTGCCACCAAATCCAACAAATTTTCTGTGTAGAAATGTTTGTGACCCATCCACAAGCTTTTATCAGTCTCATGTACTGACTGAAATTTTTTAAAATCAAAATTAAAGGACTTTTTGACATTATTTAAACATTACAACTCATTGCATTGAGCCAAACACTAAGCTTATTTCAACAATAGCTAAACACTTAGTGAAAAATCAAAACAGAAATCTTACCTAAGCTGCCACCATCCTTGTTAAATGAACAAAAACAACAGACACACAAACACCTGCAGTCTAATAACAGCAACAAATGTCACGACCTCATGTCCTATTTTCTCAAATTTGGTTCACTTTTTTGATGTGTTTTTTTTTTTTTCCCCTTTAGCCAGGGATAGTGATCTGCTGGTCAAATCTTCTCTTCAATGTGAACAAAACAAAGGAGTGAATTCAAATTGTATCAAAGAATCATGCGAGCAGTGTTTGCAAATCAGCCAGATTCTGGATGGTCTTTGCAGGCGTCCATGAGAGATTTTGTGGTTTATTGAAAGTATGCAGTGTTACAAGTGACTGAGTTTGAGGGCACTTACTATTTAGTGTGTGCAGAAAGTTCCTGCTGCTGCTTCAAAGCTGTTGGCGGTGCTCCGTTTCTATAGTGATGCTGAAAATGATGGTGGACATGCAGAAACATTCATATGTACTGAATGATCTTAAGCAGAACCGAATGTACATGTTTTAGACCTCAATTGCAACGTAGTCACTTTTTAGGTGAAGAAATGTATAACTATATTGACAACATTTTGAGTTAATGAACCTTACTGAGAATAAAAGCCATGACTTTAAAAGGCATTTTGTAAAACATTACCTTGTTGTGTACTGCGAACAGCTTAGTCGGATTTATGTATGATAAAATTAATACATTAGCTTCTCAATGTCAAAGCTGAATAAATTGGCAATATTTAAAAAAAGCAAATATGTTTCACTACTTGTGCTCCGTACAAAATTATCTTATAAAATAAAATTGTATTATATTTTTTTTTTTTTTGCTGGAGCTAAAATGATCCTTTTGCCTCTATTTGTTTACATCTACATGAAAGTTCAAGATAGTAATTTGTTTGCCACAAAACTCTAAAAAATGAAGCAAAAATCCCGAGATGAATTTTATATTTAACATCTAAATAACATTTGAGGTGACGGGTTGAAAAACGTTTCGAGTTGGCTAATTTCACGAGAGTCTTGGTCACATCATCTCACGACTGATCTGTCATCTTCGTCGCTTCTAGACGTTTTGTCAGTCTGCTTTTACTTCTTCCTTCCTCAGTCCATCTGTTGGTGATGCTGCTCATCCAGCCTCACACACCCCCTCTTGTGTTCCCGCAGCTCCATGGATCTATGTTTGGATCTATGCTTCTGTTTTTGGATTCTTAAATCTGCCATGCATCTGAGTCACTTTTTGCTTCATATGACAGGAGAATATTTAGGGATTGTGATTCAATTGTTTCCCTGAGTAGCAAGAATATGGGAAAGAGCTAAATTCTGAGAAAGCCTGACATACATTTCATCTTGGAGATTTTAGGTGTTCGCTGTGCCCCGGTGTTAATGTTCCAAGAATAAACTTAATTTATTTGTACATTTCTTTAGTGTCATTCTCTACCTGGAGAGGAAAAGTATGCCTGAATGTAACCAAAAATATTTTTATGCCATACCTGCTAACAGAGTGAGGAGTATATCATATTCTCCTATTACGATAAGACAAGTAAATGTCACAGCAGATCTCCCACAAAATTAACAAATAAAATGTGTCTTTCCTCTGCTGAAATCGGCAGAAATATGTGGTTGACTGCAGTGCAGTTGCTTTTTTTTTGTGCCATGGCAACTTTAAGTGGAAGTTTAACATCATCCTTGGATAACAAACAGGACTGCACACAGACAGAGTTCATGCTGTGAGTTAAAGTAAGTCATGAAATTTTTCTTAGAGCTCTGCCTTCATAGAGAGTCAAATTAGGATAGATCCACTGCTTAGTGAGCTTCTTGCCCATTCTAACTATAAAAAAAGAAATCTCTTTGAAGACAATACAGAACAAAGCATTTAAAACATTTTTTTTAACAAATGTACATGTATTATATAAAATCGTCACACAAAGAGTGTAATTTGATGATTATGGGTTACATATAAGGAAGGTCCTGCAATTTGTGTGTATTTCAATCAAACATTTTAACTTTACACTTTTAATTTTTTGCATACATTTAATAAATGCGTCTAGTTCTGAAGGGCAGTGCTGCCATACCTGCGTTTAACTTTTTATTTATTGATTTGGGTCTTTGATCTATTTACTTCGGCTGCCTGAGCTCCCAGCCAAACACTTGGAAAATAGCAGAACTGCAGCTCGGGGAGAACAAGTGTCAGGTAGCCAAAATCAATAAGAGTGACAAGTGAATGTGTGATTCAACGAGACACCTGTCGATCCACAAACACAAACATGCCTCAAAAAGTCTCTTCATATCCCTTGGCCTTGATTTCTTTTTTGAAGAGAGATATTGTATTAGAAAAGTAACTTCCTCTCCTAGAGAGTTAGAGAAATGGTTTGTCACTAGTCCTTTAGCTCACCTTTAGTTCACATGGTTCAAAAGGAAGTTGAACTCACACAAAATTCAAAAGCCAAATCCACCATCGTGACCCTTGTATGGGTGGGTTTTGGTTTCCATTCATTTTTTTCCCCCTTGACGTCTCAATCTGTTAATTTCTATGTGGTCATTATTGTTGGAAGGGTGTTGCCACATTAGCTCATTCTCTGTGTTTCGTTTCTTAGTTTATTTTTGTGCCGTTTTCTTAGTGAATACGGATTTATTTCTCAGAGTTCAGTGCTTATCGTTTTCCCATGGTTTGTAGTTTCTTTTGTTGCTAGCAAGGCGTATCTAATAAAATGCTCAGCATTTATTGCACTTCGCAATAAAAAACTAAATCATGTTGAACCATAATCATTTCTGCAATTCGGCTTATGTTAAATATCTATGCAGTAAGCTTTGGGACTCTGTCTCCTGATTGATTGGCCACATAGTGCTGAACTTCTTGCACACAGACTCTGATATATCACTAAAGGTCACTGACTAAATATTCCACAATAAACTACAACATAAGGAGGTTTTGCGTAAGAGGTGCCAGAGTGAGGACAAAATGCCAAGAAACTTGAACAGTAATCCTGACATTAATGAAGCTTAATAATTCAGGTAACACATTTGATTAGTTAATGCTTTAAAGAGCTTTAAGTGTTTTCCAGGACTGTGGTGCCATTTTATAGCACAATCAAGTAACGATGTTACCTTCATATTTGACATGTGGAGCATTTTTATGAAAACGGACGCAAAAGAAATATGACTTTGCAATTTGACGCCTTGAAATTGGCCTCTGTTTCTTTAAGAACACGTTCTGACACTCTGCCTTCAGCATTTCATCACAACAAGGGAAAAACCCTTGTTGTGCCATTTGCAACAGTTTTTATGGTCTTTGGACTGAGAAGTAGTTCCTATGATGAGTTCAAGGAGACTCGCAGTTACACCATGTTATTGCTCATTGCTGCTGCCGCTAGTCCGGTGGACCTGAGTGGGGAAAACAGGATCGGAAGAGGTGCTCTGTGAGGCGGAAACTCATCTGGATACTGCACCTCTAAGGTGGAGCTTAGAGGTGCTCCACCTCTAAGCTCCAGAGGTGGAGCACCTCTGGAGCTCCACGTAAAGAGGTGGTGCTTCGTATAAGCAAGTGTTCAGGTGGTCCTGAATGGATCACTCAAGGATTTCTCAAAAATGCATCAAAGAATCAACCAACTATGTTTTTGATTAGGGAAAAACATTATAACTTCACATAAAGCTCAAAAAAGTCAATTTTACATAATGTCTCCCTTTAGTACATATTGATAAAAACTTTGGAAGCCTGGTTTGTTTAACGTGATCAGATGTTGTTTTCACTGTTTGGGTTCAGGTCTTTCTATCAAGGTAACTTTAATTGTGTTCCTAGTAAAGAAATGCACTGCGATTTTGTTGGATTTGTCTGTTTGCCATGTTTATAAGACTGAATCATGTTCTCTCTCTCCCTATAAATATCATCTGAATGTGTCTACACATTAAGCGTACTTGCACGTAAATTGCTTGTCACACAAACACTTGATGAGTCGGGTTGTCTGCTACAGCATCCACAGATTGTAACAGATATCTTATGGAGAAATTTCATTATATTTCACCTAGGTGTTGCTCTTTTCATTGATCTGATGTGTGATTTTATGCACCTCACATTTTTTACACTGCAGCATCAACCCATCGAGCTCTTGGCGAGCTGACATTTAATGTTATCATTGCATATAGAGTAACAACTCACAGATTGGCAATTTGATGTGGGCTGGGGATGTTATGGGGACCATCTTCAATGTTGTTCACTGGGGAGACACAACTTTCCTCTTGGATATTAGATTAAAAAAAAAATCTATCTGCTTATTTGTGCTCTTGTAATTGACCCATGTATTCTAACTTTTCTAAACCCTGTGAGTAAAATACTTTAAATCTACAGCATTCAATTTCAGGTTAAGCAAGGTGTTGGAGTAGATCAGATGAGAGTGACCGAGCAGAGGCCTGGACACAGACATGCCATTACAGCTAACATGCACCTGCCACTGCTGCCTGTTTAAAAAAACAAGACATCTGGAAAGCCACAGACAGCTTTGATAGCGGTGAATATGACAGTTCATTCTGTCCCGCCTTCCTTTGCCTCAGTCCCTGCAGCTCAGTCAGACTCTCTAATTCTATATCTGTCTCTTTTAACATGCTCCTCCCTCAGTTTCTTGATCCCGATATTGTCTCTTTCCTCTCTTCTCCCACGCTATCTCTTCTCCCTGTGATGGCTCTTCCTGACACCTCTGTGCAGTTAGCCAAATGTCACAGAACAGATCCTGAAATACCAACTGGGCAGTCGATATAGGAAAGAAATGATTGGGAGGGGGAGGGGGAGTGATTTTTGTCTTGTCCATCCAAAGGTGCAGTGGACTATCTGAAACATGGTTTATTGAAGCCAGTAAGCCAGTTTTGGAAGAGGGCAAAAGGGGTTATTTTAAATATATTCTGCCTACTTGGTTTTGACAACTTAAGCAGTGGAAAGTTTGGATTTTTGAATGTGGAATCTAAAAATGACTAAAATCTCAAACTTTATGTGGAGGACACACTACGTAAGAAATGTACAGTTGAGACCAAAATTTACATTCACTGAATGAAAAGACAGTTTTCTTCTCACTGTCTGAAGTGAAATCAGATAAAACTTCTCTTGCTTTGGGTCAGTTACATTCGCCAAAATTATTTCTACTTGCTAACGGTCCCAATTATGAGAGAAAGAACATGACAGAGATTTATTTAATAGTGTCTTCAAAATCAAACATTTACATAAATTTCCTCGGTATTTGGTAGCATTGTCTGACTTGTGCCAAACGTTTTGGGTTTTCTTTGACAAGCTTCTCACAATAGTTATGTGATATGTAAATGTAAATAATAATGCTGTTAAGTAAAGAAACAGTTGACCCATCAGTTGCATATTATTCAGGTATGCTGAATAAATCCCCTTTGCATTTCCATTTCCATTTCCATTTCCATTTCCATGTACTTATCATGGCCAACAATGTGATATTTTAGATATGACTTCTTTTTTATTTTTTATTTTTATTTGCTTCTCAACCTTAGTGATTTCTAGGAGCATAAGAACAATATTTTACTGTGAACTTTCTCTATTTTACACGGCGTCAAAGTTATAAACACAGCTGCAAATATTTGCATACACCCCAACAATGTTTTGTTTTGTTTTTTAGAATGGCTCCTTTGCCGGTTATGGAAACATTATACATTTTATAGCCAACAAATCTCAAGTTCTTGCCAAACGTTAAGCTGGATACTGAATCACTTCTATTTGCAGGAAGTTTTTTTTATTTTTTATTTAGTTTGGATTTTTTCTTTGCAAACTACATTTAAGTATAATATAAATATGCTTCTGGGTTGTGATCAGGACTTTGGGAAAGTTCATCAAATGAAAATGTTTGTCTGCTCCGTCGTTACAAAACTGACATTGATTTGCACTTGAGGATGTTGCCTTGTTAATACTCTAAGCTGCTTTTAGTCACGTTAAAATCATCAATGGCTCATTTAAAAACATCCAGATTTCAACTGTGAAACGAGAAATGAGGTGAATGTGAGGGATGATTGTGACATAGTTACTAACTAGTTAATATGGGAAATGTACATGGATATACTAACACGGGAGCACGCCGGGACTGAGGGGTAAAATATGGTCTTTTTCCAGCTGAAATGGGAGACTTGACTGGTATGCTTTAGTAATCCATCTAGGTGCTACAAGTAAAACAGAAACATAAGCCAAGAAAGCATAGTCAAGTATGATATATGGAATATCTGTGGATTTGACAGCAAGTAAAGGAAATAGTAATAATGATTACATGATTGCAAACTGGGTAATTGCAAATTAAGATCAGGTGACATGTTTGAAAATCTCCCTTAATTACTCAAACACTCAGTACTTATATAGTACTGTGTACAAGTTAATTACAAATTAATTACAAGTTAATTACAAGTTAATTACAAATTAACTTGTACACAGTACTTCCTTTATTTTAGGAGGGAAAAAAACCATTTAAATACAGATATAGTACAGTACATACTGCCATAATAATCGATGAGCAGCTTAGAAGAAACAAAATGAAAGTAGACGTAGAGACCGTGACAGATGTTTAGTTTTAGTCGAAGAACATCACATGCCAAATGGAAATATTCTAAGGATGAATCTGGCTTTTGGGGACATATTTTGCAATTCTGTCTGCTGTGCAGTGCATAATGACACATTAGCTAGACCCATTTCTGTCTGAAAAAGCCATGGATTGAAATGCTGCCTTGTTAAAGAACAGCACCACTGTGCATCTTTAGGATAAGAAATATAGAGATTTTACCATGTGTTCAAAGAAAATTACATTTTTTGTAATTTCATGTACTTTTGACATTTGGACTGTGATTGGCTGTCTTTTGTCAGTATGTAATATCAGTGCTAAATCTGTCGCAATAACTAAAAGACACTTTTCATTGCATAAAACTTTTATGTGGCAGAAATGGTCTTTTTCTTTATTTTCTTGTTAATATGCAGGGATCTTGGAGGAAAATTTAAGCTTCTGGTGGAGTGAAGTGAGGCACTAATGTGTGTTTTTCTTCATGCTTTCAGTGTGTTAATTTGATCACAGTTGGCTAGGGTCAAGAATAAATATTTCTTTCATTTCATGGAAAGAATAAGCATGTTATCTGCCTACAATCATTCTTAACGAGCAATTCCTATTTAAGCCTTTGTGTATTGTTTGGGCCAATAATTTGAAAATAAAAATGGCAACAAAGAGCCTCATTTGCATCGCATGACATTTAAACTTATCTAAATGTGGCTGAGATAATATCTTTTGTTTACACTTATTATGTCAGAAAGACAATAATTGCTTTTCTTTACAAATAAAGATATATTTACAGTTGCTGGTGCAACAAGTAACTTATCTGAGTTAATGCTGCCACAGTTCAGTAAAACTTGCTTGCTATATATTTCTGTCGTGACGGTGTACTTTAAGTGAAAGGAATCAAGAAATTGCCTGACAACAAGACAGGTCCAAATCAATACAAAGAAAACAAAATCGTTAAGAATAATCAGAGCATTTATTAGAGTCCTTATGCCACCTATTAAGCAGCCTTGATTTTTTTTTCCACCCTGTCTCCATTTGAGGATCCAATTTGTTCTGACCTTTAATGACACGGCATGTAACTGCTGGCTGAGGAGCCAGACATTAATAGACAGGAAGAAGAAAAACTATTACCAGCCAGCTCTGCAGAGGTGTTGATAGAAGGCAAATGAAAATCTCTCTGTCTGCATCTTCACCTTGTCTTTTACCAACCCTCCACACATTCCAGATTGCCTTTATCCAGGATGCCATTGCTGTCACTTTGTTGAGTAAAAACAGTTGACATGTGAGTTTTTTTTTTTCTTTTAGAAAATTTAAAAACAAAAACTGTGTGTTGCTTACATATGCTGCCTTGCATAAAAAAAAACGCAATATAAAACATACAACACCAAAAGATGTGATACCTTTAAGCTAAACATTGACTCTGATGAGAGCCGTTTTGGTTGTGAAAAAATAAACACACTGCTTTAAACGCACGTTGAGGTGGAGGGTTACTTGGCCGACCCCTGTCAGAGGCTTCCTCTCCTGCAGGATCCTCTACATGCTAATTACGGCCAGCCTGTTTGTCGTGGTTCACCTCCTTCTCTTGTTTACTAATGAATAGCATGTGTGTTGCTGCCGGAGCCTTTATCGAAGCGGATTAGGTGACCTCTCTTTTCTTCTACTGGCATACACAGTGACAGGCCCAAATGCTCATCCCTTCAAGCTATCAGCCAGTCGCACCTTCAAAGGGCATCTTATTTCCCACCCTGTGGGTTTTCGCTCCTTAATCTCCAACACACGGCGATTCTTTTTACCTGCTGAGTTGCGTCCGTGATCACTGGGAGTCTGTCCCTCTGATCAGGGAGGCGAGCGGTGGCCAAAAAAGGATCAAAGCTCTTTTAAAGTGCACCTTGGTGAGATACCTGAGGGTAGCGCATGACCTCCAGGGTCCTCCAATCCATGCACAGTTGTTTTGTTCTGCTAATTAAGAAGCAGTGTTCTGGCTGATTGCTTTCCAGTGTGTAATTACTAAACCGTCTGCTGAGAGTGCTTTCAATGTGAGCGCCAGCTTTTCTCCTCAACCATGAGGAAGCTGTGCTGCAGTTTGGTGATGCAGAAAGCCGGGGTTATGAACCTCATTTACTCACATAAGAGCCAAGGTTTCTAAACAAAGACGAAGGACGACGTGGGGGAACTGCCATGCGCCGGTCGAGACTGAACCCCACACACGCCCATGCATGCTCATTTAGTTCCTTGCAAAAGTATTCCTTCCCCTTGAAGGTGCTGCTGTGCTTTCACATTTTGTCACGCAACAACAACAAAGGACAAGGAATTTTGTTTAGATCTTAGGTGGAAGACAAGGAGAGCACAGAGAGTATCATTCTGAAATGGATAGAAAAAAAAAACGGACTTAGCAGTGTAGTGTGCTGTTCTGTTGATCTATCTTTAATCTGATAGCCTGAAAATCCAATAACACCAATTGACTTAAGAGGTCAGCTAATTTGAAAATATAGTCCACCAGTATGTAATTTATTGACATCGTAAATAAAGCTGTTTGTGGGGACAGCTGTATTTATACCGGTTTGTTAGAGAGCATTAGCAAACAAACGGAATCCTAAATAAGAAATGCAACAGGGAGAAATTTGTAGAAAAGATAAATAATAAGATAACATCCAAAGCTTTCAACATCTTACAGAGACGTCGAATCAGAAGAGCAGATAAAGAAACCCATGGTAATTCTGCCAAGGTAACTATTTCCCAATCTGGCTCCTGGAGTGACCTGAAGAAAGTCACCGTCAAAAGAAACAGAGTTCTGCTTTACAGCTTAGCTGCAAATCCTCTAGGAGGCTCTTTTCAGATGGAACCAGAACTTTATGGCCATGTGCAAACACTTGTAGAAAGTTAATACTGAACATAATCCTAATTGCAGTATCATTTTGGTGAAGCACAGTGGTGACAGAATGATGCTGTGGGAAGGCTTTTCTTTTCACCAGTGGCAGGTTGATGTGAAGATGAACAGGGCACAGTCAGATTTAGACCTCACACAATTTGGAATCAGTAGCAAGAAAATTTGTTCCCAACAAATGAAGCAGGTTTTTTAAAAAAAAAAGAAATATATATATATATATATATATATATATATATATATATATATATATATATATATATATATATATATATATATATATATATATATATATATATATATATATATATATATATATATATAGTCCTGCACTACCACAAAATCTTGTAGTAGAATTCTGTTTATCCAGAAAGTGTTCACAGTGCTTCACTTTTTACACAATTTTAAATGTTTGTCTTATTGCAGATACTATTACATACATTTATTTCCCTTACATTTCTACACACAGTAACCCATTGTGAAAATGTGGAAAAAGAGTGTTTGAGATTTACAAATAATAGAAATTACGTTTAATTAATTTACTACTTTATTGATCCTCTTCTGGCAGCATTTACAGCCTCAAGTCTTTCTGAATGTGGTGCCGCTAGCTTAGCACCTTCTTTTTTTTAACGTCTATTTTTCATTGCCCTTCTTCAGATTGGATGAAGACGTCTGCGCAGTCTTTTTCAAATCTCTCCAGAGATGTGTGTCCTTCCAAATTAAGTTCAGTCAATTGAATTTGCAACAGGTGGAATCCATTTAGGCTGCAGAAACTCTCTAAAAGTTATTTAACATTTCGGAGACGCTGAAGATAGGAACTCAGGAATTATTTTAAATAGCTACTGCCAAAACACAAGCAGCCGTAGTTGGCATGACGCTTTATATAGTAGCACATTATAAGTGATGACAGATTAAACAGAAGCGCATTCTCTCACATCAAATTGTAAATGTGAACATAGGTATGACAAAAATGCCAAAATAGCTCATGGAAAAATTTTTTTTTCATTTCAATAAACATCTATCTGCCCCAGCCTTCACTGCGTGGTAGTAATGACACAGTCACAGGTGTCAAAGTGTCAGCGGCACTTCTCTCCACCACACACGTGCTGGAACACCGTGTTCGTTCTGTTTGATCTTTACAATGCTGCTCAGTATTCATGAACCTGCTAAGCAGAGCAGAATATCTTCCCTGCCACGAGCTGCCTCCACATTATCGCCGCTTCCGGGGACAAGTCGGTGAACGGCGTCTTCCAAATGAAACACAAACAAAGGAATGTTTGGCTTCCAGTTCCGGGATTGAAGTCTATAAATGAGACAGACATGGGAGGAAACAGAGGAAATGCACTTATCAGTGCTCAGAAATAATGAAGATTACAAACACTTAACAGCTATGAGGCGCCTAATGAAAACAAGCAATAAAGCAGATAAGTCGACGTTTAATCTTCAAAGTCTGTCTGCTTAGCTCTAATTTACAGTGGCAAAAATCTTGGATTTGGTAACTAAACAGCTTAAATCTCACAAAAGAAAAAAAGTTTTTTATCGGAGCCCTCCTCAACTCTTGGCTTCCCTGATAAGCAGATAAAAGAAGAGTTACAATTTTTTTTTTTTTTTAGCGTGTAGCTGTAGCGGGATCTCATACTAAAACTAAAACTAAAACTTTTGGAAAAATCAAAACTTCAATCAGAAACTGTTCTTTGTTAGGAGATTATTTTCTTTACAAAAATGCAACTGGCCCTGAGCATTGATAACAGGAATTTGATAGAGGCCACCATAATCCTAATCCTGTTTAAAACCACTACTTTCATTATTTAGAGATAAGCCAACATTTACATTTACTGTAAGTGCAGTATGTGCATGAAATGACATCGCACCAATGACATAAACAGAAGAATGAGTCCTAAACAATGCAGTCACAACAAATTTTAACATACCTGGAAATCAAAGTTTTTCTCTATATGATCAGAGCCAGCATACATTTGTTAGTTCTTAAAATACAAATAAAACCAAATTTAATCTTTACAAGAATCGTTGATTCTTTCAAACTCAATATTCACTAAATTTCAGAGAAAAATTAAAAAGCTGTGTAATTTATATAAGGGGCTCTAGTGTCCCTTATATAATAGCAGGCTGACAGGGAAGGAGGAGAGAGAGGGGGAAAGACATAGGACAAATGTCGCCAAGTCCGGGAATTGAACCCGCGACGGCCACGTCGAGGACTCAAGGCCTCCAAATGTGGGTCGTGTTATCCCCTACGCCACCACAGCACGCCCAAAAGCTGTGTAATTCTTAATAAAGATGTTGTGTCTGGGTTACTGTGGTGGCGCAGGGGAAAAGCACGACCCACGTATTGAGGCCTTAGTCCTCGTGCCGGAGGTCGCAGGTTTGATTCCCGGCCTGCCGATATTTGCCGCATGTCTTTCCCCTCTCTCATTACCCTGCTTCCTGTCGAACTACTTTAAATAAAGGCAACTAGAGCCCACAAAATATTTAAAAAAGAAAAAAAAAGATGTCATATCTGAGATTTACATTCACAGTGAATGTTAAGGGCCCCCCTTCTGCTCATGGGACCTTAAGCAGCAGTGTAGGTCATCGATGCCTTAGGCAGGACATGCTGACACAATCTAGCAACATTAACAACTCCTTCAATTTAAATTGAACTGAAGCCTTTACTTTGAGTTGATCAGTGTCTAGAAACGTTTTGTTAGTTTCGTGCAGCTTCCTTCAGACATGGTGTGATAAAGAGAATCAATTTTCTTATCCAGTTGATGATGTTCTTGTAAGAATGGCACAGTGTGCAGTTCCTCCTGCTGTCCCACACAGAACCAAAATCACCCAATCAGACAAAGCCTAGTCTGTCAAATCGCCAGCTATCTATTATGTTAAATTAACTGCACACCATAATTTAATTAACTGTAAAACAATCAACTTATTAAATGAATTACACTGACAATGTTTTTTTTTTTTTTTTTTTTTTTTTTTTAACATTATTTGATTGCTGAAATATGATCCAATTAGTGTATTTTGGACTTTAAAGTGTAACTCAATCCAGATTCCCACACAAACAATAAAACTGCTTTTTAATTTAAGCTAACTCTGATGCTGCAGTAAAATTTCCAGCTTTCTTAGCCTGTTACAGTGTCCAGGGATAACTTCCTACTTTTGCTTTGCATTTACACTGGATTCCATATGGACATGACATGGAGAAAAGGGAGTAGAAAATGTGTGCGCATCCAACTCATGACAGACTACATATTTCAGAAAGTATTTTTTTTTTTTTAGGATTTCTAGCCCCTCCAAAGCAGTGCTGTCCAGGGCAGTGAATCATATTGCCAATATGGAGTAGATAGTTGTTGATTTCCATAAGTCCAAAAAATGGGGGATAGCCTTTACCCACATCTACAGTCTGATGTTACTGTGTGAATACATATGGAAAGACTTTCAATGTGTATTCTGGTTTTTTAAGTTGCTTTTGGAGTAATTCTTTCTTTCTCAGAGACATTTCAGTCCATGCCTTTATTTCATAATGGATAATGACGGACTATTATCTGCTTTTCCCAACATCATACAAGGTCTTGTATGATGACCTTGAATAAACAAATATTTGTTCATTTGTTCACATTTCAAATTAACATATTAGAAGCTTACAAAGCTGTCACATCACAGTCCAGGCATTGCCAAAATGTGTAAAGACATAGGAGTTGTGTACGATTAAGTAAAAAATAATTTATACCCCTGGCAAATTTACATCCAAACAATTTTTATTCATCCCAAAAGTAATAAAATAAAAAAATTCAAAGAAATGGTGAAACAATGTTGAAGAGATTTGAAAAGACAAATCAGTTTTTATTTACATTTTATTAAAAATAACATGTCTAAAAAATATTTATACCTCTCCCAGTAGTCAGCAGGAAAATCTTTATTCCCTTTGCTGCAATCCCTCCTTTCCCACATATGGTGACTGGTTGGTATCAGTGGTATCTTCATGGATCAGCTTTGAGGTTGCACCACCTCTGTGTCATCACCCTAATCAATAGCTCCCAACTCAGATTCCCTGTCAAATACAAATTGGTCATGTGGTCAAATTTCACTACTGTAATCTTAAAATTGTGATGGGTCTGAATAATTTTGGATTGACCTGATTGTAAACTTTTGACTTCTTAGAAAGCAATAAAATAACTCATTATTTTGCTTAGTGACCTGTACCAGCAATTTCTGCTTAATCTTATTCAGTGTATTTAGACGATTTATTTGTGTATGACTCTGCAGCTCATGAGAAATATTTGTAATTCCGCCATACGGATTATGACAATAAAATGTTTTTTATTCTATTATATTGTATTCTCTTTTAAAAACAGATGTGAGGTGGCATGTCTATCTAACAGCTGATACTGAATTGGCTTTATACCCATTCAGTTATACAACGAATGTTTATTTTTAACACACCAGGAGGAAAAGTAATAACATGGGTCTGAGTCTGACCAGACCAAGAGGTTAGAAATTGAGCGAATCACATCTGCCAAATAACATCAGAAATGCTGTCCCCAAATGTCTGCAGCCTTTTCCCTGATAGGGCAGCATGTTCGCCAGATGTTTACCTTCCTTCGCAGGTCTGATTGATGATGAACTCACACACCGTCTCCAGCCCCGGTGTGAAAGATCTCGAAAATGAGGTGGCGATATGGACGGCTTGCAGTAAAGGCTATGGTGTGTGGATATCCATGCAGTCTGGCTACAAGCAGTGCCAGAAGGCAAGTGAGTCAAGCAGATTGTGTTAGAGTTATCTGTCACTTGGCAGCTCAGATGCACTGCTTCACCTCTGTATATGAGTCTCAACTCACATATACAGCCTGTGATACAAGATTCTCAAAGAAACCCATAGATACAGAAGTTTTTGTTATTATTGTTATTCCTGCAATGAGAACTTTAAAGGCTTTTCTCACTTTGTGACAAAGTCAGACTTTGAAGAAGTTGTCCCTACTGTACGACTCGGTGGAAGCGTCCAATTGTCTAAATTCTAGCGGCGTCACATCGACTGTCTCCTTATTGTCTCATGTGAGAAATGGGATGTGGTGATAATTGACCAAAGCAAGGCCTGTGTGACAAGTTCATCTAATGATGAATGTGAGAGAAGACAGCAGGTGGACAGGGGAGTGTGATGTTTCCTCTCCCCCACTTTTGTCACAGCATGGGTTCAACTCGCAACATCCTCACAGAGCTCAAGGGAACTAGGAACATAGAAATCTTTCTTGTCCATCGCCACAGCGTCTCTCCCTCTGTCCTCCCTTTTTGCTTGTTTGGTATCCTCAACACAACTGTTCCATTTAACCAAGTTTCTAGTCTTTGCCACCTAATTGAAAACTGTCTCTGAACAGAACTGGGCCTAACATCGTGCAGAAGGAGACACATTGTCTGAACTTATTTTTTTTATTTATTTTTTTTCCCTGACTCAATCTGCTGTGCAACAGATCATTCTGCTCTGTGAAAACAACAGTTGCAGAGGCATTCAGAACGAAGGCAGCAGCTTCAGTTTCCAGATGTGCTGCGGCAATAATGCTTGAAGCTTTGCCTGTCATCTACATTCAGCCAATTACTCTCACTTCAGTCACAATGATCCGAGAGCCATCTGTAATTCAAATGAAACATTTTCAGCACTACCACCCAACACACGAAGATCTTGCTATTTACTCCACACATTCCCGAGTCAGTATATCATCTCTAATTCAGGACGAACATGTCAGGAGAGATAATTCAGAAAGCTGCGCTTGAGGAAATCCCCCCTGACATGGTCCTGAAACCTTTAAGAAGCAACATAATGGAAATATGACGAAGGATTCTTATTGTACATTGTTGGGAGGGGGGAAGTAAAGGATCTAATGATCTGTAATTGCCATTTATTGCACGAGAATAACCAAGGGATGCATATTATGCTAGAGTAAATCCCAGAGTCTCTGAGCTGAGAGTTGTTGAATAGTACCCACAGTGGTCCACGTCAACCCAACAAACAGTGACAGCGAAGTGGTGCAGCCACATCTACTGGGGGAGGGGGAGTGAAACTGATTTAAATTTGATTTGGGGTGAAGGAGAATATAGCAGGAACAAGCTTAACAAGTCCTCCCACTTGGATATTAAAGTCCATCTTAGAGGTTCCAATGTTGTCAGAAGCCATGCAAGCTTTAACATGTTTTTTAAAATTATTATTTAAGAAGTTTTTGCTTTCAAGTTGGGTGGCACAAAATATTTAATGAGCTTTATATCATGTTATAGCTATTCCCTCATCAAAAACATACCTGAGGCATTGCTTTGATTCTTTCTTGCACTCAAGCAGTCTACAAATCCTTTTAGTCTTCATTAAGCTGTTTTCCTAGAATTCCTTACTCCAACACTCCAGAACCGGTTGGTGTGGTTGCATCATTAGGAAATCATCTTGCCAGTCAGTTCCTAATATAAGTGACGTGGCTCTCAGAGGGGCTTCCAGATGGGGGGACGGCAAGAACAATAGAGAAGAAGAAAAGGATACGCGATTTGTACCCACAGTGAGCTATCTATTGCTTATTTGCAAGTACATTTAATTTGGAGTGTAAGCAGTGAAAGAAATCACATAGAGTTTCGTTGCTGCTGGCTAATGATATTTCTATCTGATTTAGAGCTTCTTTTGTCCGAAGAATTTGAAATGCTTTTGATCAGCTATAAACCCACAGCAGCTTTTTTTTTTTTTTTTTTTTTCTGTGCAAACTATAATGAGAATATTTAACACTGAAGAGAGATTCTTCACAATCATAATGGTCATTGTCTTGATACCATTTACATAATAGATTCAATCATAAGGCAAAAAGAAGATGAACTCGAAAGAAATGCTGTGTGCAGAGGTAAACATTTCATTTAATATTTAACATTGAAGATTTAAGGTAAATATCATCCACTGTGTGGGAAGTCAATAACAGTGGTGTTTATAGATGCAGCACAGGGGAGTGGAGGATGATGTAAGACCAGCAGCTTGGTGAAGTAACTTCAGGCTTAAGTCTGGGCTTTTCAGAGTGTGAACATTTTATTGACTTGTTAACTGTGCAGCCCCTGCAAACGACTATTAAAGAAAACATTTGCTCTGCATATGAGATCCACAAATGTAACTGTTTTCTAGTAAAACCTTAAGTGAATATATTAATTGTTAGCACTCCCGTCTCGCGTCAAAAAGATGAATCCTGGATTGGGATGTTTATACTTGGAATTTTCAGGCTCTTCTGTATGTTTTGTGGGTCCTCTCTGGGTGCTTCAGCCTTCTCCCTCTATCTGTAAAATCTTAGGTTTATTGGTCTAAGTTTTCTATAGGAAGAAGTGTGTGTGTTCCTTTTATTTGTCTTTGCCTTGTTCTGTGTTAAATGGTTACTTGTTCATCATGTTCCTTCCTCTTGCAAAAAGGTTTTGATTAGGGTCAATCCCCTTTGATCTTCAATATATAAACAGATATGGATGGATGGATGGATGGATGGATGGATGGATGGATGGATGGATGGATGGATGGATGGATGGATGGATGGATGGATGGATGGATGGATGGATGGATGGATGGATGGATGAGCACTCTCCCTGGTTAGATATGTTTTTAGTTGGCTCTTTCATTTAAACCATAAAGGTTATATTTAAAAAATCCTTGTTGCGGTTTTCTCTGGTTTTCTTTTCCAACTGATTGCTTTCACTGTTATTTCCAAAAGTCATTATCATTATTGACACAAAAAGGCCAAGTGAGAGGCACACAGTATATTAAGGAAAACAGTAATTAACATAGTCTAATTTTAACTGTGCTCTAAATCTATCTTTACATAGTTTGATATCAACCCTAACCTAACCCCTAACTCTATCAAGTGGTCGTTGGCAAAGTGTGTGTTTCTCATTGTGTGCTACTTCATACAAACACTGCCCAGTCATTGACACCTCAGTGATACCCATGAAACAAGTGTAATTAAAGCTTTTCTAAACGTATACCTCGCTTCATCAGTGCACCTGGGAATCTGCAACATTTACAATATGGTCTAAGAGGAGTAGTTTTGCACTGGATGAAAGGTTATCTCAGCAACAGGCAACAATTTGTGCAATTGGGTGATTTCCAGTCTTCAGGACATTGTTTGTGGTGTTCCCCAAGGCTCAGTATTGGGACCAAAGTTGTTTATCTTATACGTAAATGATATATGTAAGGTTTCCAAAACACTTAATTTTGTTTTATTTGCAGATGACACAAACATTTTTTGTACAGGTGAAAATTTACGGCAGCTTCTGATAGAAATGAAAATATTAAGTTATTTAGATTGAAAAAGTGGTTTGATAGAAACATATTTTTACTAAATTTAGATAAAACCAAGTTTGTTATTTGGGAGTTGTAAAAGGCATAGTGATTTACAAATAATAATTGATAATGTGACTGTGGAGTATTGATTCATACTTATATCTGTTGGAAACCTCATATTAAATATGTTCAATCTAAAATAGCTGGAAGTATTGCAGTTCTCTCTAATGCTAGAACATTTCTAAACTTTTCTAGCATTAGAAAAGTTAGGGTTAGCAATAACCCTAACCCCTCTTCTAAACTGTTCACTAATTTTGCCATTTCTAAGTTACTGTTTGGGGAGTTTGGGGCAACACTTACAAAAGCTCACTTCAACCATTCTTCACATTGCAGAAAGGAGCCATTCGAATAGTTCACTAGGTTGATTCTCATTGTCATGCCAACAATTTGCTTATTTCCTGAAACTCTCAGATTTGGTAGAGTTTCAAACTGCAGAGTTTTTGTATAAAGTTAGAAACAAACTATTATCATGAAATATTCAAAATTGATTTACTGATAGAGTGGGGGGATATGACTATAGAGAAAACCTCAGTGAGTTTGAACAACAATGAAGAGAATGTGGATTTCTGTCATTGGAGTGCAGATCTGGAATAAACTCACTAAAGAGCTGAAGCAAAGTGAGGTATTTTAAGAAAAGACTCAAAATGGACTGTGGTGATGAATTTGGCTGGGAATTACAGCACTGTGGATGACACACCAAAATCTGAAATGGAAAGGAAAAAGGTGAAGGAGCTTCAGTCGCTCCTAACTGGTCACTTGTCACACAGGTGAATTCCCAAGCAAAAGCAGCAAACGTAGCATAATATTTGCAGTCATCCCGAAATTAAGAATAAAAAAAAATCCATCCAAAATGGAGAGAGGAGAAAACAGGCCTTTATTGAGGCGACTGAATTTTAGAAAAGAACAGGTTATGAATATTTTCTTTAACCAAATCAGTCCAAATCAGCAGAATAAGGCAGGAACTGCAAAACATGAAGTGACACATTGTTTGTCTTTAAAGGCGTCTGGTTAGGATGCCTCCTGGACTCATCCCTGGTGAGGTGTTCAGGTCCAGCCAGAATTTTCAAAGACAGTTTATTTTTTTCTAAATCAAGGTCCTCTGAATCAGTGGCGGAAATCCAATTTTCATGACCGAATCACTGGATGAAATCAATGTATTTGACGTTATCCTTCTTGGTATCTTGTTTAATATTCCTCTTTCAATTTGAACATTGTTTGTTTAAGACTTTATTAAAAGAAAGAGCACGATGAAGGACGTTAATTGGAGCTGGAAAGAAGGGACGGGATCCTAGAAACAGGCATGTAGGAATGGAGGGCAAAGGAGAAACCTATAATGAGAGAAAAGGACAGCGAGGCCAACTGGGCCCTCCTTGATTCTCCGGATGCTGCAGCCACAGTAGCTGTCATTTTTCCATCAGGAGAGAACAAAAGTCACCTTGGCCTGCATGAGGACAGGTGACAGCAGGCTGAAGTGCTGGCGCGGGGCCCCTGCTGACGAGCGCTGGTGTTAGTAGAGGTGACAGGAGCGAGAAGCTGCTCACCGGGGGCTCTTGACACCAAGCAGCACATGCCCCAGGAGATGCTGCATCAGCACATTTCTACACAGGAAGTTCAAATAGAAAAAAACAAACAAAAAAAAAAAACAGGGGAAGCTAAGAAGTCATCTACTTGCTTCCTATTTCCTCTTTACTAATACATTATTTTGTTACTCCCTTAAACCCTCATGTGACAAAGGCATAAAATATTGATACAACCAGAGGTCTCTTATATTGTATTCTGCTGCAAAGGTGAGTCAGCTACCTCTCATTGATGGCATTCAGACAATTCCCAGGTTGTATTAATATTAGTTATATCATGTCACCGACATTTCGTGTTATTCAGACCCAACATAACAAAAACTACATGAGTTTCATTCTTGGTCGTTACATTTTTTTTTACTCCCTCCTCCTAACCTTTCCTTTGCTCGTCATTCCATTCTCTCTTGTCTTCCTCCCAGTTCGGCATCCATCACCATGCAGGAGGCCACCTCTCCAGCTGACAGCTTTGTCAATGTAAATTACTGCAGTCTGTCTGGAGTGGTCTTAGCTCAGGGAGAGCAGCACCTGCAGGGCTGCCCATCGTCTACTCAGAAAAACAAAGAATAATCAGTCCATAGGTGCGTGCTGAAAACCAACGAGCAGTGCGTTCTGATGACGGGCAAGGACACTGAATGTAAAACACCAGTACAGATTTGAATTTATGTTTTTCTTTTAAAAATTCATTTCTATTTGTGCATGGTTGAAGGGCTGTAAAACAAATTAAACAACAGAGACTTTAATAACCTTGAAGAGCCAAGTAAACAACTTTCTGAGGTTTAATTAACTGGATTGTATTAAGAATAATAGAAAAAAAAAAACAGGAGGCACACACTTACAAAGAGCACGGCAGAAAAGAAACAAAACAAGCAAGAGGGCGCCTATAAATCCTTGTTTGCACCTGAGCTAGCAGCCTCACCCTCCCAAAGAGGTTGAATTGTTTCCTCTGCTGGACCGAAGCTATGTGAATTTAATTTCCCAGAGCTTTTTTTTTTTTTTCTTTTGTGACAGAACCGGCTCCAGTGCTAAAGGTCTGTCACAACCAGTGAAGCACCGACTCCAGCATAGAGAAACTTGTGTTATCTTGGCCCTAACTCTTTGCCAGGTCAGAGGAACAGACCACTTTACTCGGGGGTTCGAGGTGGGCTTGTGGAATCCATTAATCAATGAACTGGTCGCCCGTGTAGAGAGTACTGGTTGGCATTGTATACTGTTCAAACACTGGATGTCGATTAAAACAGCAGTTGTTTATTACAATAATGATTTTGGCATTGGCTAGGATAAAATGAAAAATGTCAACGGTGTTTCCAAAAGTGTTCAAATGGACTGGAATTAAACTATGAAGAGTTTCACCGCCTGTGATTGTGTGGAGTATTTGAATTGAATTTTGCTCACAATCAGACAACAAGCCCTCTTTCAGTGTTAAAGTCTGACTGACACCTGCTGCCATGATTGATCTACACCGTTCTCTGTAGCTGGTAAAAGGTGATCTAACAGTAGAAAGCATTTTATCTCTCAGTCATAGATTTCCGAAGAAAGAGGGGCAAACAAATAATGCTTAGTGTGTCTACAGTCGTGAAGGTCATGTAGTAGTTCAGGGCTGGTTGTAATTTAGAGCTTCAAGTAAGAGTGATTCTCTCACTCACAGTATGTCTGAATGTCTGCATGGCTTTCTGAAGTATTAGGATTAAAATGAATGGTCTCTTGCTGGGTCTGAGGGGGTGGGGCAGGTGACTGTGCTCCCAAGCTTGAAGGGGAGCAGCTCTTTGTGATCTGGTCCCCAACTCTATCTGCCCACTGCCTCCAAAACAAAAATATCACCTCATCACTCAGTGGGGCTGAGGAAAGTGTCAAATTGACAGATTTGAGTTTAAAGTTTGAAATATACTAGTATAAATGTTCCACGTTCTCTAGAAACATCAGTAATTGAAAGATGAGCTCTTGTAAATAGTTCTATGAATCTACAGAAGCAATAAGCCACCGTTTTCTGATGAAATGCTGATGCAACGTATAGCCTGAAGCTCCACTGAACGCCATTCGAAGGCTGGGTTTGAGTTCTCAGGCACCTGATGTTCCCACAATACATATTGATATTTCTGCAACTTTCAAAGCAGAAAGTGTGGCCCCGTTCCCTGAGAACTAAACGCAGAGGAAAATAATGCAGGCATGTTTTCCATCATTCCTGAATTCATCTTGCCGGAGCTGCAAATCACCTAAACATCAGAGAAGCACTTGCGTGTATATGCAGGCAGGACTGCGAATCAAGGTAAACACAATAACAAAAACAATCACAAACCCACAGCCACACACAAGCATAACAGCACACTCAGCTTAGAGAGTGACTCATATTTTTCATTTTTCTCAAGTAGGCAGCCGGAGCTGGAGTTAAATTCTGCATCCAGGTTACCATGGCTTCTGGAGACCTTGGGGAGGTTGAACCTCCTAGGAGGATAACAGCATCATTTGCGGCTGTTCCCATGCACACAACTGGCTTGCTTTGTTGTGTGCTAATATTGCACAAATGAGTCCTTGAGCATTATGCTTCTTCAAAGAAGCATGGATGGAAAGAACAATGGATTCACCTCTTCCCTCTGTCATCTTTGTTCTTAATTTGCTCGGCATTGTGGGAGTAAACCAGCTCACATCGGTGTTCTATTCACAGATATAAAGAAGAAGAAGAAAAAGAGGAAAAAAAAACAACCCTGAAATAATTAAAGAATAAAAACCCTCCGGGAGAGCTTTTAAATCTACATAAAATCAAACTGTAGCTTTTCCTTTTTTATTATTAACTAGGCGTATTGGGTTCTGTGATGTATTTCTCGTACGCCTAATTACTGAGATATGAATTATCTTTCGTCCTTTGCAATTTAGTAAATAAATCCCAAGGGGGCTCATTTGAAGCAGGAAATAGGCCATATTTCTGAGTGGAGAAACCACCATGTGAACCAAGTTCCATAAGGGAACCATATTACCAAACCAGTCGTGTAATGGGAAAAAAAAAAATATCAAAGATCTCATACAACCTCATACATACTTACTCAGAGGACTGTAGTGTTTGGTTGGAGTGATAACAAGACAGTTCCAGTTCTCGTTGCCCTCAAAACATGTGTAGGTCTGCCTGTTAGCAAAGTTCAAAGGGGAGATTACGATCAATAAAACACGAAGACTTTAGTTCATGCTGTAACATCTTAATCTACTCGATATGAAAGAGACTGAGACAAGATGGGCACATGATGATACTGCCATGAGAGCCAAGAATTATTCATACCGCTGGCAGATTTAGGCTTATGGTATTTTTTTTTCCCATCTAACCAACTTGCTTCTTGCGACTGGAAGTAATATTAATGATTGGAAGTGGCCCAGTCAAAGTCCTGATTTGCATCTGATAGCTAAGCTTAAGGCTAACCTCAGAGGCAAGTAGCTCAACACAACAGATATTGTCAAAATACTGGCAAAGTATTATATTGGATTACTGCAGCAACAACAAAGTTTTTCCACAGGTTATTAATATATCAGAATAAAAAAATATCAATATGTCTCTTTTGAAATCAAATATACCTAAAACAAATTACTAACTTTTTCAAACTAGATACTAACATTGCTCTAGTATCTTTTAGAAATGTCTGTCCCAGTTCCTTTCAGAAACAAACTTTTTGGTTGAACGAAAATAATTTGAACTCTAAATCTGCCAGGGCTACAAGATTTGTATTTCTGTACGCGGCCAATGATGCAATGCATTATGGACACTGGAGCAGCAAACTTGATTTACCTCTCAACCGAGATTCACTTTGACTCGCTGTGTCCATTGCAAGGGACATAAAACAATGCAGCAACATAAAATAAGTTTACTTTAACCAATGTGAAAAGTGTTTCATGACTGAACAAGGATAAATAATACATTAACTAAATAGACAATTCTTTCATATGAAGGCCATTTATTATTCAGTTGAAGCAAGAGACTTTACATATGCTATGGAAAAAGACAAGTTCTCTTCACCGCTCAATATTAAATCAGAATAAACCTCGCCAATTGGATCACTGAAATGATTTCTATTTGTGAAATGCAGAATAAAGTTTGGGAGTGGGGAGCAGGATTCTGATTTATTTTATTAAACTCTTAAAAATATCAATGAAGTTTTAGGATGGACACAACTGATTCTTCCAAATGTGCAATGACTCTAATTATACAACCAACATATGATTTCTCAGTTCCAATGAAAATGCGTAAGATTTGAAAAGGTGTGTGTTAATAAGCCGGCTTATAATCTGAGCCAGTTGCACCAGTTCAGGAGGAGTGGGCAAAACTTCCAGCAAACTGTTGTGAGAAACACCTGAAGTATTTAACCTAAGTCATGTGGAGAAAACGCCAATTCTACCAAACACACAAAAAATGCATCTATGGATTTAAATCGAACAGATCACCAAATCACTTAAAACATCTGGTGTATTTTATCTAGACAGCTAATCCATATTTTCTTGGTTAAACTTGTAAATTACATTAGATTGTGGATGAACACTCGACGATCCAGTCAGCTTAGGCAATTGATATTATTTGGGAATTTAATAATCAGTGCCTCAACCTTTTTTCTGTTTTCTGCAGAGCCCACTTGGCGACACCGACGTGGCCTCAGGGTAATGATATGTTCCCTCGTCCTATTAACTCACAGTCAATAAACAAATTATTTCAAACATTCGTTTCAATTAGTATGTCATTTATCATGGTAAATATTTTCATGACTGTAATTAGGTGAAGCAGCAGGAACAATATTATTGTAAACAAATCCAGACTAATGACTATAGCGGAAGGAACGGTCAGATGAACTGCATGCAAGTTTAATCCACACGTTCACACATAACACAGTGCGACATGTTTATTCCAGGTCAAACTGAATTAAATATGCGTTTATTTGCTGTTTGAGAGAAATTCATCAGTAAAATTGGTAAAATCCCTTCTTGGTGCCACGTTTGCGACAGCTGTCAAGATACAGCGACTGTGCAAGCGCACTGCCTGAGATGTTTTTAATCCGGTTTTTTGGTTGCTGGGGACTCACCTTCTTGGAGCATCGTGCCTTTTAGTTACATGTCAGAGACACAGAGAAGTGTCTTAAACCTGTTTGATCGTCTTTTCTCTTACTAATGAAAACAGCGTGCAGTTTCATGTTCAAAGAGTTGTTTTGCGGCGCCTGTGTCATTTAAATCCTCTCCTGCTTATAGAACAGCTCTGTGATAGCAGCTTGCCTCACCCTGCATGGCTTAATCTGTCTGCGAGGAATCCCTGGTCTCTCCTGGTCTGCCGCGTGGTGTCACGAATCAGAACCTCTGTCTCAGAACCAACATCCGTACCAGGGTGGCTTCTCTTACAGAGTGAGGGGTTTAGTAAATAAATGAAAGGGGCGGACGCTGCCACTGTGAATTATAAAAAGTGATCATTGTTTAACAGAAGACAGACGAGGCAAAATGGAGAAAACTCTTGGGCTCAAACACGTTGCAGGCTTTGATCCAGCTTGACTGAGGAGGTGAGCTACAGAAGACTGGCAAGGCCGGCGGTGATCAAAGTCAACACCAACATACCTGTGGCTTCAATATTTCATGGAGCAGCACTGGTTACTAAAATATGTCATCATAAAGTATCTGACTTCTTTTTGATTGATATTTATTGAGCAGACTTCAACACCGGCATGTGGTTTTTAAATCTTTCAAAGCACATCTGCGAAAAAAATAGATAAAAAAAGAAAAAAAATCCATTACTCATAGCACACACACTTGTGCACGCCCACCCACCCACCCACACACACGCACACCCACGCACACACACACACATCCAAATACACATAAAAACCTAAGGAGTGAAAGATTAGAAACCTTGTTTGCTCTCAAAGTACTTCATGTTTGGTACTTTACAGCAGGGTGAACACTGTGTTTCTGTCTCTTACTTCTGTTTTACCTTTCCTGGACAAAAGACACAGAGACAGACATACAAAACGGAAACAATAAAAAAGGAACATCTGAATAAGACAGAAACTCGCATGATGAGGCTGATGAAAGGAAGATGTGTCTACACTTCAGCAGATTTACTGTCAGAGTCTTTTCTCTTTTTTTTTGTTTTGGTTTGAACAAAAATCTATACTAAACTAAATACTCAGATTTGATTACATGGTGACATTTGGATTTTTAGTAATTTTATTTTTTAAGATTTTATTTATTTTTTTTTGCGCATTTCATACGATAAGAAAACACGACTCTGCTTCACATGGTTTAACAATCAATCATGTTATAATGAGTTCCATCTACTTGACAAAATTAAACTAAGGTGGCCCCAGAGTGACTTTTAGAAACAATTTGGTCAAATCTCTTCTCATTTGGAACATCCTCTTATTATTTCTCTGCAAAGCGGAGAATTTTACTTTCGACAATATGAACACAGTTACCATGGATTTCAGTCATCACTGGTTGGTTTAGTGATCTAATACTTATTAAAGAAGCTAATCCAAATATAGAGCATAATTGTCATTTTCAATCACTGAAGCTGCACTGGGTGATACTCAGGGTTCTTTTAATTAAATACGTTCATAGATCACATACTAATACCATCTTCTTGTCCACGTTATTGATATCTAGCCTCCAAATTCTAAATATTTTTTGTTTTTTGTTTTGTTTTGTTTTTTTATCAGTGCCAAAGTTTAGTGCTACTGAGGACATCTAGTGCAGTTATTGTGCATGGTTTAATTTTGAGTCGAGCACTTTATCACCTTATTGCTCTAGGAAAAATGAATCAGGTAAAACTGCAATTCAAAATAAATGTAACTAAATTGTTACCCCAAAAACGCCTACATGTCAGATAGCGTGTGATGAGTGTATTATGACACTTCCCTACTTTATGTAAACTTCTGACTTGGAAGAAAGCAGCCAAAGTAAAACTGGTTCAAGTTATTCTGGTATGTAGCACATCAATATAGCATCCATAATCTTGTCTGATCAAAAGGAGGTATCGCGTAGTTCGATCTAAAAGGTAGAGGGTTTACATGCTATTTTATGCGTAATCAATTTTTTACATCCTGTCATAATGTATATAACACATACTTGGAGTGTTGCACGCAGATTTGAAAACTCCTTGAATCTCCTGTGGCAGCTTGTGCCTCTCCTCCACACAGCTCCACCAGACACCAGCTATTAGCAAACACCTGGCGGAGCTGCACATCTGCTGAGCTCATCAGACAAACTACTTCTCAGTCCAACGCTTCTAGGAACGGTGGTCAACGGCATCACGGAGGAGTATCGCCGTGGTGAAATGCTGGAGGCGGAGTGTCGGAAAGAGTAGGGACTTTTTAAAGAGACAGAGGCCAATTTCAAGGTGTCAGATTGCACAATCTGATTTCTTTTAAGTTACTTTTGATACATACAGCACTTTTTATAACAACGTAAGGTGATATAGTTGTTTGACTGTGCTATAAAAGGAACTGTGTGCCTGGAAAACACATAATACCCTTCAATATAAAACTGGTGATAAACATATAACTGATTTCTGTATTGTATGCATATTTTGAGACATCCTGCTACTCAATATTGTTTTTAATAAAAAAGTTGAGCTGATTCTTTAGCCAGTCCTTGAAAACAGAGGCCCAAATTCCTGCAGTGACAGTGTCTGATATCTAAAGTAAATTTCTGGACAATGAGACAAAGACACAGCAGTGACTGAATTAAATCCAGTGTCCACATGGCCACAGAGCTCATTTCATGCCAGGTTGTCTTACAAATATAGGAAGAACAGATAACATGGGAAGACTGAATTCACAGACATGAAGCCGAAAGATTTTTTTCATCTAAATCTTTTTTCAGACTCAGGTAGGTGTTTTCATCTAAATCTTTTTTTGGACTCAGGTAGGTTGAAAAAGCAAAACCAGAGACCACTATTTATTTTTAACCCGGTTAGGAATCGAATGTGAGATTTGAATGCTTTCACTACTTTAGTTTGGATTCAAAATGGAGCGATAGATTATAACCCACAAGATTTATTTCTCGTGAATATTACTTCTCAACTGTGCTAGGTAATTTGTTTCAAGGGAGATAAATTGACTTTTTAAAACTTTTAAAGGAAAGAAGCGTTATCTTATAGGCTTGTTGTTTATTTTTTTCAGGTCTTTTTGTATGCAAAACAAATGCATCATTATATCCCACTAAATTAGATATGCACAACAGGATGCAGAGTGTTTTTGCGGTCTATTCAATTCCTTCTGGCATTAGTTGTCAAATGTTCTTTTAATTAACACAAAAGCAAAAATTAAACCTTCCTGCTTAAGTTGATTTAAATGCACAATACATTTTTTTCTAAATTAACTTTTGTCACTTTAACCACTTGAGATTCAACTTTCTCACTGTAGAGACAATCAGTGGGGCAGTAAAATGCACTTTTATAGCATCCTCATCTTACCATAAATCCAGACCTAATGTGCTATTTGAATGCTTTAAATGAGTACATCAGAATTTTATAGGTTTTAAATGCCCTTCGAATTCATGTCGTACAGTGTTATTTATCGAACAAAAGCACACAAACAACACCCTGAGAGGATTCTGCTGCTCCTTTATATTCCCTACGTATTAGTAGAATGATAATAAGCCTTAAAAAGCCATCCTCTAAATACAAAAGTCATAATACGACTTACAGTGGTCGCTCTTTTTTCATGCTCTGCCCTGATTTATGGAGTGGCGATGAGGCTCATGAAGGAACATGGCAAAGTCCACATCAACACTTCGTCACATGTAACCGCTTTAATCTGCCCATTGTCTTAATGACACTGTCAGTGGCCCCTAATGACCCGGATCAGCCATCTCCTGCTGCACTATATTAATCTGAGCGGGGGCCCCCACTGGGAGGGTTATTTTTTATTGCGTCTGTCAGCGTCTGATAAACCCCTGCACGTCATCCATCCTTCTGTGTGAAGCAGAAGGAACGGATGGAGAGACCGAAGAGTCTTAAAATTCAGCTTTTCACTCTCTGCTCTCTTTCTCCATCCAGACGTCCTGTATTTAATTTTAGGTTTTATTCCTTATTCCGTCCTTAACTCACCTCACTTCTCACCCACACATTTCTTTGTTTTTTTTTGTGTGTTTTTTTTCCTTTTTGGTCTGTTCCACACGGAGGCCCTGATATTTTCCTGCAGGGCGCCCACTTCCCTCAAACGGTGATGAATGGCTCTGGCTTCTGTATCGATTTCCAAACCGAAACAATTTGCGGACAAAACAAGTAGCAGTTTATCATATTGATTTTCTTCTGAATTCAGCCTCTCCCTTTAAGGTGACACTGTGCATGAATGAATACATGAGCAGGTGCGTAGATGAATGCTCAACGTTTCCTTGTTGAGTGTTGACTGGGATTTAAGGCCAGCTCCACACACGCCTGCACGGCTGAATCTATCTGAAAATGTTTTAAGAGAGAAGTCGATGCGGTATTGGCAATCTGAATGAAAACAGATCACTGCATCAGGACCGAAGCCTCCTCTCTGGAGACACGCGGGTCTCATCAGCAGTTTGAACAAAGTCATCACTGATATGAGTGTTTTATGCTGTGGGGGTTATTAATTATTATTTTTTTATTTGATTTACATTTTATGGGTTTAGATAAGCCCTCAATAAGATTGAAAAAAATGTCCCAGAGCGTTCTGCAAAGAAGGCACACGCATGTTGTATGTTTAAATTTACGGACTTGACGATGATTTTATTTGAAATGAGAACCCGGCAGTGGAGTTGCTGTGCTAACAACAAGCTACTTAAGAGGAAGAGCTCTAGTCGGGTTTCATAAGAGGTTCTGCAGGAGAGTGTTGCAGCCGTCAATGTGGGAGATGATCATAGACTGATCCACAAGCTGGATGAGCTGTCGGGTTCAGAACAGCCGGTTTTCCTTAAGTGCAATGCAAGACGGGGTAATCCAGCAACATGGTCATCAGTCACGTTACCCAAGTTTCTAGCTACTGTATCTAAGACATAGGTAATGTATCCCTCGACAAGATTTAGAAAATTTTCTGTCTGGACCTTTGACCAAACTTTTATTAGGGATGTTAGAGTTTATTTAAACTGATTACTGGCCCAGTAACTCCTTTTCACCAGTTTTGATGAGTGCTTGGAATCGTCGTCACGTTGGAGCCGCTAATTTTGTCCAAGTATCACCTCTCTAGGAAAAAAAAAATCTTCCTTTTTCATTTTTTCCGTTCATTATGCGCAGCTGAACAAACCCTTACTGACCCCATTCACAGCGGTTCAATTAAAAGTGTAATTTATATCAAGTTCAATGAGGTGACTTGTGTCAGATGGATCACTGAACACCTGCCTGGGGTCACATTATACAGACTTACTTTCCTTGTTTTCTTTTGATGGAGTCAAGTGTCAAGATCGTCTTTTAATACCAGATTGGATTTGATTACGATCTGCTGACGCCGCAGCCTGCGACACACCTGAAAAAGCATCCAGCTTTGCCCTGAATGCATTAGTGCTGACAGTGAAGTCATGGGCGAACGGACGTGCCCTTGGCCACACCAGTCTCAGCCTTAACCCCAATGGTGACCAGCAACGACAGCACACCTGAGCGCGGATATTGCCTGGGAATAGGAAGGACCATTAGAAGCCTTCAAACAAACAAACAAAAGAGCAAGAGTGGAGACACAAGGGGGATGACAGCTCTGTATAGCAAGCACATTATCTGCTTAACCTCATGTCCTTTTGCTCGTGTTGTTTTTTTTTTTCCTCTCCAGCTGGTTAAATTAGCTTGATGCGGCGAATGTCGGAAATAGAAATTGCTTTTACAATGAACATCAGGGGGGAAGGGGGGACAAAAGCGGACAGCACAAGCATCCAGACGGACCGGTAGCTTAGGAAAATTGATTTTCTTATGAAACAATGTTAATGGCAAAACATATTATCACTCCTATGGTAAAAAATCACAGAGAAATCAATACAAAGGAAATGGGAGTGGGATGCCGCTGAAACAAGAAGTTTAACAGTAGCCATTTTTATCCGTAGTGGAAAATATTTATAAAATGTCCATTTATATCATTAATTCACAAGTTTACATTGTGTACTAAAATGTATTTTATGGTCTAAATTCATGATGATAAAAAAAAGATTGAGATGTTTATTCAAAAGGTGAAGAAAAAATACCTTCTTTTGGAAAATATTGAGTTATTTTCCTTCAACAACAATTAAAAAAAGAGTTAAAAAATGTATTTTTGTGACCTTTAAAATTCTAATTTATTTCAAGCAGAGTAATGAGAGTAATAACAATTCTCCATTAACCAGCTCTCACAATAATGACAAATAATAAACCCCTATAGATGAGCAGAACCAGTGTGAACACCAAACGCTCCAAGTGCTGCTGGACCAAATGTTTCGACAAAAATATTGACTGAATGGTTTTATAATGCAACCTGTTTACATAACAATGGACAGAATATTGTTACTCCTATCCAAGTAACTTCCTGAGGTATTTCTATCTATGACAAAATCATTTATACATGAACAAGAGGTTCAGTGGGTGATTGCCACCTGAAAATTTTAATGCCACCAAATTTCTCTTATAACTTAAAAATTAACAAGTTCTAATTTGTTAATAACAAATTATAATTACCCTGTTACAGGGTAGAGATGTAACACTCTGACCGTCAATGATGCAATACAAACATTGTTGATGAGCAAACTAAACAATAGAATTAAAATCTGCATTGACATACATTTTATTTGTTTTTTTTTTTCTTTTTCTACTTTAAAAGTTGTGGCAAATATCTGGTCTTAGTGACTAGTTTTTACTTTCTTTGGAATAATGGACATCATTGCCTATAACCCACATTTGACACATCCTTACCTACTGATTGTTTCTCACCCAAACTTCAGGAAGTACTGAATTTCAGCACAGCACAACATAAAACACGGATCTAGAAGGTACACGCTCTCTATCACACGAAGTAAAACACCTCTTCCTAAATGTGTTTCTGAATGTATATGGAGTTTGGCATCTGGACGTGTATCCCATCACTCCAATAAAAAAAAGTTTCTCAACATGTAAAAGTGATGAGGAGAATCTATGACTCAGTTAAAATAAATAAATAAATAAATATATATATATATATATATATATATATATATATATATATATATATATATATATATATGTATATATATATATATATATATATATATATATATATAAAACTTTACTGTTATTTTTTAATACCCAGGGTGGGACACCTGAAAATCCAAAACATCTTGTTGCAAGGTAATCTTTAAAATGCAACATGTTGCTTCGGGGCTTGACTGCAGTAATTCCTTGCTATTAAAATGTTTTTAAAATTCTCAAAAAGCCTCCAGGTCTTCCGTGATGCTGCAGTCAGGTTTATGACAGAAGACAGCAGGAGAAATCATATTTGTCCCATTTTAGTTCTCCTTCATGAGCAGCCTGGGTGATTCAGAATAAATGCTGAGACTCTGATTCTGAGGCCCATCATGTCCTCAAGATGCTTTTATAGCTTGGAAAATGTCTGCAGTAGAGTATAGGCAAATACATGACTTTAAAAATAAAATGAGAGACCAGGGCTCACAAAAATCAATTCTCTATACGTATACAAAACAGAGCTAAAATAAATAAATTACAAATAAATCAAGGCAGCTTGATGAAAAATAAACAATAAAAATACAAAGAACACTTCATGTTCTTAAAATGTAGTTTAGTAAACTTTTATTTATGTCATAAAAGAGATCCAATGCATCAAGTTGAATTTTGGCCATGCTGCTTAAGTTTAGTTTTTCCCTTCAACAATTCATGATGCAATTTTTCACCTAAGCGTTGCCATTTCATCACAACCTACTCATCATTTGTGCCTGTAAACATGCCATTCTCTGCCAGTCTGCTTATTCATTTATTTTATCTTATTTCTGCAGTATTTTTCCAAATTTCAGGACAGAGAAAAAAAAAGTCTTCAAATATGAAATTTGTGTTATTGGTAAACTATGCTAAGGCCTTTTTCCTGGTTTTTGCTCCGATCTGATTCAACAATCTAACGTTTGCAAAATACGATCGATGAAAATTAACCAAGACAACTCTTTAATGAACTTCTGCTATCAAATAAGATTTTTTACTGGCAAAACGGCATATAACAGTAGATTATAATTAAATAACGTACTGAAACTGCCAGTCATGCAGTCAGGCTCAATTTTATATCTTAAAAAATCTGGGTGTGAAACTACCAAACTGCACCTTTCCGTTAAAGGTTATAGCTTTTTTATTACTGCCTCACAGGGGGCGCTATTGTTCTGACTGAGCAGAGAAGAAAAAGACAACGTGAATCCTAACCAGACAACCTATGCAGTTTTTTGTTTCAGTCAGTCTTGTATTTTTCTGCACTGACTCGTGGTTTTGTTTAGCTGCTCTGAGCTTTGCACCACACTCTGAATGGGAATTTGATTGACCCTGTTTGTGACGAAATCTGGGCTGCATGCTGACTTTCACTGAGAGTCCTGATGAAAGCTAGTGGGCAGAGGCAAGTAAACGACCGAACTGACTGAAGCATAATTCTGCCTTTACTTCCAAAAGTCGGGATTCAAATCTAATGCTTGTGCTTAATTATGTTTTTGCTGGTACGCCTGTCTCTCATCGAGCACATTCATCTTGTTAAAACCGTCTCTAGATGTCGTTAAATGTATTTTGTTCTTATAGATATCAGGCAGCAGAAAAGAAAAATGATTCGTAGTTGAAAATCCATTAAGCCTATTTTTTAGTTTTATGTTTTGCCACATGGAATTAAGTCATTTAAGTCTGTTTTGCTGTTTAGTTAACATAATGTTTACATCAACCATAGACCAATAGACAGAAGAATCATTTCCTCGGGGATTTCACCTCACATGCGTATCAGGAGTGTCAAGCTTCTTCACAGAGAGCCCTCTGCTTCTTTTTAGCATCAGACATCATTACTGTACAGAACGTTTTGCTCTCCGGTATTGTAGCCGTCTGGCTTTGTGATTTTTCTTTTGAGCTGTTTTCGAATCAGCAGTATATTCAACAAATCTAACTCAGGCTAGTTCTCAGAGTGCTTTGTGACATCTCTCCATGGCAGAAATCGTCATCGCTGCACACTGTATGTGCAGCTGAGAGTATAATTTAGCTTTTGTGTATAACTGTTATTTGTCCACTCAAGACAAGAGCGTGACGAGAGGGTAAGGCAATAATGTTTTTGCTCTTTTGTGTAAGTAGAACATCTACGCACACACAAACAAAACAAATAGCTGGAAAACAGTAAAATGGAAGCAGAAGCCGCAGTGATTTGTGACCTGTGTGGGTACTGATGGGTAGAAAAAAACAAGAATCTTCTGTTCTTTTATTGTGGACTTCTCCCTCCAGCACGGCTAAACTGCCCGACTGAAGTCATTGCAAAGAAAGGCCCTTTGAGGCAAAGATTATCCTGAAAACCTCAAAAAGTTTGCAATCTTGAAAACCGACTTCACCTGCAGTTAAATGCAAGCTTTTGAAAGAAGCGTTGAAGAAAATAGTAATCAAACTGTGAAAGGGGGAAAGGGTTACCTCAAACTTTGGTTTCCTTTACGTATTTTTGTTGGTCCAGCACCAGGCACAGCAAGAAAAACAATAAATGGTTTTGAAAGTTATAAAATGATTTGTCTTTAGCCCCTTAATGTCATGTTGATGGCATTAAGGCATGTTTTAATGCAGCTCCTAAAAGCTGTGTGCATTTTCTGCTATTTTGACAAACAGCAAACGAGCCAGCAGCTTGGCAGCATCTTAATGCATTCAGCTGAAGATGACATGCTGAAGTTCAAATCTGGGATCAAACTTAGAAGGAAATATGATTAATAATAGAGTTTCAGGCATATATCAAGTGGAGTTGTGAAAGTAAATCTGTTGGACCTTACCTTGACAGTCAGACAACAACACTAAGTGCCTCACTTCCAGACAGGATATGTTTAGGAAAAGTGATTTAAGTAACTTTGAACATGACGTGGTTCTTTTGGTGCCGGACGCGTTGGGTCTAGGTATGTCTGGAAAATGGCTGATCTGTCGGGATTTTCAAGCGAAACGCAAAGGAAGGAACTCAAGACAAGATCCTGATAAAGAAATTATTCCAAAACCCACACAGTGAAAAGCAGAAAACCCCAAACATACAAGGAATATGACACAAATGTGGAAGGAATAACATTATGTTGTAATTTACATTTGAGCAACATTTTGACATCACTAAATATTTAAACTGTTTTTTGATAATCAATGTGCGTACAATAAAGTGTTTTTTTTTCTTAATATTTGACTGTGAAGCTGCAATATGTTTCCATGACAACTAAACAAACTGCTTTAAAGCAAAACAGGACGGCGCCTCCTGTCAGTTTCTGAATCTGGCATTCAGAGGTGCAGTTTGATGGGGTGCCTCATCAGACCAGAGTGACCTTTCAAAGATTGCCCACAGCTGTGCCCACAGGCTGTCGTCCGGCTGCTGTTGGCCTACGCTGACCTTGCGGCGCTTGACGGCACCTTCCCACATCAATACCTCTCCCAGCCATCACACCTTTGCAAGTCAAAGATCCAGCTGGATTTGACTGTCCTCTGAAAATCGAACTGCACAGCATGCATAGGCTATGTGGAGTCAATAGAGATGTTACAGCTGCACAATTTGTACAGTCTCGTTGAAAGTGTTTCCATTAAAGTTTTTTTTTTTTTTTTTTCTAAAGTTGTTGAACATCACCGTGTTTTTAGCTAGCAAATAATAATAATAATAATAATAAAAAACTGAAGGGAAGTTGTACCCCCGTTACAAGCAGATCTCTCATGTGAAAAAGTACAAAAAAATAAAAAAATAAAAATCTGTGGCAAAGGCACAAATAACACGTATGAAAGGAAATTACAGCTGCACTGATTGATTGGCTAATGACTGTTATTATGTTCAAATCTGGAAAACAGATGAAGAAAGCAGCATGCAAATCAGGCCACAGAAGCTAC
Source organism: Gambusia affinis (assembly GCF_019740435.1). Taxonomy (NCBI): domain Eukaryota; kingdom Metazoa; phylum Chordata; class Actinopteri; order Cyprinodontiformes; family Poeciliidae; genus Gambusia; species Gambusia affinis. The sequence continues at coordinate 8,886,805 of NC_057876.1, read as the reverse complement.
CCACCGCCTCCAGAATGCATTTATTTTGAGTTGGTAGAAGGATATTCGTCGTACTCCTCCTACCTGACTGGAAAAGCAAGATGTTCTGTACACTGGATGTCTTTTACTGGATTAAAAAGCTTGTTTTTTTTTATCATCATGTGGGATTTATTGTGTGTGTTTAATTTACATGTGGACTCAGGTTTTGCGTCTTACTAGAGAATCATAAACTACTATTTAAAGAAACTCGGAGAATGAGGTGCAATGTTTTACAACACGTAGTGGGAGCCATCACAGATATGCTGTTCATCTTTATTATTGCTTCACAGAACCAGAGGGCGGACTCATTTCTCTGTGCTTTGCAAGAATTTTCAATAACATCAGGAATGTAAAAACAAATTTCATATGAGCCTGGAACATCATTAGCTATTTACAGGAGTTTGTTGTAAATAGATATTACTGGAAGCCTTTAAAAAAACTGATGGATGGCTGCAGTGCCTAAGAAAATTGAAAGTGTTCATTTTTACACAGTTGTGCTGATAAAAAGCACAGCCATGAACCTACACACACAAACACTTCTTAGCACTTTAATGCAGTATTAAATAAAGAAGTTTCAGATGACAGTTGCATCAGGGTACATAAGAAATAGAAGATAGAAGAGAAAGAGTAGGAGGTGCTTTTAAAAATAACAACAACAACAACAACAAAAACTGCAACCAGATGCTGCCAAATGTGTTAAAAGAACAGCTGAAGCTTCATCTTTTGCAGCATATTTGTACATATATATTGTTCAGACTCTACTTGCCTATCTGGTGCAAATGTCTTCTCCAGTCCAATCCCATCAAAGACTTTAATGAAAGATCAGAAGATGTGTAAAGTGAAATATTTTTACTTAATAACTTTTAAATAGGTTGAAATACACCTTCTTATTATGCATACTTTATTTATGGTTAGATGGACAGCACTTACAGAATGCCGCAAGTACATAATTACAAGAGTTTCACTTTCACAGTTTTTCTTCAGAAGTAATATTAAAGGAATCCCTGGAGGCTGACGTGACTGAAAATCTGCACCATGTAAGCTACCAAGAGCCAGGTCAGGCTGCACTGAGCTCACCTGGGAAAAAAAAAGTGTAGACTGAAAGAACAAAAAGGAGAAAATGTGAAATATTTCTCATGATTTTGGGTTAGTTGGTTAGTTGGTTTCTGGGTGACAGGAAGATGGAACAGGAGCTGATTCAGGCCTTTGCGCTAAGAAAGACGTTGCTTCAGTTCTTCATGATCTTAACAAACAATACTAGAAAATACTTTGATAACTTTTATGGTCTTGATCAACTCTCCCTCATTACGAGCAAAACGTTCAGATCAACAGACAGACTTTGGGTTTGGTGGTTTTGCTTGTCGGGATGCTTTTCAATTCCATTCAATTTATTGATACGTCAGTTCTCAGCAAATCATAGAAAAAAAAAAAAAACGTTTTTCTAATTATATTCTAAAAATGCATCAGACTATAATTATGGTCTACTAGATAAAACTATTGTTGCATTTGCTGAAAGCATTTTAACAAATGCTGAAATCCTTTTCACAGGAAGAACTTTCACCATCTCTCTCTGTGTTATTTTGCCTCTGGCAGCACCCCCTACCCCCAGCCAAATAATAATAATAATAATAATAATAATAATAATAATAATAATAATAATAATAATAATAATAATAATAATGTTATACGCAAGCAACAACAAATTTAGTTAGATCTTAACAGACAATCTTGTAAACAAGCACAATTGGAGGTGAACTATTCTGAGTCATTCAAAAAGTTACATTTCTATCCCACAAAGCAAACAACTACACTACTCCACGCTATGCAGCTGTCAGGTTTCATGATGATCTTTGGCTAAGCTGTGGTGTCTAACTAGCTGCATCACTGACCTCCTTAATGCCACTCTATGGAGTGGCTGCAATCGATCAGCAGTCTAAGCGCCAAACAATGCTTTCTTTTAAAAAAAATAAAGAAAGACTTATTTACTTAGTTTTCTTCTTTTTTCATCTCCCGAGATATGATTTGGTGTAACAGAGCCTCTTAAGCTCCACAGAGCTTAAGGGTGCAGAATTGCTTTCTGTAAAAGCAATCCTGCACCCAAAAGGTGTTTACACTTAGGCTGAATTATGCCGTCTTTGATGTGAGTCTATCCACATAATCAATTAACATACAGCATACCTCTGGGAACATTTAAAGCTACATTCATGAACCAAAATAAAAGCAGACGACGTGACTGCGCTGAGCTAAATGACTGCGTTAAACAGCTTTACGTCTCAGAAATGACTAATGACAAATCTGGAGACACTTAGAGGTTTTACTGGCTCAATTTATTTCAACTGAGCTATTTGGAAAATAAAATATATTGATCTATTGTATAAAAGTAAACAAAACAAAACAAAAAAAGCAAAGAAAAACCCTTAACATGATGAAGTAAGCAGTTCGTCTATGTATTTAAAGTTGGTTCGGTATGCATATCCTTCACAAAGATGAATTCCCCATGTTGCAAACTTCGACCCTTGTGTGTCAGCACAACTCACGAAACCCACTCTTCCACCTTTGTGCCTTCCTCCTGCAGGCAGCACATACATCCTCATGCCCTCTGTGGCACAGGGTCCGGGCTGCAGCACCGAGCTTTAAACTGAAACAATAGATTATTGTCACCTCTGCCATGTTATAGCCAAAAGTGAAAAGCTCCTTCTGAAAGGACAATAGGGTATGAATTGATTTATGAGGGTTTAGGGGCCATAATGTGCTGTAGTAACAAGGAACCAATGGCCTAGAAAAATGCTAACAGCAGTGCTTTATCTCCTAAGCTTTTGTCTCATCCAGAGTTTTATACACTCCTTCTCAGAGAGAGGGTTAGTGCTGATGGAAATGTGCTCCCACCAAGCTGCTTCACTGAAGTTTAAGAAGAACTTAAATTTCAAGTGGGTTCTTATGAGATATGAATATTAATTCATTTATGGCCGCTCACCTCCAGTCACAGATCCTGATCGCAGGTGCAGCAGCAAGAACACGTCAGTCCAGAGCAAGTCACGAAACTCTGCAGTTAATAATGTTTAACATCCTCCAATCATTTGCTATTGGACCAGTTCCAGTTATTACTTCCCCTAGTGAAGATGCACAATGCGCCTCAGGTAGAAACCCTTGAGTTTGTAAAGTCAGACATCGTGTTGGCGGCCAATCCATTGAATATTAGGCTTATGATTTTCTTCATCAACAGGTCTACTTTGACACAAATATGCTTCCCCCTGAATTAATATTTGGAGGGTCTAGTTAAAGTCACCACCACACCGGATCCAGGACAACCTATTTGGGTTGTTCAACCTGTGTCGGTGAGCTTGATTACCGGTTTTGTTGATTCCATAAGTCACTCTACCTTTATTCTTCGTTCATCGGTTTTTTTCAAAAGCCAGTGTGCTCAGGTGTTTTTGATAGTGTGGACAAAAATCTGTATGATAACAGATCAGGCTGAGACTCTGGCAAATGGCAAAGAGCAAAGCCTTATTTCGTCTGCAGACGGAGAACAAACACAGCAGCGAGCTGCACTGAGTTGTGATTTGGAGCTGCAAACCCTCACAATATATAGAAATCATGTTACACAATGTAGTCATTCCAGTTTCAGTTGAACAATATACAAGCCACATAACCACACTGGAGGGTCAATTAACTTCTTGGATGATAAACATCTTCTTGTTCAAATATGTGAGTTTCCAAAAATCAGGTTTACTAATGGAACAATTTTGCATAACAAGACCATTGTCAGACCAGAATATCCAGCAGGTACACCAATTTCTTAAAACTCTGAGCTGGTGATTTTCCATAGAGAAATTTCTTAAGACGCAAGGCTTATTCCATCACACTATATCTATCTAAACTATCTGTTCTTTTCTGTTAAATGCTGGTATGCTGTGGTATGTATGGTGAAGCATTGTCGATATCAGCCTGCTGCAATTGCTGCAGGGAGAGGTCAACAGGAAACCTTATCTAACTGGTTCTGCAGAGACTCTCTAGCCTCCATACTCTAACAGGTTGAACAAAACTAATGTGGTTAAATAAGTAAAAGAATTAAATAAAATTATTAAGAGACATAATAAACCATTTTTACTTAACAGTCTTCTCGTTTCGCAGCAGCTTGGTGATGGCGCTATATTGCTATTTGTTTATTACCCCGCCCTGAGCAGAACGTATTTGGATCATTGCACATGGCTTGTGGTGGTCAGTGGTTTTGTAGACCTATTCGCAACAGGTGTAGGCTGCACATACAGTCTACACCAGATGAACCTAATTGAACTGAGTCTGTGAATTTCGAAGGTGAAACTGCCTGGGGATTCTGCACTTTTCCAGCCTGTCATATATTTTCTTCTGTGCAGAGTGGCAATAATGACTTCTCAAGTCCGTGTTTAATTACCTTATTACACTATGTGTGAAAACCTCCCGTTCAAATTAAATCTGTAGTCATAGCAACCGATAATTCATCATTATAATGGAGTCATGAAAGCTTGAACGCTGAAACGCTGGCCCACGACCAAGCTTATTTAAAGACGCCGGGTTAAAAAAAAGCTTTTTGGACAGAGTTTATCAAGACTGACAATATTAATACAGAATTACCACTTTAAATTCCAACTTATCACTTCCTATTTGATTGTAGGGAGCTACACACATGCAAGAACCATTTTGATCCAATATAATTTTGAAAAATATCATAGTTGAAAGAGCATGTTATTGAAATTTAAAATGATTTGCATTTATTTTTAATTAAACAAACTGCCTTTGATATGTCTGATTTGCAGTACATCCTGTATTATTTCATATGTTATCCATTTATGAAAAAAAAAACAACAAACAGTTGAATTTAAGCCCTTATGGCCAATGCTTGTAAAAAATGTAAGGCTACATTGTAGATAAAGGTCATGCAGGCTTCTTTTTTCTGTTCTTCGTGGTTTTATTTAGTCTTATTTTTGATCAGACTCAGCCTGAGTGGATACACATCAAACATGGCTTCAACTGATAGTTGAGGGTTAGTGACATTAAAAGCAAAACATCAAATATCACTCAACATTTAAAACCTATGCTCTGTATAAGGAACCTTGCAACCAGCCAGCAAATACTCAGACTACTGACATTCAAATCTGACCAGAAACAGTGTCTCCAGGTATTTGCAGACCTTGTTTGCATGCTGGAGAGACAATTCACTAAACAAAGCTGTAAGACAGTTGAACGTCTTGAACTCCTGCATGAACAAGCATTTTTTTACACGAACATGACTGTGCATCTAAAACAGTTTTCTTCTAATCATTTTACGTTGACATTTTGTGCATCGACGAAACTATATAACAAAATCCAAGGTGCAGCTCATGCAAGCATAGCAGTTTGGTGGATCAAAAACTGTCCTGATGAAAGAGTCCAGCGTGCAAGAAATCAGAAACTGATCAAAAAATGTTTGATCAGGATCAAATCTGTTTATGGACACAGTAAAAGCTGAATTAAACACGTACAAAATACAGTTTTACATACATTATAATTTAGGAAACATTTAACTCAATATTAGAGACTCTTTCATTCACCACACGTAAAATAAAATTTAGAAAATGTAGATATCTTAGCAGTTTATTAGCGAAACTTTTTAGGAAGGGTCATTATTAATCAATGATTGAGTGAGAAATCACGTTTATGCAGTATGGAGTACAAAAAATGTGTTAGTATGAACCAGAAGAAAACTCGACTTCACATCATAGTTTGACACCTTGAAATTTGGCTAAGAATCTTTTACCTTGCTTTATAACTATATATATATATAACTATATATAACTATATATATATATATATATATATATATATATATATATATATATACTTAAAGTTGATTTTGCATAACACATCCATTGTATACTAAAAAAAAAGATCCTCCAACAGTGTGGCATCAAGTCAAAATTGATGGTTGATCCTAATCCCAGATGGTGACTTTGCAAAATAAGCTGTAAAAGCACTTTGGATTTTTTTTTATACAACAATAAACTGATAACTGATAAACGATTGCTAATATAAGTGCAGGTTCAGCCTACACATTTTTTTTTTAAAGTGTATTTGATGACAGGATTATTTTTTTCATTTTTATAGCTTAATGACCAAAACATTTTTTTCTTTCTATTGACGACCCCAGTCTGGCCAATAAAGGGCTGCATGTGGCCCAGCAGCAGTAAAATGAGCAGGTGTGGCTCAGAAAATACCATAACTGGCAAAAGAGAAACACAGGATAATTCATTCACACACAGTCAACATAAATGGATTCAGAGGTCAAAATTAATATTAAAGTACATATGAGCATCATCAATTATACCATAAATGATAAAATCTGCTCGGTACCACAGCCTGATAGCAATACTAATAATGTTCTGTGATTTATCACTTGGCTGAGTTACCATGGATATATTCACTTTAATAGATGTATTAGAGGTATATAAGAAGGCACTGGCGTTACGTCTTCCTCCAAATATCAGACAGTGAATAAATCAGACCATACATTTAATACATGCTAATGAATCTGAAGCTGCAACAAGCTCTAATTGCTAAAATAAAATAAAAAAAAATAAAAAAATAAACTCCAAATTGAGGATTAAAAAGCAGAGATTTCTTCATTTTATTGTTAAAACACTTTAATCCAAAATCTTACTGAATGTCATTCTATTGTGGTGGATTTTTATTCAATGCCAATTGTTTGTTTTGGATAAGCCTCCAACACTCGCACCTCAAAATGTGCTATTTAGATGATGACAGCCTGTCAAACACGTTGTCTGCACGTAGCAAGAAATAGAAAATGTGGCAGCTGTTCTTTGAAAAGGTACCGCGGCAGTGGAAAGGAAAATATGTAAAATAAATTTAAAACACATTCAACTCCTTTTATCTGGGTGCCAATTTTTGAATCAGTCATGCTTTGTGGGAAATTCTTCTCTCCCGGAGTGTCATAAACTAGAATGACATACAGAGGAAGCAATGAAATATCCGACATTTTCCTGAGTGATCTGAATTTTAAAGTGTATCGACTGCCTTCTGTCTGATAGCTGGCATGTCGGTGTGTGTATCTGTGTTGTTATATGAACATTGATTAGCTGGCTGTTTGTGTGTAACGATGTGCAGCACCTGGCCTCAGAGTTGCCAGGAGTTTTATTCACCCTGCCAGTTTCTGACGTTTGTGGAGGACCACAGCTCTGCTGTAAAAGTCAAAGTCTATTTAAGGAAAGTATCCCATGGCCCAGTGTGATAAAATGTGCTAGTTTAAACCATCTGCAAGTTGTGAACTTTACATGGAACCGCTTTAATGATCTGGTCCGATTTGAAAACATGGTACGTTCCATAAACATACTGAAACATGGATCCTTTAAAATAAATTGTTAGTAAATTTCTGGTGATCCAGTCAACCAAAATTGTGAAAAATAAAATGAATGTAAAATGACTCTTATGTCAAATATATGTTGGGGAATAGAATAATTTCTTACCAGCTCAAATGTACGGCAAAGAAATTCCTTCAGTCCATAAAAAAATAAAAATAAATTTAAACTTTCCAGGTTAAATTGTTATTTTTGTTTTTGTTTTTTTCAATTATTTTTCAAGGAACCACTATCTTTTGTTTAAGCTTTAATCGATAATTCAATCTGTTTTGTTGTTTAAAAATATTTTTGTATCTGCCTGTGCGTCACAGATCATATAAAAATAAGACACAAGTCAAGTACATGGGAACAATTGTAGATGTTGTCAGAAGAAAACAGGGTACTGGGGGAAAATCACCCACCACCTCCCACACTCAGGTCTTGGATCCTTACAGCAAAATCTTGTTTTTGTCTTTAACTCAGACAAAAATAGAAAAACTAGAACAAAATTTGAAAAAAGGGATCAGCAGAATTACTTTTATTTTTCACCGTTATTCAGAGGTTTTACTTCAAAGAGATATTTCATCTAGAAAACCATCCTGATGAGTCGCCAATTCAAAACAAAAACGGATTCGGACAAATAAAGAAAACAAAACCTTTCTTGACTCCTATGCAAAATGAATTCCCTCCAAAATAATGACAAAGTTTAACAAAAGAGAGGAAAAAAACAGGCACTGGCTGGTGAATTAATCCAAATGAAGGATCACAAACCTTCCTACCTGTTGGTAAAAGGGAATGATGAGCCAAATTGTGTTTCTGAACTCCCTCTTCAGATACTCCATATTTCCTGTCAAAACTCTGAATTTGTTGTCAAAAGGGAAATGTGTAAATTCTTCTTGCTTTAAAACAAAGCATGGATGAGGCCAAATTTCAAACTCATAAACCCACACAGACGTGTAAACTCTGCTCTCTCGTTTACAAGTAAGCCTGTGTCAGCCGGCTAAATCATCCAGGCATGATGGAGATGGAATTTGTGTGGGGAGACGAGATATTTCTCCTCTATTTTCGGCAGCTTCCTAACAAGCATCCTCAGACGGTGCTGTAGGGGAGCAGGATAACTGCTGAGCCTGGCACGACACAATGCCCAGAACAGTGCAGCCAGCAGGGCTAACAACCATCAGCAGCCCAACCAGCTGCTGCTGAGTGCCCCAGTCCAGGCGCCAACACCCCTGGGAGGACGGCGATCAATAAAACCCACTGTCCTGGAAGACGTGTGGAAAAGAAATGTGTCGAGGCAAAACAGGCTCATTTAAAGCTAAACTGTGTTATCAGTGGGGTTAGAGGAGCATGCTGAATATCTCTCCAGAGAGCAGGGAAGGAGGGGATATTACATTCACAGTAAGAGGCTTTTGTATGGACTCCAATTAGGAAGGTCAGCATAATTGGCCAAATGAGGATTTTTATTTTTTTTTTAACCCAAAGTTGTTCTCCATGTGCACAGACATGTGTCTGCACCCTATGAAGAGTAGAGAAGAAGATGAAGTAAAAAAATAAAATGGCTGCAATAAGATAATAATAACATGCTATTATTATTAATAATATAATTATGTCATAATTAAAAACAATCATTTAAATAAAACATTTCCAGAATAAAAAAAAAAAAAAGATTTGTGTTTCTGTTATCGATTTAGCTAAAGAGACTTTCCTGTCTATGTCACATGAAGATGTGAAGGCAGCCATGTTGGACTATTGCAGAGTCTGAAAACATCCATCCATTTGCTGTTCACCTTTGTCCCTAATCTGGTCAGGAGGGTTGCTGGTTCCAATCTCCAAGCTGCGTTCCGGGTGAGAGGCGGGCTCACCCTGGACAGGTCGCCAGTCTGTCGCAGGGCAACACAGACACACACACTCACACCTAGGGAGAATTTAGAGAGCCCAATTAACCTGACAATCATGTTTTTGGACTGTGGGAGGAAGCCGGAGAACCAGGAGAGAACCCACCATGCACAGGGAGAACATGCAAACTCCATGCAGAAAGACCCCGGGCCGGGAATCGAACCCAGGACCTTCTGGCTGCAAGGCAACAGCTCTACCAACTGCGCCACTGTGCAGCCCGTCTGAAAACATAAAAATAAGAAAAGATGTTGCTTGTTCACTGGCCTGGCAATGATTGCTTAAAAATGCATTTTTACATTTTACAACCCATTTTTACACAAAAGTTTAAATTGGTGGGTTCAACATTTGATGTAGTGTAATCTATCAGACAGTGCTCTGCCTAGTAAATCTACTTTGCAGATTAATCAGGACAAACATTTTCAGTTTCAGGTTTGTTTGATATATTTGACTTTGACAATCTAATTACTGCAGTTTGCATTCACCTGCATGTAGATGGTTTTCATGGAAGTCAATCTCATATATAAAATATATGCACATCTGCAAACTCAACCAAAATTCTCTGGATATGTACTTATCTCTGAAAGGAAGTGCATAAATTGCTGTTACTTTGTAAATCAAGCAAATTGACTTTTATACATGACTTTTTGAGTCAGGCAGCCAGCTGGAACAAATCCAGAGGAGCGGAGCGTCCCGTGAGTTTTGATAACGATAAGAGGACACATATGGTTCACTTTGGGGTGGAGTTGTTATGTTTGCGAGAGTGTGTGCTGAAAACTCTGCATGTGAGATCCAGAACGCGCGGCACGTCTGGCAGACCACAGACCTTTTGCTGTCATCCTCTGTTGAGGAGGTGCGACTGAGGTGACATTCACGTCCCCGGTAATTATCAGGACTATGATGTGGGAACATTAATGATGTATGAGGGCCCAGCAAGGGGCGAGAGCCTTGGCTTCACGGCACCTCATTACTAAGAGATACTAGCATGAGGAAGACCGCCCTGCCACGCTCAGCTCAAACTTACTCCCATTTATTTTTGCCCGTTTCTTCTTTATTGCTTGTTTTCCTGTCATCACGCAACAAATCACCAGTCAAACTCTTTGAATTAATCCCAACACAGTTCTTCTGCTGGAGAAGTCGGGTGTGTAATGCACCTGTCGTGTAGAAGGAACTGATAATGTTAACCTGTTTAAAGAGCTGAAGACGCAGAGTCAAAGTAAGGACAAACAGCAGACCTCGCTTCGCCCTCCAGAAACTAAAATGGACAAGATGTCTGATTATCCCTAATTAAAAATGATTAAGCACCTACTTGGAGCAGTCAATGAGCATTGACTTCAGGGAATGCTGATGCGGGTGAATGTGGCCTTGCTTTGGGTTGATTCCAGCAAACCTTCAAAATTCTCATTTCAAATCAGACGGTGCTCATTGACAATATTTAAATCATTAAACCTTTTTTCCTGTAGGGGGGGGATTATGGATCTCTGGGCTCGTGGTGTTCTCCGCTTCATGCATGCTGAACAGAGGGAATGGGAAATGGAGGCAATGAGTGTGAAAACTCAGAATGGGTTTCAAATAGATGCAAAGGATAAAGATGGTTACACCTGATAATCGATCAAAATGAGAAAAAAATTCAGAAAGACAGAAAGGCTAATGTGTTTATTTCATTATGCAAGACAAAAGATTACATCACGTTTGACTAACAAGCTGGTCCGTTCTGGCGGGGGTTTCTTTTTATGTTTTATGAGACGCACCAGATCTGGAGGAGACGTCATCTGGCTCGTCTGGCAGGAACAATCCAGATGGCAAACGCATGACTTCCTGTCCAATCAGGTGTGGTATCCGTGGAAACAGCAGAAGCGACCAACGCCTTGCACGGCGCTGCGTCTCACAACACTCTTCGCAAACAATGAGACAGCGGAAAAACCTGGCTCTCGTAAAGCTTGTTAGCTGGGTTTAGAACAGCACATCTCATTGCAAACATGTCGCCAAACCCAAATTCCCATTACATCCTGGAGGCTTTACATAATTTCATAAGAATCCTGGGGGTTATTCCCTGCTGGGATCCAACGATATTTGACTAGGATTCAATTTCCTTCGGAAGACAACATTAATCAAGTAAAAAAATACAACAGTAACACTCATAGGACCAAAAGCAGACAGTTTTTCAGGTAATACAATCCTATCTGTTTCACTGAGAGGCGTCTTTGAGTAAAAGCTGCTTAACAGCATCTTATATATCAGCTCAATACGTATGAATAGTGAAACTGGTGTGACACAATTTGACAAATACTGTCCTCTGATCTATAAATCTAGAAAAATCTATAAATCTATAGATATTCCAAATATATTTTTAAAAAAAATATGTATAAGATTAACTTCCATGCATTAAAATATAACACAATATGATCCGAGAGACATAACAAAAGACAAAACAAAACATGTCTTAGCACACTCTTTCATGGTTTTAATTTAAAGAGACAGAACAACAGCCATTCATTAAAAAAAAGAAAAGATTTTAATGAGTGAGTATTTGACCTCTAACAACAAATCACAATGTTTGCTCTTAAATATGAAACAATTTATACAATTTATACACTATGTGTACAGAACTCACCAGTCCTCAGAGATTTGCTCCTTTCCTATATCTGAACCAATCACCTTCAAGGCCAAAAAACTCATAGGGGACGTCATGGACAATATAGTGATTGCGAGGCAGGTTGGGAAAAAGTTGACAACTCTTGCTACAATAATTCAGAGATGGAGGAAACATAAAATAACCTACAATTATCCTTAAGGGGGTGATGATGAGAAAAGGTCAGGAATTGGTCCAAAAAATACGCAAGAACCTTGTTATTAATGAGATAGATGAAACCAATAACAAATAACACCACAACATTAAATATGTAATCGTGGACTGATGTTCAGAGATTGCTTTTGTATTTTTAATGGAACATGCTAAATCTATGAAAGACTAAACACTTGCTGTTCACGTTGTATATGTCAGGTATCAGCCACTGGAAAAGCCGTAAAGCTCTGCTTCCGAAAGTTAATCAGAGATGGAGGAAGTTAATCTGTTCAGCCTCTCCTTGACAGCAATTCTGCATGCCAAAACTGCCTAACAGGCCATGTTAGAAAAGAGGAACAATCATATTTCAGTATTATCATTACTTTATCGACAAGTCACTAGATAGAAACAGAAGTCTCACATTGTGCTCTGTGCACATCTAGAGATGCTTTGGATGATTCTTTTTTTTTTTGCAAAGTAACTCAAGATCAGTGCATGAAAAGTGCCTTGAAACACTTTTCATTCAGTCTAAATTATTATTTTTTTTTTTACATCTGTATCCGTGGTGCTCAAAGTCGGTACTGGAGGTCCGGCATCCTGCATGTGTTAGTTCTCTCCCTGGTGGCAGTAGCTGCTGCTGCTGCTCAGCATGTCAATGTTCTTCTTAGGCCTTCTAACGAGCCATAATTTGATCCAGGCGCGTTAAACCAGGAAGAGAACTAAAACATGCAGGATGCCGGCCCTCCAGGACCCACTTTGGGCACCACTGATTTATATGCTGTGATCTACAGCAGTCCATTGTATCCCTGGCTCTATGTTTAAGATCGTTGCTGGAAGGTAATGCTGAACAGACTTTCAAGATGGATAGGTATATACCTCCATGCATCTCTCCATCATTTCTGGACCAGCTTCTCTGTAGCTGGTGCAGAAAAGCCTCCCAACGTCACAATGAGCATCACAGTGTTGCATGGTATTCAGGACAATGGGAAGTCATAGTTTTCTATTGCACACTGCATTTTAAAAGTTCAGATTTGGGTCTCATCCAGCCAGAGCACCTTCTACAAAATGTTTGTTCTGTTCCTTATATAACTGATTGCAACCTGAAAACGATGCCTCTTATGGTTTTCTTTCAACAGTGGCTTTCACAACACTGCGCTTTCATCGGGGCCACGTTTCTGGAGTTGACAACTAATTTCCTGTCAAAATATTGTCTCACTTTAGCTGTAGGCACAGTGATTCACCGGTAGCTGCACTCTGCAACTCACACAATAAATATGAGGAAAATACAAAAAAAAAACTCCCCAAAAAACCAAAACAAAAAACCAATTTTTTTTCCTATATTAAGATTCAGGGACTCACTCTACTGGTAAACCACATTTTAGACAGTTGCAACACTCTGGGGGTCTGCACAGTGTTGCATCATCTCATGGGTTGTCTTATTTCTTACTTCTCTCACATCAGAAATGCATTTTTTTCACACTGTAAAAAAATAAAAATCTGATGACACTGCACCGTAAAAAGTGTAGATTGACAGCTCACATACAGACAGGTAGGAGCAGGCCTGCGCAGCAACTTCTGAGATCAAAATAGGATTGTAAGAATCTCTATTGTGTGTGACTGCTGGTTCCTTCCCGTAGAGTTTGAGTTATTAGAGCTGAGTGCCTCCAGGATACGAATCTCTATGTCAGTACAAGTTATCATATAAAGAAATAATTTAAAGTTAAAGCCTTCATGAAGAAGGTCGGATCTTTATATATCTTCTGTTCTGTTATGTCGTGAATTTGAGCCTGTATGTATTGTTTTGTTCGAGGTTTTCTCTGAACACGTCTCCCATTTACATTCATCTGGGTTACACATGAGTAATCTTTAGTGTAATGAGCAGCCAAACAACAGGTTACAGCAGACAATAAATTTATCCTTTTGGTAATTGCTTTACTTCCTTTCCCTTGGTGACTTTCAGAGTTTTTCCTGCTTTTAAAGAAAGAATTCTGCAGAATACCAATCGCTTCTTTGTGCTAACATCCATTGTTCCTGTACAGCTGAACATATGCTGGAATCAAATTTTCCTTTAAGAGAGCATTAAACGGAGAAAATCAAAGTCCCTGACAAAATTGCACAGGTTGAATTTTAAGGAAAAGAACAGCTAAAATATCTACAGAGCCTACTCAGAAAAAGCTTCATCAAATGAACAAGTAACAATCAGAGTACCAATGTCTATAACATTCATATTTGTTCTGATTCTTCCCTTAAGTTCTCCATGGTGAAAACACTCCGTAAATATATATTTACAAGCAAAAGAGTTTTATTTATTCCCCTTATTATATGTATTTAAATGTCTTTACTGAGAGCAAAGCAGAACCAATGCCAAATTCCTTGTTTGTGTTCATAAACCAAGCAAAGAAAGCTGATGGAAAACTGGAAACCAAGTATCAATTTCGGTCGAGTTAAAAACAATCCATTACATTGCTGTAATCTCAATAAAATACACTAAACTATGTTGTTGTTACATGAGAAAGTTCAGGGCATATTAACAGATTTGCGAAGCACGGAAAACGTCTCAACAGCAGCGATTTCCCTCAGATTAGGGATTTCTCTTTATATTTATGTTCTTTACCATTTTCCCATGGAGATAACTAGTGCAGGGCTGTCTTATACAATATATATATATATATATATATTGTATATATATATATATATATATCAGCAAGTATCCCAGTGTGAAACAGACAAAAACCAAAATGAAAACAGTGGGCTTCTACATCCAATTATAACAAAAACAGCCTCATGAGTTCTGGTCCTAACCTTTGCGTCATGCGAGAATTTTCATAGAGAAAAAAAAAATGTTTCTTTAATGAAGGAAATTGTGGAAATTTGCTTGCTCTGTATTACTCAGTAGCATCTTGCAAATGGAACCACTCTAAAATCCCCCTGCAGTAAATAATGTGCGGCTGAATGTTTCCTGGTGAAATTTCAGAGAGTGAAATGAAAATCACCAAGACACAACCGTGAAAAAGAGAGAAGATTAAACCAAATGAGTTTTATTCCACAGCTTCTCTTAATTTGATCTGTGTAGGCAGTAGTTGGAGGCTGCTGGTGAGTCTGGTGCTAATATCAATTAGCATGCAATATCAATTAGCCACCAATCTCACAGCGCATTAATGGGGATAATGAGTTGACCCCTAATGCCACCCCGTTCACTTTACTTTAGTGGATGCTTCTTGAGGAAAGATTGAATGTGCGTATGAAAAACTAAGGCTGTTTGTAAAAACAGCAGGGTGAAGAACTTTTAATTATTTAAATATATTCTCCAGGGGTGAGAGTTTTTAAAAGAAAGCTTCCACAACAGTGCTGCGAAACGGGAAGACCGTCGCTACACTTTTATCCCGAGGTCTTTACTGGAGGAGGCCTGTGCCCCGCTGCGACGGGTCCATGAATGCTCCATGTTCTGCGTCCTGTGAATTAAAATGCTCTGGGGAACCCGCAGAGGTGGGTCGTAACAAGCTACCTTCAACTTACTTTTATTTAATACTTTAGAAACTTTTTATTTAAAAAATTATTTCTATAAGTTGCCCCTACATTTTCCTCTCTTACTAGACTAAAATTTCTCTGCCAACCTTCAGTGACATTGCTGATCAAAGAACAAGCCTGTTTTACAAAAACCTCAAACCTCAAAAAGCTTTATGTGAAAGTGAGTCTTCTTGTCTGAACCATTTGAAGATCAAGTGACTATACAGAAGACTACATATTGTGACTTGAAGTTCTTTGCCCAGTTGCAACAGATGCATTAAGTATTAACTATGATCAAACAATCACTAATTCACGAGAAGCTTTTTAACAATCACTTTCCTATTTCTTGGATGGCTACTTTTTGTTGAGTAAAAAGATGTTGAAGTACTGCTGCTCTTACCTGAGTACAAATTTTACCCCAAAGGCAAACGAAACAACGGTTCAGTCAGAGTTTAAGGAACAGCAGAAATACCTTATCCTTAAATGATTTGGCAGAAAACAGTCAATTTTCTTTTGTTTTGTCACCCAGCGACATTTCCAAACATTGAAAATAACGGTTTCATGTGAAGACTGACAGATACCCTGTGAAGATCTATCATACAAGAGTGATTAACCTGACAGTTTTTAAAAAACAAATACTGTTACACTAAGTGATCAGATTAGTTTGTCTTCGTATGGTGCCTGTATTCATCAAGAAAGCCAAAAATACATCATAAACTGCACAATAAACAACACATTGGTGTTTTGTAAATGGCTGCTACTCCCACACCAGAGGAGCTTTTGCTTTATTCAATAAATATTTCCGAAGTATCAGGAGGTCCTAAAGGGAATTTTTAAAAATACTACCATGCAGGCTGAGTCATTTCAATGTTCCAATGACATTTAGGGTGTTAACTCGGACATATATATGTTTAATTGTTTAATTTTGATCACGAGATGAGAATGGCGCGGCTCACTGATATATACATTTCACACAGGGCATTTGTTCAGCTGGAAGAATCATCTATTATTTTCACTCATCCATGGTGTGTCGATTCATGTCATTACATACCTATGTGATTAAAATTTCTTCTCTCTGACACCATTATGCCACACCAGGCTGCCGCGAGCGTGAGATAGCAATCTGTTATCTATGTGTTAATGCCATACTTTCTCCTCTACAATCATCTGTTACTGCACGACATTCAAATCTCAGCAATTAACCTACTCTGTCACCTCACGCTGAGAGGGACTGCTGGACTGGAGCTCAACTTCAGGGGTGGCAAATTAATTCAAAGGGGCCAACAGGGTGGCGGTAAGCTTGAAAATGAAAGTCAACGTGTTTTACGCTATAGAGCATAGGCACACTGTCAGAAAGTCAGAGATTATCTGCTAACAAACTTGTTTTTCTTCAGTTCACATTTGATTTGCACTACAACGTGTGGGATCTTGCAGAACGTTTGCCATAATTCGTTACACTACAACTGCCTTTGTTTTCTTGCTTTACTTAAACTTTATGTCACACCAATACAAAGTAGTTGCTAAGAGAGATTTGAAAGGAAAACTGTACTTTACACAAATTTAAAGATGTGACAAATAATTTGCTTCAATTCAGTTTATTTATTCAGTGCCATTTCCCCCACAAGTGTAATCTCAACATGAAAAATTGTCGTTTCTGTTGAATCTCGTGTGCATCCCACGTAAACCTATTAACCAAGCAGTGAATGAAGTTCAGTTAATTATTCCAAGAAGTTACTATCAGATTAGACAGAAACCTTTTTAACAGATTAGCATCATAAACCGATCTTCACTGCATTGTTTGACAACTAGGATCAACTGGAACGTATGTATTATTCAATTGAATTAACTTTTTCTGCAAAGTGCCTTGAATGGGCATGTGTTGTGCATTGATGTCATGTAAATAAACTGAATTGAATTTTAGTATTGAAGCAAATTTAGTACTAAAATGCAAAATAAATAAATAAAATAAAATAACTAAAAGCAATGATGCAAGGTGTGTCACAAGCCAAAATTCACATGCAGGTTATTACCTTTCAAAAGCTTTTTTTTTTCTTTAGAGAACCAAAGGATAATTACAAAAGTACATCATCTTGCAAAGAAGAGAAGGTCTTTAATACAATTAACCTTTTTTCTTTAATTCAAGCCCTATCTCATCTTCAGGTTTGGTGAATTTCTGTGTAATCTTGCTACGTATAAGACAATAGAACAGAGCAGACTTACATTCCCACACCGTCAACTTTGCTCTTGGCTTGATAGAGAAACACTGTTGTGGCATTTTAGATGAGTTCCTCTGCAGAACTCGGATGTATTGACCTTTGTCTTTGGCCCAGCTGCCAGAAAAAGTGTTGCCATTTACCTATTCGGGAAACCAGAGCTGCTGTCATCTCAGCATTTCCCACTAATAGATTCAGGTGAAATGAGAATTTATCTGAGGTAAAGAAATCTGTCAGACCTGCTCCTTTAGACAGGAATATTGTGAGTGGGTTTGAAAGAAGCTTTGTTTTCCAAAACACACCTATAAATTCAGAGTGACGTAAATCGAAAATGCTTTTTCGACGTTTAAAATAATATATAACTCTTTGAATTTTGCCGCGACTTTTGCTCACTTGACTCATGTCTTTTAAAGAAGAGAAACAGACTGTCTCCCTGCTGCAGCAGACTGCTGTTCGCCTCTTTTTGCGGCGCTGCCTGCTGGAGAGGAGTCAGGAGGAGGCCGACACTCCTGCCTGGTCTCCATGCACCGTTTGAATTACATAATGTGGCTGAAACCCAATTGTCTCCAATCATCTCAGACCCCCATGCTATCCATCATTTTTATTAGTGCAGCAGTGAGAAGAGACTTTGTTATGTTTCTTAAAGAATCCATTTTAACATGACAAAGAAAGCCACTTAAACGTGTTCCAGCTCTGCCAGGTTACTTGAATCATGGAGCTACTGAGCCTCCATGCAGCTTGGCGTTTCTAAATCAGACACATAAGTCAAATACAAAGGATGATGCTGATTTAATTACAAAAAAAGTGTCTTTAAAGAACAAATCTCTGGGCAAAAAAAAAAATAAATAAAAAAATGCTATTGTGACGAGGGAACGTGTAAAACAGTTCTGGCAAAGATACTGAGGCAGAGCACAGGGATTTATGAAATTGAATTTCAATGCCACATTGAGCAGTTCATTGAGAGTGTGCCAAAAGTGAGAATCATATGAAGGATTGAGACGGATTGCTGCATAAATGAGCTGACAACAAGATGCCAGAGGCATTGCATCACTATTCAATTAGCATTTAAGAGTGCTGTGTGGAGAGTTTTTGTGTTGATTGTTTTTTGGGGTTTTTTTTGATCAAATATGGGCTCCGTTCACAGATTTCTCATCAGGGTCACTTTGAGGCTAACACTCACACCATTTATCTTCTCCGCTACGGACCCCTGCTGAAATGCTGGCTTAAGAGTGAGACAAGAAGAGCAATACTGTAGAACTACACTATCTGGGCCCTCGTTACAATTCGATCAGTTGTTAACTTTTTCTTTTTCTTTCAGGGCCCATCTGGATCTCCTGATAATGAAAACAATTTGGATTTCTACCCAGTGTACCTGGGTAGAAAACAAACCAAACTAACTTAGTGCTGTTGAGAATCCCTGACATCCTTGACTGTGATAATTGTGAAATATGAAAATGTGATGTCAACACATTAGCTGTGCTATTTCAATAAAAAGTGCAATAAAAGTTGCAGATGCTTTTCCTTTGCGAGGAGAGACTCCATTTGGCAGCAGTCTGCAGCTTTCTGTGTGTGAGCAATGAGCACATCAGCAGTGCTGAACTCCAGTCATTGGCTGGCTCCGTCTGAGCTGCAATTTCTCAACAAAGATGTCGGACAAAAAGAGTCTGATTACTGCCAAATTATCTTGGTTCCAATTTTTTGTCAGATTTTTTACATTTTGAAAGTCTCAAGTGGTCTAAAATTTGGAAGCATGTCTAGATAGGCAACAATGCCCCAAGGTGTGTAAGCTCTGTAAGATTTATTGTGAACTCAAGCAGCATGGATGCCATGATTAAGCATCTGAGATGCACCCGGGCGCTGATGATGAGCCAGAAAAAGGTTTTTCAAAGCCACCGAATCCACTCTGAGGTTACACAAGTTGTCTGTGAAGTCTGATGTTTAGGTTCAAATTTGACTGATTATCTCTGTACACGTGAATATTAATGTGCAAAAACACAAATGATTATTATTTCATTATACTAATAATGTTAGACTCAGATTTAAACAAGGTGATCTCGTTGACAACACACATAGTTAGTACAAACTTTATTTTAAAATTAACTGGAAAGTGTAACAGAGCAGGTTTAAAGGGACATAATTGAGATTAATCCAGGAATTGGAATATTATTTGATCTATTAAAGAAACTCAACACTGGCAGCACTAAACTAATGTCAAATCAACAGGTTTTTCTGAAAGCTCAAGATCTATGATATGCTTGATAAAGAAACAGTTGATGTGAACCTGTTAGTGTTTTATCTGACATTAAATTCTGATTGTTAT
Source organism: Gambusia affinis (assembly GCF_019740435.1). Classification (NCBI taxonomy): domain Eukaryota; kingdom Metazoa; phylum Chordata; class Actinopteri; order Cyprinodontiformes; family Poeciliidae; genus Gambusia; species Gambusia affinis. Next base: position 8,866,702 of record NC_057876.1, on the reverse strand, counting down.
GCTTCTCATGTTGAAAGTCTGTAACTACACTTATAATAGTTTTCAGCTTTTCACAGTTTTCTTGTTCTGATGGATTTCAACGTCCCATTTACAGAGCTAAAAATGTCAACTTTAGCATAATAGATCCCGTCCGTGGGACCAGTTCTTTTCTTTTACTTTTCTGTATAAAGGCTAATATTTGTGGGAACCCTTTTTTTTTTTTTTTTTTTAGTGTCATGGCGCATTAATCACTGGAGCTCTGATATGCCTTTGTTCTGATTGTGGAAAGGGTTCACCCAGGGCTGATAAATGCCTATGAGGTGCTGTTTGTGTCCCTCCTGGGCTGCAGGGTGACCAAGGAGTCAAATAACAAAAGAAAATCAACACAGAACAGGCCAGCTGAAGCCCTCCACAGAAACAAAAGCAGCAAAGAGCACACGGCTCCGTTCAGCCCCTACCTGCATGTGCTTTTCCCCACAATCAATTTGATTTTAGCTTTTTAATTATGGCAGGATGATGATGTATGCTTCGCTAATAAGACATGAATGGGAAATGAAAGGTCGGTGGGACCTAGATAAATGACTCCCATTATTTCGCCAATCGGATAGAAGCCCCTCTATATGTTCTAATTTGAATGATAATAAAATCCTGAATTGCTTTGTCCTAGCAGGCCAATTTCTCCATGATAAGCACAGCGGCAAGGTAACCTTGTCCAGACTCCCATTGCCTTCTTGGACTTGTAGTTGCATTAGGTTAGAAAACAAAAATCATGCAGAGATAAATTTAATAGAGCAGATTTTATTGCTGGTCCACGGAGGACACAACTAGGCTCCTTTGAACTTTTCACTTCGGCTTTAAAGTTCAATGTTCCTCTTGCAGGAAATTGTTCTAAATCAGCGTTGATACAGAAGTTTTGACCTGGTTCATGATTAAATAATGGCTCTGGGTGAAAGGACATTATGTAAGATGACAAACTGAACTGAACAAAGCATCTTTACATGCGTTTAAAAGTCTTAAATGAAATGTGTATTTTTAGTTTGCACATTGGCACAGAAGGATAGGGTGGCTTTGGGAGTATAAATAATAAATTCCATTGCCCTTGTCTAGGAATACGTTTGAAAAGCAATGAAATACGATGAAGTGTCTCATCCGGGTTGTCTGATATTTGTGGCAGTCACTTGTGAGATGACATCCACTGCTGTATAGGTTACCGATGGCACCGCACGACAAGTCTCTGTGGGTCTATAGAACAGGAAAGGCAAAGGCAAAACAAGTCGATCTGGGCCTGTAAGTGTGAAGCAGGTTCTGTTGGCGCTGCAGCTGACTGCGATGAAACACTGAGAACAGAGTGACAAAAACCTCAAATTACAGTAATGAGATATACAACACTGGCATGCTTTATTGTTTAGAATTAAACATGAGAAAGTTCAAATCTAAATCTATTCAGTTCAATTTTTTTTTTCATTACAAGCCTTCAATTTATGTTAAGTTTTAAGAACATCGAGATATTTTTTTTTTCCCCTGTGAAATCCTTTTTAGTTTTCTAACTTGCTAAAGTTGTCTGAAGGGATTGTGGATTAGAACAAAAATGAAGGCTTAACTCAATGGCAGCGTAACAACTTAACCCAAATCCTAACCCTCTCATTTAACCACAGTTTGACACAGGCGCATAAAAAAAAGTTCAGCATAGAATGACAAGACAATCTACTAAAATTGTAAAAAGAATAAACCATCAACTAGGACCAGGTGTGAAAAGCTGAGGACAGACAACCAAATTTTGCCTGCAGTTTCTTGTTGGGTAAAGTCTTCCCCAGTCTGTACTGGATTAGGATGGCCTGTATGGTTAATTGACACAAAACTGTTTTCTGTGTGTGAAGTCAAGACACAAATTTGCAAGTGTGGGAGAAGCCAGAACATAACCTTAGTTGCAGTCAATCTATACCTGCTTATCCTTGCAGGGCCATGATTAGGTGAAAGGGGGTGTACACTCTGGACAGGTCAATTACAGAGACCCACAGGTCTAACACCCATGTACACACATTCATAACTTAGGGCAAGTTAGAGACCAATTAGCCTAACTATTATTTTTGGACTTTGGGAGGAAGGTGGAATCCTCAGAAAGGACCAATGGATGTGAAGGGTGAACTCGCAGACTGCATGGATCAGGGCAGGATTTGAAAACTGGACCTTTGGGCAGCACTCCGGCGTTTTCAGATTGTTAGACCTGAATCTGGACACATTAGTGAACTAATTGCCAACCCAGCAGCAAGCGTGTGCTGCCCACCACAGCCAATGAAAAGCTGCACAGAAACAACGTTTTGTCTATTTTTGTTTACTTTTTCTTCCTGGTCACCAACTGAAATGTTTGTTAGTCCTTTAAAGCATCGCCCTCACAACAGTTGTGTGCATAATTTCTGCTTAATTTGGTTTGACATTACAGGGATCACAGATAATAAAGCTTTTCTGAAACTTCTTTTTTAGTGTACACTTCATAAATTTCAAAACTGTGGCAGTGGTGCTGTGTTTGCTTAACTTAAGAGGCGTGGAAATAAGAGGAAGCCAAAGAAAGGAAAGTGATGAGATGAAACATAGGCACAGAAAGTAAAATCAAGTCAATAAAAGTCTGAGTACAACAATAATGGTCTGTCTTTTTTCTTCTTTTCTTCTGATGTTGTCTTGCGTCTTTTAACTGCTTTCTGGGTCTTTGAACTGATAAAAGCCAAATAGTTAAATCAACTTTAACATGACTTGGTCAGGGCTTCATGGTCGGCTGGTTGTCATGGTTCCCTCACAGCAGAACGATCCTGCGTTTGAATTCTAATTAGGGTAGGCCTATATCCATGTTAAGTCGGTGTGCATGCGACTGTGCATGCCAAGGTTTTCTCTGGGTTTTCTGGCAATACTGCCACAGTCCAAAACCGCACGTTAGTTGCTCAGAAGAGCATGAGTGCAAAAAAGATTAATCTTTCACGTGTGTTTTTGTACTGCTTAATTACATGTCCAGTCAATGAGTTGTGGGTGGCCCCCTTCATTTACAAATGTGAAAATGGAGCCAGGGTTGATAAATCATGCTAAAGTTGGTAACTCATTTCAACTGAGCGTTAAATCAAAAGGTTATTTCACTATTTTTTAAGCAGTATGGAGCATTATATCAGCTTAGGTCAAGATCTAAAATACCTAGAGTAGTTTAGCTTGATCATTACTCTTCACTGAGTAGTACGGTAATTCTCAGACACAGTTTGACACTGATACAAAAATATAAACAAAATGCTTTTCTTGTATCATACAAAACATGAAAACTGCAATACATTGATGGGTCAAACCTGGACAGAAAACAGAAATGTTTCTGACTTTCCTCAAAAATATATATGTAAAAAAAGAATTTGATCTGTTCATGGTCTAGCGTCCCTCTTGACCAGTGGACTGAGCCCCAACGTGACCTGTAAGGAATAAGCAGGTATAGAAAAGACAAAGGTGGCTGGTAGAAAACTCACCAGCTTGTCATCAAAATGTGTCTCAGACTCGTCACTGTCCCTGCTCAATTTCTCCTAATATGTGAATTAAAGTGCTGAGCTGAGTATAAATTAGAATGGAAACAATGGGTCAGACCATGGATATTGCATTTCATGAGACTAAATGAAGAAATGAGTTTTTGTAATAAATTGCAATGATATGGTATTGTGGATTCATTTATTCTGATTTGGTCCAGTATTGTTCCACTTTATGAAATTAATTGAATTTTTTTGTGCGTGTGTGTGTGTGTTTTAGTAATCAGACAAACAAATTTATCAAGAATTGGCAAATGGTTCTGTATTCAGCCATGTGAAAATGGTGCGTGTGTGAAAATAAATAATGCATCCTAGGAGTTTGTGTCTGTGTGTTTCGGGTGGCCACCGTGTCTGTGGTTTTTTTTTTATAAATGATGAGCATCTTCATGACTGAAAGCTTGCAGAAACAAAATAAACTGACAGCAGCACCGACAAATGTTGAGAAAGAGGAATCGGACTAATTGTTTCGTCTGAACTGTCATGGTTTATAACCGGCTACCACAAGCACTATTATACAAATATTTTGCTTTCTTTTCAACTTGTTATAAATCCACATTGTGCCATCCTTACTGATTTTTCTCGTTTATGGATTCCTAATTTATTTGTACCATAATCATATGCATTAGACTACCGCGTAGTTTCCAGGAACTAGCACAGCTGGAATGTCATTTGATTGTGGAAAATTTTAAAAATCTGATTCAGTGTGAAGGGAATAGACGACTGTGCTCATCCAGCATCTTCTAAACAGGATTTTTGCTCTTCTACTGCAGCTTAACCCTAACCCATAAACACATATTTTGACTTTTAAATAATTGTTTGATTCTAGTTAGCATAGACATTAGTGCAATTTTTTTTATATCATACTAATTTCTGTACTTCCTCTGCTTTCCTCTTTCCTTTCCACTTTATTTTTAACTTATAACAAGTTAGGTTTGTGTTTCTGCTGGTGTGGATTGTTCATTGCAGATGATCCTGATGGTTACCATCTGCACAGCGTTCTGTGACAATTTGCATAACAGCCACAACAAATAAAGCACTGCAGTAACTTGGTCAACCTGGAGGGTGTGATGTAGTTGTAGAGTTTGCATGAGAGCAGAGTGGCCAACCCTATTTAAAATCCTCTCTTGACAAATGGGACGCATGTTATGTAAAAGCAACAGAAGCAGCTAAATTCCTGAAAGCTTCATGTATCCTCAAAAGAGTCAGCAAAGTATGATGGGGAGCACACTCCATTACCTTGCAAGGACAACAAAGACCATTATGCAGTTTTTGTCCAGTGTGAAAGAGGCTTAAAGCAATAAAGCTGACAGACTTTATTTTTACTATGACAGTATGAAAGATATTTCTAGTGACTATGAACCGCTCGAGTCGGTATGTTATTCTGGATAAAGGTGAAAACATTAAGCTGATTTAAAAATTAAAATTCAGTTTGTAAAGCTGTGATTCTCTCTCTTCAAATATCCTGGTTTTCACTGAAAACAGAGGAGTAAAAAATGGAATTTGTAATTTAATTCTGTCAACATAAACAATGAGGTTTTCATTACTGACCCCTGCTGAAGCTTAATGCCATGTCTGTTTTTGGTAAATGAGATTAAATGTTTTGTTATTATTATGTTTTCCTTCTTTCTTATTTTTACGCTTGGTATTTACCTCACTTAACAAATTCGGTGAATTTCAGATCCTGAAGTAAAGCAGTTCTGCTTTAGCATTCATGGAGCACACCGCCATTACAGGGCAAAGAAAAAAGGGAAAGGTGCTGTCAGAGACTTCAATGGATTTTTTTGGAACATATCAAAGCTCCGTTGCTCCGAGGACATGATACGATGCTATACCTGTTTTTATCTCAGAATGCTGCCCTGATGTTTTGTGAAGCCTGCCTACCACTAACACAGCCTTCAAACTATTATCTCTCTCCTTCCTCTGCTTCTTCTCCTCCTCTCCCACAAACATAAAAACACTGCAAGTCCCTGTCTCAGCAAAAAAATATTGCAAGAAATAATGATGATGGTACACAGGGAGTAGAAAGTTGTTAACAAAAAGAAGAAAAAAAAGCAAGCTTTGTAGTAAACTGCATAGTGTGGTTAAAAAGGCTGATTAAAAGAAAAAAATGATTCTCAACATACAAACGTGTATATGAGACGATATTACTAACTCAGCTAAAGAGAAGTGGAAGAGAAGGATGTTTTAATGAAGGTAAATTTAATCTGCGTAAAGTAGCGATTATGTAAATTCCTCTACACAACAATGGGATCATCAATGAGAGCAGGATGTTCATTAGCCTCAGCAAGCCTTAATATACGAATGTTTTAGAAAACGCACAGAGCAGATTCATAAGCTCACTCATGCATGATTTCTCTTTTAGCTGCTTCACTCTGTGGTTCAAATACATCAGATGGGATGTTGCATGGCATTTTCTCCTGAAAAATATCCTGGCTGCAAAAATATTTGCATTAAAATGCAAATTGATCTTTTTGAACAATGTTAGTGGAAAATGGTGAAAGAAACCAACAATCTACAATATAGTGTATGAGTTTGTTTACTAAAATGCAACAAAACAAAACAAAGTTTCATTTTGTTTTCAAAGATCATCTGATTTTTAACCTACGAACACAGAGATTAACATTTTTGGGGGCCTGCCATAGCAATTCATAGGACTAATAAATTGTTCTTCTGTCAAACGCCTTTTTAGTATTTCTTCTTTTCCAGTTACCGTTAATGTGGCTTGGCTGCGCGCCAGCCCACAAAAATGGTATCAAAATGTGCGATTTGTGCTATTACTTGTATTGGGTTGCGATGGCGACGTAAAAATCAAGAAACGAGCAAAACCACAAACCTGAGGCCAGCAGGTGTCAGTCAGTCAGTTATGGTAGATGTGAAATGTGGTCTGATGAACTCAATATGAGAAGATACAGACTGATAGGAGGAACCAAAGAGCTCTGTAAAGGTAAAGGCAAATCTTCTGAAGCTGGGATATAATTCATTCAATTTCACACATTTATCGCGGTAGAAGCCATTTGTTTGTTAAAATTTTATGAAATATATTTGTTCTATTTGATATTTGTTGTGAATGACGTAAAGTCACAAACGAACGAGGTAATTAGTCCAATATTTAGAAACTACAGCGGCTGTAAAGCGGCACAGCAAAGGTAAACAAAGGTAAAATAACCCGAACAGGTGATCAACTCAAAACCACTGGTACCTTTTTACTCTCTCTCTCTTTGTAGTTTAAGCACACCTGTTACCGTGGCAACCGCCTGCGCTCCGCAAGACGAGCAAAGATTACGTTAAAAACATAACATTCAGTCCGTTACGATATCAAGTTTCCAGGCTTGATATTTATCTCTCGATTATTAATCAGCGCTTCCCTGAACATAGCGATGGTTGATTGACTAGCTGTACTTGGCGCTAGAGTGGCTAACACGAGTAACAGTTTAGTCCAAAGCCTTTTCTGCTAAAATAAAATCTTTAGTGTGTGTCAGATACAGTACACATTGCATATTGATCTGTTTAGCTAACGTAAGACTGTGTAGCAGACAGGCTTCAAGGTGTAGAAGTTGTATCAGTGCTGCCATTATGCTGTACTTAGCTAACGGGAAGCGTGTGTTTGTGAGACGGCCGCGCTACACGTAGATTGGGCATCAGCCAAATAAAAGCGGCCCCTGTGGTAAGGTCCATTGACTGTACTTTAGCTAAACTTAGCATTGATGCTAATTTTTAGCATCAGAACGCTGGGTTCCAACCCAGCAGACCCCGTTTAAATTTCTTCAGAAATTTTCAAGTTTCTAAATAACATTTTTGTTATTTAACATGTTGTACAAATCAGGGGCAACTTTTCCCACAACAAAAGACAGAATCTGAACCTCTTGGAAGGATTATCTTATGTCCTTTGTGCAATTTTTGGTATTTGTTGCCAAACATTCCTTAGATTAAGAAGGCAATTTTATTTAATTTTTAATAAAATCAATAGGTTGTTGATTTCTTTAATTCAAACGTAGAAAGTCATTACTTGAAAGCTGCAATCTATATTCCCTCGAATTATATTTGATTAGCATCAAATGTTAAATCTAAGGAAATATGCTCAACATTTGGTGTGTGTATCTCAGATTTGAAATTTTCACCTGAAGACCGATCTCTTCTCAGGAGTTATGATGTATTTAAGCTGAGTTTTAACATGGCTTCTCTGTTTAGTAATAGTGTGAAGCTACTAGAAAGCAAAGACAAAGCTTTACTGAGCTGCAAACCGGTCTGACGGCTCGTCGGAAACTCAGATTGACCACATGTCTGAATCAACTTATCAGAGGTCATCTATACTCGTCCTGTCTTTACGATTCAGTCCAGTCTAGCGCCAATCTAATGAGACAGCTGACCCTGCTGGCAGACTGCATCTGACTCATCAGCAAACAGACTTTAATTCAGAAGTGAGACAGTAATTGGTTGACAAGGGAAATAAATCAATACTGACAATGCAGAAAATGTAAAGAAACTGGACTGTGAGACAAAGAAAATATTTTCATCTTCTGCTGCTGCGTTATCTCACACCCTGACCTCACTTTCTCTACCCAGCATTAGCTAGCAAGGGTGGTGCATCATCTATTTATCCATTGTCACAATGGATTCTGCTCCAGCTGCATTTTAGATGCAACTCTGAAGGAGAAGGAGATAAAACAACCAAGTCAGCCAAAAGGCCTGAAGGTTTTAGTGGCAAAGCTTCCTCCCTTCGTGTCTGAAGGCCACATGTGCAACTGGCCAGTTAGGAAATGGAAAGAGCACGACATTGTGAACTTTCTCCCTGCTTTTTGAGTGTTGAAGTATTTTCCCTCCTCCGAATCCCGAGGGCAGTCTGCTTCCATTATTCATAACCCAGCTGTTCTAAGGTGCCCATATTTACACTTATATTGCAGAACCAGCAAGTGACTTTTCCCTTTTTTAATATTGCGGCTGCCAGCCCATTCTGACTTCTGCTGCCAAAAGAGCAGGCAGAGCTGCTCTGGGGCAAAAAGTGCGCACTGATGGGTGGCAGCCACGCAAATTTATAAACAAGATCTGTAATATCATATTTGCTATGTGAATAATTGAACAGACTTTTATTATGCTTTTCAAACTTCACGGGATTTGGGGAGTGATTATAATTTCATTATAAGCCAGCTATAGTTCCTGAGGATGTTGACTTGATTAGGTTATTCATATGATTTAAACCGGCGCTTTGTGCTTTGCTCAGGGATGTCTGAGGGAAAAAAAAAGGGGAACTGGCAAAAAAATCTCAATCCAGCACACATTCGAAACGATCAGCAGTCATTACATGGCAGTCAGCCAGCAGCCCAGGCGAATAAATAACACATGAATCCCTGTTGATGAAACATTGGAGAGTAGTTACCAGTGCCCAGCTGTCTCATTGAGATGGTATTTCCCAACAAATGGACCAAATCTGGTCAGAAAACAAGCCAAGCAGGTGGTGTGGAAGTCTTGCGACTCCAAAGAGCGGACTGTTAACAGGTTTGAAATGACCCCAAGCTCCCCACCCCCCACAGGTGGACTGTTTCAGCATCAATATTCCACATATGATACCTTACAAGGACAGTGGCACTTTTCTGGTATCTTTTACACAGTCTGAGTTGACCCATCACAGATATGAGTCTGATATGTTCTCACTAGATCGTCTCAGTAGATCCTGTTGCAGAGCTGTCCCTAATGGCTAAAAAAAAATCCATGCCCAGTGACTGTAGTTTGAGCTAGTTTATCCTCTGCACTGGGCTGCCTGTCAGGCACTTGGGTTATACTCCCCAATCCCGTCTAGGGCCTTGTGGGATTCAAGATGAGAACACTATCAAGAGTGGAGACAGAATGAAGTTATGGAACAAGACACATATCTTATTTATTGTATGTGGTCAGGCTGCTCTGGAGGTTTGGGCCAAGCTGGAAATAGCCATTTGTTACTATTGTTTTTCATCATTTTCCAAGAGGGGCGCATGCAGCTGACACCATCTGAGACAGGACATTTTGAAGTGGACAGCATGGCCATAATACAAGGGAGGGGGTGTCTGAACATCCAGTGCTGCTAATTCAACATGTCGTATTACACAACATTGTTGTAATGTTGAAGTTTGAAGTGCAAATTGAAGTGCAGTGCTTTGCAAAGCTGTTTATATTGTACATTTTGAGCTGTTTCACGTTCCACACACCACCAACCACAATGTATGTTATACGTTTTAAAGTTGATCAACAGTTTTGTGTGGATGTTTAAAAGTAAATCCTGAAAAGTGAGGCCTACTGTAGGTAGGTCATTTAACCATAGCACCTTCCTTTTCATAACTGCCGTGTCTCTTACACGTCTAAAGGCAAAAAGCAAGTAGGATGTATTGTCGTTGTCTTTCTCTTACATAAAGACCAAATTTCCTGTGGAGGAAGAGGAAGAACGTCATCAGTGTTCTTCGTTTTTATACCTCTGACATCAGCAGAATCTCCAGCTGTGTGAAGACCATCCTTCTCAGGTGTGGTGCATTCTGGGATTCATAGTTTTTTAATCATCGGTTCTTTGTCGTGTGTGCAATTCAGTTCTGGTTTTCCGTGTTGCTGGTATAGGGATAAACAACAGGATGTTAGAGTGAACAATGCAATGTTAGTGTTTATAACCCAACGCTACCTTAAGAGGTCCTATAACTTTACCTCTGAACTGCCTGCTTTGTTCCATGATCTTGTTTGTTCGCTACTGTTCTTTAGCAAACCTCTGAGGCCTTCACGTAACAACTGTACCAAGGTTTGCTAAGCGTGTGACTTGTAAAGGTAAACAGTTGCTCTTTCTTTAGATATACCAGAAAAATACTAGATAAAAATGTACAACACGCATTTCAGACTCTTTTGTATTTTATACAATGACTCACGTTTACACACTACTATGTGTTGCTCCATCACATAAAATCCCAAGAGGCAAGGGTTTGAGACAGTGACGGGATAATAATCGCAACCAAATTCTGTTAAAACTCACCTTCAATCTAAAATTTTGACTTTATTGTTTCAAAGAGCTTACTAGACAGTAGTAATTGCATTTTAGTGTATTTTGTGCTGATATAAAAGTCATTGTCACTTTTACGAGCACTTATCCTTTAAAATTTGCTTAAATCAGGTGCATTTCACAAAAAAGTAAATCCTGTAACCATGATGGCCTAAAGCTAAAACATTTATTACAAGCTTCTGCAGAACTATACAGTGAAAAATCCACATAATTTCTTAGAGAATAAAAAATGTTGCCACTGAACCATAAAATCCATGCATCTCCAACACATTAACTTTTCATGAGTGTTGCATTTTTCATCTAATCCAATCGGTTTCTTCATTTTTTATTTATTTAGCAGGAGATCTACCGATACATAAACTCACATTTTCACAACCTATATATGAAATTCAAACAATTACAACTAGCGAATTGTTTTCTCTAGTAATGTTGTTTTAGTTAACTTGTTATTAATGTACTTTTGATTGAAAAGACAAAAAAAATAAATAAATACTGATATGTAATTTAGCTGCTCCATACCTGGCTTTCAACATGCCTCGCAAGTGACAACATACAATTTCAGACAACAAAACAGAATGACAAAAAATGCATGATAATTACTATTTTACAAAACATCAAAAAAGTTAAGTTAAAAGTTATATATTTATTTTTGTTGTTTTCGTCACAGACAGCTGAGCTTATAGGCCTCTTATGTTAAACTCTGATGTGCAGACAGCTGTGCCTTGCCGTCTGCACAGGTAAAACCTCGATGTCGAGACACTCCAGGTAAATAGGTCACGGCAGCTCACGGGGAGATGGAAAGGCAGACACAGAAGCATAGGGGGGGAACAGAAGGGGTCGCATCAGGGAGGGGACAGGAGTCATTTGCATGGCTATGCCTTAAGTTTTGTTGTTGTTGTTTTGTTGTTTTTCAGCCACAGGGGAGCGGCAGGGGTGATGATGTCACCGAGAGCGCCTGGCATGTAGGGCAGCAGCTGCCTCATTTCTGAGCCGTTCCACATTTTTGCACGTCGTCGTGAAGGAGATGTCATCTGAGCAGAAACCTGTCTGACAGCTGAGAGTGAAATGAGGTGAGAAATCAAAGTCACATTCTATTTGGGAGCATCTCCTTGGTGCCTATCTGCAGGCTGAGATCACCGGCGGTCTACTCTGTCTCCCTCCTCATGCCTCTTCTCCTACACTACCTCTTTGCCTAAGCTTCCAGACAGAAGGGACATCACTCTCCACTCCATAAAACACACTTTTTCCCAATAAATACTCAGCATATACAGCAATGTAGGTGTCTACAGGATAATACTATATCTTCTGGATTCTAAACAAGCAAAAATGGCTCCTACAGTGTCTTGCACGTCTTGAACCTTTTCACATTTGGTCTCTGTATAAGCACAAAACTCATTCTATTCTATTGGATTTTTCTATAATAGAGCAATACAACATAACAGGTAATTCGGGAGTGAAAAGGTTATTTTTTTTATAGGTTACAATCCATAAAATCTAACATGTATTTGTATTCAGCCCCCAATACTGTGGCACCTCAATTAAAATCCAGAGAAACCAGTTCCCTTCAGAAGTCATTTAATCAGAGAATAATAATCTCAGAGTAAATAAAGCTGTTCTGTGAACCCCTTAGGGATAAAGCTGTAGAAAAAACTTCAAACAGGTTTACATCATTAAACTCAAAAATTTCTTAAGAAATTTAAACAGGGCCTGCCAAAGCGTGCCCGTCGGTTGGAACCCAGCGTTCTGATGCTAAAAATTAGCATCAATGCTAAAGTAAGCTGCAGTGTACTCAATAGGATGTGGAGAGTCACAAACATGTCGAGTAACATGGACTTACTCCATCCAGTATGTTAAAATTAGTGTATGACATAAAATTGGCCCAAATGCCAATGGTAGCCTAAATGCTACCAGTGGCATGTGGGGTATAACTAGCATGTTGTCTTACTTTGACTTCCTACATTCAGTGTGCTAAACATGGCTAATCAATTAAAACAATAGCAAAAACGCTTATTTTAAGGAAAAGCCTGATGCTGATGCAAGGCAGTGCATTAGTGGGGGGCAGTGCACTGCTAATGTTTGTGCTAATGTTAATGCACTGCCTTCTGAATTTTACTTTTTCAAAAGTAAACACGTTGTTTCCAGAAAACACGCTCATCTCTTAGCAACAGATTATCAACAAATATTGTTATTGTTCAAAAAACATACAATTTCTTTTGCTCTTCTGATGTACTACTTATTTTATACGACTTAAGAATTGTGCAGTTAGTGAATTTGGTAGAAAAGTGAAAATGTTTTTTTATTTGTTATTGGTGGTAAATATATTATAAGACAGACATTCAAAACAAAATAAAAATCTGATTCCTACTTTATAGCATTTATGTACCAGAAAAAAAGACGCTCACCTCTTAACACCAAATTATTGTTTGTAAAACATAAGCTCTTTTGAAATACTGTTTATATACTTAGGTACAAGAAATTTATAGTTGTTGAATTTTGCAAAAGTAAAAAGCAGATGTTTACTTCGTGGCACTTGGTTACCAAAAATGTGCTGATCTCTTAGCAACAGGTTAGCAACAAATATTGTTGTTGTTCAAAAAAACTAAAATATTTCTTCTGCTCTTTTGAAATACTACTTGTCTTATACTATTTACTACTTACCAAGAATAGTGCAGTTAGTGAATTTTGCAGAGAAGTTAAAATGTAACTTTTTCGAAAGTAAAAATCAGATGTTTACTTCGTGGCACTTGGTTACCAGAAAACACACTCATCTCTTAGCAACAGATTAACAATACATATTGGTATTGTTCAAAAGATGTGAGATTGCTTCTGCTCTTTTGAAATACTACTTATCTTATACTACTTAACAAGAATTGTGGAGTTAGTGAATTTGGTAGAAAAGTTTTTTTTTTTTTTGTCTTTGGTGGTAAATGTATAATAAAACAGACAATCAAAACAAAACAATAATCTGATTTATACTTCGTAGTAGTTTGTTACCAGAAAAAAATGCCCACCGCTTAACACCAAATTAATAACAAGTAATATTATTGTTTGTAAAACATAAGCGAGTTTGAAATACTATTTATCTGCTTAGACACAAGAAATTTACAGTTGACAAAACTTTGCAAAAGTAAAAAGCAGATGTTTACTTCGTGGCATTTCATTACGGTAATGGAAGGAATATAAATAAAGAGACATTCTATTGATGGTAGAATGCTCTCCTATGCAGGCCTGTCATAGCACAACTATGGCACAACTGTCAACCTGATGCACTCACTGACCCCTAGGGACTTTCCTCAAGAGAGAGCTCTTTCTCTTTTTAAGGTCTACTCTTCTGCCACTGCTGAGATGTGTTGCAGCTCGTTGGCTACTGCATAAGGAGTGCCATCTCAAAGAGTCACTCCCCCATTTCCTTCGGCCTTGATCTGCAGTGATAGTCTGTTTGTGTTGTGTACTTGTGGAGCTTGATGTGAGTTTTCTGTTAGAGTAAATGTGTGTATTTGTTCATTGTGGAAGGTAGTGTGCGGGTTCTCTGTCGGTTTTTGTTGCAGCCTTTTCATCCTGTTTTTAGGTTAGACAGGAAACTCAACCATTGTACCTATTTTGCTTTCTTGCATACAGAGCTGTATTTATTTCATAGTTAGAAAGGGAGCATTTTGTTTGTTGTTTTGACCTTGGAAACCCTGAAGCTTAAAGTCCTGTGTGTTTTCTTAGTTTGTGTGCATCCCTTATTTGGTTGGTTTTGCTTTCATTGTTCAGGCTGAATCCAAGAGCTGAATCACCTCTTCTTCTTCTTCTTCTTCTTCTTCTTCTTTTTTATGGCGATTGGCAAGCAACTTTTAGATGTGCATTACCGCCATCTACTGGAATGGAGTGTGGATCGGGACGCTAACTATATACACCCCCCTCAAAAAACCTCCCAAGTGCAGTCAGGTTCTTCAGAGTCCTTCTAATGACCTCATTATTTGACTCAGGTGTGTTGAAGTAGAGATACATCTAAGAGTTGCAGGACACCGGCTCTCGAGGACCAGGGTTGGACACCCCTGGTATAGATCATGCTTTGTTTAGAGCAAATGCAGCGATAGAGCGTATTCCTAAAAGTTCAGGTGATCGGCAAATCGATAAATTTACGTACCTGGTCTCTTAAGAGAAACTTTATAAATAAGTCAAGATACATCTAGAATTCCAGCTCTAGAAAAAAATCAGCCAAGTCTTTGGATTTACGTAGGAATTACTGGATTAGCGATGTTTCTGATGTTTTTAATTAGACTCCACCTCTCCTGACACCCCCACCCTGGAGCACTGAGATCTGGACCAAAGCTAAGACTCCAGATCATAACAGTCACCCAAAGGTTTACACCCATGCGGCAGCTTCGGGTCGGGTTGTGATCATGAGCCGATCTGACATCTGAAAAAAGGCTTGGACTTTGGTCCCGACTAGGTCTGAACCAATTCTGCCTAAAAATGAAATGATTTCTGTAGTTGCCACTATTTACAGAACTGTGACGATGTTTTCTTTCTAATGGCGTTGGGGTGAAAAGATAAAGAATTAAAGAACATCGGCCCCATGTCCATTTATGGGTCCGGACCAAATGTTCACCGACACTTTGCGTGGAGCAGATCATTTTTGCTCAGGCCGGAAAATAACTGTGAGTTTGTTTTTTTGTTTTTTCCCCTCTGCTCTTTCTAAAGCCAATCAGCCATCAGTAGCCATGAATATCGATGGCTACTGGTGGTTTTCAGGTCTCTGTTGGCTGTAGAAAAGTTTATTCATGGTGTTTTTCATTTTGTTTTTAATGCAAAAATATTGTCAGCAGTCTGGCTGGTTATATGTCCCACTCAGACATCTCTTTCCCTCACAATTTGTGGAACATGCAGCAAATATATATAATCTGCGCTAGACCCAGAGCATCCAGACAGCCCTGCTGCGCCCTAACATGATGATGCGCTGGAACCATTAGATTGTCCTGTTGCTCTAAATTGGCATTGCTGGAGGATACTTGACATCTGTTTTATTTTATTTTTTTAATGTTCCAAATATTTGACCAGTCGTGATTTTTGTCATATCCATCTATCCTTGGCGTAGCTATATCGTGCGTATTCTGGACTTGCAATAAGTAGCTGAACACAGAGGTGCTCGCAGCTATACGCACTGTGTGTACCTTGAGATTTTCCTTTAAGTAAAACAGAAAAGAAACATTTTTTATAGACATATATATATATTTTATTATCTAACCCTCTTTAATATTAACATTTAGGAGAAAAGAAGATCTATTGTGTCAAAACATCTTGTACGTAGCGAGTCTGTGTGCGCTCGCCAAAGCCTAAATGTTATTGGTCAGTTTACTTTTGTAAATTTGGCGGCTTGGCGCTCTTCCTGTTAGCTAAAAATGAATGACTGGAGTTTGAATCCTCCCGTAGTTCTAGGAGCGGTCGTTTGGATCCTGCCAGAGCTTTTTACCATGTGCGCGGTTCTGGCAGGTCGTCGGTTTATGAGCTTTTTGTGTGTGGCTGAATTGATTGACAGGTGCCATCATATCAATTGAACAAGCGCGCGCGCCTGACATTCAAAGTGCGTAAAAGAGGTGACGAAACACCCCAGGACCCCCACACCTCAAAAATTAATCCGGCGCGGCTGGCCCCAATAAATTACTTTGAGTACTCTTGAATGTTTAACAGAGTGTCATTAGATTAGATTAAGTAAGACATCAGTTCAGTATTGAAAAGTGTCTATGAACCGTCTCTAAGATACCAATAATAGTTAAACAAGTCTTGTCGGTCAAGCTTGTTTACTTTTAACATGATTTCACCCAGGAGAAGCCTGTGTGTAAGCACTTTATAGCTCGCCACCAACAGGAGAGTAACCCATTACTGGGCGGGGGGGAAACTAGGAGAATGGATTGCTCCTTTCACTGTGTTTCTATTAGTTTTCATTAGGCGGCCCAGGGAAACCTGGAGATTTATAGGGAACATTTGCTTTAAATTCACCCCTGCAGGGTTTCACCTGATTGGTGCATGGGACAGACAATGATCAGCCACCATCCGTCTTAACAGTCTGCTTCCATTTCCATAAATTCTCCCCGTCTGTGTGAGAACAGCAGCCTGTCATAGTCTACAATGTCACAGGCATCCACCCCAGCTGGACTTCCACCGGCTCCAATCCCTGCCTTATTCTTGCGGGGCTTAGAGCGGATCACCGCTGACAGACCCGCACCTTGAGTTGTTCATGTCTGAGGACGTGTCAATCACAGCTGCTCGGGGACGCGTCTGTATGAGACAAAAATAACCTTATTTTCTCCTTCCTTCGGAGGAGGAGGAGGAGGATGAGGATGAGGAGGAGACAACATCCTGCCAATTTTCCAGCGTTAATGTTGCTATTGATTTGCTAGATGACCACCAAAGCTGGCGGGTCAATCAGAGATGTTTGTCAGAGAGAGAAAAGTGCGATTTTCTCAAAAAGGAACTAATCAAGCCCTTCACTCCATTTGATGGAACATATGACACATTATTGCTGCCACCATTATTCACCACACAAGTAGTGCGATTAGACGGAGGCAAAAAACTTTTGATTAAATTTCTCTTTGTGCCCAGTTATTCTCTCCTTTGATTTATGTTTGTTGCTCTTCTTTTTCTTCTTTTTTTTACATGGAGTAATCACTCTCTGATTGTTATTCCAAACTTCTCCAAGAAAAGGGTGTGATCACTGCAAAGTAATGTCATACAGAGTGTGCAATGATTAATCTGAACTGGCTTGGTGATATAGGATTTCCTCCCCACAGCAGGATCAATAGCTTCTTCTTCAGCTAGCTGGAGTCTAAGATTTCATTAACCCATTTAGAAAGACTTGGCCATCTTTTGTGAGTTATTATGAAAGGGTAAGCAGGCCAAACACATTCTTCAGCCTGCAATGATGTCCTCTCTGTTTGGCATTTTTTCTTATTCTCTCAGCCTACAGAATAGAAATGATGGCGTAGATTTATATGCGTCCCGTTCGATGGCAGATAAATCCCTGTGTTTAACCAATCAATAAGGCTGTGATCCATCAATTGTATTTCACGATCGCTGTCTGAACCACTCCTTTCCCTTAAACATTTTTTTATATATATATGCACATTGCTGGTCATGAATAAATGTTTTCCTTAGAAATTACAAACCTACCATTTGGTTGGCGGCCATATTACTTCAGACTCCAACCCTCGACCCCCATGTTTTATTCATTATTCCACCGTCCGGGGAGCCAAACTTAAAAGCGGCCGACCTGATGTATTTGATCCCTCTGATGTTTTGATGAGATCACTCACACTCCGAAGCATGTTTTCCACCTCTCCGTCTACTGTTTCATTTTGCCCTGATGACTGAGCTCCATCTGTTTCCACAACATTGGCCCGCCGCACATTAGCATTAAAGGGGTCTATTCGTTCGGGCCCAGCGGCCTGGAGTGGTTGCAAAAGAGGGGGTTTGAGGCCATCACTGTGAGCATCCGTGCAGCCCAGAGAGCCTCTCCTCACTGCAGCTCTCACAGCGCGCAGCTCTCCTTCTCCATCTTATTGTTGCTCCCGTGGAGCTGAACCGCCTGCTGTTACCAGGCCTGGGGGACAGCCTGTCTCATGTACGGAAAGGAAAAAAAGAAAAAAAAAGAAGAAAAACAGAAAGACTCGGGTGAAAATCAATTCCTCATTAAACTAATTTGTAAAGGCTGCATCAGAAGGTGTTTAACATTTGCTTTGGCACAGCTGTCAGTTTGAGGCGACCTTGGGAACACGATGTGTTGCCTGACAAACAGCGTGCACGCCTAACGACGAGGAAGGCGTTTGTTTCGCTCGCTTTCTTGACTGATGGCTGGGGTCATTGCTCCCTTCACTTTGTAACGTGGAGAAAACCACGGCTCTGTGACGTACAAATCAGAAGCCGATCAATGGGAGGGAGTGCACCGTTGTCAGCGGCATGAATTGGAAATGTGCAATTGTGACTGGAATTCAAAGATCACAAAGTAAGCTGTAGGTAAACTAAACAGCAGGAGCAGACATGGGCCGATTAGAGGTGTCAAAGTATGACAAGGTTCAACAGAGTTTTGGTGTAAAACATCTGAAAATGTCCATCATTAATTTTTTATGGTTTTCTGTCGTTTTAATGAGAGGCCGGAGAACATGCCAGAGGGTTTTCTCAGTCCTCCTCTTACCCCACCTGTTGCTGCACACTGCTGATCAGCAAGCTGCATTATTACCATTTTAGTGGTTTGAAAAAGGAGGGGAAAAAAATCAGTTACACTTAACACACTTGTGTTACTAAATAAGAGCACGCCCAAGAGATATGATATTTTGCTACTACTATGCAGTACAGTCTTCTCATGGGCTTTTATGTTTTTGGTTTTAACTTGCTTTTGGAATTTGATTATTTTTGACACAAGGATGTTCTAAAGATAGTTTATCATATTTGTGCTGAGTTTTTTTTTCTGTCATTCTGCTATTTGTGTATTTGATGGGATTGCTATGTTTGTGTTAGTCTTTATCTTTTGATTTAGGATTATTTGTCATTCCATTTAGTTCATTCTGTGTTTATTAGTCATCTTCCCCTCAGTTTTGCTGCTCAGGTTCTTCTCCAGTTACCATGTAGTCTTCTAAATAGCCACACTAAGTTTTTATGCTTCTCATCAAGCCTCCCACTAGTTAAAAAACTCTCTTCCCTCAAATTCTCCGTTCTTCTCCTTGTCGCAGCTTTACCAGTAGCTTTGCTTTTTCCACTCAATTCCTGGGGTATATATTCATACCTTGAGGTGTTCGTTCTAGAGTTCTAAGCTTTTGCTTGTGTCTGTGGATTGGAATAACAATAAATAAATTGTATAGATAAAAACATTGCAACTATAACAATCAGCATTTGAACATGAGAATGATACATTCAGTGAAGGTTCGGTCAGTGTCACAACCTGTCAGAAATCATTTTGTGGGATGAATTCCTTCACATTAAATAATCCCTATTAAAAATTTGAATTAGCAGTAAAATAATTATGTGTTAATTAAAAGGATCAGGTTGTGAGAAAAGTAAAGCAGAACTGGTAATCAGCATCGTTAAGAGTTAACTTTAATTTTTGTTTGTCTCACTAAGACCTCCTTACTAATGATTTAATTAAAGTAGAGACAAACAAACACATCTAATGAACAACGATGCTAATGATAATGCTGCTCTACAACAAGCTACAGCAGCTACAGAAAGGGAAAGGGAGCATTTATGACTTGGGATTTAATTGTAGAATATGGATATCTAAACTGATTAAATGTTGGAAATTTGTTGGAAGTTAGTTGCCTTTTGAGAATTTTTTAAAAAAAAGGGACTTGGGGCTGCATGGTGCCACTGTTGTCCTACAGGAAGAAGGTTCTGGCATGCATGAGTTCCCTCTGAGTATTCTGGCCTCAACCCATTAAAAAAACTGGTTAATTAGTCTCTCTAAAATTCCCCTTAGGCATGAGTGAGTGTGTGGGTATGTGTGGGTGCATGTGTGTGTGTGTGGGTGTGCGTGCATAGTTGTGTGCCCTGAAAGTTTCAGTGTTGCCTTGTGATGGACTGTCCAAGGTGTACGCTGCCACTCACTCAGAGTGCGGTGGAGAAAGGCAGCAGGCCTTCTGAAACCCTCTAAGGATAAGCAGGTTTAGCAAATGGATAGATGGAGCTTTGAAGCCTCATTGTGCATTCTAATTCTAACAATATTAATATGAAAAGGAAGAGAAAAAAAAGGAGAGAGGAAGTTAAAGCCCTGACATCTCTTTGATTCGTTGATGGGTTATTTATTCTCACAGACAACCAGTTCCAACCTTTCCTATCTCTTGGCTTGAGAGATTACTGGCTTTGCTGCTCCAAGAACAGATTTGTTTGACTGGAGGTCATTTGGCAACTATTGGTTCTGGCTAAGGTCTTTTGCATGTCTTGGTAGTTCCTCACGTTGGATGTAGAACCGGGGAAAAATAGCACATTCCCAAGACATGGCTGAAGAACAAAACTTTAAATCTTACACAAAATGACTCTACTCTAACAGTCTGGTAAAACTTTTGCCTGACTGATGGGTCTGACTTTCTTTTCTGCTTCAGTTTGAATTGAACACCTGCTTCTCCTGTCCTGGAGTTATCTGATCAGTTTGCCACCGCTCAGCTAATCAGTGGAAAACTTAGGATATATTGAATGATACAGTCAACGAAAAATTGCTTTCCTTACCCTTATTGGCTTATTGAAACCATGAAGAATAGATAGCGCAAAAATGTCAGCAAGGTAATATTGATGCTGTGATGGACCGGCAGCCTGTCCAGGGTGTGCCCTGCCTCTCCACTGTTGACCACTGGAGATGGGCACCAGCACCCCTAGTAGTGAGCCCACTAGGGATAAGCATGCATGATAATGGATGGAATATTGATAGGACCTGTGGAAAAATAGTCAAATAAGTTGAAAACTTTTGCTTCTGTTCACTACCAGGAGAAGCAGTAAGATAGGTAATCATACTATAAGTATTTTATACCAGGTATATCTAGTCAAGAGCTACTTCAAGCCACCGTCACAAGCTTGGGGGAGGGAATGTCATCTTCTCTGTGTGCTCCCTTGGCAGAGGAGTGGAATCACCCATCCTTATGTGCTCATATATCTTTCCTTTTACAGATGACCAGCTTTCCCCTTTAGATTTGACACCCACAATTTATACTCATTTCACATCTCTCCCCAGGCCACTCAGGGGCTCCTTGCTGTGCTGTACCTGCCATGGGTATCAATAGAGTGCGTCGTCTTGGCAAGCTAATGCAGCCCACTCCCACAGAGGTAATCCTTCAGAGGCATCCCGTTGCCTGAAAGAAATGTCAAAGCTCCGCGGTGAGGATCAGTCTATCCTTACATACAGAGATGGAGATGGATCTTATTTAAGCCTGATTTAATTTGGGCTGCTTGGCACTGGTGAAGTGTTGTGTGTAGAACAGGGAGTGGGAGATGGAAATGTGAAGTCTGTCTTTATTGACAGAATCTGGCTTTAGTACAGCAGGCCAGATGCAATGCAAAGTGAACTGACAGATGTGGTGGTCACAGACATTTCTCTGCCTATATTGCCACCTGTAGGACCATATGAATATTTAGTGAATGCTGAGCTGTCTGCAGTAATGCACCCTCCACAAACAACCATAGCCTGCCATGCTGGGCCCAAAAATACTGGCAGAGTTTGAAAGTGTAGCATTGATAATTCATTTTGCACAGCGGGGGGGTGGAAGGCTCAAAACTTAAGGATAAAACTTTGTGAAATATCTAGTCTCACCAGACGTTTGGTTGCTTTTAGACTCCCTGCAGAAAAGAAGATCCATTGGGAAAGGGTTCACATTAAGACTGTTTTAAAGAATTCAAAGCATAGAAAATAGTCAGTGTGTAAATTGTTTACTTAAAACATTGGATGAAATTCTAGATGACTCATATGTCCGTATGTTGTGGTAGAAAAGAAATCTTTAAAATATCAACACCATGTGCATAATACTAAAGGTGACGAATTACAATTCCATTTATTGTATTTGTACATCCTCGGACATAGAAAGGTATTTTTCTCTGTCTAAGGAAAGACATCAGGAATGACCTTAGAAAAGTTACTGCTGCAGAGCATCAATCTGAAAAGGGCTGTATAGATATTTTTAAACAACTAGAAGTCCATCATTGTGTAGTAACAAACAGTATTTTTGAAAGTAGAAAATTTCTAAGACCTTTGCTAATTTTCAAGTCAAAATATTGAGAATAAAATGGAAACAACATCTCAGAGTAAAAGCGAAGCACCGCAGCTGTTTTGTTGTTCCAAGTAGGTTTGGCCTCCATCAGAACAGCCTGATTTCATCCAAACAATGTTTCACACTGAAACAGGAAGATTATTAAATATTATTCTAATGTACTGTCTGACTTAAACACTGCATCAGGAGTGCAGCTCTTTAACTTTCTCTCTCTATGTCAAAGTCTTTAAACCACTTACAAATTTCAGCTGCTATTAGGAATGAGAGAGGGCCATGAGGCTTCTGTAAGACAGACTTAGTTCTGTGGATGGAAAGAGTGTTTCAAATCTAAGAGGAATCAACCAGACACTAAAGATTCATTTCCACGTCGAATCGAGGGATGTTCCACCATAGATGAAAAAGTCAAAGTTCGTCTCAGAAAGACTTGGAGTGAAAAGTCTCAGGAATGCATCAGGGACAGGCAGTGATGACAACAGCAAACATAAGGATTTAGACTGGTGACCATGGCAACGTTTCTCTTAGACATCTCTCGGTTCTTCTTGTGGTTCTTATTCTCCTCCTGGCATGTTGTTGAGCTGTTGAAGACTTTCAAAAGGTCTTCCTGCCATGTTGTAGCTCTTTGCTCCAATAAGAAGGAGATGCAAGCCGGTAAAATGATGTGTATACCAGGAGACGTTCTGGCACAGATGACTAACCCCTGCATGACAAATCCTTCACTTCATTTTATCAAGAACAAAGATATTTCCACAGAACATTCCAGGAAAATCCTCCGTGGTTGTTAAACTAATCCAAATTTCAATACCTTACTCATAAAAATAATCCTCATAATAAAATCTGAGGATAAAATGTATAATAATTCAAGGGCAATGAATTTATTTGAAAGTGTGACATGATTATGAGTAGCACGAAAAATATGTAGCGAAAATAATATTAAACCCTAGCTTTCCAAAAAATTACACAGCCCCTCTTTGTATGAAAGTGAAATCCTATCAGCCTGCAGCTGTAACCAAGGCCTCAAGGCCGTGTGCCTCACTATAACAAAACATTCCCTGCTAGCTAGAGTTAAAACGTATTAGTCTGATTTACCTGAGGAGAAAAGGAGAAGCTAAGAATGTCACATGTGGCGATAGCTCAGTGACACAAGCATGAACTCCTCTGGAAACCAAAGTATCCGAGGGTCAAAGGTGAGTTCATCTGCCAACAGCCAAAGCTAGACAATAAATTCTGCCGTATTAAATAAGCAGCATCAATGTTGGACTCTTCCAAAGCTATTACAGCAACAGACTGACTGCATAGTAGAAAGGGTTATGATAGGGCCAAAAGAGACACAGGCACAGTCTGTCTGAGAAACAAAGACGTCAAATGTTGCAAGATTGCACGAGATCAGAAAGGTACTGATCAAATGTTTATACCATCTTGTCACAACTCAGAATTAAAACTAATGGAAGTGTTAATCAAGAGTCTACTACCAGTTTCTCAGATATAGTGACAAATCAAAGAACCTACTCTTTTTTATTTTGTTAAAAATGCAACACTAATATTTAAAAAATAAGCATTTCTCATCAGACAGAAGAGTTTGGAAAAGCATTAGACATTGTTCAAATTCTGATGTTTTCCAACTCACCACCACTGTAATTCCTAATGACAAAACTGTATTCTCTGGCACTTCATCAAGAACTTAGCTTCAAGTCTAGGAGAAAAAAAAATTCTTCATACATACATGAGAGCAATTCTAGTGTGTCTAAGTAAAGAAAAGTTACCTTATAGCTCACACAATAGAAACAAGTAATGTTATTAAATCCTTTCTGCAGCCCCAGACCGTTAATCTGAGCTAATTCTTAGGTACAGCATAAGGAGCTAATCTATTCATGAGGCACTTAGAGCAGTTGCTCTTCCTCCTCAGTGGAAGTAGACAGTCACGGAGGTTTAAGCACCTGCTTAGGATGCCTTCCAGAGACTTATCAGAAGGTCTTTTGGAAATCTCTGACTGAGAAGAGGCCTTGAGGCGAACCCATGCATGATACGCTGAAGCGACAACATTCTAGGTCTGTCTAGAGGGGTCGCACCTTGAAAAGGTATTCATAATTCTTCAACATTTTTCATTCCTGACGTTTTCTGCTGTTTCTTTGACTTCATAATGCTGCTTGTTCACAAATATTCTCTGATTAACCTCCCAGGCCTTCTCAGCTCTAACCATAAGGATACTATTAACTAATTATGTGACTTCTGAAGGAAATTACATTGGATGTTTTTTTCCAGGAATATTAGACCAAAGGAGCTGATTACTAGTGCACATGACAGTTTTCAGATTTTTATGTTTGAAAAATCTTGATGACCATTTGTCATTTTCCTTCCACATTGCAAATGTGCGACAAAAATAATACCTAAGGTCAATAATGTCTCATAAAACCCCTTTAGAATACATTGTTTTTGAGGTTATAATATTGCAAAATGTGGATAAAACTTGAGACGTTCCTGTTCCTCAGAGATGAGCATCAAGAAGCAAATCAAGAGTAAGTCCTGAACTTTGAAATGCTTCATACTTTCCTTACTGTTGAGAAGGTTTGCTTGCACCTACAATACAATCTGACCTTACCAACACAAACCTTAGGAATCAAAGTCAAAAATATTTCTCAACCTAACATAAAAATACAGTAATAGTATCTTAAATTTTGTGTTTTTTCTAATTTATCTTCACAAGCTAAATTCCAAAACAACCATCAAACTTTGTCTCCTGTTTATCTAATAAAAGAATGGCTCTTTTTAGTGATGCCTTAATGTGGCAGATGGCTTGACAGACACACACACACACACACACACACACACACAATCTGCTAAGAGTAAAGGTGATGACGATCAGCAACACTCCTAATGAACACTTTAATTGCATTTCCTCAGTTGTAATTTTCTGGTTTACTACTAATATTGTAAAGTGAGAAGGAAAATACACAAAGAAATAAATAAAAATCCAGACACTCCGTTAGCTAATGCATGAGGCAATAACAGAGGGACAGATTACTTGTCGGCCCCAATGAGTACATGTGAGATTAGGATGAGCATTTTCTCTGATTTCAGCGCAAATTCGAGCCATAGTGCTGTTTGTGTCACACAGAGAGTATTGTTCTGCTGATGAGAAGAGTCCAGCTGGCATGCGCTACCGTTTTGCTCTCACGGATCTTAGTAAGCAGAGCCTTGACTAAACAGCAAATTGTATTATTCTTCTGTATCTTCATTGCTCCTGATTCTAATTGTGTATGTGTTCCAGTAAATCGATCAATCAACGCATGCTGCCATGGTCACGCAAAAAAAGGAAATGTGAATGCCACGCACGCAGCAATCACTCCTTGTTTTTCTCTCAACCCTCTGACACACACACACACACGCACACACACACACACACACACGCCTACAGATATTTGTGGTACTTGCAGACATGTTGTCCGGGAGACCATTCCTTGTTTGGATGTGTTGTCAAGGAAACAAAGATGGAAGAAAAATCTGTTCGTTGAAATTTTTAGAAAATCCATCTGTTAGATTGGAAAATGGAGAAAGTAGTGCTAAGCCTAGTTGGATGAGTGCCTCCAATAAAACACATCCTCCAAAGGGAAACGGCTTTTATTGATTTTGCCACAGTATTATTAATATAAAAATGGAGCCTGGACATTGTAAATAAGCCTAGTGAATTCCTTTTATTACAGTCCAGTTGAACCTTTTCCCGGTCGAGCTAAAATTTGTGAGACAAAAAAAGAGAGAGAGAGAGAGAAAGAAAATCCAAGTCGGGTGACCTACTGCAGAGTAATTACAGCCGAACTGACCACCCATGTCTCTATTCTGCATCACAGGATGTCTAAACGCTTATAATCACCTTTGATTACTGGTGAAAAGGTTAAGCTGAATCAATCCTGCAGCCCAATTTGCTACAAATTCCAGGAAAATATGACTAAAACCAAGGGATTTAGGAGCCTGCTGCTGCTTAGGGATGCTCAATGATCAGATTGTTGCTTTGGGAAAATAATAGCATGTTCTGCATAAGGAGTCGTGGCATAATTTCATTGTTCCTACCCCAGAGAACAGCAGCAGCAGCTGGACAAGCACAGTGGAAGGCTCATTACATATTGTGCAAGCGATAAAAAATAAATAAATAAAAAGCTCAGTGTGGCCTAAATATCTCGCCACAGCAGGATCTCCTCTGTTTTCACACATTTCCTGATTCTGTCACATCTTCACTGTTCTGCTCATCTGCTTCCGTTCCCTCCAGCTGCATCTCCCTATTTTCACATTCCATGTGGAGGAAAGAACGATGCAGTCAATAGACGCGTTCTCCTGTTGCTCTCTCGCGGATCACCTCAGGTGTACCCGTTTTCATCTTCCTGTGAGAGTTTACATTCTTGGAAGTTGGCTCATATTGTTTGTCACAAGGAATGATTCTGCCAATTTTGTCTGAACAAAACTACCTGGAAATGCACTGAGACATGTTGCGGGCCGGAGCTGTTAGTGATTAATGCCAAAACAAAGACTAAACATGCAAACCTCACAGTGCTAAAGTGAACTGATTAAAATGAAAGCAGAAGAACGTTGACAAAAGATAGATGAGGATTTATTGATGCAGCAAGTGTCCAGATGATAAAGTTATACGTGTTTAAGTGAAACATTGCCAGAATATAATAGCAGCTTTCCAATCATCCTTTATCATTGTTAATCATTGTCAGCGTAGCGTATTGAGGCTAACCTTTAGGAACTCCATTTGGGACAAAATATGCTGTCAAGATAAATTGATTAGAGAGACTGCAACATACATGCCGTTGCTAAATAAGCTCAGCGTTCGCTACACAGTGTGTAGCATGGCAGTGATATTTTTGAAGCTACAGATTTCTGAGCACATAGTCTTTATTGATATTATCACCTTTAAAAAAGACGAAATGCCTTCTCTTAAATAATTGAAAACTGGGATCGATTGCTATTGGGAGTTTTGTGCGTGATCGCTGCGCTCAAATTCAGTATGTTCAACTCTGACCTTGAGAAGCCATGTTGTTTTCACTAACTTGTAGAGAGCAAAACTCAGTGCTCTATGATAAATACAATTTTTGTTTTCGACACTTCATGCAAAATAATAAAAACACTACAGTCTCCTTCCGAGTTGAAAGCTTGGTGACTGCTGCCTTTACGCACGACACAGCTGTGACGTGGTCGCCATGCACACACACTGGCAGACTTTGCAGGGTCCTGATATTGATAAACCTTAAGCTGAAGCCTCATGCCTCAAATATAGAAGCAAAGAAATTAGAGTGAGCCAGAGGTGCCGGGTCGGCTTATATCTAAAGCAGACACAAGCAATGAGGCAGCAGCTGAGGGTCTTTTGCCACTTCGCCCATGCCACTGTACAAATGAATACCCTAAATAGAAACACAGATGTATTGTATTTATGTGGATTACAATCTTCTTAGAATCTTTCTGTCTGACTGCCACTCACATCCTAAACCTTGTATGATGTTTCCAAGACGCTCTTGTTTTAAGGGGTTCGGGTCTGCTTTCTTCCCGGCCCCTCTAAGGCCACCTGTCAGACTCAACCTCCACCACCAACTAATCTGCCTTTAACCTTAATGAAGTCTCTATGATTGTTAGCTGCAGTTCATACTGCATTAACTCGTCGTAGCATTTTAACAGAACCTCTTGAGCTATTCCTTTTAGATGGCAACAATGACTGCACAGGAACTCTTTGACGATCTTTCCTCGGTTCTCTTCCCTCATCAGGGATCCCACTGATTTCCGTGGAAAGCAGGGGCTGAGGTGTCATCACACGCAGTGATGCTTCTGTGTGGCCTGGGACACATCAGCCTCCCATGCTGCATTTGAGTCAGAAAGCCCTGTCAAAACTCCTGACTCGAGAGGCTCGTCTCAGGGAAGACAAAGGGGAGAGGTGGAAGACAACAGAGGCGAAGAGGAGGAGGAAGGTGAGGGGCGGCAGGAGCTGAGGAAGTCCAGGTCACTGTGGGATCTGACAGCAGAGGGCAACGTCGAGCTTAATTTAGGATTCACTCCCTGAGAAGCAGATGTTACATCTTTTATCGGAGGAATAAAGAACGGCATGCTTTTCGTCATCTAAAATAATTTTGTCTGGAGAAGCACCTGCTCAGCGCTCCATGTGTGAGTTAAACTAAGAGACGTTTCAGACACACAACCAGGCATCTTTTCTGTAATGATGATCCAGTTTTTATATCTGCAGTGACTCTTTATTTTCCCTTGGCAATACACTTTGTCACATTTATTCAGTTTAGGTTTCATTTGATTAAAACAAGGAATTGTTGGAGCATAAAATCTAATTACAGTGAAACAATAACTTATATGTGCACACGCAAACACTGGCGCGCACACACGCCCACGCACGCACAGAAGAAAAATGCGAACAGAGAAGGCATTTCTCCGAGTCTGAGCAAATGAAAAGGGAAATTGCAGTTTCAGTTTTACACTTTTGGTCAGTGACAGTGATTTAAAAACTCGTTATAATTTCCTTGCCTGGCATGTTAATACACTGTGAGGATGAAAAACAAGATGTTCCACTTTTCTGTTTGGAAGACTTCTGGGTAAATTCACAGAGCTGAACACTGGAAATGGTGCACAGAAAATAACTCCTCCCCTCACCCCCCCCCTCCAAGCACAGGCAAGCAAATAAATTGTCTGCTCATTTTAATATTTAGGGAAGACCTGTGAAAATATTACTCTAATGATAAAAAGGCTGCGGGTTTATATAAACTGAAAACTAGTGAGTTATCAGTTTGATTTGTGCATGTGGGTGAAGATAAGACTCTTGGTGGTTAGATGTTATCCCCAAAGCAATTTTATTTGGTTGATGAGTCAGTCATGGTATTTAGCTCACCTCAGCTCAGTATCATGGGCTCAAACCAAGGAGCGCCAGAAGGAAAATAAAGTACAGATTTTTAAAAGAAGGGCATATCTTCAGTCGCATTGATTATTGCAACAGCGTCTTCACAGGTCTGTCCAACAAATCAATCAAACAGCTGCAGCTGTTCCAGAATGCTGCTGCTTGCGTTCTCACTAAAACCAGGAAGATAGAGCACATAACACCAGTTTTAAAGTCTCTCCACTGGCTCCCTGTAGCTCAAAGACTTTAAAATACTGTTGCTAGTTTATAAATCACTGAATGGTTTAGCACCACAATACATTAAATATCTGCTGCTGTTGTATCAACCTTCCAGAACCTCTCAGGTCTTCTGGTTCTGGTTCTGCTCCGCATCCCCAGAACCAGAACCAAACGAGGAGAAGCAGCATTTAGCATCTATGCACCACAAATCAGGAACAAACTTCCAGAAAACTGTAAAACAGCTGAAACACTGACTTCTTTTAAATCTCAACTAAAAACCCACTTGTTTAGAGTTGAATTTGAAACGTAATCAATTGCAAATTTATTGACGGAACCTGACTTAATGTTCTGTTTTGTGTTTCTGTGTTTGATTTGATGTAAAGCACTTTGAAATGCCTTGCTGCTGAAATGTGCTCTACAGATAAAGTTTGATTGATTGATTGTATAAAATCAACCTTTTTGAGCTTTATGTTACATTTTTTGGACATTATTCCCTCATAAAAAATATGTGTGGAATCCTTGGAGCTGCAGTCACCAGTCGACCACAGAGCCCCTCTCCTCTTCATCTTCCTCACTCAGCTCCTTCAGACTGGCGGCAGCAGCAACTATCAAACACCTGGTTTAACTTTCTCAGTCCAACTCTCTTGAGAACGATTGTAAGCAGCTTGATAGATGGAGATGATGTGCCGAAGGGGGAGTGTCGGAAAGAGTAGGGGTTTCTTAAAGGGAATTCCAGTTTCGTTTTTCTTTTCAGTTCTATTTGATGTGTGCAGCAATTTTTTAGCAACTGAATGTAACATAGTAACTTGATTGTGCTTTATAATGGCACCGTGTGCTTGGAAAATAAATAATGCCTCCCATTTAAATTAGGTTCAGCAGTAAAGCCTAATCTGAACTCTTCCAATCTCCCTTTAAACCTTCTGATTCACCTGATCACCACAGTTTAGATCAAGTTTCCAGTTCCACCATGCTTATGTGTTTTGTGGTCTTCCTTTTAACCTTACCTTTTACTCCATTGGATTTCTTTTAGCCATTTCTTCATCCATCATCCATCTTTTTTCTATATCCATATTTTTATGGATAAAAAAATCCATAAAAAAATAATGAAAATAATCTTTTCATTTATTTTGTTCTCCCTCGCTTGCAGCTCTCGTTATCTCCCTTATTTTCCTCTCACCTCTTGTCGTACCTCATCCCTTCTTCATTTCACCCCGCCCGTCTCACCTCCTTCCTGCACACACTCATCTTCCTCGTTCTTTAAATTCCTCATTCTTTCTCAGCCTCGCATCCTTGTCCTACCTCATAAGTTTCTTCCTCCCATTCATCCTTCTCCCTCTTCCTTCTTCGCATCTCGTCTTCCTCCTACTGTTTCTCATTCCACTTGAGAAACAGTGGAATTTCTCTCGTTTCTTCACTTCATCTCTGGAAAGTAGGTTTTCTCATCTCATTTATTCTTCCGGGTCACTTGAGCTAGAACCAGTAACCGGAGGTTTCTTCTGCTCACCCACTCCCCAGATGAGCCTCCACCTTTCGAATCGCTGATAACCTCATCCTCTCCGCTTTAGCTGATTTAACACGTAAATTCGCAGCATTGTGGCGCAATTCCTAATAGGGAGAAAAGGAGTATCGCCATGCAGCAGTAAATTTTAGCATAGTATCTTTACTATGCAGTATCAACTCTAATCAAAACAACTTGACCTAATATGAAAAGGGGCTTGGAGATCTCTTGATTTTGTAAATTAAAACAAAAAGAAAAACAGTGGGTGATGTCCTCACTCATGGGAGAGGCATTTAAGCTAAAGAATGTGATGTACTTGTGAGAAAATCTGGAGATTTGGTCTCTCTGGACTCCGCAGTAAGGACTGACAGTCTGCTGCCACGCAGAAACGAGAAGCCAGTCCCAGTCAGAGGAGAAGGACAGATCAGAACATTCACACACAGCTGAGCATCTCAGAGCAAAAAGTTATTGCCACTTTAAATAGGTATTAAATATAGAGGACTAAAACTTTTAATATGCGGCAGCCACAAATGCCTATCTGCAGGAGGTTAGCAGAGGGACCAATAATGATTGAAACAGATGACAAAAGGTTAATAGAAGTCAGTAATTTGTGTGGAATGTACTAAAAACTTGCAGCTTCACAAGATTATTGAAGAAAGATCCATGAGTGTCTCTTTAAATGAAAACTGTGACCAATTGAAATCCATCTTTGTCATTTTTGTCTTAAAAGACAAAAATATTCATCAAAAACACAGACAACCTGATTGTAATCCTAGCATAATCTATACAGCACATATTTATAGTATATTTGTTTCTTTAAACCTTTGTAAATAATAATTTGTGTGAGCTTTTTCGATTATTGCATCATAAAGGGTTTTGATAGCAGTAAATTATAAGTCCACAAATTAGACACCATATGCTTTTTTTTTTTGTAAATCTGTGTACATAGTAATTTTTTGTAATCTTGTTTGATTATTTCATAACAAACGGTTCTGATAGCAGTCCATTATAGGTCCACACACCATGTGTTTAAGTTGGAGCTTTCTCCATCCCTCACATCCGTGCAATAATGAAACGTCCCCTGCTGTTGAAGTGAAAGTAAATATTTTTTTCCAAGCCCAAGGGCTGCCTATAAATTACAATGGAATTTCCCAAGGAAGTCAGGTTTAGCGCAGTGACTAAAACCTTGCTCCCTATTTCCCTGAGGGTTTCTTTATTAACCAAACAATGAGCCATGATTTACTGTTCGCTATCAGTTTAAACAAGATAGCAAACAGAAACACTGCAAAGGGGGGGAGAGTCAAAGCCCACCTCCAAATGATGACTAAATAATAATCATCAATCAAGACAAAAGGCACACGACTCAGTCCACCTGTGAATGAACCTCCTGCCTCCCCCAACACAGCAGGACTGGGGCCAGTCATCCGAGTCAGTCACTCCCCCTGAAACGCCTCTCCCACAGGCTTAATGACTACTTGATTACACAATTGTTACCAAAGGGGACCACTAATTAGAGTTATTGAGTTTAGTTCTTAAATTGTTTAGAAACAAACAAGTTTTTTTTTTTGTTTTTTTTTGGGGGGGGGTTTACTTTGAGTTGCAGAAGTTGATCTGAGAGAGAACTGATGCAGGTTCTGATGCTGGCCTGGTGGGGAGTGCTGCCACTCCACTGACGTACGTGTCCTAAAGAATTAGTGTAAAGTTCTGCAAAGCATAACAAGAAAGACAATTTGTTGTATGTAATCATTTTCGAAAGTAAAAGAGTCCCTTGCATGTGTTGTTTGCCCAACTATTGCAGCTCTGTTTGCTCTACTCTCCTGCGCAGGCTGCTCCCAGTTTAGGGTCAAAAGAACAATATTATGCAAATTACTCTAGAAATATTTTTTACTGTAATTTGGCACTTTATGAGGATAAGAGAAAAATGTTTTTGGCAAATGTTGTTATCATAGGTTGTACAAACAAATCTCAGAGTGCTAAAATAACAACAACAACAAAAACCTATCCCTGGGGTGTCTGATGCATTTACATGTCATTATGCTAGATTTTTATTCTTTTTATTGTGATATATATTTCATGAAGAATATTTCTAGAAATATTCAGATGTTTTGGACTTGTCACATTGTTGTCGTTTTGGCTTCATTTCAGATTTTCAAATGCTGAAAATGTAAGATTTAGTGTCAGAAAGTCTTACGCTACCGTTGTGTAATTTCGACCTGCTTTTCCGAGGAGAATTGTGCAAATTTAGCGACATTGTCGGTTCTTTCAACCATGCATTTCTGCCTGGGTCCTCCAGCAGTCTCTCAATTTTAACCGTGACAAAGCCACCCCCAAAACCCTTTTAGGTTTTTGAACATAGGTGGACTGACTGGCCAGTCCTTAAGAGGCACTAAACTGCAGCTATTAGATGCAACCCTTCTCCAACACGCCTGAATCAGATGGTGCGGTCGTTCTCCCTTATTCAGACGGTGTTTTGGAGAAGGGTTGGGACTGCAGGATAGCTGCTTCCAGGGACTGAAGTTGTTTTAGGCTTTCTTTTGACCTTTTAGATGAGTCAACGGAAGAAAGTCCTGTTAAAAATGACCACTGATCCATCTTATCTTCATTTGTGGATAATTGCACTCCGTGTGATTCACCAGAGTCCCAAAGAAAGCCTTATAAATTAGTCTGTAAACCCTTCTAGACTAATAGAAATCAATGACTTTGTTGCTCATCTGGTCTTGAATTTCTTTTTTTTTTTTTTTTTTTTTTTTTGCAATCTTTCAGCCCGCTTCTCGTTGTCGGACAGATTCTAATTAGGAGATTTCTTGATTCTAAAGGTTAAGTAGAAATCAGGGCCAGCTGAGCTTATAAAAAGGTTGATTAAAGTTCATTCATGACTTAACAGGAGGTCGGATAACAGTTTTACATGAGGATGTAAAAGGCATTTTTTTTCTTTTTTCCTTCAATAAATGAAATAATCTGTAAACTGTGTCCAGAAACAAGGGACAACTTGCAAACAGGAGTTGAACACATTCAGTTGATTAAGTTTATTTGCAGCTGACTGGTTTTGCTGCATATAAAATGTTTGAAAGTCAGCTGGCTCAGAGCAGCAGCAAGATTTTTATTTATTTATTTATTTATTTATTTATTTATTTATTTATTTATTTATTTATTTATTTATTGTGTGTGTGTGTGTGTTGCTCTCATCAGGATGAGCGAGATCAAACCGACGTAATCTGAGAAATGCGAACTTCTCATTTTGATTCATCCCAACAAAGGCCAAGCAGAGGGGGGAAGATTCATCATCACTAATTATGAAACAGTTTTGATCTGGTTCGCAGCAATGTTGATAGAATCGAACTGTTATCACTCATCTAGAGTCTGTTTCTCAGAAATAATTCACCGGAATCGCTTGTCAAACGTAATACCGTGTGAACAACAACGGAGATGATTTTCACTTTGCACGGCTGTCACAGCACATGTGGTGGCGAAATAAACAAAAAAATATTCAGCAGACACTTTGAGCCATTGTCACTCCACTGGCTGATAACAGTGTGGAAATAGCTGCCTGTCAGGCTGTGTGATTACAGTGGACTGCTGGTAAGAACACTTCCAGAGGGCATATTTAAGACATGTCTCATGTTTCATTTCAACAGTGAATCATAATTTTGCAGGGAGCCGCATCACTGGTAAGACATGGCTTTCTTCATTTGAGCCGAGCGGTGAAATATGTTCGCCAAAATGGGAAAGAAAAGAAATTATTCATGGAAAATGGAAATCAAGTGTTAATGTGATAATATTTCTCTGCCTTTCACAACTAAAAGACATGATGATACATCATCCTTATCCACGCAGCACCTTGAATCTAGAGGCCGGACCGAAGAAATGGAAATGAAAGTGATGATTTTTATTGTCTCTGAGCGACATGGGGATGATTTAAATTAGCCATTAACCAGAACAACAAGATTATGCTTTGTAATTATACTTTTTTTTTCTCTCAAGTAATATCAATTGCATTTACGCTCATAATGAAAATTAATCATATTTATAGATTCACATTCCAAAGGCGAAGTGCGGAGTTTGCCAAGAAGTAGCAAAGTCACAGAGTTATCGGTGGTGTAAGTTTGATCCGTTCCACCGCAGGCTGGGTTTGCTCCAGCTGCCAGTTTTTCTTCCTGGAGGTTAGCTGGAGTAACATCTGTTGCTACATCTCCCTGTCATGTTGACTGAAAAGCTCCTTGAGCAAGGCACCTTGACAAAAGAGGCTCCTCAGCGCCCTCTGAAGCAGATTAAGTGTTGCCTGGTAACTATGAGTGAGCCGAACTGAAAGAGCTTCTGGAAATTATGCCAAGGCTGCCCGCTTGGAGCAGTTACTTAGCTACCAAAACGCTCGAGTATGAAGACATGCTTTCAAATTATGGGATAAACGCTAGGATGTGCATGGGTCTGGAGTAAATGTCTTCACTCTGAAAAATAAGACAGTTCAGGACCTGCTCCGATGTCGTCTTCTTCATTTAAAGGGACTGATGAGTTGGTCTGTTGTTCCCCTCTTTTTGTTTTCACATTAAAACATCTCCATATTAGATGTTACTATTAGAACATTAGGTTTTTAAACCTGCCGTTGAATGCTTTACAAACACATAAATGTGTTGTTGTTTTTGTTTGTTTCTTAAAGAGCAAACTAAATTTTGAACTTCTTCAGAGATAAGTAGAAATGAAGCAATTTTGTCTATTTTAAATTTCCAGTAACATGACATTAATATGAAGTTATACTTTAAGTGCATTACTTTGCAACTTCTGACATGTCCTTGTGTTCTTTGCTTTGGCAACTTTTGCCACATGAAGACCCGTTTTGGCCTAAGGAAACATGGTGGGGAGTGGGTTGGACAAAGGTGGCTAATGAAGACATGCTACAGGTGTGGAGGGTGCTAATGAGGACCAGCCGCCAGAGAAAGAAGCAGATAAAATATTCCCCAAGATAATTAGGTAAGTCATTTTGGTGTTACTATTTTCTCCAGGTGAAGGGGGTGTGAGGGAACAGGTAAGTGGGAAAGGAGGAGCAAGAATCAACCTCCACCAACTTAGTTAATAAGTTATTTTTTAGACAACTAATTGTTATCAAGTGTAAAACTGGTGTTTAATCTATTTATTTATTAATAAACTTCTTAAGCCAAATGCCAGAGTATCTGGTTGGAAAAACTTTTTAATGCTCATTTAGTGAAAAGATCCACTCATGTGCCTAAATCTATACATCAAATGATGCATTCTGAATAACAACAGGCTGTATGAACTTCTGGCAAACAAATATTTGACCAGAATAATTTAGTTCAGCTCTAGTCATTATGCTACTTATATTAAGAAATAATTGTATTGCACTTTATAACAACCAGTCATGTTAACTAGACATTTGTCTGCCAGTCTACCATTCTGACAGTGTGCAGCGAGGGACATTTTTGGAATGGTATTTAAATAAACGCTGCATTAAGGTTACATTACACTCTTTGTTTATTTGTTTTTGTTCCTTTTCTGAAGTGACCACAGTGGATTGAATCACCACCCACTATGAGAATGTCCAGAAGAGATTCACCAAGTTGGAATTCACGAAAAGGCTTTCACCATGACTAACACTGACCACAACCATTGCAAGAACAGCTAGAATTTCTGAGCATTTCCAGACACCTTTAAAGAGCTGCCTCCAGAAAATCAGGACAACCAGAAGGTCCCCCTGTTATCAGGGCGTTACAGGAAGGCTGTAACGAAGGAGATCGCAGACACAATCAAAGCATAAAATGTTAGGACTGTTGAAAGAAATATTAATTACTGTTTTGTTAAAGCTTTTGACAGTGTAATAACACCTAATGACATTATTATGACTACTATTACGACACTTATGACATGATGATTTCTTGATTAATGTCAAGTTGTCATAACAAAGACATTTTGAATAATGTCAACTGTGTATTAAAAGTGTCATGTTTTACTGAATGACACTTTATGACAACAGTCATAAATATTCATGAAGACTTACTCGTGTTCTTGACATGTTGTTATGTCATGTTTATGACGGTGTCATGACAGTCTTATTCACAACCCGTCAATTAAAGTGTTACCTTTTTATGTCCATCATTATCTTTTTAATTCTTTCCAGCTTCCTCTCTTCCTGGAGGATAGAAAACATCCACCACACCATGATGCTGCCTCCACCATGTTCATCATCACCGCTTTAGGTTGACGTGTAATGCCTTACTGTTGTTCTCAAGCCTCAGGCCACTGATTACTAGACATACATTCTCATAACGAAACACGCTGCTGTATTCAAAATGTTTTTACGGCTGCAGGACAAGCTTAAGCAGAGATCAATTGGCTCTAATTACATCTGAGGTTTGCAGTTAGTCTTGGTTTCACTTCTGTGTTATGAGACAGGCAGCTATATTTAGCACACACCTGGTGCTGTGTGTGGTGTTATTCCTCTCCAGTAATGTTTCCCTCTGTTCTTTATGTTATTTTATTTTTTATTTTTTGCAGGTATTAAGGGTTGCTGTGTTGGCCCCCAGCTTTAAATAGTCTCATAAAGCCTGTAACCATAAAAGGCATCAAGATTCTCACTTAAGCTTCTGCAGCTTAGTGAAGCAGCAGAGGAGCCGCACAACGATTGTACAAAACCTGGTAATAACTTTGCTGATAAGTGTTCTCCGACTTTACATACACACAGAGGCATATAGCAACACATGGCAGAGCTTTATTTGTGCTCGTCTTCTCAGCGCTGAGGATTTCTAACACACCTGACTGCTTTGTCTCCTCCCAAATGAGCAAATGACAACATCTGGAGTGTTATGGAAAGGAAAGCTCTGAGGATAAAAAAAAAAAAAAAACACAAAACCTCCATCCAAACGCACACGCACGCATACGTACGCAAACATGCCTGAGGTTATTAAAAAGTAAAACTCGGTTGGATTGAAGTAATGACCGCATCACAATCAGAGTGAAAAAAATAAAAGTACTTTTTTGCTGCTCACAAGCAGCAAAGTGATGATGATGCTCACGGTGGAGGTGAAGTCATTTCAGGCAGACAGATATTAAACTGCAGGGCTGCTGCAAGCCGTAATATGCAAACGCGACGGGGTCGGCGTGACACCGCTTTCCTTCTGAACAAAATGCTGAGAAACAAAAGTCTCAAGGCACGGTTCAAAGCACAGACAAATAGAAAGTAAGCCGGCTCCATCTCTTGAGCATGCTTCAATAGAAAAGAATTTCAAACCTGTTCGCATTTAAAATGTTGGCTTTCACTGAGCATCAAAGAAGCAAAAAAATAAGTAAAAAGTTAAAAAAAGGAGATTATTCAAAGCAGGATAAAAGTGCTGCCTGACCCTGATCCAACAGGTGCTGTTCAGAGCAGAAAACACAACCAAAGTATCTCACTTCCTCTCACTTTCTAATAGAAATAGAGCCATGCAAAACTATTCATACTTCTTAAAAATGTTTCATGTTAGGACCGCAAATTTCAATATATTTGATTAGAAATGCATGAGATAAAGTGTTTACTTTATCTCATGTAATAGTGAGCAAGAAGGTACATGATCTTTTTTTTTTTTAAATGTAGGCACATTTGTATTTGACAGTCTGAATAAAAAAAAACCTTTTAAAAAAATCACAGCACCAAATCTTTTCATCTATAAAATCAATGTTGAATATCTGCAAACTGAAAATACTACCTATTGATTTTTGAAAAGTAAAAATCGGATTGAATAGGAAACATCTGAGAAAATAAACCATCAAGTCTCACCACAAGTTGTAAGTAGAAATGTAAACTGGGCTGTCCTGACGCGTTTCTCCTTCGATACGGTTTTCCAGTGCATCTGAATGCTGAGGGTTGTTCTTCTGCAAGACGACAAACCTCAAGTCGGATATTTTTCCAGTCTTGTGTTGCCAATTGAAGGTTTCCTTCTAATGCTGCCCTTCAGTTACCTCCAGTCATCTGAGGAGCTTCTCTGTTCAGGTTAAAAAAAAGTCCTCCCACAGCATGACACAGTCACCACCAGGCTCCCCTGTGCAGATGGTGTGGTCACACTCAGGGATGAAGAGTTTTTGCCTCTCAGTCTTTTCCCATGTAGGATAAAAGATTGAACCTTTGGCAGCTTCTGACCAGTAGATCTTCTGTGTGTTTGCTGAGCTTTTAAATTACTTTCTTTCAACTAAAGCTTTCTTCTTGCTTCTACCACATAAAGGCCAGATTTGTTGGGTGTATATTAGTTGTGCTGCCAACACATTCCTCCAGCTAAGCTGTGTCTTTGTGCAGCTCCTCTAAAATGAATGTCAAGTATGTGTTGCATTGGGTTTATCACAAATATCTGCAACCTCTCCATCCTGGTGAGGCATTTCTACTGTCAGGCCAGCCAAATAACCCTCATTTGGAGCTGCAAATGTTGCACAGCTGTTTGACAAGACAACTAAGAGTGTTAGAGAAATAAGGACCACCATTTTATTTCTATTTTTAGGATTCAAACTCAAGGTAAATATAACATTTAGCAATAAAACAGGATGCATGTAATAAATTTAAAAAAAAAAAAAAACGCATATAGATTCCAATCTATTGATGAGAAAATCTACGCTTTTTAAAAAAAAGGAGTAAATGTCCACAAAAAACTCTCAACAACTCAGAATGTTTGCGATTAAGCTCAGTCATTTTCTAGAAAAAAAAACCTGGAAATGTTCTGCTTTTGAAGAGTCTGAAAT
This sequence comes from Gambusia affinis, assembly GCF_019740435.1. Lineage (NCBI taxonomy): Eukaryota > Metazoa > Chordata > Actinopteri > Cyprinodontiformes > Poeciliidae > Gambusia > Gambusia affinis. Next base: position 8,827,128 of record NC_057876.1, on the reverse strand, counting down.
CTTTGACTTTGTACATTTCCATCGTTTGGAGCTCAGAATTTCTTTTTGTTTTGTCTAGAAATTTTCGGAGATTAATCTCAAAATTTCAGAGTATTGTAAAAAGGTTTGATAGGGCATTAATTACTCAGGATGAGTAACAATTTGCCACATTGTGGTGAGAACTTGATTGTTTTCCTTGACTTTGGCGCTCCTCAAACATGCTTCAAATGAGAAAGCGTTGTTCTGTAAGTCAGAGCTGTGCCAGCTGTATCAGTGTTGAACTCCACAATCACTTCAGGTCGTGAGTTTTACCTCTTAAAGATACTTAGAACTCAAATCATTTACAAACAACTTGGTGGGAAGAAATGAAACCAGACTTCACAGCCAACCTCATTGCTCACATCGACAGTGGCATACCAAGAAAACTCAATAATGACACTATTATGTGTGATTTATATTCAAGCCCAGCATAGTCTTGTGTTTAATTTCCATGGACTAGCAGCTGGTGTCCTTGTAAACTTCAACAATAATCAAAGAAACAGACATCAGAATTTCTTTCTTTTTTTTCTGTTATCACTTATGCAATCAGTGTCGCCAACACAGGTTGAAAACTGTAGTGATGAACTCTGTTATAACAACTGGAAGCGTTCTTGTTTCTTTTTTTCTTTCAGGACAAAGTGTGACACTTCATTCACGACAGAAAGACACAAAGGTAAGGCATGACAGGAGTGCTGATGAGCTAACCTTGATTGCTTTAGAGAAACAAATAGAGCATTTCTTGTGCTCCTGCTACCTTATAAATATGAAATGGAGCCAAAGTAGTTAATTTTGACTGAATAAAGCTGCAACTAAAGTGCTAAGAGGGGGGGGAGGTTAATAATGGATGAGCAGTTTTCTGCATTCCAGAGGACAATTTGCCACGTTGTACACAAACAAAGCTCCAGCAGGGATTAGGTCCCAAACCGCTGCAGGGATGGAGCGACGCCTTGGTCTGATGGGCAGTGAGGGTGAGGTCACCCTCTAAAACATCAACCTGACAGATTGTTAATTAAATATTGATACGGAAAGAAAAACTACATTTGTAATAGGTAAGGTTTGATAGTTTGAATGACGGAACAGTGAGCTTTATATACATGTGAAGACCGAAGTTGTTTAATCAAAATATGTCCATTACTTAATGAGTTACATGTCATCAAATACATAAAACTGACAATTTCAAGAGCCCCTGATCAACAGGGGGCCCTCCACAATTTTTTATTCTTATTTTATTTTTATTTTTTTTGTTCACAAGAATTAAAAAAAAGGGGGGGCCCTGTCAATTACAAAATGAATTATATTGTGTTTTCTAAAATTGTTTTTAGCTGTAGACCACTCCCAGACCAAAAAGCAGACATTTGCCCTGAACCCCCCTGGATCTGCATGAAATGGTTCGTTCCTGCTTGGAGCGCTTCGTGTTCAGCAGCAGTCAGTACAAGACGAGAACGACTGTGGCTGTTACTACGCTGCTAAGAAAAATAATAAAGTAGGTTTTCAAAAAATAGAAAGAAAAAGGTAAAAGTGTCAACTTCTGACTCAGTTTTTCTCCTAGAGGTGGGTAGACTTTGTGAGGTTATCAACCATTCAGCATAGTTAGCTTAGCTACAGACTACTGTTTGCCTCCATTTCACTAACATTTAATGAATTAAGGGGAAAAAATTACCAAGATATTCATATATTGAACTTTTACCACTTAACAGGTAAAGTCAGTCAGCAGCAGGTCCCTCCCAACCAGCCCTCTCGTAAGTGAAATGAAACCTGCAGTATGTAACTTTTATATTTATTTATTTTTTACACATTTGCCAAAACTGTCATTATGTTGTGACAATATGGCATGAGAGATAATCTGTGAAAAATCCGTCTCCCAGTGCTATCTAGTGTGACAAAGTGGTTCAGTTTCTGTTCACCATTTGTCCCTTACTCTTATTTCTGATTCAACTATAGTTGGTTATAATGCTTAAATTTAAACATTACTTTTCATTGTTGCTTCACTTACTATCCCGGGTTTGGTTTTTTGTGTTAGTATTAGGTTGGAGTTTCCATCTATTTAGATGTTTAGGTTAAAGCTACTACTTCTGGACTATTGGTTGAATTTGTTTAATTTGTTTCAAAATATATTTATGGTATTTATTTTCCTTTTTACTCACCATTGTTTGTCCCTTGTAGATCTGCAGCAGGGCAGGAGTTTGGGAGGGGCCGGCCCAGTATTTCCTGCTTAAATGGCTGGATGATGTCATTGATTACCTTGCTGGGTTCTACCAATTAGAGGGTTTTCTTTTGAGTATTGCTTTCTTTGTATTTCTTTAAAGTAACCTTTTGAGTTATCACGGTTTATTTTGCAGACCATTTCATTCTGTAGATGTGTTTGTAAATTAGATTAATAATTTTATTCTTGTTTCTCTGTTTAGATTTGGTTTTTTTTCTTTGATCTGTTTAAATGTGGCTTGGTCCACTCAAGTGCAGGCGTGTTGCCAATGAGTCAAAAGTAACAAATAAAAGTCATCAGAAGAATCTGGAACCAATGGCTGATGCTGTTTTTTTGTTTACCTTGCTGATCCTTGACCACACTACCTTACATCTAGAAACAACTAATCAGAGACAGGAGAGTTTTAGTGCTGTCAATCACAATCTCATCTGGCTGCTCATCCCTATGCTGCATCTAGTACAGCCTGTTGTGCACTGGTAGCATAGCTACCAGTGACAGCAGATAAACATTTTTCCTGCAATAAGTTGTTTTTCCACCATTAGCACATTTAGCAGTGAGTGAATGAGGTTAACGTTGCACTTTAGCCAATAGTTCAGGGAGGAGATGGAGGAGATTGATTGTTTTTACCGATTATCTGTCTCATAACAAACTGTCACAACATGGTGACAGTTTTAACAAATATGGAGAAAATATATTTTTTTATTAAAGTTATATACTGCGGCTTGAATAAAATGCAACTACACAGCATTTTTTGAGAAGTCTGGATTGCTTCATGTATATTTTGCACGTTGCCTATGACTGTTGCTCATGGGGAGAGACATTTCAGTAATCAAAAACTAATAGAAAAAATCAAGCAACCTACTTGCATACTGTATGTGGACTGTTGCATGTAAAAGTCATGAGCAGTAAATATTGTGCTGGTATCAGTATTGGACCAAAGAAAGCAAGGCTGTTGCAAGCCTTTAAAATTGTGACGCTTTTGATGGGTCAGATAGACTCAAAAAATTGTAACAGCACTTGTGTGGGGGGGGAGGGGGCAATTTAATTTTTTGTCTTGGTGCCCAAGATTCCCGGCGGCGCCCCTGCTGCTAAGATATCAGTCACAGTTTTTGGGGGGGTTTTTTACAGTTTAGTTTTGGTTTCTGTACGTTTTAAGCTGTTTTAGCGACATCAAGAGTGTCGTCGGTGCTTTATTTTAAACTCTTAGCATCAAAGCAGCCATGTGATCGACTCAAGTAGTCAATCAAGGGACCGCCTCATAGTTGTGATTATCCCTGTTTTTTGGCGGTTCATGTCTGAGCCAGCCCCCCAAAATAAGCAGTCTCCGCTGAATATAGCACACTGTGTTTGTAGCTGCCTTTCACTTAAATGCCATGTTGTCTCAGGTTATTTATATCTTGATCATGCCATCCATGTTGGTGTGTGTGTGTGTGGGTGGGTGTGTGTGTGTGTGTGACAGAAAGAGTGAGAGCTAGCATGATGACAGCCAATTAATTCAGCTCTCGGGGACTAGTTGAGGAGAAACAGTGACTGGCTGCATTAGTCATGGAGTATGGCAGCGGCAGCGTTGAAGGGTGGGTGGGGCTCTCGTACACTTTAAAGGGGTCTGCATGTGCCCACATTTGCTGTTTCCCTCTTCTGTTATGCCTCCCTCGTTCATGGGGGAGGGAGGTGGCAGCACAAAACAAACTTACGCAACCAGCGTCTGAGTGCACCCCAAAGAGGTTTTGTCAAACTCTCAGCAATACATTTGCCAAGCACAACAGTGTGCAGCCTTAGCAGCTCCCCGTAAAGACAAACATGCAGTCCGCCTCACGAAAAGTACAAAAAAACAGACACTTTTTTTTTTTTCCAGAGAAAATTGCTTCGTGAAAATGGACGTAAAGAGAGTGCCCTGCAAAAGCGTTAATACCTCTTGAACGTTTTTTCACTTTCACATTCTCCGGTGGCGCGGGGAAGAGGAAGGAAAGTAACACGTGACTCTAAAAACATTTTAAAATGAAAAATCTGAAATGTACGGCAGGCAGTTCCCGGTGTTCGACTCCGTGCCTTTTGCTGCGTCTACAGCAGGAAGTCTTTCTGAGTGCATTTATTTGAACATGAAGAGATTGCTCATTCTTCAATGCAAAATATCAAAGTCTCAGTCAGCTCTTTTTTGGCCTCTAACAGGATTTCTTTTTCAGGTTTTCTGAGTGGGCTCCACCCACCTTTCAGTCCATGCTACGTAAAAGCATTCCCACATGATTATCCTGCTTCCACTGTTTCCATGTGGTGGTGATGTGCATGTGCATACAGTACATACCAAAAGTTTGGACACACCTTCTAACTGAATTCAATTAGGTGTGTCCAAACCTTTGGTCTGTACTGCATGCATATGTAGCTGTTTCTCATCTCTTGCCTGATTCAAATGTTGACGTCTTGGAAAACTCGCAACTTTCCCAGACTTTTTCCTCTAAATAGTCCTCAGCTTGATCTTTGTGGTACAATTTTACAGCTTTAAGCTTCTCCAACACTTTCCCCCCCTTTGACATTTCTGCTTTCTTCCTTGGATTTCAGCGTGCTGCTTGTTTATCGGTGTTTTCCAGCAAAACCTCTGACGCCTTCAGTGAATTAGACGGGATTTAGACTGAGATTAAGTTACACGCAGGAGGGCTCTCTTCGCTGATTGGATCACTCCTTCAGGCTGGGTTGTCCAACACCAATCCTCGCGGTCTGGTGTCCTGCAATATTCGAATGTGTCCCAAGTTTAATGCACTTAATCAAATGATCAAATGACATCCTCAGCAGGCATCACGTTTTGCAGATTCATGCCAATTACCCAATCATGTAATTCAGGTGTATATACAAAGACACATTCTCTCTGGGACTGGAGCTGAACTGGTTACACTTTATTCTTTGCGTATCAGACTAAAACAGATTGAATACAAATGTGTACCTCACCATCCAAATTTCTTTTCTCAATGACTCCATAATTTGGTGCCGTGTCACAAAAGCAATCCTATATATCATAATATCGTGATTAAAACGTGGCAAAAATTTGAAAAAGTGGGGCGAATGCTTGTGCAAGCTTTGACGAAGGAGTTGACTTGTGGTGGAAACAAGTGAGATCACGATAGAGCAGGACGCAAGCATGTCATTATCTCTCTTGAGGAATATTTTCTCTCACTAACTCACTGTCACGCAGATGTCAGGCCATCTTAGAAAAATGAAAAGGCCGTCTGCTGTAAACATGGCATCAGGTTTGCTGTTTGAAACGGTGCGAAGTAAGAAATAAACAGTTTGTCCTTCATGAACGGCCAGTTTGTGACGGAGGGAAGAAAAAGCGTCAGTTTTTGCCCTCGCTACATTCAAGCCAAGGCAGCTCGCACAAGAGCAAAGACTCGAAGAAGGTCGTCGTCAGTGTCCTCATTCTTCATAAGCCATTGAAAGCTCTCCATTTCATATAGTAGAAATCTCTACTTTTCTTTGTGTTACTCGCGAGCGTGAAGAAAACATTTCGCTCTTAAAGAATCAGCTTTTCCCCTCTGTGCCACTACTTGATCCTCTGCTGAACTGCTCGGAGAAAGGTTGCATCGTTGTTGGAGAAACCAAGAGGACGACTGGTAGGTGGCTGCTGTGCTACCTGCTTACAAAAGGCCATTTGCCGAGGTGTGTAGCTGACAGATAAAGGCCCCCCGTTGGTGCCGGTTCAAGCTGTGATTTACAATCTTTATATTTAACCGGAGAGAGATTAATTATTGCTGGCAAATTGACAGGGCCAGTGAGGTGAGGGAGGTTTCTGACTGACATCGCCATTCCTCACAGCGCTTCCCGCCTCAGGGCGCTGCCGCTGACCTTGAGATGCCAGGCATTTTGGGCAGCCCGCCCTCCTCCCAGCAACACCTTTCTGGCCCCCTTCTCCTCCCTCTAATACCCATCCTTTATTCTTTGCAGGACTGCCACACACCCCTTACTGAGCTTCCAGCGCACAATGGTTGTCATGGTAAAGCAAACAATTACTCTCAAGCAGAACTGCATTATAGTTTTTGTTGATCCTGTGGGACTTGTGCTCAAGTGTGTGCAAGAAAGAAGTGTGTGGTCTAAAAAGAAGCTAAACAGAAAACCTTCACTGCCACACATCTTATTGCTGCCATTTTTTAAATTTTTTTTTATTGTCGTTGTCATAAGTGAGACTCTTCCTCTATGCTTCTCATCTTTTGGGGAAATGTGTCTGCTAAATCAGAATAATGTCATGAAGACACACAGGGCTGTTGCGGGTCTAGTGTTACTGCAGCTTCACACAGTTCATGATGATCCCACCCATGATGAGAGGATAATGTCTGTGCTGAAACACGAAGAGTTGTGTCGAGTCAAAAAGCACCATGACTGTAGACATAACGGATACATTTGACTTGTTTGTTTGTTTTTTTTTGTTTTTTTTTACAATCAGTTTCAATGTTAAGGTAAATGATGGGCTTTTCAGATTTAATAGGTAAAATTTGGAAGATTCCTGAATAAATGTTATATTTAAACAAATAAGTATATTAATAATGTTGATTAGTTTTGTTTTCGATCCATTCATAACATCACAAGAGCAACAACTTGCTTGAAGATTACAGCAAAAACCAAACAAAAAATCCTGAGACTTTATTTATAAAGTGGTTGTAAGAGTCCATGATTGACAAATATGGTTTGGTTAAATTTATGAATCTCAAAGAATTAAAGGGCCATTTGCACCTAAATCTAAAGAGAGACCAATTGACACAACAGTCACGTTTTTGGACTGTGGAGAGACAACAACACTTGACATATTACTTCAAAATAAGAAACTAAAATTGACTCAGCTGGTTAACTTCAAATGTAAATTTTCTAAAGAGCATGTTTTTTGTGTGTATCAGATTTCTACAGAATATGCACATTTCCATCTGTTGTTTTATACGTTTGAAACAAAAATATTTGAGGAATCAGTTTCCATTGGTGTTGTGGAGTTGAGCCAAAAACCGAAACATGTCAGTGAATAAGTGAAGCAACAGTTTTACCTTCCTCTCTGCCACTCTGCACTTCCAGCTGAGATAATCATACGAACAAAACTTGACGTTTGATCTGTTTCTTGCTTTCAAGCAAGAATTACTTTTTGAAGACGAATAAAATGCTTAAAGATAAAAACCCAATGTCCCCCATCATAAAATCGATTTGATCTTCTACTGGTAACAAGCTATGAGTCTCCCTATCAGGAGGAGGACTTCTCTCTGGCATGTGACTAAGCAATCTGAGGAGCAACATATTTTTAGCACCTCTCTCTCATCCCAAGCAGAAACTTTTACCTTGTTACTGCTACCGACTTCAGCTACGTGTTTCTGCTCTAAAGTCATCCCTCGTCTTTCCCTTTCAGTCTAAACATCTCTGCTCGCTGTTTCACTCAGCCTACATCACACATGCCTCTTGCCCTCAGTAGCTTCAAATGGCTGAGAATCCCAAAGAAAGACCACATGGTTTACATGCAGCAGATCTGTGACGATGACCTTTTATCTCCTTTGTGACGCCACAATGAAGGCAGCATTAAGGAAGGGCTTTCTGCAGGAGCGATGGCCACCGTCACAAATCCTCCGGCGTCCCCGCCGGCGTACATTACAGATGGAAATCACTTGGGGATTATGGCAGCAAAATCAGCTCTGCTTGGATTAAGACGCAGATTGCCATCAGCCGTCTCATGCTTCCTCTGCCTCGCTGCGTTTCTCAGTCTTCGCCACTCCCGAGTCACACTCCCACATCTGAAGGCAAGGCTTTGAAAGCAGAGATCGCACCCATCCGGAGTGCCAGCATGGGAACAATTAGCTAGCAGGTGCAGTTTGCTGCTCTTTTCATATTAAATGTTAGTTTAATATGATGGCATATCATTATTCCTTAAATCCCCCCCCACACACACACACACACACACACACACACACCACCCCATCTCCTCCAGCTGAATCATGGTTAAGGCACAAAGCCCCCAAAAACAGAGCAGTAATAATTGGACGCAGGAACACAAACTAAAGGTTGCAAAACACACCTCCCCCCACTGGACGTCGGCTTAGACTAGGACGTTACTGATTCTCAATCCAATTATTTTTATTGACCATAGAAAATCTGTACGGAGGGTTGATGAATAATCTTTAGTGCCAAACTACAGGGATTGCATCACAATAACTGCAGTTGGTTGCGTCTGTCACTTTCTCTCTAATGAAATAATCTTGCTGCACTAACCTCCTGACTGTGATCACAGACAGGCATTGTTGTTATTTATCTCCCTTTCAAGAACAAAGTCTCTGTGACCCACTCCTGAGACCTTCCCTCTCTCTCTGTTTTTAGATTTTTTTGTAAAAGTGTCTGACATACAAATAAATCCACAGCATTAATGCCATATAACAAACACATGCAGAGATCATAGCAAAGAGGACAACAGGGTAAGGTGAGAGTAATACACCGTGATTTCTGAGGCACTCCACTCACTCTATGGACATTAAAGACGCTGAAGGTCACGCACTTTTAGCCGATCGCTAAGTGAAAACAGTCTGCTGTGATTCAGAGATAGCCACATCATAACGACTCTCACTTTGTGAGGCACGTTTAATTCAGTCCACAAGGTCAGAGGGGTCAGTGGACAAAGTGTTGCTCATCTCAACTGACAAGCAGCCACATGCTGCTCTGCTCAGCTCCCTACAAAGAGTGCTACTGCTCTCTACTGATGGCTGCAAGACACTTAATGTACCTGACGACAGCCCGAGTCAGATTTACCTTGTAACCTGACACTGAATGACAATGTGGTGCTGATCCCTTTAAGTTGCTCATATAAGAAAAGTCCATCTTTTATATGTTCATGACAATTTGGATTGTGTTATTATGGGGTCATGACATCTATTCTGCCCCATCAAACTTCTGGTTCTGACTCTCACTCAAGCCTCCATATTTTTGTATCCACTCCATCACTGCATGCTGCAGGATTTGTATCTGACTGGCAGTTCTGAAATGTGTTGTGTGGTTCCTCTGACTGAACAATGAACCCACTCTGACATGATGCCATTAATGCCACATGTGTGTTGCCTGTTGTGTTGTCTCCATCTGGTGGAATCTGGGTGTATTGCAGCAAACCTGGCACCCAAGCCCTGAAAGCTCTTCGGATTCATTTGAAAGCTTATTATTTGTTACCACAATAAATCTTATCTCTAACTGCCATTTACTTGGAGCCGGTTGGGAGCCGAAATATGAGAGGGATAAAATCACTCAGATAAAATTAAAAAAAGAATAAATTTAGTGAGGGAAAGCATCTGTGTACTCATTATTTTAATATACCCACTTAAGTTGATATGACTCAAGTCTGCCGCAGCCTCTCACTGTTGTCTTTCCAGTATTTCACTGGGATTTATCTCCCTCCCATCAACTCTGACCAGGTCCAGAAGCCATATTGAAGAAAAGAAGCCTGACAGTATTATGCATCCACTATCACACTTCATTGTGTGGGTGAAATTCTTTTTAGATTGATGTGAAGGGGGGCAGTTTTCCACCACATTTGATGAGTTTTATAAGGCAGAAAGGTGAAGGATCTGTGCAGCACCTGGAGAGTTACTATGGGCTTCTGAGTTTCTTTTTTGATTAGCCTAGGTTTAGTTGGGGGGATTACATTTGTGAAACGCTCTTTCCATTTTTGGTACACGGATTGAATGGTTAAGCGCCGATGGTTTAGAATTCTGGTTTACAATCTAAACATGATTGAACTGCTTCACTTGATCATTTTTGTAGCTTTAAAGGGGAAGAGGTATCATGCACAACTCATTTTTTTAGCCTCATATCCCATAATAATGTTATTACCAAATGAAAAACATACCTGGAGTGTTTCTTCGATTCTTTCATGCATGTTTGAGAAATCTTTGAATTTTCTGTGGAAGCCTTTTGGGGTGCTTAAACACTTGTTCTTCAGGTCGAGCTTCCACCTCACAGAGCCTCCTTCCCCCATGCCTTCCCCACTCAGCTCCACTAGACTAGCGGCAGCAGCAATGAACAAACACCTGGTGAGACTCTGAGTCTGCTGAGCTTCTCATACGAACCACCTCTCACTCCAACACTCCTTAGCACATCCAAAAACAGCATGATGAGAAGCACTGCTGTGACGGCGTGCTGAAGATGGAGTGTAGGGAAGAGTAGGAGGTTCTTAAAGAGACCGAATCTGTCAAATTGCTTTTAAGCCATGTTTGAAATGTACAGTATTTTTAAAACTGAAGGTAGCATAGTTACCTGACTGTGCTGTGAAATGACACTTTGTACCTGGAAAACACAGGTACAAAAAATACATAAGATATTTACCCCCCTTAAAGGAAGTGAAATACAAATGCATGATGCAATTTCAGTTTTTATAATAAAAAAAAAAATGAAAGCGATGTATCATTTTCCTTCCACATTACAGTTTTGAAATTTCACCGTAAACCACAAACCGTAGGAATTAAAATACAAAATAAAGACATACCCAACAACAGAATTGCACAAGAGATTTCATTTAAAGAGACTGTTAGGATCTTGTGTTCGTCATCAGTCAAACCGCAAAGAGCCTGGATGGCAAAGGGAAGCATACGATTCACAGAACAACAAAGATTTTTGGCTCCCACTCCAAGTAGGACTGAAAATCACAAAGAAAGCCCACAGAGGTTTTCAGCTCCTTTAACGAACCACAAAGATACATCAAAAGGACTCACAACAGGCAGGAGATGACACAAAACTGCAACAAACACCTGCAAAAACTCTTCAAAGAAGGAATTTGGAGATCTGACACTAAGGTAGTAGAAGAGACTTTAAAAATAAATAATAGAAACGACAAACAATATAAATAAAAATGGCTGTACGTACAATTAAATACAAACCAACACAAACTAATAAAGGAAGAACTGAAAATGATCACGGAGGCAAACAGTAGCCATGGGGAAAAGGAAGATAAAATGATTTCTACTTTTAATCTTGTGGCTCTGCAGCTTCAGGGAACATTTAACAAGTTTGTTTTCATCTGTTTTTATACATCCACATGTCAAACTTCTGCTATTAACACTTGAAACCAGAAGATTAAACACACCCAGGACATACACACGTTCTTCTGACTTTGAAGACATAAATAATAAATTTCTGTCATGCTCTTTCTCTCACTTTGTGGCAACTCCAGCAGATCTAAGACAAGAAATGTTTGGTGTGATTTAACTTTAGACAGTGAGACAAAAATGTGAATGCGTCTTTTTAGTTTATGCATGTAAACTTCTGGTTTCAACTTTATGTGAATGGTCACTGTGGGACGTCTTCCAAAACAACACCACCACAAACTGAACCGAAGCTTCACAAATCGCCACAAGGTGGCCTCACCTTTTTAACGCCGCAAACGGACACAAAAAGATGTGCATTAAAAATAAAAATAAAAAAAAGTGCTCTCTCCTTTCTGGGTCTTAGAAATGCGTTGCAGTGTGTGAACAATAGAAAACAACTCTCACTTGGGCCCAGCGCCAAAGTTTCAACAGAGTCCTTCATGATAAAAATGGATTGGGCCAAAGATGCTGTTCGCTCATCTGCACGCCTGCCCATCAACGGCATATAATGATGTCATTACAACCACAATAGCCCGCCCAGGCATTCAGTGTGTAATGGATAATAAGTGTCTATCCACCGCTGACAGCTTTCAGGGTCCCTGATGCTCAAGTGTCTGGACGCCTTTCTTCTTTCAGTTGATGGACTGGTTCTTTACAACACAGTCAACGCACGTGTTTGCCTATCTGCCATATGGTGTGCTGGTACATTAAAAAGAAAAAAAAAAAAAGACAACACTAAAACATGCATTTCATTGTGGTTTCACAAGGTTTTAATAGTATTTGAAAAACAATCAGCAGATTAGAAAAGATTAAAGGTTCATGCAAAAATGGGATTATTTGTATAAATGTAGGATACGTCCTCCACCTATATTGAGTGGCGAAAGTACAACGATGTGTGTGTTTAATGGATATTTTCAGTATGTTCTCATATTTGTCTTACTCTGAATTTAAGGAATAATGTTTAGCTTAATTCTGTAAATTTGTGCATCTAAACACGTTAGCACTACCGCCTTTTAGAAATAAGATACGTGGTTGTGTTTTCTACACAAAGCTCAAAAAAGTTGAGAAGATTTGTTCATGGTTGAAGGTTCTTTGTTGTACCAAAGCTTATTGTTAGGTATTACACATATTTTTCACTAACCTTTTGTTTCTTTTACAAATATTACAAATACAAATATTTTGTAAAATATTACAAAAGAACAAACATTTAATGTCAAAGTGAAAACTGATCTGAGCTGAGTTTGCCAAGAGCTGATGAGATCAAAATGAAGCTTTTTGGCCACCAGGCAACAAAGTTGGCCAGACACCAAACACTCCATGCCACCACAAACTCACCATCCTCACTGTTAAGTACGGTGGTGGCAGCACAATGCAGAGGGGATGCTTCTCAGCAGCAGGCCCTGCATGTAGCATTCAACTTTTCTAAGAAACTAAATGTGTTTTCATTAGCTGAAAGCAGAAAATAAACCTACTAAGCAGAAAGACAGATCTGAAAACAGCTGTATGTGTGAAGGAAGAGACTTTAAATAACTATTTACCTAAATACCGGCTCCATAGCAACAACAAATTAATGTGGTTTGTTAGTCTGGGTTAACAACCAATAATAAGTGTCTTCCAGGCTCCATGTGAACCATGATTAAAGATATCCATTCATCCACCCAACCAACTCTACTTAATGGCATAAATATAAAGTTGATTGGTTGATTGATTGATTGATTAATTGTCTATACCCGGATCAAAGGGGTATCTCCAGCAATTCATACCCTGCACAGTTCTACAGTAATATTAAAAATACATAATAAAAAGCTTTTTTTAAGTTACAGTTCACTTTTTCCACATACACACAGCTCCAGTGGGTTGTCTTTCTAAAGTAAATAATGGCGTGGTTAAAGTATTATTTTAGGTGCATAAAAAAATAAGCTGTTTTTTGGGGGGGGTTTTTTGTTTTTTTTTTATGCACAATCCAAGCAAGATATCCCGCTTACAGATGCTGAGTGGCACGTGTCGCCCGGAACACTGTGATCATTGGTGCAGGTCCGCCTGTAAGACCTGCTTTGTTCTGCCTGAAGAACCGCTCCTCCGGACCCCGTCTGTCGGACTCGGACTGAAAAGGCACCCCCTGCAGGACCTCGACTTAAAGCATCGCGACATTTCCTTCCACTTCACTGGAGCAGCGCGCGGTTATGCTCGAGGTGACCGAAAGGAGAGCTGGAGATCATTGCAAGCAGCTTCTAAACGAAAGATGATGACACACAGCATAAAGTCAGAGAGAGAGAGAGAGAGAGAAAAAACTACCCAGTGTCTTTTTGAGTTCATCAATTAGCCCTTTGCCACAGATACCATTAACTTAATGAACCGTTTCTGTAAGGAGAATATTACTTCCCTCTTCCCAAATTAATGAGGCCGCTAATTGTCCTAATTTGCGTCTGAAACCCAAGCATTAAGCTTTCTCTCTGTGCTCACCAGAACCACCTCCGTAGCTTCGGGTGTGAGGGGATAATTACAGACTATGGACTGTTTCCAACATCAAGAGGCTCTCTGTTGCTGGTGCACGAGTGTGTAAAATAATCCACACAGTCTTTTGTAAGGAAATTGAAGGATCTTTAATTAAATAAAAGGATAGTTGACACGGAAACTTCCACTAAGACTCATCAACTTTACATTATTACCAAAGCATCCGAAACGGTGTGGCGGTAGAAATCCTGTTGATAGAAAATAATATTCTTTTTTTTTCTTTTTTACTGAACCAAAAAAGAATAAGGTATTTTTAGTTTAAAGTTTCTTGTTCATCCCTTATTTATCACAATTATTACACTTTCTTAGACCTGTTTTTTTGCAAATACGTCCAATATATACCAGTAGTACTGTAATAATAATGTAACAATATTAAGCAACAATAAACCAGGGTTTAGGTTACTTTATTCACTAATGTGGCTTGGAGCTTTCAGCAAGACCAAAAACAAAATTAGTCACTTGTCGCAATATTAAAGACAAAATTTGACTGTTCTTGTGTGGAGCTCACAAAAAATAAATGTAGCATGAGTTAATCTTTAAATTGGACAAAATTGTCTTAAATCAAGCCTAAAAGACGAGAGAACATTTGGGGCCCTGGTGGCTCCCCGGGGAGTTCACTGAATTGGTTTGATTGCATCCCCTGAGAAATATCAAGTCTGTTTGGTTTGCTTGGCACATCACCCGTCACGCCGTGTTTAATAAGTATGATTGCTATTAAAATAACCAGGCCATGTGCAGTGCCTTGTAGAAGTACATTTATAGGGTTTTTCCCACATTTTGCCATAAAAATAACAAACTTCAGTGCATTTAACTGGAATTGTATGTGAAAAAGTAGCATATAGAGGCACAGAAGTGGAACATAAAGGATGCATGCTTTCTGTCTTTTTTTTCTTTTTTTTTAAAGGACATTTGAAAAGTGTGTAATACACCTAAATTAAATCCAGTGCAACCCATTATTTTCAGCAGTCCCCTAATTAGTGAATAGAGTCCATCTGTCGGTACATTAACCTCAGTGAAAACACACCTGTTCCCTGGCGGCCTTGGGGATGTTTAGAACATATTAGTTACGATATGAGGACAAACTGAACTTCTTATGTGAGACACTGCATCAGCCTGGACACGCCATCTCCACAGTGACACATGGTAGTGGGGGTGATTGTTATTTAGCAGGGACAGAAGAAAAATACAGAACGCAGAAAAACACCCGGCAGTCAATGGTACTGTTCAGATCTAAGAATTTTTACGTTTTTGACCGTCCTAGTCAAAGTCTAGGCCTGAATACATTTGAGAATGTTGGGCAAGACACGAATCCTTGCCCTTCAGACATTTTGTTCGTCTTTAAATAAAATCCATGAATCTTAAAACGGTGAAATCTAAAGAAAAAAATTCAAACGATTTTTGACTCCGATGATTTCTGCTATTGGTCAGACGTTTGTAACAGCAATGAACTCTTTTGGGTTCAAGTCCAAGCCACCGATGCTAAATCCAGCAGCTCAGGTGGTTAGCTGAACAGCAGCCATGGGGACATTGTGTCGACACAAGTGGGTGCTGCTGTTCTTGGCTGATTATGGTTTGAATAATGGTTGAGGCTCAGGAAACAAAGCGCCTGGACTGATGCCAGGTTCCATCACTGACATCGTGGGCCGGAGGCCGTCATCTGCAGCTCTCTGGCTGCCAGGCCGGTGACTAGTTGTGCGCAGCCATTGGCGGAGAACGGATGTTGTGAAATTTTCTGAGGGAAATTTGTCCAACCAGGTCGACTAACCGTGTTCACTCCGACAGCAGAGAGTCGGAAAAAATGATTACTAATGAAAATAATAATGTTAGGAGTTACGTGTTTGAGGCTATTTGGAGTTTCCATCAAAAACTGTGTTTGTGTTGGTGGCATCAGTCATCAGATTGTACTTCTATTGTTTTATTTAAATAATGTTTCTGCATACATTTTATTTAATCGGACTCAAAAGCAATTTAGGGACGTAAAGTAATAGATAACTTATATTTTAACTTTACTTAATTATGCAATTGTAAAACATAGCTTGGGCTTATAAGCAAGAATATCTAATATTAAATATATTTACCTCTTAGTCATGATATTTATTTGTTATTATTTGCTTGCTTGGGTGAGTAAAATTTAACAGATATTTTATTGAGATGACAACATTCAGATTTAAAATAAATAAAATAACCTGGTTAAAACTTTACATTATTTTAAAAATCTTATTTATTTATTTATTATTTTTTTCTGCACGCCACAATGTTTCTGCTGACATAGCTTTTGGTTATTTTATAATTCTACTAAAGATATCAATACATTTCAATGTAACTGGAAATAAACTTGGGCCAATTGTTTTTAAATAGCTTCATATTATAATCTATTTATATATTGAAATCTCTAATGTCTCTATGTATAGCTACTGCACCTTTCAGTTGTGAAGCCTGTGACTGACCTGAAGTGAGTTAACATGGAGTCCATACTATCTACCACATCTCAGTGTAAAGTAAAGGCCCCCAGCAGGAGCCACAGGGCTCTTCAGAGGGTCAGTGGAAGTTGACCTCAGCAATGTTCCTCACACCTCCTCGGCCTGCGCTGCCACTCCTCCGCTCCCGCCCTGCACCAGATGGGAAGTGTAGCCGCATTTTTAAAGCCTGCACGCAGGGTTACAGGCTGTTGTGCTGGCAGTGATGCCGAAGGAATGAAATATTCATGCAGGACCCCAAATAATACAAAAAAAAAAAAACCTGAATGGACTCCCCGGGAGAAGAACGTGCCGATTTATTCAACTAAGACCAGGGCTCATTAAACTGCTGGCGGCGAGGCAGGTCACGGTCCTCTGCTGTAATTGACGCCCTAATGAGTGATTAGCTTCGGAGCGCCGTGGGCAGCATATGGGAGACGTGGGTGACACTGTGTCCACCAGAGGTGCGTGGCGTGTGAGGGGTGCCAGGGGACACCAGCTGATAGGCACAGGGCAGGAGCCAAGTTACTAAAACTGAAATTTGTAGCCTAATCAATCATCCTTCACAAAAAAGCAACATCTTCATTTTGGCAACAACAACTATAACAGGAACCTGGTTATTTAATGGTGCAACTACCTCTTTTATGAATGTTTTCATCCTGCTCTTAAAGGATTCATAAATCGCATTGAGACAACTTATCAGTTATCATGGGTTCGCTGTGTAGCCAGGTGTGTCTCAGCCTTGTCTCCCACCTGTTCGTTTTATTATTCTTCTGCAAATAATCAGGGAATGATTGGCCTTTTTTTTTTTTTTTTTTTTTACTGTTTGTTTGAGCATGCATTTATTTTCCAGATCTGCCTTTCCCTCTCGCAGAGATCTGAGCCAATAGTTAGTTTTATGTTCAGAAAAATACTCAACTTCATTTTACCATGGCTGATGATGGTTCATGGTTAATCCAGAAAGGATTGCTGTTCACTACACACCAGCATTTAATGTGCAGCGTATCTTCTGTCAATTCAATAAGATTATTTTGACCACTGTGAAAATGATTTTTTTTTTGGGTGGTATTAACCATTAGTTAGTTTTAATTTTAGTAAATGGGGTTTACACTTTTATCAAGGATTTTATATCGCAAGTGTAATGTTGATTAATGGTTGAATCATACCAACATTAGCACTTTATTTTGATTGCAAATCCTCGAAGAAGGTTTAAGAATTTAACAGAGGATGAAATGTCCTCAATTCTCATTCATTGTGTGTTGTTACCAGCAGTAAAAATGAAAAGCTGGTATGATTTTGTGGCTTGCATTATAAATAGAACATTAGAAAAATTGCCATGAGTTTTGTGATGGAAAAAGTTTCTCTGCTGCACTAAAAATTTGAGTTTGGGTCCAGCTTAAGGTAGTTTAGCAGCACCGCTAATGATACAGTCAAACTTATTAGCAAGTTGAGCTTCTTCAACTTCTTCAGCTGTTGTTGTCAGGGAAAATATTTTCATGCCGTCTTGACAGGATATATTTCTCGATATTTATTTTATATATATTTTATATATTTTAGAACCTATTAGCCATTAATCTTGCAAAATTTCTACGCAGAAGGTTGATTAAGCTCGGTCAAAATAAACTGCTAGACCAAATGTACTGGTTGAATTACAACAGCCTGTTTCATCGGTGTGTTTAAATGTAGATCTTGTTTCAGTTCAAGCTCCAAAGTCGTTGTGCATACCGTTGAGTCTTGGCAAGCACACTTGTAATATGATCTGCATTTATCCATTAAAATTGTGTTCGCAAAGTTTACTTCCATTCCAGTAAGAGAGATGTTACTCCCATTTCTTCCTTTATCCAAACTTTCTAGACCTCCAGTGCCATCCACGCTCCTGAATGATTAATACTCCCGCTCCCCTCATGTGTAAGGACAACAACAAGGTCGTGATTGAGTTACAAAGCACAATAGGAGAGAAAAAGTCAAGCTTTGTCTGATTGTTCTTTGACAGGGTCAGAGGCTGCTCTCTCCTGAGACAGCAGGGCTGTCACTGGGCAGGGAGTGACAGCAAGGTGACTGAGGGGAGGCTCTATAAATTGGCGGCGCCGAGCAAACCTCTCCAAAGACGCGGAGAATCCCGTGCGCAATTCCACTGCACTGCACGAGCGCGGGCTGTCACTGACGATGACCGCAAAAGCAGAGCTTCCGGGCTGGCCAGAGTACCCCGAGGACTTCTCCCTGCTACAACAGAAAAATCTGGCCCACCTCAGCTCCAAAACGTGGATTTCCTCCAATTCGGTCTGTGGCTTTTCGCGAAGGGAAGCGCACGAATCTGCAGAGGCTGCTGGGATTTCACTGGAGAAACTCGGGTCAGTGGGTAGACTCCACGAGTGCGCGTCCGCAGAGATAGGCCACGCAAGGGCATCCGATGGAGACAAGGGGAGCGGCTTGGGGCCTCAGAGACACCGGCGCGTCGCAGCCAACGCCAGGGAGCGCAGGCGGATGCACGGTCTGAACAAAGCCTTTGACGAGCTGCGGAGCGTCATCCCATCGCTGGAAAACGAGAAAAAGTTATCCAAGTACGACACCCTACAGATGGCGCAGATTTACATCACTGAGCTGTCCGAGCTGCTGGCCGGCGTGGTTCAGCAGGAGTCCAGAGGCCCTCGCTCAGGGTCAGAGAAGACCTCCAGGAGGAACTTGATTCACTCGATCCGGCCAGACGCGGCTGCGCAGCCAGCCATGCTGCTGACTGGAGAGGAACAGCAACAGCAGCAGAGAGAGCAATCCATCAACCACCTGATCATACTCGGACCTTCATCCGTGATAGAATCCAACACGTCAGACGCGTCCTCCGGCAGCAGTGATGGCGAATCCTCGAATCTCAGCGACACGGAGGACAGTCAGACGGGGAGACAGTGACAGAGAAGCAGTTTATTTCTAACTTGGTTCCCAGATGTTCACATGGCAGGGAGGCAGAGCTGCTGTTTACTCCTCCGCCGTCTCTAATAGATTAGATGTTGCACTGCTGGATCTCAAAAGGGAAGAAAACTCATTCGTTTCTCAGAGATCCTGACTTGGTTTCCTCTTGATGAACTAAAAGAGGCCCTCATCTGCACTTTAAGGTCCTGAACAATAACTTGTGGCATTTTCCAGAGTCAGCTGTTGGATCCTAGCTTTTATTTCCAAATAAAACAAGTATTTTTCTATTTAAGAATAGCCAATCTGTATTTTATGAGGGATGTTTTGTTTTTACTACAATAAAGATATAATTAATTAATGGGTTTGCATTTTAATTTATTTAAGTATCACTTCCAGCGACATGTGCACAATTTATACCAAAGGGCAATGATTAATTATGCTGCAGAATAGTTGATTTATAAGTATACATATTCCATGGCTAATAAGAAGACAATGACCCTTCCTGATGCACAAGGCATTAGGTTAGAGCAAATACACTGCATTGCAATGACATTCATGTTTTTTAGCTAAGTTTGCACAAATGATACCAAATGATAACCACAAACCTAAATCTATTTTTACTGGGCCTTTTTTGTCCGACCAACATGGAGCTACACACATGACAGTGTAGCAACAACAACCAATTGTGTTAAATCATTTTTAGTGACCTGCAACTCTTGTCCTTGGCTGCCACTGTCCTGCAACATTTGGATGCATCCCCCACTCCAGCACACCTCAATCAAATTAGGAGGTCGTGACCAAACTTCTCTAAAACTTGCTGACATGATATTTGATTGGGGTTTGTTGGAGCAGGGCTGCATCTAAAGGTTGCAGGCCGGTGGGACTCGACAGCTGCAGTGTAAAGAGAGTTAAACTCAAATCCATGACAAAACCTTTGTCCTTTTCATTTAGAAAAAAAAAATGTGGAAAACCATGCAACCTTTTCCTTTGGTTTCACAACTTCGAGGTCCTTCGTGTTGGATCATATCCCAATAAATTACATTGAAGTTTCTGGTTTGTAATGCGACAAAACATTAGAGAGCTCAGCACTGTATCAGCTAGAGGTTTTATTTTTAAACAACTGCTTTCTGCATCACCTGGTCAAGCAAAGTGGCTTTAAAAGGCGCAACGCTTCTCTAATGTCCAAGCTGCAAAGAACAAAACTGATTAGCACATTTTGCTGTTGCAAATCCCACTCGCCCCCCCAAACCCCCCCAAACAAAAGTGCAGTTCCAGATCCATTTTCAAAGCAGAAAAACACACAGAACATCTGCAAGCACCAGAAGCCTAATTATGGCGCGTGACAGTTCATCATGTTTGAAACAGTCAGTCTGTGAGCCAACAGCCTGCTGTAAAAGGTGGGGCTGCCGTGGCTCAGTACGGAAGAGGAGGCTGGAACTTTGCCAGGTCCTTAGAAATGATTTCTGCCAGCCTCTGTTTGAAACTGCCGGAGGGCTCAGATGGGACGGTGGAGCCGATGGCCTCCTCCCGGTCGTTCATGCCGTCCGCTGCCTGAGCGTTGTACTCCACACATTCGTAGGTATCTGCAGGGGGGAGATGCAGGCTTTGTGGTAGAGCGGAGGCAAAGTGGTGTGCATTGGTGAGGGTAAAAGAAGAGGGCTCATTCGAAGGATGGAGGTCGGAGGAGGAGTAGCTTTTGGTCTCGCTGTACTTGCACTGGAATTCACCGATCTCAGTTTTTCTCATCAGTGGAGGCGTGGTCTTCCTCCAGTTGTAATAAATGCTGTCATTTGTGTGTCTATCCTCATCTACAGCTTCAAGGGAATGACACCGATCATCCTCGCCCTCTGTTTCCTCTTCCTCCAGCTCTTCCTCCTCCTCTTTGGTTTCCTCTCCCACCTCCTCTTTGCTGCCGCAGAGATAAGGCTGGACAAGACACGGATGCTTCAGACTCTCCTCGGAGGGGAGGAGATTAATCGTAGAGTATTGGCTGTCGGAACTGTCCTCCTTGTCACGACGAACCCGCACGAGACTGTAGATCGGAGAAGCGTCGGTCTGGCCGACCGTGGCTGGAAGGGCAACAGAGGACGCGTCAAATGACGGCCTTTTTTTCACACTGGTGGGTTGAGCACCCTGTTTCTTCTGCAGCGAGCACTGCCTCGCCAAAGCCTGGAAGATCTGGGGGCCGTCACGGGTCAGGAAGGTGAACACTCCCTCTCCCGAATCACAGCGACGGCCTGCTTCGATGCAGAAGCCCCCCTGCAATCACAATCAAACCAGCGCACAATTCATGTTTAGCATTTCTTTTGCAAATATCGAGCCATGTAAAATTATCCCTACATCTTGGAAGCGGTAACATCGCGTCACGTTACAACCACAATCTTCACTGTTTGCTGTTGGGATTTTATGTGGTCGACACAAAGCAGCTAATAACTGCAAAGTGAAGTGCAATATAACATTTTTAAATTAAAAAAATAAATAAAAATCTAAAAAGCGTGACCTGCATTTGTAAGCAGCCCCATTTACTCTGATTGCATTTTTTCCCCCCAGTTTTCCATTTCCAATTTCCCTTAGGGATGAATAAAGTTTTCTATAATTTTGAATTGAATTGGTCAGCATAAAACACAACAAAAGCAAAAAAAAGAATAGAGTCCAGCTGTGTTTCAGTTTAATTGCAGCTCTTCTGTAAAGGCATCGGTGGTTTGCAAGACAACATTAGTGAACCACAAATACAGCCAGTATAGAAGATGTATTGTCTGCGTCAAACCTTTTAACAAGTTCTAGTCTTAAAAGACTATACTGGTATGATAAAAAGGCCCAGTCAAAGTCCAGACCAACTGACTTGAACAGGGACGTTCAAAGATGTTCTCCATCTAAATTATACGGGCGTGAGTTATTTTTGTCCAAAGCTAGTACAAACACACCCCAAAAGATTTGCAGGTATAATTGTGATTAAAAAGTATTGATTGGGAGAGAGGGGAGCATGCAAATGTGCTTCATTCAACCTTTATTTAACTAGGTAAGCTACTGATAAGGCGTTCTTATTTGCATTAATGACCTGACAAGGCTGCTATTGACCTGAAGTGCATGCTACACTTTCAGATTATTATCTTAAATTAAAACCATGTCATATGCTGAACTTGGCGTTGCTCCATCACACTAAATCACAGCAAGATATATTGACGTACCACGTCAAAAAAAAAAAAAGGTGCATGAATAATTTTCTGGGACATTGCATGTTCACAAAGACTTGACTGAGCATACAACTCATACAAATGAGTCGCTGTGCGATAATCTGTGATAAAATCTCTCTTTAGGCATTAAGATGAATTGATGAGGTTCTCTACACCTTTACCTCCACTTGTCCAAACTTGCGCAGGAGTCTGTACGGCCAGCTGTAGATGACTCCACCTGTGTTGACGTCGAGGAGCTCCAAGGCCTCGCTGTCTGTGAACACCACATACTCCCCGGCCAGTTTGCACCTCTTAGCCGCGTCCGTGCCCAGAACCTTGACTTTGTACTGGTCAGGAGGAAGCGTCGGCTCTGCACGTCGGAAAACAACCCAGCAGGGAGATGTTCACACATCAGGGCCGAGCAAATCCAAGAAACGTTTTATAGCAGCTCTTGAGAAGCGGAGTGTCATTAAAGGAAACAGACGCATTTCAAACAGACAGTCGGATTCAAAATTACTCGCACTCTGCTAATCTCTCCATGCGTTGGAGCTACCCGGGTGACTTGGGAATGTAATCCGCTCGGAAATGAAAGGAAACGCATTTTTATAAGCCGGAACTTGCTGATGCCAAAGCATTCGAGCTTTAACGCCTGAACAAATGAGCACACTTAACTGCTTCTGACGAGTTTCAGCAGATGCTTACAGTTTATTATGTTGCGACATACCGTCTGGTCGTCTTACATTTATATAGTAAGTGACTAATTTGACATTAACCATCAAGGTATTTATACTACATTACAGTAACGACGTGGTGAGAGCTAGACTTTCCGGTGTTTGTAAAAAGTACCTGCTTATCCAAGCACGAGTTCAATCTTTCAAAAGAGAGATTACTGAAGAGTTTTTTAATGTTAAATGAAAATAATCTGGTTTATGATTTTGATGATGATATTATACTGTACTTGGGTGTAAACAGTTTGTGGATCAGACTAAAGGTAAAGGAGAAGGTGTTTGACATTCGTAGCAGCGTTTACGATGAGAGGCGTTGCGCTTTTTGTTGCTCAGTTCGACTTCTTTGGATGTTTTTAGCGTATGTGCAAATTGGGAGGGAAACCGCCAACTTCTTTTGTTATTTCCTTTCTAAACAAAAGAAAACATTCTCTTTAAATTCACATGTACGTTTTAGGACATAACCAGAAACTCTCTGGTTTTAGGTGTGAAAAAAAACACTCAGCGGTTTCAACAGAGTCATAATTTATGAAACTAAGAGAAAGGTAATGGAGGGGGAGGGAGGTCTGCATGAAAAGTTCCACCTCATGATTCAGTATATTTGGTAACAGTAACTTGAAATAGTTGTTTCCTGTGTGATTTTATCAGTCATTCATGTCACTGAGGACGGATTTCGGCCAACTCTTCTGTGCAGCTACTTCAGTTCATTGAGGTTCCGATTAGTTTGAGCCCTTTACTTTAAGTAGGCCACTGCAATGCCTCTATGCTTTTCTTTTGGGCATACTGACGCGTTTAGGGTTTCTGTCCCGTTACACAATAGCATTTGAAACAAGCCTCAGTGTTCAGACAGAAAGGCTTTAATTTCACTCTTGCAAGCTTTGGGTTACAAAAGGCGTGTGGTCATCTTGGTCACTCTGAGGCACTCGGGGCCCTGCGGCCCCAAAACACGCCCTCTTCATCACTGAAGAGGGCACAAACGGTATGAGCCGTTTGTGCTGATATTGTGATTGGTTTCCCTTAATTATAGTGTAGGGTATTGTGGCCAAACATCACAAAAAGTTCTCATCTGATCAAAAGATATCGTTTGATCAGATGCAGCGTTGCTAAACAAAGTCATGCTTCCTCCTGAAAAAAAAAAAAAAAAAAAAAAAAACTTTTAAAGAAGTCAGTTTTTTCTAATTCTTGTTGTCATGACCTTTAACAATTAACATGCCAGATAAGGTCATCAGAGTCACAGGAATTTTTTTGTTTGTTTGTTTTTAGTCTTTTCTCTGAGCATTCTCTGACAACGATCTTGAATGTAATCGTCTTACCCAAAGAAAACTGATGGAGTTCAGCTCTTCAAAAATGACCTAATAACCATGTTTACATCAATTCCCTCTCTAATGTCATTGCTGGTGTCTGCTTAGCGTCGTGCTAACAGCACCTCCGGCTTTCACACAAGTGGTCGCACTTGTTGATGAGCAAGTTCAGAAGCAGTATGGCTGTGGTAAGGTTGTTGAACACAGTTTTTTGTATTTTGGCTCTGTTTCTCTTCACTGTGTAACAGCATTGTGGAAACAAATTTCTACTTTATTCATGTACAGGCAGCACTGAATCACTTTAGAACCTGGAAAAGTTTAGGTTGCTGTTGTTTTTGTGATGATTCATACGATCTTCGATCCAAAAATATGTTTGTTTGGTTTTTTTTTATGTTACTATGAATGTACACTAAGAAATTAACAGCGGGCATTTTCTACACAAAAGTATTTAAAATAAAAGGAAGGTGATATTTTAGACTTTCTTGTTTATCCTGAGTAAAAATGAAAAATTTACTCTTCGCTGTACCTTTTTGTTTTCTGAATGAAGCACATCTTCCACACAGCAATACGTCATCAACTAGCAGAAACAGTGCAGCGTTGCGCTCATCCTGCTGGATGAATGCTACAAATGATGGGAATTACCGCTTTTCCAAGACGAGTAAAGGTCATTATCCTCCATGGTAAGGCCATTCCCTTCCTCAAAATCCCCTTTCTCTGAGTCTCCAGGATCCCTCTGCAAACACGGTGGCACAGTAAACATTACACAGAGTAAACGCCTCCCTCTTATCACTGCTTTTTATGACTTCAGAGTGGTAAGATGCAAGCAAGAACATGGCTTGTGCAAGCACAAGAATTGGAGAAGTGGCAGAAGTTCCAGATAATGTTTCAACTTCCCCATGTTCTTATCATGTCTGGCTGTGGGGACGGTTTCTGAGCATTTTTCCCAAATTAAAACACTGATACGAAGTGAAAGTCGGGCAGCTGCAGGGGTGGTAACCAGGGGGAAGCGTGGTACCTGGAAGACAAGACTGCAGAGGGCACTGATCCAGTCCTGGCTCTCCGTGGAGGCGAAGGTGTAGGTGTGTTGTGTGGTGTTCAGGTAGAAGGCCGTGCAGCGAGCCGGGCACGACTCCTTGGCAGCCGGGGTGACGCTCAGACAGTCGCTAAAGCGCACAACCTTTCTCTCTTGTGTTTTCTGTCGACTGGCCTTCAGCTGCTCGCTGTCGGATATAGAGCGGAACTCCAGCCGCCCCACACCCATGGAGCTGGGTTTGAAGAGCATCATCCAGATTTTACGCCATGTTTTCTGACAAGAAAAGAAAGGAGACAATTATTTTTTAATGGAGACAGATTTGAAAAGTGAAATGGGCCTCCAGTATCTCCACTGAAAAAATGGCAAATGGTCTGCACTTGTCCAGCACTTTATCAAGTCCAGAGGACTCCATAGCACTTCACATTTCATTCATTCATTCATTCACACGCTGCATCATTTTCTAGCTGTATGAGCGGAGGCACACCACAAGGGGCGCCAGAGGGTAAAATAATGATTGAGCTGTCATTTAAACTCTAAATATTACTTTTTTGCTTGTCTAGTCTAAATTACTTACTTACCTACCAACAAAACAAACAAACAATGGCTCAGAGGAGGCCACGCCTCCCTGTTAAAATTTCAGATTTTCAAACTTCAATACTGAGACCATTAACGTGAGATATACATCACGGAATATTTCAGCGTTCCACATCTGAACTTTTTTTGCTCACTCTTCTGAAAACGTTTCCAAATCTTCTCCCAGATTGTGTGGACATCTCTTGTCCACAGTGATCAAGACATGTCACGTATTTGCTCTTGGATTTAGTTCTGTTCTCTGGGACGCCGTTCTAAAACTTCTACCCTTTTTTACTTTTTTTTTTTTTGTGTGTTGAAAACAAATATTGTTGCTGATTTCAATGTTTGCTTGGACTCACAGTGATGCAACAAACAAAGCCTCTCTTCACGTTCAGATTCCCATCAGATACCTGGAAGTTTGGGGTCTAAACTGGCTAGTAATTAAATTAGTAATCATGATTTCACCCAGGTCCAATCAGAAGAGAGGTAACCCCAGATCATGACGCTGCCATCGCCATTTTTCACATGTGTGAACTCAAGAAAAGTCAAAGCTGAAATAAATCCAAAAATTGCTTCAGCAAAGTATTTGCTTAAGAAGGTGTGCACACTTCTACAAGATTTGACTGTCATTTTACAATATGACTGACAAGTTTATTAATTTCATAACTCCACACATTACGGAGATTAATTGCACGGATCGACGATTTTAAGGCTTTTAATTCTGATAGGTATGAGGATTTTCCACTAACAAATGAAAACACAGCATTAATGATTAGAATTTCAGTCTAACATAAAAATAAAAATACTTTCATTTCAGAAATGTGGACTTAATAAAGGCTATGCTTAATGCCTTATTTAAAGTAATTTTTCAAATGATCTGACAAGCAGTCTCATCAGAATCAATATTCTAATTCATTGAGTATGATCGCATAGATCACATCAGACGTGGAAAATTTTTAAATTCCTTCTTAAGTCTGGAAAGCAGGATTTCGACGGGGCTGTGTAAACTTTTATTGGCCGCAGAATCTGTTTAAAACTGCGTGTGCATCCCCATCCAGCATGATGCTGTGGGAATACGGTTTGAAGCGGGTATGTGGAAGTCGGTCAGCGTTAACGGAAAGATTGGATGAAGCTAAATTTTATTTTTTTATTTTTAATGAAATAGAACTACACGAACATTTTCCAAATCTTTACATAATTGTTGTTGAAGACTGAGCTCAATCCCAGAGTGTGTGAGTGGGTGTGTGTGTGTGTGTGTGTGTGTGTGAGGTGACAGAAGGAGTGTTTGCACTGTTCTTACAGGAAGCGTGATTAATAGTTAGGCCTCCTGTTCTCGTTCTAACACAGCTTGGTAATCCTCATCGTATTCACGGAGCTGAAGTGGAAAATAAAGTCAAAAGTCTACAGGTGACGTGTTGTTCCTGCTACTCGGGAGCAAAGACCAGAAGAGAGAGCCTCACTTCTCTTTTCGCCACCCATTATCAGCATCGACTTACAGCTCTGGTCTAGAACCTGAAACAGATTTTAGGAACCAAATTCAAACATCTGAAACCTTTCTTTGTATTATAGTTTGTCCTGTCTTACATTTACTGACCAAATCTTATTTGAGCGATTTTGGATTTTGTGTTGGAACACTCATGGTTGAGTCTGTAGGATGAAATTAAGCCAAATTTCTGACATTGTCGTGAAGATTCACACTCTGCAGAAAGCAGAAGTGACCATAATAGTAGGGGTCAAGAAAAGAAGGTGTGAAAGTTTATCTGAAGGCATCAGTTTTTAAAAGGCAGAACATTATTTTCTCACTGCAACTTCTGGAAACCTAAATTTAAACCTTGCAAAAACAATACCAGAAAAACTTCCTCTCCGCTAATAATCTCTGATTAAGCTATCAGACCACTTTAGCAAGCTTTTAGTTGTTTTTGGCTCCATAATCAGGCTAGATTTCATTAATAGTGACAGACCTTTAGTTTTCAGACCTTAAGGGTTTTGCAAAGCAATAAACATTTCCACTTACTCCCAAAGAAACAGCAAGTTTTATGTTTTATAGCAAAACACTGATCTGAGAAACCCCACATTTGAATTGCAGTAAGACAAACATACACTGCTTTTCTTCTAAGTTATCTGTTCAGTTATCCTGTGTCTATATTCTATAGTCTTTTTCTTTTCTTTTAAATCAACTAAAAGTAAGCTCAGTTAGGTCTTTAAAAGAACTCGGTATCATACTACAAACAACTTTTAACTGTAGTAAATTAAACTCTGACATAAAATAAACGAGTTGGAGGACTGATCCGATTTAGATTTAAGCTTACATGCACAACCGGGAAGGGAAAGATTTGCAAAGAGCTGGGATGCAAAGAACGTGTAAATGACTGGATCGACTTCTCTACAGGCATCGGATGCTGCCTTCCCCTTTCAAATTTCTTAGAAATCAAATGTTGGACAAAATAGTTTTAGGAGAGTCCCTCTTGCATGTGTATTTTTGATTAGAAATTTCCAAGAACCATAGAAACAGCGCCAACGCTTAACAAATGCTGCACAACACAACAGATGTTCTTCACTCTGATAAATATTTTATGTTTGATGTTTGAACAGCCATAGACAATGGATGGCTGGAACATTAGTCTTTTCTTCATTTGGTTCCATCTGGTTAGGGTAAAAAAAAAAAAAAATCTCTTTTCTTTTTTTATATTTAATTCTTACGACTTGTATAGTGAGAGATTCGGACACTATGCAGCAGATGTTATAAATAAGGCCACTGGTTTACTGGGGCACGGTACTGTGGAAACCACAAACACGGTGCAGCTCCAAACAACACTTGCCACTAATATCGCTCTCTGAGCTATCAAGTGTGACAATAATGCACAATTTGTGATAATTTGATGCAATAAAATAACAATTTAATCTACTAAACGCGTGAGAAATGCAAGATAAAAGTTGGGGCAGTAGCGGCAACTAAAGCCCATCTCTGCTCCAGCTTTCTAAAGATCCATATTGACTCCTTTACAATAAAATTACTTTTTCCCTGTTAAAATTGTTCAAAATGATTTCATAACTTCACTGTTTAAGCTTCAGATATAGACTTTGTGCAACAAAATGTGCTTTAAAGTAAAACTTGCTTGCACGGATTATTGAAGAATGCAGTACTGTCGTAAAGAAAGTCTTTGCCTCACATGTTTCTTTTGTACTGGCTTCTTTGGATTTTCCTTCATTCTTCTTTTAGGCAAGTATGTCCCAATCATAAAACTAATTATAATTTCTGACAAAAATGACCTTGGTAAAAAACAAATAAAGTTTTCAATTGATGATCTATTTATTAAAGAGAATTTTAAAAAACAACAGTAAACTTGACAGAGAATAATTTCTTTTTCTTATATGCTGCATTAGTTTTTGCAACGGGAAGCATATCTTCCTTTTACCTTTTACCTTTTTTTCCCTCATCAGTCCAGAGAAAATTTCCCTCCACAGTATTGAGGACCATTGAGAGTTTTTGAACAAATATGAGATTTTCCTTGAAGCTCTTTTTGGCCAGCAGTGGTTTTCTATTTGGGAACCTCCCAGAGATACAATTTCTCCCGCTCTCTGTCTTATTAGTCTTGAGCGTCGAGGCCAACTGAGGCATGTGATGCCCGCAGTGCTTCTAGATGATGTTTGGGTACTTTTGTGACCTCCAGGATGAGTTGTTGATGTGACCTTGAAGTAACTGCACCTGTTAAATTGTGAATTTACCAGGATTTCCTTTGGAATGTTGGTTTCAATTTCAGCAGCAACAGAGGCTTTTTTTTCCTCATTAGAGTTATAGAACCAAGAAATAGCTTAAATTGCAACCTCTCTAACACCATGATGGAGGGAGAAAAGGCCTCTACAAGCAACACCTCATGCCGTGGTAGAAAGAAATTCAGAAACAAATAAGAAAGTTACTGTTATCCATCAGTCTGGAAAGGGTTTCAAGCTCATTTCCTTCAAAGGCTTCAGAAGTCCAGCAATGAAGAGTGGCATCCACAAAAAAATAAAAATAAAAAATAAAAAACACCACCAAACACTGCTGACCCTCCCCAGGAGTGGCCAAAAAATATCTCAAGACCGCATCCACAACTCATCCACGAGGTCACAAAAGCAACCAAAACAACATTTAAAGCATCACAGATGTCACTTGCCTCAGTTACGGCCTGCGTTCATGATTCACTAGCTGTAATGAGAGGCTCGGCAAAAAAAAAAAAAAGGTATTCATGCGAGAGATCCAAGGAGGAAACCATCGCTGGCCAAACCGAAGCATAAAGATGCATCTCACATTTGCCAAAAAGCAGAAACGGAACAAATTTGTAAGAGCGGGGGGAACTGTTTGTTTTATTTTTTTCTTGGCACTGCGGACATGTAAATAAATACACCATCCTGTACGTGGGTGTCGAATTTGGGTTTAGCTGAACTTGGTGCACTGTTTTCGTGTGGCTGCTGCAGTTATTTTTAAATTTCATTTTTGCACGTCTATTTATTGCGATTGAGTAAGCTGAAATGGAACTTACAAGGCTGATTTCTGTTTCTGTAGAAATACCAAGTATTGTTTCATCAGTCATTTAACCTCTAAATTCTCCTAGAAAGAAAAATCACACAGGGAAATGAAATTCGACATGAGTTTTCATACCAGCCCATTATTACTGCAGAAGAGTGACGGACAATTCTGCTGCCTTGCACCAGTGACGTGTAGTAAATCAAATGCAATCTAGTTTGTAAAGCTTTGCAATATTTGGAGTAGAAGTGTATCTATACTTGAGAGGATTAATAACCAGATAGCTCTATTGACATCTACATTATTATTTTTATTTTTTAAATAATCTTAAAAAGTAGAACGCCGTGCCGTACAAGGTACTGTAACACAAATGCCAATACTGTGAAAGCGTTTTTATGCAAAAGCACTATGTACATTTTAAACTTTTTCATACCTTTTATAAGAACTGGACACTCAATTGACGCATTTTAGCCGAGCAGTAAAAAGCAGGCAGAGTTTTTCCTCTTTCTTTATCGTGATAAAAGATTCAACTTACTTTTCCAAACTTGGCCCCTTGAAGATGCAGCATCCCCTCTTTGAAAGTGACCTCCATGCTCGTACGCTTTGGGTGAAAACTGTTCACACGTCAACAGCAGTTGTCGCGATGTGGCAAAAACTGTGACAAGTGATGAGGTTAAAATTAGGCCTCCTCTACCACAGGTCTGACTTTTTCCTTGACGTCATGATCTGCTGTTATACTGCCGTCAACCTGTGTCCCTGGCTAAAGGAGGAGTTAAAAAAAATAATCATCTGCAACTTGTTACAAAAGAAAGGACACACAAGTTGAGTGTGCTGCTGTTTTCTTGAGTCAAACTTCCCTTTGAATTATTTTGCAACCACGTCAACTTCCTCGTAGAAAACCTCACCACACTTCTTCAATTTTGTACATAATACAAAAAGATCACATAAAATATAAAGGCTTTATTTACAATTCAGATGATACTAGCAGTATTAAAAAAAAAAAAACATATTCACAGCAAGTAACTTAAGAGGAAAAGAAGCAAACAATCACTTTTGTCTGACAGACCTAGAGGAGGATGATAAAATGAACTTCCTCAATTCAGAGACATTACATGTAAGTGTAACATTTCCACAGAAATATTTTCACCTTCATCAGGACAACTTGCATTCTTGCATAAAAAAAAAAAGAAGAAGCATTTAAAAGTCCATCGAGCTATGAGCCAGGTAGTCTTTCCGACCGATGTTGGTGACCTGCTTGGTCTGCATGGCCTCCAGCTTGGGACAGTCGGTGATACGATGGCCGAGACCACCGCAGAACGTGCAGCCCCTCTCCCCTGGGAAGACACGGCAGCGGGACGTGTTAGAATAAACCTGCTAACACCGTGAGGTGATAAGGGTTCAGAAATGTCACAACAAAGTAGCTCACCTCCGATGTCCAGCATGGTCTCGTCGCCCGTCTGGAGCACCTGGAGCACTGGGGGAACCTTCTGTTTGGCTTCGACCAGCAGAGCTTTCAGGTCCATCAGCACAGACTCGTCTGTTAGGAGAGACGAGACCAACGCTGCTGAAGTCACAGGTTCTTGTCCCCTGAAGCCTAGCTGGTTTCACCCTGCAGTTAACTTTTATCAGCTCTTGGTCATTATGTACTATACTTACACACGGTGTGTGGAGCATCTGTACTTTATTTGAGTAGCATTTCTTTGTAAAACTTACTACATTTAGATACTTATTGCTCTAAGACTCATTACTTATGTCGACCGCGTTTGAGTAGTTTGCGTCTATTTTGTTCCACTAAAGCGTGAACATACAAATCTAACATTAAAATAGAACCAACTTACAGGAACTAGCCAGCTGGTATTTTGCATTTGGTAAAAGCCATTTGACTTTACTTTAGGAGCTTCATTTTCTAAAATGGCTTGTGCTGAACTTAGTTTACCATCAGCAAGCATTTCCTCACAGATAATGTACAGACAGTAGCGGCTTGGGCTCCAGAGTTGGGTGGTTTTTAACGTCTGGATCCAGTTGCCACTGGGAGGACTAACGTCATAAGACGGAAGAAGATTTGGTCAGGATGATTCTGCAGCACTTTCACTGTATCTTGTTTACAGTTTGTCACTTTTTGTCAATGCTACAATGCAGTGACATTGTAGCATTGACGTTTACATGCACCAAATAAAAGTATAGGAGCACGTCTCTTCTTACTGTCTGACTCTGAAGTTAAATAAGGCTTGTTTTAGCTCAGAATGACCAGATCCACTTCTACTTACTGAAGGCCACAATAGTGGGAAAAAAAAACTAAAGAATGTGTCAGATTTATTTACTGATGTCTTCAAAATCAGCAGTTAACATAAAGAAAGATTACTGTTTCTTTAAGCAACAAGAGAAAGCCCCGATGACAATGTCATGGATTAGGAAATTTCTGGCTCATCCTTGGGAATCATTTCCAGATGCTTCCAGGTGTTGGGTTCATCCGTTCAAGGTGTCATGTGTACGTACAGACGTGGTGGGAACGTCCAACCATCTCACCCGCTCAAGTTTGGTCCAAAATGTGCAAATTGACCCCGAAATTAAAACCAAAAACCTTGTGAAGGTGCTAGCTGAACCTGGTAAGACAGTGTCATTCTCCGCAGTGAAATGTGTTCTGTACAGACATGGACTGAAAGGCCACTCAGCGAGGAAGAAGACTTTACTTCAAAAGAAACGTAAAAAGCCAGACTGCAGTTTGCAGATGGACATTTTAGAGACATGCCCTGTGATCTGATGACAGTAAAGTGGAAGTGTTTAGCCAGAAAAAAAAAAAACAGGGGGATTGCTTGTACCATTCTTACTGTGAATTATGTTGTGGGGCCGTCTTGCTGCAGAAAGAACTGAATTTCAAAAAATAGATGGCATGATGAAGAAGGACCATTATGTGGAAACATTAAAGCGACAACTACAGACACCATCCAGGAAGTTAAAACTCGGGTGCAGATTGATCTTCCAAATGAGCAACAACACTGAGCAAACAGACAAAAGTGGCTTAAGGTCAGCAAAAGCATTGTTTTGAAGTGGCCACCACAAAGTCCTGATCTCAGTCCCATGGAGAAGTTGTGGGCTGATCTGAAAAGGCATGTGTGAGTGAGGCGGCCTGCTAAATGGACTCAGTTACACCAGAGAGCGAAGAAAACTCAAAACGTTTAACCCAAGTCAGATAGTTCAAATGTAACGCTGCCAAACATTTTCAACGTCTGACTTTAGAGACATTAATACATCTCTGACACACTTTCACTCTCGTTTTTGTGACATTTAGCAAATAGAAATAATTTGCTAAATAACATTATGCAGCAGTGCAAATCTATCAAACAAGAGTGAAAATTATATTTCGCTTTCAAAATATTAAAAGGTTGGAAACTTCTTTGCTAAAGTGTCTGACACAAATGCAAAGTGTGATTCTGCAGGTGGCGAAGTTTAATGCAGAGCAATCCTGGAAGAAAACCTATTAGAGGCTACAGAACACTTGGAACAGCAACATTTCACTTCTCTACAGTAAGGATGGATGGGGGGGACAACAGATATCTGTAATATCTGCAGCAAAGTAAAAGTAAAAGAACAACAATTTTGAGGATAAATAACTTGAATAAAAAAAAAGTAATGTTTCCTCACCACAGCCCTTATTGATGAACGTTGTGGCAATACCGGTCTTGCCTGATCGTCCGGTTCTTCCTATTCTGTGGACTAAAACGACAAAAAATTGATAGCGAGGCACTAGAGAAGTCCACAACCAACTACATAAGGTGACACTCTTGTGTAGTTAGATTTATTTATCAACATATATCCTCTTTACCGTAGTTTTCTATCTCCTCAGGCATGTCGTAGTTCACTACATGCTGAATAGCTGGGAAATCGAGACCTTTAGATGCAACGTCTGTGGCAACTAAAACGTCTTTCTTCCCTTCTTTGAACGCTTCTATGGCTTTAGTTCTTTCTTCCTGATCTGCAAAAAGAATCAACAAATAAAACCTTAGTTTATACACCTGATTAGTCACTGCTTCACAGAACCTTGTGACATTTGCAAGAAGGGCGACATCTGCTGGGATTAATGAGGAAATACAAGCAGATTTTCGGGAGAAAATCTCATGCGGGGTTAAACACTCCTTCGTTCACCGTTTTTGCAAAGTAGCATCAACATAATTCTGCATACCTTTTCCTCCATGTATGGCCACCGCCTCCACTCCCTTAAGCAACAAATATTCGTGGATGGCGTCTACGTCGGCCTTTTTCTCAGCAAACATCAACACCTGTCAAAACAAACAGTCGCTTTCCATACACTCCCTCATTTTGTCAGGATGTTTGCACAGTGAACTGAGTTTCTTACTGGAGGCGGGGTTTTCTGGAGGCACTCCAGCAGGTACACCATCTTGGCCTCCTCTTTGACATATTCCACTTCCTGCATTGGAAAAAAAAATAAAAAATAAGCTCATGAAAATCTTTAAGATGAAATCTATGAGAAGATTTGAGAAGTCTTACAGCAACACAGAAAAACGTACCTGGATTACATCCAAGCTTGCAGCTCCGGCTCTGCCCACGTTAATAGTGACCGGTTTGACCAGAGCACTCTTGGCAAAGTTCTGGATCTTCTTCGGCATAGTAGCACTGAAAAGTAGGGTCTGCCTTTGTCCCTGGAAAACACAGACAAAACACACATGCACAAAAAATCAGGAAGGCTGGTTTTTATTTTATAGTCTGCATCAACAGATTGAGTGCAGCAGCTGGAACACACAACGTGGCCAATTCTAGATGATTAACTTCACTTCCTCCGACAGATTTAGGAGTGAGGGAAAAATTACAACTTAGCATTGAAACGCAAAAGAAAAAAAAAAAAGAAAAAAAGACAAAGAAAATTCTGGAAAAATCCAGAATCAAAACACAATTTAAGCAAAGCAAAGT
Source organism: Gambusia affinis (assembly GCF_019740435.1). Lineage (NCBI taxonomy): Eukaryota > Metazoa > Chordata > Actinopteri > Cyprinodontiformes > Poeciliidae > Gambusia > Gambusia affinis. The sequence goes on along the minus strand of NC_057876.1, from coordinate 8,791,721 downwards.
TCATTCACCAGATCAGCCGGGGAGAATATAAGGAATACGGGCCACAGATTGTCTTCAGGAAGCGTTTCTGAGACCAACAGAATATTGCACTTCATAAATGACTTTTAGATGAAATAGAAAGTAGACCTGCCGTGAGCTATTAGGAGTCATTTTAAGTATATATTTTTATGCGTCTGTTCAACAAAAGGTAAGGTGGACGGCTGCGTCTGGAGAACTGGTTTCTCCATCTTTCCTCTCACTGTCTCTCACTTGTGGTTGAGTTCAGAATGAGGATTTCATCAGAGTGTGCACTCGTCGGAGAATGAAGATTTTAGAGAGTAAATGTGAGAGCTGATATTCCAAATCGAGCCTAAATTAAAGTTTGACGCCGCAGACGTCCTCGGCCTCGTCAGCCGTGCTGGAGAAAGTGATGCGTTCATGTCACCAGAAAGCACGTAAAAAAAAAAATAAAAATACTTCAATTCAGTGACTAAAATACACAATAAGACATCCAGATCACTGATCAGAGGAACATGGAAACTGCAACAACTGCACTGTGATGTGTGTATTGTAAAACAGACACTCCAGATTTGACCACTCGCTTACTTAAACTGCACTTGCCCAGGTCACTTCAAAATGTCCTAAAAGGATATTTTAGCTCGACCCAAAACAGAGGTAACAATGGTTGCATCTGAAGGTTGCAGAAAAGTGGACACCCACCAATAACAACATGTTGATGGTCCGTTCCCCAGCGTCGCTTATTTACACCACAAGTGCCTCACCTTAAAATAGGAAAATATGGTCCGGATGTCTTCTTCGAACCCCATGTCAATCATCCTGTCTGCTTCATCCAGAGCCAAGTAGCGGCAAATGTCAAGACTGACCATCTTCTTTTGTAGCAGGTCCATCAATCTTCCAGGGGTGGCGACCATCATGTGGACGCCGCTGAAAACAATAAAAAAAAATAAAATACAAATAAGAATCCTCAAATACAGGTAGCTACTCTGCTTTTCGATGTTACACTTTGCGACACGGTTCGTAGGAACCCCTTCTCGAGTGTCTGTGTTTCTCAGAGTGACGTAGCTGAACGCTTCCAAATGGCACAGTGAGCTGATTTTTCGCCACTGAACAATCAATCTTACTTACTGTTTCACCACCTCCATCTGCTCCTTGACAGACATTCCTCCGATGCAGAGGGCTGTGCGCAGCTGAGGAGCTCCTTCCTCTTCCAGCAGCTTGCAGTAATACTCTATGATGCCATGAGTCTGTCTCGCCAACTCTCGCTGGGGGAGAGAGGGGGGAAAGGCTGCAGATGTTTTATTGTATGACAAGTAAAAGATTTTCCATTGCTTATGTAATTGAGGTCTAAAACCGAAAAAAAATAAATAAAATAAAATACGAGGGGACAAAGATGTGCAGCAAATTTTGGTCTGAACAAATCAGAGCAGTAGAGATGCATTGCTCAGGCTTTTCCTAATTGATTCAGATTTATTTCCTTTCCAGGTGTTTTAGCTGTTGATTACAATTTATCTTTTCAAAGTAATTTTTCTTTTTGTGAAAGCATGCGGTTCTATCGCATATATACCAGAAAAATATAACCAGTTAAAGTACGACAATATTTTTTACAATATAAACTCTGAAATCAAAGCTAACAATTATTGAGACTCAACACATTCATCTTCTGTTACTGCTGAATAATTTCTACTCACATTTATCATGGACAAAATTATAAAAGTTATCAATTTCCATTATTATTTTACTTCCATTCAACTTCATTTGTTTGCGACAATGCAATGGACACATTTCCACTGAAATTATTATTTAATAGGCAATTTGCCAAAATGTGGTTTCTTAAGTACAAATAAAAGACATTTTTGAAGTCATGTAGTCAACCGGTGTTTGTCAAGTAAAATGTCAAATATTTCTCTCGTTTCTTCAAGAAAAAAAAAAAAAAAAAAAAAAAAAAAAGAGTCTGGCATGTCTTACTGAGGGACAGATGATGAGTCCATATGGTCCCTCTCTCTTGAAAAAAGGCAAACGTTTCTCCTGCTCAAGGGCAAACATGATGATTGGCAGAGTGAAGACCAAAGTCTTTCCTGATCCCGTGAAGGCGATGCCAATCATGTCTCGACCTGATAGACTACACACAAGCACTGTCAGTTCATGAACAGCTTTTACATGCATTAAATCCTAACAGGGATCATCCCATCACTTACACTGTGGGGATTCCTTGGATCTGAATTGGGGTTGGATGGACAATCCCCTTCTTTTTTAAACCTTTTAGAATCGCTGCAAATGTAAAAACAGAAATATGTTAACAGGAGAGACATAAAACCACAGAATGCAGTTTTAGCGTGGGAGATGTCGAGTGGTGTCACCTGGCGGAAACTTCATCTCCCTGAAGCTTTTGATGGGAGCAGGGATGCCTTCTCCGTCCACCAGGATGTGGAATTTCTTCCTGACTCGCTCATGTCTTGTGTTTGGCATATTTAAGATGTATCGTGGTGCCTTCCAGCTACGAATTAATGTAAATCAGTTAAATGAGCCCTCACCACCCAAAAAAAAAAAAAAGTGAAGTCCATTTTTTTTGGACTTCAAAAAGAGCTTTATTACGTAAAGCTTCACCTTGTTTTAATTGGGTCATCATATATGATACCTTTGGCCATTTCCTTTACAGACATCAGAGCTAGAAGAAAAGATTTAAGTTTGTGCAATTAGTTCTGTCATCTACACGGTTCTCAATTTCACTACTGAATTACTCGGACTTCTGAGGGTCTTGGTTGTGTTAATGTACCTCTGCCCTCAGCTACGCTTTCCAGAATCTTCTCTTCCTCCTTCAGCTGTTTTTCTTTTGCAGACTCCTTACGGGCTGCATACACAGACAAGTAAAAACTGTTACAGATCCCTTTAAGTAAAGACAGAAAAATAGAGACAAGTGTTGTTACATGGAGAAGCTCTGCTCTGAACCTTCTGCTTTCTCCTTGAGGTGTTGATGTTGGTCGAGGAGACTAACATTGGAGCGTGGACCAAGGCCCTCCTCTTCATCCCTTTGTTCCTCTCCGCTGTCCTTCTGATCCTCATCTACGGCCTTTCCACGCAGCCGTAGCATCTTCTGGAGCTGTAAACATTCAAAAAGCTTGACTACATACTAACTTAAAGTACAACTACATAACATAAAGTTATGTAACTCAAAATATTAAAGGCCTAACAAACCCTTAATATTCATTTACCCGACTTTGACAAAAAAACAAAAATTCGCAAGATTCAGATTATTACAATAATAATGAAGTAAAAAAGATTAAAATTATTGGTGTGTGGTTTTATAATGGAATCAGTATAAGGGGGGGAAAGGATTTAATAAATATTAAGAAAAAAGGTTAATGTAAATTAACTTGGTCACGTGGAACAAGAACCTAAACATTAATTTTGCACAGACTTGTCATTTCTTTGTTTCGTAACATTACTCACCATTTGTTGTTTCCTAATTTTGACTGGAACATATGGGACATAATCGTCATCCTCCGATCCTTCTGAGCCCGACTTTTCTTCACCTCCATGGGATCTCTGGAACAAACAAATGACAGATGCCATGATAATTCAAAAATAAAATTCTGAGAAAAAATTTTCAGAGTGCATTGTGGCTGAATGATTCATTTCAGAAATTTTAATTAATATTAGCGTTGTATAGACAGTTGTTCGCAGTGCCCCTCATTTTTGTAATTATCGCTGGTACCACGGATATCAACCTCCAAGCCTCCAAGAAATGCTCTCTGACACAGATACGCATATCAGTTTTAAATTTCACCACCGTATTTACATTAAAATAGAAGCAGACACTGATAATCGTATAGCCTTCGAAAAGCCAAAATTGCATACATAGCACGGCTAGCTCACTTTGTAAGGCCCGTGTTGACAGTTTAGTTTTAATACCTGCACCATATTACAAAAATTTATTTTTACATTTTATGTGTGATTTTACTTACAGTTAAATGTACTATATTATGTGAAATTATGCAACACCTTCACTGATAAAAACTGTTAGCATTTTCATATTAGCGTTCCTTAGCTAGCTTCACACGTTTATCATCCGCAGTTTGATCCTAACTTACCTTTAGAGTCCGATTTTCGGTCTCCATTTTATTTAATATTTACGTAACTTTACTCTGTATATATTATAAGTTAGCTACAGGTCATAATATAACAATTTAATTCAATATATCAACTCCTCCTGTTTACGCAACAGAAGCTACTAGTCTACGGAACGCCAGGAGGGTCAGATCAACCGGAGCCACATCTTCCAAACAGGCGAGACAGCGGTACGGATACAGGTATGAGCCAAAATTAATAATAATTTAAAAAATTGAATACCACACCTGATTTTGTCAAAGCTGTATTGTTTTAATCTTTCCGAACGAAAGATTTTTTCACAGTATCAAAAGTGAATTAAAAAAAGAAACAAGCCAACATACACTTGGCTGTTATTGGTATAGTATAAATCTACATTCGAAACATTAAGGTAATCTTTTCTAGTTGAGTATAACCTGGAAAGCATCAGAGATGTTACATTAAAAACAGAATTTCAGCACAGATTTAAAATAATAATAATAATAATAATAATAATAATAATAATAATAATAATAATAATAATAATAATAAAAAAAATTTATCCATCTTCATGAAAGCCATCAGGCAAAAACATTGATACTGGTGTGAAGCCAAAGGCCTGTGTCCTAAAGGTCTGTTTCTATTATTTTTGCCAAGAAAACAGTTGTGAAGAGGGCGTAAAGTTAACAGTACAGGTCAGAGCAAAATGGATGAAAAATGAAGCTCACACATATACACAAACCCTCAGGAAGGTAAGAAAAACTCGAAGGGGCCAAAAATATTCACTCAATATGTACAAGCATTTAAATTAACTGCGACAAACAATGCGTTTCCAATGTTGGAGTGAACATTGCACAGTGCGCTGCCAAGCAGGGGCTGAAATAGCAGTTTAGAGAATAAGCACTTCATGGCAAAGGGGTTTCTTCAACACATAGTCTCAAAGTGTATTGGATATCGTAGTTCTTCATAACTAACACCAAAGAGGGACAGACACTGAAGCAACACAATTTTCCAATACAAGATAGGAGCAAAGAGTTTAGTTCCTTTTCATCATGCACAGGGATGCGTCTGCCGGGGGGCTGATAGAAATCACATTTATCATGCATCCCATAGGCCAAATGTAAAAAAAAAAACTAAACTAAATTTAATAAGTGACATGAATATTATTAGTGTTGCTCTCATATCTATTGTTTAAAAAAAACATGCTGTATTATTTTTTTTCAATTTCATAACAAGAAAGTCTAGCAGGTAGGTCAAGTGAAAGGTAGATTGTTGATCGTAATCAAGTGTAGGAACAAGTATCCAATTCAGAGCCAGGACTGACTTCAGTCTCTTTGAGACTAAAAGCGGCACATCCTGTTATAACTGTAACTTAGGATGGTAGCTGTGTTTATTTAATATTAGTTCAAAATATTATATTGTGCTCCATTCTGACAACTGTACATTATTAGCATATTTGGATTAGACTGCAGGTTGTGATGGATGAAAAGCACCAATTCCATTTGACTTCATTGTAATTCATCAGCTTAACAATGTTAAAATTTCGCAGATTTGTGATAAAACCATTTATTTCATGTAATTGTTTACATACTACATACGTAAGCACATGGATATCAACAGACTTTTCTCTGTTTCCGTGTCACTCATTCAGTTCACGTTGCAATCATAGCAAAAGGGTAGAGTTGGCCTTGAGAACGCCAAGTGACTTCACAGCCACGAGTCGCTTTTCAGTCTTTTTAGTGAAGAGCAAGATTTTAAAACCAGGGTCCCTTGGCTTCATCAGGAGAAGAAAACTGGGAATGAGAGAAGGGCTCAGGCCAAACCGGGCTCTGTTGAGAGAGTTTGTGATGTGAAGAATTTCTTTTCTCCCCCTCTGAATTTAATCCAAGTTATTGAGCTGCATTGGAAGGAACCTTTTTGAGGCTGAAGTTGGACCAGTTCACTGCTACTTTCTGGCGAGTTTGCTTTGCTGAATCAAGACAGAACCTATGAGAAGCAAAGATAAAAAAAAAACACAAGAAGTGAAAAAAAAAAAACTGGATTAGTGATGCAAATAAGGCTAACACTGTCAGACATGAACAGAGAAATCAGCAGACGTTCATCTCGAACAGCCTCTGTGGGTAACTAGATGGCTCAAAAACCGGATCTTACTTGAGTAAGAGCTACCCAAACAACAACACTTTTCCATGTGGAACTGCTTGCTGACTGAAGAAGACTCAAGTGTAACTTTTACCAGAACCACTGAGTTCTTCAAAATGAAGTTAGAAAATCACAGAAATGTACAGTGGTGTGAAAAAGTGTTTGTCTCCATCATGATTTCCTGTTTTTTTGCATGTTTGTCACACTTCAGTGTTTCAGAACATTAAATGAAGTGGTTAATTATTAAGAAAAAAAAAATCCTAAAACTATATGTCCCTGTGTGAAAAGCTACATCTTTAAATAGATAACAGGAAGGCCCAACATAGTAAAACAGACATGTTGGGTTTTATTCATTTACCTTTTGTTCAACATACCACTATGTATTTGAAAATAGGACAACCTTTTAGAAATCTCTGAGTTAAAGGTTTACTACCCCTTCCTATTGTTTTTAATTTCTTTATGCTAACTCTGCCAATTGCTAATATAGAATAGTAAATGGCCTGTACTTGTGTAGTGATCTAAGCACTTTACACTATGTTCAGCCAGGAAGAAAAACTATCTTCAATACTTTTCGTTTATCATGCTGTTTTCTTTTTCGTAAAGAAAAAAAAAAGGCAAACGACAAGAATTTGCGTTGGCAGCTCAAAGCTTGATAAAACCCAAAGATCGGAATCCGAGCTCAAAATTCTGATTAGTGCATATATGCTTTCAACTAAATCACAGCTGTATGGTGATTACCTTTTAAAGTATTCAACTTCCCGATCAATCTCATCCATTTCTGTGGGATCCACATCTTTAGGGAGAAATACATCATCTGAAGAAGTGACATAAAGACGCAACATTAGATGGGATGACTCGAATTCCTCATAATGTGGTAAATACTGAGCTGTTGCCCCCCGTACCAATAGCACTGTTGGACTTTTCTCCCTTATTCTTGTTCTTCTTATTTTTCCCCTTGGGTTGTTGCTGTGGAGGCCCATTTGGAGGAACGGAGGTGGGAGCTTTGCCCTCTGATTCCTGCTCAGATCGACCTCCTCGGCTCTCCACGTCAGTTTTCCCCCTTGGTGCACCCACAAGGCCGTTTGCTCCATTTGATACATGCTTGGACGACCTCCCCTCCTCCGTTTTCTTAGGCCCGTTCCTCTGGTTGTCTGCTGGCTGCTGAGGCTGTTTGCTCCCAGCCTTTGAGCCATGAGATGCCGTGTCTTTAGACTCATTGGTTTTCTGTGCTTCGTTCCCAAAGGCAGCTTTGGTTGGTTTGATAGAGTTTTGCTCCGATACTGACTGCTCCTGTTTTAGCTGCTGCTTTTTATTCTTCTTCAACTTTGCGCCGACGTTTCCAGTGCTCTTGGGATCAGGAGCTTCCTCCTTTGATTTTGCCGTCGCTTGGGCTGGCACCTGTGGCAAACTGTCAGATCCAGCGGAAGTGCATCTTTCTGGGGAGCGAACTCTAGCGAGCTTTGAGAGACTGCTTGTAGTGTGCAACCGCTGAGTGTCCTTTGAAGCAGCACTGACACCTGCTGCGGTGTTGGCAGCAGCGTCGGGAGAAGAGGACATATTCGTGTCCTCCCATCCATTAACCAGGTCCAGGTGGCTCTTAAAGCTCCCCAGCGAGAGAGGAGAAAGGTCCAGGTCTATCTGCTGCAAGTCAGAGGAACCGTTGAGATGGGACAGCAGGTGGTTTCCCTCCAATGTAGCTGCCTTCTTGGGAAAGTCATTGACGTCCAGATTGAGGTCGTACATGCTGAACGAGGCCCGAATCGAGTCTTTGATGGTGTTCTTGATCTCTTCTAGTCGACTGGTGAGAAAACTGTTGACTCGCTCAAGTTCCAGCTGAGGCCAGTCAAGCAGCCGACTGGTTTCAGGGCCATCGGGGATGGGCTCGTCTACGGGCTCCTCAGGCGCACCGGACTGGGGTTCACCGCCAGCAGAACCCGTGTTAACCTGCTGAGCTTTTTCCTGCATCATAAGAGGAACAGGTTCAGGAGCAAAGTACAAACACATACACACAATTTAGAACTTCCTTAGAGATGTTTGTATGCAATCATCTACATGAATGTCATATTGATCCTTTTGGGTTATTTATTGGAATTGTTTAATGCTGTTTAATGGTGGCAACATTAAACAACATTATAATTTGAAAAAAAAAATTGAAAACTATATTGAGCATAATATTTATCTTTTTTGGCCAAGATTACAAGAAGTATGTTTGGTGGAGTCAACTTAAGTATCATCAGTACTTGGATCACTGTACCAGAAGTCAAGCATTGTTGAAGCTCGTTAAAATGTCCTTGAAGTTCAATTTTATAATCTTGCGGCCAGAACTGTCCCACGTCACGGTTTATCAATTTTTTACTATGACAAAATTAAATCTGAAGTTACAAATATGCTCACAATTGACTTGACCTTTTATTGCCAGACAAAGGTTTGTGCTTTTAGCTTTAAAGGAAATCATATCTATTTGTTTTGCTTAAAATTCACAGTTAAGTAAAAGGATTTGTGAGAAGTTTAGCAACTTTTTCAAAGGTCAACACACCTTTTTCTTTTGTTTGTGTCGAGCCCTCTTGGCAGCCTTGGCACTGTTGACAGGTTTAGGCTCCGAGCTGTTTATGAAGTCCAGCAGCTCGTCCACGTCCCTGTTGTCAATGGCACTGACTGCGGTCAGCTCTGCATCCTGACGCTGAGGCAGCTCCTCTTTACGTCGCGTTAGACGTGAGCGAAGCTTCTCTCGGATCTCAGCGTAGTTTCTGCTGGTTGGTGCAGCTGGAGGCTGTAAGATGTTAAACATGTTTAAATATGACGCATGCTTGGCAGAGCAAATGCTTTCCATTTCTTGCTTTCTTTCTCAAAGGAAGAGAAAACAGATCTACCGCATTGTGTCCAAAGAACTCGCAGTAGCAGCAGTCACAGTATTTCCCGTCCTTTTGATTGGTTGAAGAGGAGGCACAGGAGCTCCTCTCAGAGCTGCTGTCTTCATCCTCACCTTCTTCCAGCTCAGACGATGGGTGGCACAATGTTCCATTTGTCACTTTGTGCCCTTTACATGCCTGATCCCTGCAAAAGACCCCCACATAAATACATTTTTTCTTTCAATAAATACATACAATTGTCTAATTTCACATAAGCAGAGACACCAATTCTAACCTGCAGGCTCCAGCCGTCAGATGCCCTACATTTGAAGCGGCCACAGTTCCCGGGTTGTGTCCGTTACAAGAGTGGTTACAGCCCATTAGAGACGTTCCTAGTTTGCCGTGTTGTGTGTTTACCGCAGGAATGTGGGAGTTTTTGCATGAACTGGGTTTATGAACCGATGTTGGGCTGTCTGGACTTGGGGAGTTGAGTTTGGCTGCGGTGTTGTGGAGGTTTGGTACCAGCGGGGAGAAAGAAGTCTGGGCTGCCACGCCAGTGCCGCAGGACGAGGCGACGTGTCCGTGCTGTCCGGAGTTTGGCTTTGGGGGCAGGAGGGAGGAATGCTGGGAGGAGAGACCGGTGGGGCTGTTGGGCGGTACCGACAAGTCTGCATGTTGATGGTGGTCACTGGGATGAAAGGCTTCCCCTAGGCAACACACATTAAAAATGAGCTCTAGGTTATATACAGTGATTGACTGCAGGAATTACAAATGAGCATTTTCAAAAAAAATTACATCTCTGGGACGTTTTATTGTCGCTACAATGGATATGTTTTTGCATGTCACATGTAACTTGGGAAGTCAAAATAGTGATAGAATTACATTTGCTTAAGATAGTGGTAAATTGAACTCTGTTTTTTAAATAAAAAATACTTAAGAATATTTTTCATGTTAAAACAAATGCCGTACATCTATTTAGTCACATAAGAATTACTAAGTAAATCTTTTTTGGATACAAAGAAAAAAAACATAACTTAATTAGTGGTATAATGTAAAATATTCAGTTGGATAAAATGAAACTTTCCATCATATTTGTTCCTAAGACAAATACAGTTTTTTTTTTAATTTATTTTACCAAAAGGTTGTACCTGATCAGCAGTTGTTTATTTAAAATAAAGATGAAAAAACTTTACATGCTACCTCCAGTTATTATTTGACCAAGATGGTAAGCAACTGTACATTCTGATCCAAGAGCTTTTTCTTTAAAGCCCTTTTAACTACCCTGTGCATGAATAAAGTCAGAAAGAGGAAACTGGCAACAAAATATTTCATCGGTACATTACTACTCTAAATAAGACTCCTGACCCAAACCAAACAAAACAAAATACCTGGTGGCGTTGGTCGACGGCACATGGTCTTGAAGTGCTTGGATGTGGTCTTACAGAGGTCTGCTGAGGTAGACTGGGAGTTCCCAGCAGAGGGTCCACTGGAATTCTGGGATGACGGGTGACTGTAGGGACAGACTTTAGGACTTGAGGTTTTTGCCGATTTTCCAGGTGCTTCGTGAAGCCCCCGTTTTTCGTGACAGGCTGTTAGCCCTGTAAATAGAAACCTGTTTAAAATATCTCAGATAACAGAGGGCTTAATAGCTGTTCATTTCTGTAGTTCACACCCATCAGCACATAGAAGCAGTAATAGGCATCGGACCTTTTGGTGTAATTGAACCATCAACATAAGAAAGAAGCACGTAGAAGTCATTCAGGATTAGAGTTTTTGTGAAATTGTCTCTTTTCTTTGAGGGGACGTTTAACTATCCAACTATAACTAGTTATTATTGCTCCTACTAAAAAACAACAAGCTGACAAGTATTTTTTTGACACTTTTCGGTCCAGCTTGCAAATCTCTTTGAATTACATTTTAAAGTGTTGACCTACCCATAACTGGTGCAGAAAGACAATTCCCACCATTAGACGTTGACATGTCTTGTTCCTTTCTTACTTATGTTGTTCCATTGGTATCGTGTCAGTGCTCTGCACCCTTTGCTTCTTATTCACTACACAATTAAACATTTAAAGAATGACACGCGACTTCATGATGCATACAAGCATCATTTGACTACTTTCGCTTTCCACGTTTAAGCCTCCATCTTACATTACCAATTCAAATTTTCGTTCCAGATCAGAGCTACAGGAACTCTGGTGTATTTAAAGTAAACTCTACAACGAAGTCTCAATGAAGTCTTAAGTAGAACTATTTTTAACCAATCTGAATAATAAACTTGATTGCATTGTTTGAAAACAAGGATCAATTGCAAAGTATGCAGTTGACTTGAAATCTAATTGAATTGAATATGAAAAAAAAAAAACCCTAACAATTACATTCATGTCTTTTTTTTTCTATTTCTTGTCTTCTTTATTTTCTTGATTATATTTCTAATTTGTTCTATTCAACACTAATGTTTATTTTTTTTATGAAACTACCTGCTCTACTCTTTATTGGTCAAAGTGTTTTGTGGCTTTTTAAGTGGAAACCTCGTTTTGCTGCCTATTTTTAACAAAACCTTTAACAAGAATTCAAAAACCAAGACAGGTCCCTGACAGAAAACAGCTGTTTGAGCGCAGCTTCAAAGGTCTAACAACTTAGCAAGTGAAGAAACGTGGTTGCATTTTGGGGCTGAAATTGAAGAGCTGGTTTGAACAAAAATGCAAACGCATTTGTGTGCTTATTTAATACTCAGATAATGACTATGAATTGTCGATAGGTCAGAACACAATAGTAGATGTCACCAGTTCCGCAATACTAATAAAGAGATAATATGTAGTTTGTTTTTGAGTAATTTATACTGTGCACTTAAGAGGTTTACTCTTTGGGATGTTTTTTATTTTTGAAAATTTGGGAGGAGCAATAAACTGTTGGTTCTATTCCTTTCCAACCATTAAATGATGAACAATTAGTGATCTTGTCCATTTAAATGTTTTTCAGTTGTTGCAACAAGTTTTAAGGCAGAGCAGCTTCTGCATCACTCTGGTCAAACCTTCACTGCCTGACAGATTACTGACATTATTTAAGGTTCGATGCCAATTTAGGATAAACTAGGTTTAATTCAGCAATTAAACACAAAGATTTTTCCTCAACTGAAAATAAAAAAAAGTATCCAACATACCACTTGTCTATGCCAGAGAGCAGAATTTAATTTTTCAGTATTTGACCTAGCGATCACCAGTCAGATCAAGTCTATTTCATTCATTGGCTGATCAATAGTTGAGTCACTACTTCATCTTCTTTATTTCTTATCTTAACACCATCATTCATTAATAACTCAGACTAAACACCAGCCTACACACACAGTAACTTTGGAGTTATGAATAAAAGCTTTAATTTAGTTTCACCTTTTGGTTTAGCCAACCTCCTTTCTGCAAACATCAATTTACCAGCAATAATTCTGAGCCAAAAACTGTATTTTATCCCTCTTTAGGTGAAGCAGAGCAAAGATGCCAACCAATAAAATTAAATTCGGTTTCCTCTGAACAACAACACCAACTCAACATCTGGATCGTAAGCCTGGAGAAACCTTCAGCCATCACCGTGTGTGTGTGTGTGTCACTGACGCCTTTGTTCCTTACCTTGTGATGACAGACCTTGTGAGTGCGAAGAAGTGTTGTGGTTGCAGTGCTCGCCTCCATTGGAGTGGGCCGAGTTCCAGAGACCTGACAGTTTGTGGGCCGACAGGAAGGAACTCGGGTCCCAGTCTACAGTACTTTGCTCCGGGTAACCGTTCCCACAACTTTGGGACTTACAGGAGGAAGAGTGTGACAATGGTACCTAGTTTGAAAGAAATAAACAAAACAGAACGCCAATTAGTTACTCATCTGGCCTTCTTTTATTGACTTAAATCTTGGCAGGAAAAGAACAGGAGAGTGAGATAAAAGTCAGAAATGCGTTAAAACTATTTTAATGAGAAAAACAAACAGTAAAAAGGCTGCTTTTTGTTTTTCTAGCGTTTAATACATTTACAATTTGAACTGAAAGTGCACACATTAGACTTTTTTCTGACATACCACTTTCTGTTCTTATTTGAGGTCTGAGCAGCTAATTATGAGTTTGAGCAATTCCACTTTTATTTTTCTCAGGACAAATAAAATAGAAAAAAAGTGTTGCAGATTCCATGTTAGATGTTGTTTTGCGTTCATCGGAAAACTAAAAGAAAATACTTGAATATGCCCAACCACGCATCAATTACTTAGCTGAAAAAAGGACATTTAAGTGCATGCTGTTGAGTGATGCACTATGGACCAAAGAAAGATGGGACGTCTTAGTTTTAATGCATTCAACAATTAGGGGGAAAAAAAGTCAAATCAGATTTTTCAGAACCTGCATCCCCATATGAAGCAAGTCAAAAACAGGTTCTCCCACACACATTAGTAATCAAAACTCAGTAATCAAAACAATCAAACACATTGTCCAAATATAAGAAAGCTGGAGGTGAGTTAAACTTCGCCTGAGCCAAGCCGTTTTATTTTTTTTGTTTAATGTACCGATGAGGGCTGCTCCTGCGTGCTCCTTCTCTCCTCCTCCTCCACACTCTTGCAGCAGCTCTGACAGATCCATAAAGGGACCTCTCCCAGCAGGGACTGGGACAGCGAAGGCACTGCGTCGGCCAGTTTTCGACCCGGCGCCTCCCGTAATAAGGCCTGGGAGAGTGCAGGCACCGCGTCGGCCAGCTTCGTCCCGTGGCCGGCGGGAAGCCCGTTGACAGAACCTGCTCCCCAGTCCTTGAATTCTCGATGGCACAGCAGGCAGCAGGTGTGCATGGGCTAAGTGGATACAGAGAGAAAGAACGTGATTACTGTTTGAGATCGAATGAACTGTGGAATTGAAGCCTGACTTCATGTGGCGCCATAATAAACTTGAACCAATTTGAAGGAAGGTGAATATAAATAGAAAACTTCTAAGCGTCAGAAGAGTTGCTTGCTTTTTATTTGGCCTAAGAACTACTACTGAGTCTTTGTTTGTTTAATCACTTCCCTCTTTTTTATTCTTCTCTTTGAGACCCGTAGTACTCGATGAACAGACAGCCACCATTTTTCTTTATCCTTCATATTTTGATATCACCATTTTGCTCTTAAAGGCTGCTATAAACAATAATAAGATAGATATTTCTTGCAAAGTCTGCACAAAACTCTGTTTGCTTTAAAACATCTCAAAGATTTGAACCACAATCTAAAGGCGGCTACAAAATGTCAATTTTAAGTGCCATAACTGTCTTAGAAACCTTTCTGATGTCATTATGATTTAAATCTTAAGAATTATGTGGGAAAAAAACAACACTTACCAGTTAATAGTGTTTAATCTTAGTTGATTTCAACGAGTTATATCTGCGTTCAAGTAGTCTCAGATTTCAGAGCAGGGAGTCACACCTGAGTTAGAGGGTTCTGGTTGCAACAGGGAAAACTGAGGGATTTGCCTTTTCTTTTGGCACCAACAACTACAAGCCTATTTCTTTCAACTTCCTGTTGACTAAAGAAACACATTCGCAAACAGATATTTTACTGTGTTGCCCTGGTTTGATAAAGTGCTAATAAATGGTTAATATGGGTAACTGTTACTGCCTCCTGTGTGTATGCAGGTATATACGATATTAGTTTCTTCATCAGCTCTAGCTTTTCTGGTCCAAAGATTGACTTTGGGGAGCATTCTGGTTGCTTTCCTGACTCAGAACTTGGAAAATACAAATTCTGAGTACAAAGCGAGTGGACAATTAATACAACACTGTCGACGTAAATTGTTTACAGCTAGGTTCTTTTACCCTGCGGACCTACAGTACGCTGTACATATGTAATTATTGTCTTTCAGCTGAGTTTATTGCTTCCCTGCAACATGGGAGTCATAGTTTAGTCATGGGAGATGAAACACAATTTCACAAGCAATAACTAAATCCTCTGCTAGAGCTACTAATCACAGAATAAATTAACCCAGCAAAAAACAGCAGTTAACAAAGAATACACAGTTAGGAATTAACTGGACATATGTGTACTTTCCAGAACCTAAAAATTTAAGAATGATCTTTTTGACTTTTTAAAACCTTTCAGAAATCCTCTATAAACGCTGTGCAGATTCATCGAGTTTACGAACAATGTTACGGTTTTGCAAAAATCTGTTTAGATGATCAAAAAGGCTTTGAAACTATAGCACGAAACAGAAACCAGAATAGTCAGTAAGGAGATATA
The DNA here is from genome assembly GCF_019740435.1 of Gambusia affinis. Lineage (NCBI taxonomy): Eukaryota > Metazoa > Chordata > Actinopteri > Cyprinodontiformes > Poeciliidae > Gambusia > Gambusia affinis. The sequence continues at coordinate 8,776,423 of NC_057876.1, read as the reverse complement.
ATGTTCGGCTTGTTTTGAACTGTCTATGTGGAGTTTCATGGCATAAGAAGTATTTTAGATTGGTTACATTTTTGGACCCTTATATTTCTCTGAGTTCCACTCACCGATTCAGTAAAAAAAAAAAAAAAAAAGAGAGAGACATTGATGACCATAATAGTGGGGTATCAAAAAACTAACAAATGTCAACAGAAGTCAATTACAACTCTGTGTATATATAACACTGAATCACATGATTATAAATCATATATAGCTAGATGTAAGTGACATCCATGCCACAATAAGTAATGTTTCATTATTTATTTGTAAGAAAAAATAAACAAAAGTACATGCTATTGTTTAAAAGAGTCACATAAAGTTAAACATGTTCTGTTTTATTGTTATTTCTTATTGAAGTAGTAAAAAGGGAAAACTGATTATAAATAAAAATTGTAGTTTTATAGCTTGTTTGAAATTTTGAGTGTAACTGGTCCAGACTCAGCAAAATTCGTATCAGCTGGAGTTATATTTTTATAATTTAATTAAAAAAAGAAAGAATGATAAATTCAGTCATATCGTGTAGTTTTGACATCGTTTTAGATGCTCAGTGCAAATGACGCTCTCATTCAGGCATAACAAAATGATGCGTTTACAGTTAAAGTTTTCACCTTCCAAATAGATCATCCAAACAAGACATGACGAAAAAAAAGAAAATCCAAACTGAGATTTGGCATAATAATTTTAACCCGTTCTCTCCTGTAGCCCGGTGGGCTGCTAAGCTGTTAGCTTGTGCTTGCAGAGCGCTCCTGCACATAGGGATGAAGCACGTTTGCAGCACACCGACTAGCCTTGAGGCTAACGTTAGCTGGGCGGATGAAGAGTTGTAAAGGCTGGAAATGGGACGACCTGTCCGAGGTACAATGTCACCTGTCCGACACAAGAGATGGGCTGCAAAGCTCCCGGATTCCCCTCCCTCAATTCAGCTTATTTGTTGACCTGCACATCCAACGCAATCAAGCTCCACATCCACGACAAGTACATCAAGTGTGAAATAGCTTTCAAGTACGGAGGGAATGCATTTAATTTTTACCTCAGCGGTTTTCTTTAATTAAATTAAAAAGAACAGTACGGCTCTGTTTGGATTAGCAGAGTGGAGAAGGAACATAGGCCGAGTAGACTTTACAAATGGGTTGCTTTTTTAGCTACCTGGTTCGCCCTGGTGTTGGCCAGCCTATCCAACCCAGCATCTCCTCCGCCGCCGCCGCCAGCTGCATCGCCGGGAGAGACAGTGCTCTTCGGTGCGGTCTGCTGTCCAGCCACAAGCTCCTTCTGGCTGACCCCTTGTTGCTTGCTTTTCTTCCTCGCCATCACTGTGGTGTTTGCGGGACGCTTTGGCCAAGTTTGCACCAGTTTTAATGGTTTTTACGAGCACACTTTCGTTTCTTCTCGGACCTCAAAATGTTCTCTATCTCCTCCAGTCAAGACAACAGTCAATATGGCGGAGGACTGGCACACTCGGGGGTTCAGAGGTTAAAGATACTACTGGCAAGAAGGCTTCACTTCCAACCGGCGAATGAATTTACAGCAACATTCGGTAGGTGAAGCCAGAGATCGCCATGTTTAGAAAGGGCAAAATTATCTTTTTTTTTCTTTAAGGGTATAATTGAAAATACAGCCCTAATTCCGAGAATTTCTTTTATTAGAACATATCGTTAATATTTATTATAATACCATAATTCTCACAAGCATGTATACATTTTTAAATCAGATTTAATATATATAATTAAAGAACGAATGTGTCAGCTACGGCGATTAAGAGATTTTGTTTAACTGGAAAATAACCATAAACATGTTGCTTTAGGTTATTATTTATTATTATTATTATTATTATTATTATTATTATTATTATTATTATTATTATTATTATTATTGTTGTTGTTGTTGTTGTTGTTGTTGTTGTTGTTGTTGTTGTTGTTGTTGTTGTTGTTGTTGTTGTTGTAGGAAACAGACTTATATGGTAGATAATTATATAAAGTTGCATGATTTCTGCATGTGAGAAACTTAAAAAAAAATTCTGTACTACTACAATTATTGCCGTAAATAGGCGTGGAAATGTTTTTATTATGCTTGAGCAAATTAGAAACGAGTACACGTCTCTCGCGGAGGGGAGTGGCTGGCTTGACCATGACGTTTTACTAGGCATAACGACTCCTTCAAATGCCTTTGGAAATGGTAGAGCCATATACAGAACATTTTCATTTTTGAATTTAAGCATACTTAATACATGCTTAATACATATCATTGCTTCAAATTAAGAGCAGTCTATTAATGCAGTACCGGATTGTGATGGACTAACTATTTTTGTTTTTAGCGTTTTGACAAGGCAGCCGAAAGTGTGAAATTTCGCAGATTTCCGTCCAGTCCATGAAGGCAGCACTATTGTTGGATCTCCGTGAACTGTGGACGTAGCTTGCACAGACAGTCCTTCGCTCATAGTAGATTCTTGTCTCGTTGTAGTTTGTTTACCTCCGCTTGTTTTACTCTTGCCAGCTCAATAATGGAAGGAAATGTTTGCAGCATTCAGGTTCTCCTTTGGGCAGCCGAGTTCGTGGAGAGGAAAGGCCGAGGTTGGTATTTTATGTAAACAGTCAGCCTAGGGGTAGGAGTTATTGTTGCTAAGGGGAGAAAGCAATCTGCATCGAGAAGCTGTTACTAATACATACGGGATTAATAATACAGTAATCACATCGTTTGCATTTGTTTAAGATTGCACATGAATTTCCAGCTAGATGGTACCGTGGCCGATCTGTGCCATTTGACTCAGTGACCTACATATCGGTGGCATCTTTGTATTGGAAGGCGCCAATCTCACCGAGTTTGAAAATGAATCCGGGGCGGCGCTCATCAGTCCTGCTCGATGAATGAGAAGACCGACTGGGCAGGAAAGCTACATTTATCGCGCATTCTGCAAACTGAGTCAATGCTAGTTTAATGTAGTAAGTTAGAGTACTTTAAACCTAAAAGCCTCGGTTTGAGTGTGACGGATAGCTAATGGATGGATGGCGCCAAAACCAAAAAAAATAAAAAATAAATAATAAACGTTCAGCTGATGACTCCTCAGATTGTTTTCATCATTTTTGCTTGAACACTTTAGTTTGGGTTAGGGTAATATTTCTGACATAATACATACTTAGTCAGAATCCCAGGACTTCTAACATGTCTACAATGAGAAAACCACCATTGTAGCGTTGTAACAGTAATTTTATCAGCGTCATAAACATTGACGCTTGCCTGTAATGGACTTCCTCCCCGTGCAGAGGCTGAACATGGATATGCTTCGCCCCCGCCTCTCAGCCCCGGTAACTCGGATAAAAGAAGCAAACAGAAGAACAAGAAGATTTCTGCTGCTGGCGGCAAAAGGTAAGTACATTATGTAACAGATCAATGGCGCTTCGCCTGTGTCTGTCAGTTATGATAAGGAATCATAAACCTTACCTGTAAAAGATGTTTCATCATATTTATAACATTAAGAAAAGTGTGTTTTTAATTCTAATTGCAGGACAGTTCACAATGAGCTGGAGAAAAACAGGTACTCACGTTTATTTTTTAAATTAAATTACATCAGATGTGTCAAAGCTGGGGTTTTTTGTCTTGAGAGATATAACAGTACATTGCTTTCATTTATAATTCGAACTTTTCTACATTTCCTCACATTGTATCCAGCGAGTTTGCCTGTGCAGATGTCTGAAAATCTCAGAGGCTTTCGCAGAACAGAGATCAAATGCAGACATATTTCCCTAATGAGTTGACTTCTTAAGGTTGTCATGGTAAAGTGGAATGTATACAAATGCACAACAGACTTTGCAAAGTGAAACTGAAAACCACATGAATCTTCATCCACTTCACTTCACAATCACATTGTGTGGGTCTATAGCATAACTCAGTCGAGGCTCCTTTGAACGCTGTGGTCGTAATGTGACGAGATATGAAAAAGTAACATTGCTGATTGTTGTAATCTGCAGACGAGCTCAGCTCAGGCAGTGCTTGGAGCAGCTGAAGAAGCAGGTTCCTCACTCTACCGACTCCATGAGGAACACCACCCTGAACCTGCTGAGACAAGCTCAGCTTCACATAAAGGTACTTCGGAAAGCCTCACATTGACCTCTCCAACAACATTCCCTTCCTCCCCCTTTGTGTCTGAAGCTTTGATCAAATGTCTCTCTCCCCTTCGTCTGCGACGTTTCAGAAGCTGCAGGAGCAGGACGAGCGTGCCGAGCAGCTGAAGGACCGCCTTCGCTGGGAGCAGAGGGAGCTGCAGGTTCGGCTGGAGCAGCTCCAGAGGGGAACGGAGAGGATGAGGAACAACAGCCAGGGGTCCACCATGTCCTCTGAGAGGTCGGACTCTGACAGAGGTGGGTGGATGACAGGCTCTCAGCTGAAATCTGTCACGTCACACTTTGATTTTACTCTCTTTTTGGCTTGAATTGAACTTTTAGAATGATGCCAAAAAAAACAAAAAACAAGTCTTTATTTTATTTACCAAAAACAGTAAAAACAGGAGTTCTTTTTTAAACAGATCAGATCATGCAGCCCCAGTTTTCAGCTCTTTCACCTTGAGTTTCCTCTCCTAATGGGTTTAATCTGTGCTGCTGTCCTCATTACAGAAGACGTGGAGGTGGATGTGGAAAGCATCGTGTTTGACTGCGTGGACTCTGACGGGCTGAGTATTGCACACATGGACGCAGACCACAGTTACTCCAGCTTGGACAGGGCCTGGCTATGACCACCATGACAAAGGGTTTAACCAGAGCGAAGGGTAGGAAGAAAACATTCCAAAAACAAGACAACAGAGGATGAGGGAAGACGTGGATACTGTACACGACAAAACACTTTTGTTTTTACAGGAAGCTTTCTTTTTTTGGGGATGGGGGGGAGATCTTCTTTCAAAATAAGTTCAGGCTAATAATGTATTCAATTGCACTGGGATGGATGTTACAGCATGAATAAGCATTCCTCTGAGAAAGCAATTATGTATTTTTGTTCCCAAAAGCCATGAGGTGTTAACCTTTCTGTCATTTAGGAATCCAGTTTTTATCTAAATAAGGGCTTTAATACAAATTTCCTTCATGTCTGTGCTGAATTCTGCCTTAAACCAGATTTAAACTAACATTCTACACTGCTTCTCCTTAGCACTAAGTCTATATTGCAGCAATGTCACATTTATCATGCACTTAAAACATTATTTCTGTTTTGTTTTCCTTTTCTTTTTTTTTTTCGTCCTCCTACTTAAGTTCCCTTCATGTATTTATAGCGCTTTTTCTTCTGTTGCACATAACGTCCACCCGTTGCACTTGTTTTGTCAGAAGGACGTGGGGTAGGGCAAGAGATGGGAGGGGGGCGATCAACAACCAGGAAATGGGAAAAGGAAAAAAAAAACCTCAGTCACATTTGCACATTGAGGTTTCATATCGGCACGCATTTACATCTCTATTTAAAACAAAGGCTTGACACATTATGTGATCGGTCGGATCTCGAGAGCGTTCAGGTCAGGGAGGAGCGTTGGCCGTCTTGCGTATTCAGTTGGACATTTGAAAATCAGTCAAAGCAGGCGACAGCTACCTGCGATAATTATGCAATTAACGCTGATTACAGGTATTTAACATTGATTTAATAACTGAAGTTGCTTTCTTCTTCACTTTTTGTATATGCAAGATGCCTTATTACTTTTAGTTCGTCTTTCCACCCAGTAATATTATGTAGCATTTTTTTTGTACCGTTGTAAGCTTTCTTTCTTTTTTTAAGCAAATAAATATTTTCTATATAAATTTCTTTCATGTGTTATTTTTTTCAAAACTATTCTCTCTGAGAATTTTAGGAACAAAGCCTTGTAGAAGCATTCATACCTTTATACTTTTGTCATATGAAAACAAAAAAAAAATGTGTATTTCGATATGATTGTACCTGATAAAGCAACACACTTTTCATATACTATGAAAATCTGCATTTGTATTCAGCCCCATTTAACTCTTATGCCACTTAATAAAGTTGTGGAGGAATTTAAAGGTGGGTTGACATGTCCACAAGATTGTTATTAGTTTTCTAAATTATGTCAAATCTGAATATTTGACATAATGTAGCTTTGTGCGTTTCATCCCAACCAGTCGTTTCTTACCCACTTCTGCTTTTTTTTAATATTGAGATGCTCCAATAACACAATGATAGTTAGTCAGCTACAGTCAAATGATTTAGATCAAAGCATACTAATGTTAGAATGGCTTTGTTAAAATCTAGATCTAATTCTAATCTAGAATCTGTGGTAAGACCAAAAAAAAAAAAATTGCCATTTTGCAAAGAATGTGAAAATCATATTACAATCAGTGATGTCAGTAACGTTACTTGGTAACGCGTTACTGACGTCGGACCACTTTTTTCAGTAACGAGTGATCTAACGCGTTGCTATTTATCCAGTAGTCAGACTACAGTTACTTATCAAAATCATTTTTGCATTACTATTTTCTTTGGAATTTAATTTTATTTCCTCTACGCGTCTTGTCGAGTGATCGCCGTTTTTATACGACAGTGTCAGCGGCGACAGAAATGAAAACAATGGGCAGAAGAGGGAGATGGGCATTTTGTTGGTACAAAAACAAGAACTACTTCTGAGTTTCTGTTGCCAAGTCCGATTATTATAAGCGGCTGTGGGCTTTTTTTGTTGTTGTTTTTTTAAAAGTCGCTTGCAAATTTAACGAATCGCGAATTGCGCCTTTTGGGCTCGTTTTTGAACGTGAAGTTGCTCATTTGGGCTTGGAAATAAGCAGACATAAACCCCAGAATGTGTCTGACCTACTAGTTTCAGTCAGGCTCTCCCTGTCCGTCATTTCCCGGAGGATCCGTCCCGCTGTGTCTTTGTTAATGTCAGGTTAATAAATTTCCTGTGAATTACATCGAGCTATCCAGAACATTGGAAACATCGAGACTAATATGAACAGCGCAATAAACAAGAAAACAGCCACGAATGAGCGAGTCCGTAAAGTTGTGCGACTAAACGCCATTATAATTATTAATATTAAGATAAGTGTCACAAATCTGTGCATCTGAATTGTGAAGCCGCAGTAGGAGCGCTATGCGCTGCGCTCTGACACCAAACGCAGGGCCGTAGCTCAGAACCTGGAGGACTGGGGGCTGGGCGGTTAAAATCCTTCTTAGAGTTTTCCAGACAATAGTGGACCACACAAATTGTTGATGTTACCATTATAAAATAGCTTACAATTAAGTTTTGGCAAAGATCAATGTGATTTTCACAGCTTTGTTGTTAGCAGCTGCTGAAAGTAACTAAAAAAAGTTACTTTTAATGTAGCTTAGTTACTTTCCAAATCAAGTAGTCAGTAATCTGAGTTACTTTTTCAAGGAGTAATCAGTAATCCGATTAAAGTTGCTTTTTCAAAGTAACTATGCCATCACTGATTACAATTACACACTACTTTGTGTTGTGTTACCACATAAAATCCCAATTAAATACAGCAAAAAGGCGCCATCGCATTCAAGGTAAAGTTGTCCAATGCTTTACTTGACACAGAAAACCATATAATGATTAGGAAATGTCAATTTATTCACCAACTGATACTTCATTTAAGCAAGAAAAGTCACAAGGACTACATGAATGTATACAGCGAGGTGACAATCAAGTTAAGAGGAGGCTTCATGTATAGCTCTTACACAGCAGCAGAGATGCCAGGTGATGAGACGTTGTCAAGCTTTTATCGACAACAACGTGAAGCTAACAAACTTCAGCATGAAGCAGCCAGGGAACCAGTCTCAATATCAGGACTAAAGTAGGACTGGGTAAACTGAACTAACACAAAACAACTGGGATATCATAACACGTATATTAATCATAAAGAACTGATGTGATATTTTAAAGTAGTGCTCCACGTTAACAAAGAACATAATAAACAAAACAAGATGTGAAGTGAACTGGAATTTAAAAAAGGCAAATCCTGGTGGGTAGGGAGGCTGAGCAAAAGCCTAAGGAACACTTCCAGTATAGGTCATCACCCTTACTTTTATGGCACCCTGGGCCATGGTCAAGATCTCTATCTGTGGTAAATACTGAAATGATGTGGCATCAGAAGTAGAATAAACACAATCAGCACGGGTGGAGCAGGCTCTTGAACCCAGCTCAGGCCTTTTCACCACCACTTTCAGCAGGATGTGTCCTCACAGAGGTGTTTTTAAACCAACACTGGGATGCGTTGCAACATACCCAGTAACTGCGTGAGCTATGAGATTGGTTAAATGTAAAATAGTCTTGGTATAAAAGGCTGCAGCTGCATCATCATACGTATTGTTTCTTCTGAGCATGCGAGGCGAGGTCCTTGGCTTTCTCTTTAGCTGCCAGTGCTGTCTCTCTTGCCCGCTCTGTAGCGGTCTCTGCCAAGGTTCTGGACGGAGTTTCGCCTACAGAAACACAAAGCACGGCTTTAAACGAAACACGTCGTCATTCTCATGCTCAGGATGAAGAGGTAAAGGTTAAGCTGATGTACAAAAACAAAACTGGCAGGTTTTAGAAACACACACTTTTTCACAGCAATGTATATTATGTCAAGATTACAATATCAAAATGTCCCACGTTTTACAAAGGTCAATCAATTTTACTAAAATCCACGTAGTCATCAAAAAGAAACAAGGAGAAAAAGTCTCAGAGCCGATCAGCAGCATGGTCCTGCAAACTAAGTCTGCATAGAAACGAGTTGCTGAAGAGGCAGACTAGCATTAACTGGCTTCCTCTTCGTATTATTCTGACTCAGAGAATTTGGTGTGTCAGCATTCTGAGAAATTTGCTAAAAAAAAATTTTTCTTCACATTTTTAAAATAAAAAATTAACTGTTATTTTCTGTCATTCTTGGTCAACAAAAAAAAAAAAAAACAACACAAACCTATATCTGCAACAATTAATGTAATGCCACGCCCCAACTACATGCTTGTAAACATGAATGAATTACATGAACCTGTAAGGTTTACTATAGCTCTAGGGGGAATCTGGAAAAAAAACTCTTCATATGACAATGTACCTTGCATTCTGGAGAGCACGTACTCAAAGCCTTTCATCGTCTTTGTGACGCTATTCTTGAACCTTGCCAGACCAAATTCCTGAAAAATGAACAAAGTCAGTAAAGGAAAAAGACAAAGTGTATTTATGTAAACCCAGCAACAACAAGAAACTACATGGACTAATTGCTCAGCTGTTCCCTCTTAACTCTGGCATTATGTTGCTGATAATGCCAGAACAGAACAGAAGACAGGTGGGGAGCTCTCCCCATCAGCCACTCCATGCTGCTTTGTGTGCTGTAGTACCACTTTCCCCTTTACTCTACTGACCTGAATAGCTCTAGAAAGCCCATAGAGACTGGAAGAGATCCAGGCTTCCCGTTTAATCTCCGTCCAGGAGCCGTTCTCTGGATTAATTTGGTATAGACAGCGCTCCTCCACAGACTGGAACAGCATGGAGGAAAAAAAAAAACAACAAAACATCACAATTATGTTTTGACTTTGAGCAAAGCCAAGTTCTGCTGGAGCCGGTACACCGGAGCGTACCATGAGGCGAGCGTGGCTGATGTTCCAGGTCAGAGTGGTCATGGTCCGTTTCTGAGGGTCTACGACGGAGTCCTCGATGATGTACGCCGAGTTGGTCATGTGCTTTGGGAGGTACCGCTCCATCCAGCGAGGTGCGCGGCTGGTTTTGGTCAACAGACGTCTGGAAATGAGGCAGTTGGACGGAGTAACTTCTCTGAAGATGATGTCCTCCGTCAAGACATGGTTACTGAAATCAAAGGGATCGGTAAAATGTTAAAAATCAGATTTTATTTGCAATATATTCATTTTTGAACAACTTTAAATTCTCAAAGTAACAAATTGGTGTTCTATTTTAGTATGAATGGGTTTTATTGATTTAATTTCTGTGTTGACTACTTAAACAGTAAACCTAAAATCCTAGATCAGTAAATCAAACTTAGGTCAGCAAAATGTCCCTCTTCCTCAACAAGGACTTCACAGTATTCAGGAAACACAGCTCAGTTTTCTGCTTCTCACGACATCAGTAACCCTTTAGGGTCTGTGGATATTTGTGGTAAATAGCAATTGTTTACTTCTATAGCAATGTTTTATTTGATTGTCATAATAATAAACATAATAAATTTCTGTGTATTTTAATTACAGGGCTCGGTGTACTGCTGATCCAGAGTCACATGAATCTGTGGTTCCTTCAATGATAATTAAAAACTTTGTTTTTAATCATAAAAGGAAATAGAAAACGGAGGATTTAAGAGTTCTTTATGTTGTTATGCAAATCCCGGACTGAATGCCAACTACAAAAATGTTAATAATCCAAGGCTTTCCCCCCCAAACTATGTGAGAAACGTAGGGGAAATATAAAGGGACTATAAAAAGAACACAACTATTCTCATACTTAGTTGTGTGTATGAGACTAACATTTGTTTTCAAGGAAGAAAACCCTTGTTACTTTGTCACATTTTGTGACAAAGTAACAAAATGTGGAAAAATTGAAGGCGTGTGAAGAACTTTGTAAGGCAGTATGCATATTACCGTATGTAATGCAACTCTAATTATTAATAAACTGCTTTTACAGTTATGTCAGAAAGGTATCATGTCCCACTTTGTTGCCACATGTCACAGAGGGTATAGTGCATGCTCACATTTTTAGTAACATTACTTTGATCATTTCAAAGTCTGTGTATCATCAGAAAATTCCCATAATGCATTTTCAAGCTTGGCATGATAGCACCTTACGGTTTCAAATGGCCAATAATTGATGTTTTATAACACACAAAAAGAAAACATAGTTGTAGGTACACTGCAGTTATGTGTTTACTTATAAGAGTGTTTGTACATCAAGAAATTCATCTACATTAACAAACCTCTGCAGTATGCAAATGTAAAGACCTATTTCACCAGCACAATTTTTTACAGTAAAGTTAATAATCGTGCACTTTTACACTAAGATATATTTTCTCACCTGTAAGGATTGGGATAACGTTGCCAGAAAGCAATGCAAACTTGGTCCCAGGTGTTTTTCAGTAAACCTGTGCAGCAAACGTATTTGCCCATTGTTCCCTTGGTTTACTCTGGCAGTACTCTGTGGAACTACAGCACAAAAAATAAAGTCAGTTATAATCAGATAAAGCAGAAGTAGAGCAAACTAGACAGTAATCATATTTGTAGCTCATTCAGCTGCCGTCTCCGGATTTAAATAACTGCTACGAATAAGTAGGATTTAAGTCAGTCATGACTGTACTAACATTTTTCATTCATATTTTGTAGAATAATGGTACAAGGTGGCTAAAACCAACATAAAAACCTAGCAAGGTATAAAAAATCCCAGCGGGCCATTTTTTTACTGACGGCTTTATGATGTATTCGCAGTTTAAATAAGGGCTTCATGTATTAAAAAAAAAAAAAAAAACAACAACAAAAAACTGAGGTCAACGTGTTTAAAGTCGTTTCTGTCACATTCGTCACGTCCACACTACCTAGCTTCCTGGGTGGTAGGAGTTAGCCTAGCATGCGGCTAACCTTGTTAATGAATGGCTCTCTCGTTATAGATTTGTATTTAGTCACATATCAACACTCAGAAGGAAGGGCTCAACACAGACGAAATAAACACTGACCTGCACAGTGATGATATTCAAAAGATCAGAGCGGACATTTCATTGTTCCTGAGGAGCAAAGTCCACCGTGCGACCACCTACACGAGACACCAAACGTCACCAGGCCGAGAAGAAGGTCAAACGTTGAGAGTTGACGGAACATCCGGCAGGAGCCACTGGTGATGCTTGTTTTGATCACTAGATGGCAGCAGAGATCCTGCGCAAAATGTTTCAGTTCCATTGCAGGTTGTGCCTGTGTAGGGAGGGTTGACAGCGGGAGTTTCTTCCTGCCCAGTTAAATGTCACTCCATATAAGTACTCAAATCAAACTCAGATTTTCTGCTGTGTTTGTGACTGATATTTACAAACAGACTATATGAAAATACTGTAAATTTTAAGGAAGAGATTTTGTTTTTCTTCTTAAAGGCTTGAAGCCTGAAATAGATATAATAATAATATGCTTAAACCAGGAAATCTGCAATGTGGGAGTTAGGAACCAGTAATGCAATGGCCATAGCTATTCTCTTTGGCCTACAATGAATAAAAAATGTGTGGGTCACATTAGTAATTTTGCTATTTTAATGCGTTACAGGATTTACTTAACCCTTTTTTTATAAATCCGGATGTACTTTACTTCCACACATACACAACCAATATCTCTTTATTTGACACAGAGGAACAAACAATACGTTGTCTTTATAGAAACAGCAGCTGTAATGTATCAGGTCCAGGCTTGAAACCTGTGCCCAGAGGCCTCATTGTTGATTCATGTCCCCACATTTATTAAATAGGATCAACAGAAAGGTCACTTTAGCAGCAGCATAATGAACACAGAATTGCATGTCCTTTTTTACATCCCCTTGAACAAGTTTCTGTAATGAAGACATCAACAGTGTGCTGCCCTGGCATCACACAGGTCACTGGTTTCCAGTCCCATTCCTCTGGACACAGAGTCCCGCTGCTTTGTCTAATCAAGAACAGCTGGTGGCCAGGTGAGAACAATAAATTTTTATTTTTCCAGATTAGAGGATTTGAATGAATGATAAAACAATTAACGAAGTGTCATGACAAGCCTACATTCACTGTCACACAAATCTATGCTTTCTCGCTAGAAAATATCCTGCAAAGTTGAACATTACTCAGCAACAAGAATTATGTACAGACAGTGGAACATGTTTACATAAGACATAGGTAAACATTTTAGATACATATTTGAATAAATTAGATATGTACTTTACAAATACCACTCACAATTCAACAAGGAGCCTTAAAAAGAGATTTGCATGCAATGCATTGGGCCCTCTTTAGTGACCAATGCTTTGTGTCAACCATTGTCTCTATGCGGAGGGGTTATTATCTCTTGTCCCTTCTCATTTAAGCTGCAGGATCCAGGGTAGGGAGGTAGCACTTTTGGAAATATCCTCAAAATGGTGGAGCTTTGAAAGGTTGTTAGCCATTTCTGAATAGGTAAGTATGATAGCGAGAACATTGCATTGCGTTAGGCACTAACACCTTTGTCACATTGTTGCTTATCTCCCAAGTGTTTTATTTGGGTAGGATTACATACTGCCTTAGGTGAATCACTTTCCAGCATCACTACTTGTCCTTGCATTTAATACCATAGAATAGTTAATAGAAAAAACATTGTATATTTAACCAAAAGCCCAACTGGAGAAAGAATTTGTAAACAAGCCTCGGTTAAAAATGCCGAAGTGTTCAAAATTTGTTGACACTGAACACTTGAATATAGATAAATGTAATCAGTGAAAAACATAACATAATCACTAGCTATGGCAGGCTGAATGTCCCACTCTTTCCCGCACCCAACTTTCAGGAAGTCATCACAACATCACTCCTCTTTAGACCCTTGAGCAACGATGCAACCATTGAGAAGTAGCGGGTATAATGAGATCAGCTGATGCACAGTTCCATCCGGGTATTGGCTAATTGCTGCTGGCTAGTCTGAAGGAGCTGAGTGAGGAAGTTGCAGAGATCTGTGATGAAGAGGCTCTGCAGCATGGAGACTGCAGCTCTGAGGAGGAGATTCATCCTCAAAGAAGCTCAGTCCCACCAAGAGTTTTGAACAACTGAATTGTTGTGCAAAACAAGATTAAATGATTTCTCAAGCATGCATGAAAGCAACAGTCCAGGCATGGTTTCGATGAGGAAATAACATTATAACATGATATAAACCTAAAAAAGTGGATTTCATATAATACTGCTCCATGTAATCCCAATTTATATGCATTATGTAAAGTAGGAACTTGTCAAAAGTGACTAACACCCATCAAAACTGTGATACGATTTGAGGTTTCCAAAATTATTCCTTTTTATTCTGCTTAATTTTATGAAACACTTATTCTTAAGGCCCAGCACACATGGGAAAATAGAAAATAGTGTGAGAGCAGCTTAAGGATTTCACACAATGGGTATAAAAATCCCATGAAAATCACATGTGACTTTCACATGTGATCACATGTGGTTCACACAAATGTTTACACGTGAATGATGTGTGAAAGATGTGAATCACATGTGAAAGCACATGTATTCGTGTGTCTCGTGGTAAAATCACGTGATTCACATATGATTTTCATGAGATTTTTTTTTGTAAGGGACTGCTGTTTTATAATGTACCCAGTGTTAAAATAGTCAGAAAATTATGTTTTATTGGTATCATTTAAAAAACCATTTTCTAATTTTATCGTAGTTGTGCAAATAGCTAGGCCTAAATGTTGCATTTGCAAACAATAAAAGATTTTCCAGCTGGAATTTATTTAGCTGGAAACACTAGGCATAAAAGAACACATAGTTTTGTTCTGCTTTGTTTTTTATTCTTAAGACACTGTCAGCAGCAGCAGCAACACCTCAGCAGTTCAGTATTGACCAGAAGTAAGTGACACATATGTACCTAAGGTACCTGTACTTTGAACTTTTGTGGGCAAATGGTTTTCAAGATTCTTGAAAACCAACAAGGAGCTGAAAGCTTCAGGGTAGATACAATTGAAATACACCCATAGGTCAGTTCTTTTAAGTCAAAAGGCTTCTTGAGAACCACACACCCCTTAAAGCAGAGGTCTAGCTAATGTGCTAAAATTCTGTTTTTAAACAAGACAAATCTCATACAGCAGTAGGAGGGTGTCTGCTGTTACAACCGTTCAGAGTGGGCCCTCTTACAGAGCGTGTCCTGAACGACCCATCTGGGTGGAAAGTATCTGCCTTGTCCTCGCAACGGAACACCATTATGAAGCCATTCCTGTAGTTTTTATTCATCCATCCATAGAGGAGAGGGTTGGTGAAGGTAGGGCACATAGCCACGATGTGAAAGACCGTGAAGATGAGCTTATACTCCTCAAACCGGAGCACCAAGTCCAGATCAGTGGCCAGCTGGAGCACATGTAAAGGCAGCCAACTGGTTGCAAATACCACTACTACCAGCGCTAGCATCTTTGTGGTTTTCTTGCGTCGGTTGATGCTGTCGTTACGGCTGGACGGACTGACATGGTTTTTTAGTTTGACCCAAATGCATATGTATGCATAACTGATGATTGCTAAAGGAAGAATGTACAATAATAGGATCATTGAGAGACTGTAGATGACTCCATCCCTGTTGATGCCATGGGGCCACTTCTCAGAGCAGACAGGCATGCGCAGATTGATAGGAGGAATCTCTTCATAGCGATATTCCCTGAAGATGGCAAGAGGAGCTGCCAGGACAGAAGAAATAGTCCAGGTGAATGCCATGATGAAGAGGCTGGAATGCCAGGTCAGCCGTCGACCAAGGTGGAAGACAATGCAGCGGTAACGCTCCAGAGCTATGACAGTCAGGGTCAGGATGGACACATGAACACTCAGAGCTTGGGCAAACGGGACTATGTGGCACAACACGGCACCAAACTTCCATTCATCCAGCAGAGTGTAAATCAGAGTAAAGGGCAGGCACAGAGTGACCATCAGAAGGTCTGCCAAGGCCAGGTTGGCTATGAAGTAGTTGGTCACTGTCCGCATGTTTCTGTAGCGAATAATCATGTAGATGACAAGGGAATTTCCCAGCAGTCCCAGCAGGATTATTAAGGAATAAGCCATTATTAGAGTGATTTGGACTCCAAGGTGCTTGGTGATATCAGAGCTGAAACCGGGCTGGTATGAATCAAAGCTGTCGTTGAACAAAAACGACAGATCACTTTCGCTAGGCTCCACTTCTGCTGTGGCGTTGGATGTGTCAAGTGGGCTCATTTTTACTGGAAGGTCCACAATACTGAGGCTGCACCAACACCTGAGCAGAGAAAACAAAAAACAAAACAGCTTGACACAAAATTAATACAACATCACTTTCAGACAGAACATAGCTATGTTGGATATTCTGGAGAAGTAAGGAGTAGAATGTAATAAGCCTGGGCTTTATCCTACTCCTTTTCAAACTAAATAGGAGCAATTAAGTGAAGCAGAATTAGGGGCAAGTGCAGTAGCCTCCATGTGAGTCTGAAAGCTAACCTATATTAACAAGCACTAACAAATCTTGAGGCTATTTGCTTAGCTGGCCACACTGCCTATTGGGCAGATAGAACTGCAAACTCTGGTAAAACTGCAGTTCACAGCTGGATACTAACTAGACTACAAACAGGGTGAGAAACTCGGTCATCCGAGAGGGACTCAGAGTAGAGCCGCTGCTCCTTCATATCGAGAGGAGTCAGTTGAGGTGGCTCAGGCATCTGGTCAAGATGCCTCCTGGACGCCTCCATGGTGAGGTGTTCCAGGTACGTCCCACTGAGAGGAGGCCCCGGGCCCCTACCTGCATTCCCAGGACACGCTGGAGGGACTATGTCTCTCGGCTGGTCTGGGAACACCTTGGGATTCCCCTGGAAAATGTGGCTTGGGAGAGGGAAGTCTGGGGAGAGGGAAGTCTGGGGCTCCCTTCTGAAGCTGCTACCCCCGTGACCCGACCCCGGATAAGGCGGGAAAAAAATGGATGGATGGATGGATGGATGGATGGATAAATGGATGGTTCCCCCAATTTTCTTGCACACCCGGCAGTACAGCAGTGATACACAATGCTCTACGACAAAAATTCCCAAGCAGCTGAGATGGCATATTGGCCATTTTCAGCCTCAGGAAGAAAAGAGCCTTTGCTGAGCATTATTTTCAGGGCTAGCAGAGTTATTTATTTATTTTTTAACTACATCTGATCCTCACTGGTGTGAATTGGATGGACACCACTTTGAACTTAATTGACAGTCAGTGGAGCCTTGGTCTTCCTCTTAATCCTCCAAACATCCACAATGACATATTTTTGTAATGGTTGTTTAAAACATAGTTATTGCCTGTACAACATTCAACCATATGTTGGGACTCCTACCTGCATTTACATCTGAGATTAGTCAGTATGGGGTGGCATCATTTGGAAATCAAATCACATAGTTTGTTGGGCAGTCCAAGGCTGGTGAGTTCGGAACGGAAGTTAAAAAATACGGAGCTCCAGGTGGGATGAAGGTGGCTGAATGAAACATGGTACATCTTCAACAGACTCAGTTTGCTCGGTAAACATCCAGAATGCCTTTGATGTGCAATACCACTCCCTGAAAGCACTTCATTATGGTATAAGGCCTACTTAGACAGTAGTTGTTGAGACTGATGGCTGATGTCTTCTTCGTCAGTGGGAATGAATGTGGTGGTTTTGAAGCAGGTGAGCACTGACGCGTGCTGTAGTGAGAGACCAAATATATCAGTACACTTGAGGTGTGCTCACACCTTGCTGCTAAACAAAGGGGCTCTAACGGTCAGCATTACCTCAGTGCAAAATCTGATGTAATCATAGCCAGCAGAAACATATGTCCCTTGTGTATGCTTTCAAAACAGTCCTGTAATGTTACATCTGTATTCACAGATGCTGGGGTTTTGCAAACCACAGGTTTATACGATAGATTCAGAATCAATAAAATGTGATTTGTCGTCTGTCATCCCCAGGTTGTGATGATGGCACAGCTTTATATTATCACAGGATATTTGCAAATAGTTGATCTGGAATATCTGGCCAGAAAGCATACATTTTTATGGCACTTGGGTAAGACTGCTGTCATATCTGCATTATTAAAGTCTTCAGGATGAGCATTCATCTGGATGATAAAAAGCTATGCAGCTCTTCCATTGCTAGGCCAGCGTTAGCTTGCAGTGAGATCGAAATAGCTATGCAAATTATAGAAGTAATGTGTCTCAGTGGATAAAATCCCCTGCATAAGGCACTCTTGATGTAGAGAGCATTGTTTCCTCAAAACATTTACTGGAATACTCCTGTCAGATATAGATACTGACTCTAAGGGGGAGCCCAGACAACCTACAGAGAAAACCCAATTTGGCTGCTTGTATCTGCGATCTCGTTGGAGAAACCTTTTCTGGGTAATAAACACAGCACTAAGGATCACAGGAGTACACTGTCAGCCCTGGACACTGTATCGTGACTGGCTGCAGCAGAAGTCAGCGCTGATGTAACTCACCCGAGGCATTCACTGACTGTCCCTCTGCCATGAGGAAGGAGATGGTGCCTTTTAGAAACATGCAGTACATGTGTGAGGGACAGATTATTTTCATCAACAATAACTTCCATCAGCCCCCCAACCCCTTAATGATTAGTGTAATATGACAATACATGGGTTATGATAATATTTATCATGCATCCATCCATCCATCCATCCATCCATCCATCCATTGTTTTCTGCTTATCTGGGGTAATATTCAGGGGTCAGTCTGTGGGAACCAATGCTATTGCCCCCATATTAGGGGGCACTGGGGACGAGGCTTCGCAGAGAGGCCCAGTTGATTTTATTACTGGATTTTTATCTAGTTAATTCGGTTCATTTTGTGAGGAAACAGAATAATTTTAGTTTAGGTAATTGCAATGACGATAAAATATTCTCTCCCTTCTTATTTTTATTCTATGTTTGATTATTGTTCTTGATTGTTTTTGTATTATTTTCTTTTAAAAAAATGAGTTGCTTATATGTTCTGAATACATATTTTATTTGTTCGTTTGTTCATTCATTTATTAATTAATTTGTTCACTCATTCAGCAAATGAGAACATGAAGTAAGGGAATAAACTCAAGCTGCTTCAGAAGTGTCTGATTCACAATTCTCAAGATCTGTGATCTGTATTTCTTGTGTGTGCAAGCACAGTGGGATCTGCATCAGTCATTTGCTCCTGCATAGTGGGGCGACATGTACCAAACTTCACATATTCTCCCGAACAGCAACTCCCAGTGGGGCTACTGAGTGCAGTTAGGAGGACTTGGCTGTCAAATCCTGCCACCTAACCCTGCCGAGGTCTCTCAGTTGGGAGTCTGCATGTACTTGGCTGTGAGTTGGTTCTTTGACCCCTTTTTTCCTGTGTGCAACACCTTTTATTTGTTCCCATTCATCTCTGTCAGAAGCGACTCTGTCATTTATAGAAATGAGCACTGGCTGCATGGAGGCAAAATGATAGCATTGGTGATGTATCTTAAAATCATGCTATTTGTTTCCAGTGTCATTTCCTCCTCAGTATGAGAGCTCCTTATGAAACAAGAATTAAGCAGTATGTAATTTTTACCAGGCTTCAGCTTCCACAGAAAATGTCACCACCGTAAAGACAACTATTGTTTAAAGCTGAAGAGGAAGAACTCAGTGCATTTTAGCGGATAAGCTGATTCTCTAATGCGTGCAGTCTCATCATTCACACAATCTTCCCTTATTGCAGGGAGAAAGGTGGATGTTATAAAAAGCTAAGAAAAGGATAAATGAGCAGCAGTCACAGAGAGAAATTAGTAGAAAATTAGCTTTCCTGGAACAGAAGTAGAAATTCCAACCAAAAACATACACTATCTATCTCTTCAATTGACAATAATGAGAAAACCTCTTTCCTCATGCTCTCTGTGTTGCTTTCCTGTTTATTTGCGGCATGCTTTCGTTTTTTGTTTTTTTTTCCTTAGGAACACCTGTGCCTCTATTGACACTAAAGGAGACGATGGAAGAAGCAATGAGGGGTAGTCAGTGAGTTCAAAGCTCAATCATTAGAGCTGCAGAATGTGCGCCTACACAGCTTGCAGCTCATATTAAAGAGAACAAATGCGGGCCTAATATTAAGGAAAAACAAATGCAATTCAACATCTTGTTTTTCCTGTTAATTTACATATGCAGGCAAAGTGCTGCTGCTGCATACAGATATATATTCAATTATTGCTACTGGCGGGTTAGACTGTCAACTAATGGTCTGCCAGATTAATCCTAATGTTGTTACTTGTCACATAATGTAAGAAAAGGTTTCTAATTAGTAAACACAGGAACTCCATATTAGAGATAAACTATAGTACTTGATTAGCATGGGCATCTTGGAGAGTTTCTTTCAGCCTCTATTTAAGTCTGTTTGTCAGAGTCTTCTGTAAAAATGTTCAAGCACACTTAAGAAATAGTTTATCATCATCAGAAGATGAATAAAATTTACTTCAACAACCAAACAAAATCAAAGATGTCCCATTTTCATTTTAAGGAAATATGTTACGGAAACCTCATGTACAGGGTGATGCTTTCCATTAGGATGATTATCAAGTCTCAATGAGGCTTGGACTGCTGAATCACTCCTTACTAACCCTCTCGCGCACCTGCAGTATACAGCCAACAATCGTCTCCATCAATCCAGTCAACACCAAGAGGAAGACACAATGAAATGATTTTCTTATATTTTCTTATACATTTTCAGTGAAAGACTGTTGAACTGTTCAGGTAAACTAAAAGTAGATTCAGTGCACTGAATCATGTCAGGTTATATGGGCAGCATATGAGATGTATTTAATCATTCAGTCATTAAATTAATCAGTCAGATGAAAAAACTTAATCAGGAATTTAATGAACCTGAGAGATATGAGGAGAGGAAAAAAAACATAAAGGCTGAGTGCCTTCTTAATCTATGCTGAAATTGCTTTTCTGAGATAATGATCACTAATGCCAGGTGATCTTACTCATTAATGTGCCTCCTTTTATATCGTGATCCAAACACACAAAAAGCAAGTTTTAGCCAATTTTGACCTTTTAAAAAGACGTATTTGTGCTCATTTTCTGAAATTTTGTCGTAGAATTCCAGACTCCTTTCTCCGTTGTATTTTAAATGCATTGTGCAAATGAGTTAGAGAGCTGTTCCACCACCCATAGTATATTTCAAGTTTTGATTCTTGGAGGTGGAACTAAGAAATCAGGCATTATTTATTGAGATCTTTTCTTATTCTCTTTGATTGTTCTGTCTTCAAGTCTCCAGAAGAACCATGTTTACCGAATATCTTTTTCCATTCAACTTTCAAATTTGATATGTAATATTTGCAACACAGGCAGAAATATGATACCTGCGTTCCCAGCTGATTTTAAAGATAAAAACTTATTCGACAGGCTGCCCGCCAGGCTCCCCTAGTTTATTAAGTTTTATGTTTCTCCTTGTCTGTTAAAGTAGTTTTGATACATTCAATGTATGCAGTGAAATGGCATGAAAGCTATAAAGCATATTAGAAAATGTAGCTGGCGTCAAGCAACTCAGCAGGATCCCCTAGCCACCAAAGCGCACAGATGCCCAAGAGCAAATGGATGCGACTTATGTCCGTTCAGGCAACATTTTTACAGTAATTTTCAAATGAAGAAAAGCACAAAAATGACACTTCCTATAATTTCTTATCCCAAGAGTTATTATTTTTTATTTTTTACGATGCACCTGCTGAGGGGAATCCAGCGCACATCAATAGCGAGTTACTACTGGTAAATTGTAATAACCAAATTCAATCAAGTATGCGTTGACGCGTAATTTGTGGCCATTTGTTTCACTTTCTCACTCTTTAAAGATATCTTTCACAGCTCTCAAGGCTCATTTAACCCTCCAAAACATATGCAAATTGCTATAATTGTCTCACATCATTTGGACTCTTCATCATCTTGCTTTGAAAAGATTTCTTCATATCCAAATTACGCACATGTGACAGTTTCAGTTACAGGTTGTGCCCGCGTCACAAGAACAGAAGAAACACACATTCAGCGCCTCCCTGGTGCACTTGGACACATATCGAGCCCCGCATTATGAATTTATTGTCTACACGAATACCAATCGCGTGTTAATGGACTCACCTTTCGCCGCAATATCTACTTTGGGAAACGAGTCTTCACTCAAGAGTGGCGTGGAACAAGTAGTGTGAAATTCCCGAAGCTCCTCCCTGCCTGGAGTGCGCATCTTGTAGATCCACTGAGCGCTCCCGAGTCAGATCCAGCGGAGTCAGAGTAGGAATGAGGCGCCAACATCTGTGCCAGGAACGCTCCGCTGGAGATCTGCGCAATGGCCGCGTCCTGTGGGCTTTCCGCACATCACAATTTTACCCGAGGCGTCTCTCTCATCTTCATTTTTATCATGTAGACGAACATCGCAAAGTTTATTCCAATCGAGGTTTTATTTCTAATTGTGGTGCACAGTGTGGAGGCATCTCTGATGAACATGTCGTTATATCATTTCAGTTTATGGTCCTCATCGTTCTGCTCCAGTCTGGTCTCAGATGAACAGCGTTCAAGTTGATATAATCATTTATTTCCCACGATTGGGATCAAGTTAGTTTAAAGGAACGGCTTGGAACCAAGGCCAGAGTAGATTGATTTCCCCTGGAAATAATCACGTACTCCTTTCTGTGAGCTCCATGACAACCTGGAAAAGATGAAAGCTGTTGGACAACGCACCGATGCTTTTAGTTTAAACTGCAGACATAAACATGTAGGGACCTCATCAAGGTGGCACGTCAATAAAAGAACATTTGAGGCCCAAAGCTGCTTTTCGAATACAGCCTGTTTTAATTATCTGAAGGATTGTAAATGCATTTTGAATGGGTGTCTCAGGACAATTTTCAGTGTGTTCAGTGTCTTCCAAAAGCCTTCATGCACTTGAAATGGTTTCGCAGTTGGTCATATTACAACCACAAATTTCAATGTATTTCATTGGGAGATTTTCTGATGGAACTTCATCAAATGGACCAAAACTGCAAAGTGCAAAGAAAAACTTTTACCTCTATCTTGCCCAACTAAAAAGGTGAAAAGTTTGGCATTCATTTATACTCATCCTGCTTTACTCTGATGTCCTAAATATGATTAACTGGAAACCCTGTGTGTGGTGTAATCTCAGTATAAATGCAGTTGTTCTGAAACATGCTTGTGACACAATCATGGTGTTGGTATGCTTTTCTTCAGGCTGGACAGGGAAGCTGTTCAGAGTTTATGTGAAGAGAAATGTGCCTAAATACAGGCCAAACAAAGAAAGCCTGTTTGAAATCACAGAAGCTTTGAGACAGGGCAGAAGGCATCTAGCTGCAGCTGCAGTCGAAGATGATTCAAGCCAATATTGACTCAAGTCCTCCGGCTTCCTCCCACAGTCCAAAAACATGACTTTTAGGTTAATTGGTTTCTCTAAATTCTGTGAGTGTGTGTGTGCATGGTCGTTTGTCCTGTCTGTCTCTGTGCTGCCCTGCGACAGACTGGTGACCTGTCCAGGGTGACCCTGCCTCTCGCCCAGAATGTCTTGCTGGAGATAGACACCAGCACCCCTCCCAACTCCACCAGGGACAAGCTTGTAAGAAAATGGATTCACTATTTTGATCTACTTTGTGTATATTCATCTCATCCAATTTGTTACACCTTGTAGGATGAATACCCATCCTGAGGTCTACCTTGTGGTCATATGACTATGTTTCAGAGTTATTATTTTTCAGAACTACGGAAAAAACAAGAAAACAAGCTGAAGAACATTTTACTAAACTATAAGAGGATGTTTTGTAAATCTGGCCTCTAGAGACTAATTTATCCACCTTCATGGAACTGTTTAGGAGCCACATTAAGTAACTGTTTGGGTTCAGGGGATTTGAAGATGTGCCCAGTTCTCTCCTTTTCTTTGTTCTTAGAGTGCTTATCAGCCTCAGCCTTACTGATCTGGTAAGGCAGCCATTTGGCCTTAGCTTGTTGTCTTAACAATAAGATTCACCCACAACCTCCACATGTAAATGAAGTCGTTTGATTCTGGAGACCGACAGACAGGAGCGATTGGGTTATGGCACTGAGGAAAGTTTTGGGATGTCATTGGACCTTCTGTGTGTGACTTCAGCAATCTTTGGAATACAATCACACATCAAGCTAGGAAATCTTTAGGCTTTTCTGCAGAAAATGTGGATTATATATTTTGAAATAAAATAAAATAAATCAAAATATCAAAAAAGAGCCGACTTGAACACTTACTTTCTTTTTAATTTAATCTTTTTTTTATTATTTCTTATGTGTGATGCTGATGTTTTTTCCTCTGATGAACAATTCTCTCATAGGTCCATCTACAACATTTATATCTGAGAAAGGTCAGTACTTGTACTTGGTCATTTCAAATCGATAACTTTATTCTCCTTTAGCAACCATTTTTAAAAGGTTGCTAAAGATCTTTTGAAAGTATTTTTATTGCTGAAAAATGACTTTCTTAGATTTAGTTCACAAAGTAATGCTTTAAATCTGAACTTATTATTTCCTTGAGCCATCTTGCTTGGTTATGTAATCTTTAGGATCCTGGACAAAGGCAGATATCCATGGTCACTAGGAACCTTTAGTTGCTGTTTTTTCTTATATGTTTTTCTTTTTTAACAAACTATACTGCTAGAATGACCGTTGTTTGACGACCTCTCCTGGGGAAGGTGACAATGGTCTTAAATGTTTGGAACTTTCAATCATTTTTTGTAACCTTTACAAACCTGATGATTACCAACATCTTTTTACTGAGGTCCTCTGAAAGTTTTACGTCAGCCACAATAAACTTCCACAAAGCATTGTGAAGGTCAGACATTTATATGTCCCTGTTCTTTGATGTGACTGTCCAGAGTGTATTATCACATACACCTGGAAACCTTTTACTTTAGTTTCACTTTCAAATGATCCACCAATCCCAGCTATTGACTTTTAATATTATGTGCAATATAGCTAATAATTTTTCCCTATAAAAAAAAACAACCACCAAATGCACTACTTTGATTTCTGTTGTTTTTAATGACATGTAAAAGTATTTACATCCACTCAGCTTTTCCACATTTGTTTTAGTGAGAGGCACGACACTTGTTATGGATTTTTTTCAACAATGTAAATAGATCTGCCACACACAAAGATTTGCGGAATGGAAAACGTACAGTCCTTTTAACATATTCTTTAAGCTGCGTCTGCTTCTCAAATGAAGCTATGTTTAGGTGGACTTCCTTGCAACTATATAGCAAAAAATGTTATGCTACTATATAATTTTTCACAAGCAAATGTAAATGGCTCATCATGTAACTTCTGCACATGAAATATGATCATGTTTACAGAGAATGAGTGGGTTCTCCATGTTTCTGTAAGCTAAAAGACAGATTTATAGTTCTCTTTCTGTGCCAAAGCTTTTCTTCCTTTTGCTGTAGGTGTTTTTCATAAAGGTTACTCTGACGGCTAAACACTTTCTAATGCAGACAGATGAAAGTCTTTAAGTCACAGGCGATTGGACATATTGATTCAGAGGGAAGGATAGTCTGTGAAGTTTGCAAATTGGATTCCTGAGGTAAATGTTTGTGTGGGAAGTCTCTGCTACGCCTCGGGACTCCATGCAAGAAGTAAAACTGATCTTGTATATTTTCCTCTCTTCTGTCTTTGTCCAACTGAATTCACTTTTAATGGCAATAACCTTGTAGCTTCATGGAGAACCCCAGGGTCATCTCACGTTCAGTGAATTTGCAGGCTTTGGGAGGGAAAGAGGTTAAATTATGCAATTAATGGATAAAAGACAGTATTTTTATTAAATGTGCTTTACAGGTCTCCAGCCCACTTTTAAAATCCATTGAACCATTCATAAAACTGCAAAATCACTCCAAGTAGGGCTTTTTTGTAACACAGAAAGGAATTACAAAAAGCCTGTGTTCCAATTTGGAGATTTTTCTAAGACAGGTAGCTCACTCAGGTCTTCATAATGAGCAAACCAACTGACTTACAGTACTGACAATGCCTGAAAGCTATGAGAGTTTCTGTTTTATGCTCAACTTGGAGTTTGGAAAACAATGAAAGAATAATAATTCTACAATAAAAAACAGGATATATTTAGATTAAGCATTAGAGGAATAAACTGTGATTAATTACTTTTCCAGGAGACTTCATGCTTGTTAACAATTATGACAAAACAATGTAATATTTAGCTAGATATAATGCTTAGAGTTTTGTTTTTGGTCAAGCTCAAATTATTCTTTTACAATAAAGCTCTTTTAAAACACCAATGTTCTTTGTGGTAAATTTACAAGATCAGTTCAAACAAATAAGAAAAACGTATTTTAATTGATTTTTTCTAATTTAATACATGCTAATCTTTTTACCCTTCCTGTCATTATATGGTTGGATGGGTAGACAAAATATATTGTGACATTGTATATTTTAATGGCGCATAAATAGTACTATTTTTCTTTCTTTTTTTATACAAAAGAAACACATTTCAAAAATCCTTCCAGCATTTTAAACTAATATTTTATTGTTTTCCTTTTTGCTTCTTCGTTTGGATGTAAAACCATTATGGTCAAGGCAACACTTCACATTTTGTCATATCGACTTTCTATCAGTTTCGGCTTTCATGAAAACCCTAAACAAAAAAATTAAAATATAACTAAGCATCCCGCGTGTTTTTGCTCTATGCAACTTATCATTTCCACTCTCTGACTGCCATGCTTCCGGGGTTCAAATGAACCAATCAAACGTCGGCCCTTGTTCGTGCGCATGCTCATTTATGACAGCTGTGGTTCCCCGTCCACAACAGCAACAGGAAGGAACAGCGCAGAGTCAAGGACCAAAGAAGGAGGGACTTTGAAGTGTTTGGACACGCATTTCACTTAACAGCAGACACAGTAAGTTCATTAAAGTGTTTAATATCCTCTTATATCGTTGTGACATAATAGTTTTGATAAGGTATTTAGTCCGTTGAACTTTTCATGGGCGGCTATGTAGTTGTAAATGCTAACAGTCTCTCGGCAAACTTAGCGGTCTAAGCAAAGGCTTTTTACAGTACGAATCATGTGATCGGTCGCTTGCTATCCAGTCATAATCACCTTGATTTGAGTTTACACTTGAAATAGATTTTTACACATACTCTGGGAGTCTATTTTACAATAAATAACTGATAGCTGTAGTCGAACCTTTTTGCACACTTAGTTTACCATCAGAGCTTTTGTTACAAAAAGATCTGGCTTTTTGTAACAAAAGCCAGATCTCCACCCCGAGTTTCTTCTTGTTTTCTAATCTTTTGCTTTCACTTCCTCAGTTTGGAGAGGAAAGACATCTCAGCATGGCTGCTGCTCCTGCGGCTCCTCCTCCCCCATCCAAAGGCAGCCTGAGGGACGACCTGACCTGCGCCATTTGCTGCGACCTGTTCCAGGAGCCTGTCATGCTATCCTGCATGCACCACTTTTGCAAGGCGTGCATCTCAAGGTACTGGAGGGGAACACTGGGTCCTGTAACCTGCCCACAATGCCGCAAAGAGTTCAGGTCCAAGCAGTTTCAGACCAACTACCTGGTGGCAGCGATGGTGGACAAGGTTCGGTCCTCCTCTTCAGACACCTACATCAGGAATCTGGAGGTGACTTCATCGCTTTTGCTTTGTCTTCCCCTTGTGTGTTTTATCATTTGGCTGCCTCACAATTTATTTTTATATTGGTGTGTGTTGTATCTTATGCAAATAATAAAATGCCCCAAAGTAAACCTAGTAATGATATAATATAACTGTGTTCCATTTTTCAGTCCACATCTGTGTGTTAATGACATGTTGTGCTTGACTCCATCAGGCCAAAGTACACTTCCACTCCCTTTTATATCTCTTGGTATGGCAGGATATCTCAATTAACCTAAATAAGGATCACTGTGTAAAGCCACACCAAAAGAACTACCACTGATGATTTACAAATGTCTCGCCTGGCTTACAGTGACCTTATAAATAGATGTAACTGCCTGAGTCGAAAACATTTACATTTTTCTTCATTTTTATGCATTATGTTGAATTCCCAGTAAAATATATTAAAGTCTATGACTGTAACCTAAAAACATGTAAAAAGTTAATTTACAGCTGTTTAAACCAAAATCCCAGATCTTTGTTTTCACACTGCAGCTGTGTGATATTTGTTTACAGCACAAAATATAACTTTAAAGGAGTTTAATAGGTACCGGTGAGGGTACTGATTACTCTGGCTTTCCTGTCCCACTACATTGTACAGATTTACATTTTATGAATTAGCTTATCCAGACATTATTTGCATATTGCTTTGCAGAAAAAGCTGAGTGTGGCATTGCAGAGCCATAACTCAAAGAAGGAGGATCTCCTCTGCACCATTCGCAAAGACAAGGACAAGATGGATATCATAAAGGTAGGCTCGACTGAACAGAACCTGATATTTCATTATGCACACTGAGTTGTGTTTTCAGCTGCGTTCATAGTCTCTTATTGTGTTCCTTGAATGTCTAAGCACAATTCTGCTTCTCACAGTTAACTGGATATCAGTTGCGAATAAGATACAAGTGTTGATAAGCAGATGGGAGCTTGCTGTGTGCTCTGAGTAGATGTAACGAAAACCTTCATCAGTGCAAACGTCCTGTGGCTGTTTGAGGCATTTCTTAGAATGTCTACCCCTTTTAAACTGCTTTACATCATGTGAACAGCTTTTCATCTAAAATATGTTGGAGTGCAGCTGCCGGACTGGTGTTAAAACCTTGATGCTTTCTGATAAACCATTCTGCAGCAGTCTAACAAGGTCGGACCTCATCAAACACACTTACTTCAGTGGCACCCAGCTAATTCAGACAGTTGTTCTGACAGCTGATCTGATAAATTACTATGTGTGCTGGTAGTTTGGCGTTCCTGTTTGCTCATAGATTAAAGTTAGTTATAATGTGTGAAATAGGTTTAAATATATAACTTCACTACTTTTTGCTTGTACCTCTTCAGATACAAGCAAAAAAAAAGTGTTCATTCCCCAGTAAGCTTAGTCACAGATTTCAATGCATTTTATTGGATAAATATGTGGTAGAGCAGCATGAAGTAGATCATAACCGTTGAAGTGGAACAAAAAGGATATGTGGTTTTCCGATAAGCATAATGTGCATTTGTGTTTAGCTCCTTGTAAGGCAAACGCTCTAAATAAAATCCAGTGCAACAAATTGCCTCCAGAAGTCAATGATTTAGAAATTATAATCCACATTAAGACTGCATGTTTAAAATGCTATGTGGCAGAGAACACTGGACATCAGCCTGAACACATCATGCCCACAGTGACGCACGGTGGTGAAAACGTCATGCTGTGGGGAAGATTTTCTTTAGCAGCAACAAGTTAGCTAATCAGAAGTTGGTTAACTGCAAGAGGGATGGAGCTAAGTATAGTTCTACCTCTAAACTTGTTTGATGCTTTAAAAGACTTGGTTTTGAATGGCCTAGTCAAAGTCCCGCAATAATTCCAATTGAAAAATGTTTTTACAGGACTTGGAAAATGAATGTTCATTGAAGTGCTCCGGCCAAGGACTAAGCCTGACTTATTTTGCAAAGAAGAAAAGGCAAAAAACATTATCTAGACGTATAAACGTCATTCCCCTAAACTCGTGCAGCAGAAACTGCAGTGGAAGGAGATTCATTCTGCATTTGCATGGTTCTACAAAGCGTTGCCCTTGTGGAATTGAATAGAAATCCTGCCACACTTTTCTTTTTAAAGCAGTTATAAAGCCGTGGATCACTTTCCTCCAGCTGGTCAATCATTTGTGCTTTGTATGTGTGTCTTTTAATGTGGAATTTAAAATTTAATACAGTAAGGTTCCTGGATTTTGACGTATCCAAGTCACTTGGCAATGTCAGTGTTCCTGACGTACTGGTACTTTCTCACTTTTCCAGAGGGTTGGAGCAGATCTGCAGGGGTGTGTCAAAAGTGAGTTCAGAGCTCTGCATCAGATCCTGCTGGAGGAGGAGAATCGTATGTTGGATCAGCTGAGGAGAGAGGAAGCGGAGGAACTGGAGAAGGTCCAGCGTCACCTGGAGGCCGCAGAGCTGGCTAAGAGGGAGCTGGAAAATAACGTAAAGCTGCTGCAGCAGTCAAACGTCGTACTGACTGAGGTGGAGCCTTCTCAGTCCTTCTCAGTCTATTAATTTTGTAAAGTTTTAATATTTTTGTACCCAACCATAATTTAAAATATGGTGGAATAAAAAGTTGAGCTTCATCTGATTTCTAACTTTTCTACCAATGTGTAACATGCAGTTAATGTGATTTCTTTGGTTTCCTTCCTGACAGTTTCCACAGTTGAGGTAAGCATTTACTGCCGTGGAGCGACACAGTAATTGCTCCAGGCCTTTTAACACCAATCATGTACATAGTAGAATTTAACATTAATTAATGTTATTTGATCTTAGACATCCTAATAAAATGTGTTTAATCCGCAGGCCCTGTGTGGAGGTGTACGTGGCGCCAGATTTTGATATCAGTGCCTTCAGCAGCAAATACTTGGCTCCGTTACAATACATCACATGGAGAAGGATGTTCAAGGCCCTGAAGCCTGGTAACTTTCCATCTGATGACCATCATTAAACACAGACCGATACTGCAACTTTCAGAGGCATTTTGGAGAAATGCAGAAATATTCATGCCTTGTCAACCTTTTCCCATGGTCACATCATGACCATAATTATGTTGTAGAAAGAAATGGCAGATGGTGCTCTAGTGTGCTCTCTAAAGATGTTGGAATTTTGGCCCCCAGTCGAACAGAGTCAGACTACCATTCATTAAACACTGCAGAGAGCATCTCAGGCTTTGAATGTAGTATTTTGCTTCCTTCACAGTGATGTATGTTATTGTTTTGGTCTATCACATAAAATCTCATAAATGCACTGAATATTGTAGCTGCAATGTGACAAAAACTGAAAAACACAAAGAGGTGTGAATTCATGTCAAATTGTTATGGCACAAACAATATTTGTCCCAATGCCTGATCAATCTTTTCAACCCAAAGGTCCTGCTGCCTTGACGTTTGACGTAGAGACGGCACATCCCAGCATCCATGTATCCCGGGACAAAACCGAGGCTGTCGAGTGCAATGCCATGACACCGCACACGGACAACAGCAAGCGCTTCTTCCAGTGCGTCAACATCCTGGCTGCCCAGGCCTTCCAGTCAGGGCGGCATTACTGGGAAGTTGAAGTGGGCTCCAGCCCCAAATGGGACCTGGGCGTTGCCTCCGAGACCGTGGACAGGCGCGTCCGGATCAAACTCAGCCCCGAGAATGGCTACTGGACCCTACGGCTGCGGAACGGGAGCGAATACTGGGCCGGGACGCAGCCGTGGACGAGGCTGCAGCTCGGGTCGCCCCCGCAGAGGATCGGGGTGTACTTGGACTGCGATGAGAGGAAGGTGGCCTTCTACAACGCCGACGATATGAACCTGCTGTGGTTGTTCAGCAAGGGGCCGAGAGGGAAAGTGTTCCCCTTCTTCAGCCCGTGCATCAGTGAAAACGGACAGAAACCTCGCCCTATGAAGCTCCTTCACGGGCCTCTGTACGACTAAACTGAAGTCGGTCGATACTGCTCAGCATTAAAAACCTGTTCTGTTATTCACCAAAGGCTTTGATAGGCACTTTTGGATCATTTCTGTTTTTCTCAAATTTTCTAAGCTGTAACTGTTACAGGTTTACATTATATAGAAATAGATATAGCATTTTCTTATAAAACAATATCAGGGTTGTCTTGAGGAAGAGGTTTTCTTTCCATTTTGTTTTTAATCAGCATGAATGATCTGTGCACTTTAGTTTGATTTAATGGGTTCCTCATGTTTTATCCATGAGTTTGAAATAAGTCGGTTCTGTCTGTAAGCTTTCCAGTTTCACAGAATTGAACTATAAACATCAATTTGTAGTCATTGTATGTGCCTAGTTTCAAATGCATGCATTGTGTTTCATTGTATCCATGGATGTAAGATGTAAACCTGCTGATGCGGACAATAAACCAAGTCAAAATTTCTTTTTAAGCTGACTGCCCTTGATTCTTTTCAGCAGCTGCAACTTTGCACGGATTCATCACCTCTGAAGGGTTAAAGTCCTCACTACTTGAACCTATGAAGGATGTTATAAGGCATCATCAAAGGAGGCTGCACAATTGCATACTCTGCGGTTGATGGCAGTCCAAAACCATCTAAACCCCGAGACAGTGGAAGCTTGTTGACTCTGCTGCACCTGGACTGGAATTTGTGAACGTGTGAGCCATCTCTGACACTAGAGCCGCGACAACAGGCGGGCTTTTGGTTATCTCCACAAACACACTAGAGCACCGACGTCCTGTTTCCTCCCGTCAGGTGAAAGGTCAGGCAAACAGAGTGACAGTGTGGTTGTTTCTGAGGTTCTGTTTTTTGACAGCCCTCAAGGGCACGAGAAGCAGGATGCTGCCGCCTGCTCCTCTGAACGGAGGAGTGGCACAATGAACCACACCAAACGGGGATTTGTGCTTTTCCTGTGAAATGTTTTGTTAATTGGCAAAAGCACAAACAAAATTTTAACTTTTATTCTGTGGCTCCTGTGAGGCTGAGATGTTGTGCCTGTATGCTTCTTTTGAACAAAACTAGCACTCCAGTGTTATTTTAGAGTCTTCTACCAGAAGTACTGATCAAATACAGATTTCTAAACATGCATTTCAAGTTAGAATTGGTTACGGTACAGTATTAAAAATGAAATGACATCACCCGAGTTGAGTTTTTTTATTCACTAGGTGCGTTAGGGTGGGTTATTTTCCAACTTTTTATAATATGAGCAAAACATTTTACATCCTGTTTAGCTTTACCTGTCACTGACATGCACATTTGCTGTATATTCATCAGATTGCCTCTGTTCTTAATAAATAGTACAAAACATGGTCACTTTAGCAACTCTGACTACTTGGGAAAAAAAGGATTTTCAAGAAAAACTACAGACCAAAGGACACCCGGCGCGTACACAGAAACAATGGAAATGCTGCATCAAGAACAGCCAAGGCTCTTTTAAAATTGTTCATTCCTAACAAAAATAAATTATTTTTGTTAGGAAATACATTTCCTTACAAAATGTAAGGAAAAATTTACTTTTTTTCCACTAAAAAAAGTTTAAAAGTGTAATGATTTGTTATGTGGGATTAATTTGCCGTTTCTTGTACTGCATGGATTCTAGTTCAGAATTAAAGTAATCAGTAATCATCTGCATAGTTAAGGACAAAGTATAACTGAGACTTTTAGCACTACTCTGACAAACTAAAAATGTGACCCATTGTTGATTTCTTTTTTTTAATATTATCTATTTTAGAGTAACACCTGATTATTACCAATTTATAGCACCAAAATATGTACATCCAGTTCAAATATTTAGCCTCATTTCCCTTTATCATCTTCTAACATGTGTGTTTTGCTTAATTGCGACCCAGATTTTTACATAACAAATTACTGTAATTAGTGTAAAATTTAGCAGAAGTCTGAAATTAAAATAGTGAAAACCATCTGTTAAAATGTGATAACAGAGAGTAGCTCTACAAAGTCTCCCATTCGGACCTACTGCTCAAGCCATGGGTATGATTTTAAATCTTGTCAGTAGTTGGGAGGTGTTTTAAATCATGCATCAAGGGGTTCAAAACATAAAATATTAGGCAACATTAGTGAATTTATGCTGTAAATATGTACGATTTACTCTCATGATTGATTTTATGGCTGCTGATTTTGTGAATGGGAAAACTGAGCTCCCGCATTACAAACATGAACTACTACAGTATATGGCTGACGTAAAATTTTGGCTGACGATCTCAAACCAAAACAAAACAAAACATTTACTGAGCACTATATACCACTTCAAAGAAGTTCAGCGAAGTGGCGTTTGGCCCAAAGGTATGTGGATGTGAACTTCGCTGAGCTAGAGAGAGCTTACTTGCTCCACATCCTTCCTATGGTAGTTGCTGTGCGGAGCTGCGGTCTGTTTCCTGACCTGAGGATGGGCCGGATGGAGTGCTGGCACTTCAAGGACGGGTCCTTGAGTTCTTGGATGTCTCTCTGGAGCCAGCGAGATTATTTAACTCCAACCTTTTCATCTGACACAGCAGAGACATCCGAGCCATCCTTCACGAGGGGCATTGTTGCCGTTGTCTGGATGTAAGCAGTGTCTTATTAATGAGACCATTTGAGTCTTCTTTCGTCAGCATTATCTGTTTTAAATCCATAATGAGATTTGGCAAGTCCCTGGCCTAAGCTTTGCTCCACTATCAGCACAATTTGGGGTGTTTATTTTCCTCTGAAGCCAACGTCACTCCTGGGCTGAAACCAGGGAGAACATTTTAATTACAACCATTCAATCACAACATTGTGTTTTATGAACAGAGGTGGATTGCCTTAAGGGGTCTAAAGGGAAACACAAGCCCACAGTAACATCCAACGATCCTCTGGCTCTATGTTATTCCACACGCTTCATGTTCGTCATAGCTGAGAATGACAACATATTCACATCTCTGAAAATATTTTGTTCTCTTTTGTCTCATTGTCAGCAGCAGTTTGATGGATGTATAAGGGCTCCCCCGGCTCTGAGGGCAGAGCTAGCAAAGAATCTGGGGTCAATGGTGGTTTTATTTTTCTTGTAACAGTCTCCAGTCTTTAAGTGGAGATAGAGCACCTTGTTGATTTGCACCATACCCCTGGCACTGGACGGTAAAGATGTGTGGGATCGATTACACTGGCCTGAACCTGCTTTCTGTTTCTTCTCCACCAGAGGTTTGATCGTCTCTCGAAGCTTCTGCAAGATCTGGCTGTTAATGAGCAAGCTGCACTTGACACTCCATCTCCAAAGTGCACAACCCTACTACCCTTTTTTGTACTCTCGAGTTTACACTGGTTTTCAATTTGCAAAGATCCCTGCCCGTGAAATAAAACAGAGCTGACAGCCGCTCACTGTGGGGCCCGTCTGATGCACTCTTGGTTGAAGATATTCCTTTACACTCTGAAGACTCCCCTGAGGTGATGGATGTGTGGGTGGAGTGGGGTTAACGGGATCTGGACAAGCCTGGAAGATCTCCATGCAGTTCATTGGAGACACCTTTATATCTCACTCTCTGAATGAATAACTGCAGGCTCTTAATAAAATAAGACACTCCCAAAACTCAGGAAGAATTTGTGTTCATCTTGTCTGAACATTAAGTAATCGCTAAAATTGGATCTGAACTGATAAGTGTTTTTTTTTTTTTTTTTTAGAAATGTAATTCACAAAATACCATGTAACTATGGAAGAACAGATTTTCATTTTGTACAATACAAGGAAAGCTGTGTTATGCATGTAATTAGTCTCCTCTATGATACACCTAAATAAAACCCAGTGCAAAACCTGTTTAGTATACAGAGTCTACATGTGAGTAGTATGATGTCTGAATAAAAACATCTGATCTGTGAAGGTCTCAGGTTGGTTAGAAAACACTTTTGTAACAAAATCAGGAACCAAGGAACTCAAAAGACAGGTCAAAGGGGAAGTTAGTGAAAGCAGATTTTATAATAAAACAGCATCAAAATGTTTGGGCATCTGGCAAAGCACTGCTCAATCCACGGCTCTAAACTGGAAAAGTATGACATAGCTACAAACCAAGATATGTCTACGAAAGTCACAGGTTAGGCAATGACAGCATTAATCCAAGAAGCCAATGTTAGCACTGAAAGAGTCTTGACAGGAGACTCGAAACAATTGTTTTACTCAAACAAATTTGGTCTTTATGGATGGGAGACTGGCAAGGAGAAAGTTATTGCTTGAATAAAAGCCATAAAACGTCCAAGCACGACAAACATGTGGGAAAAGGCAATTTGGTCAGATGAGACCAAAACTGGACTTTAGCTTACAAGCAAAACATTGTGTGTAAAGGAAACCTAACACTGTACATCACCCTGAACACAACATCCCAAACTTTGAAACGTGGTATAGTGGCAGCATCATGTAGCAGGATGATGTTGTTATTAAAGACAAGGAGGCTGGTTGAAGGTAATTGGAAGACAGATGAAACTAAAGACAAAAACATGCTGATTTTGTTTTTAGCAAAAGTATGCTTTAATTTAGGTCAAACCTGTATAAGAAAGAAGTTTACACTATACCTGCCTATATGTGCAGAGTAACACTTTAAGTGTTACTTGCCTGACACTTGAAGTGGTGTGTTTTGCTTCCATTTATATGGATGGCATTTGTTGGCACTTCCTGTGGTGACTTTGACTGCAATTCCCACAGCATCAGGATAACCTGCTGAGCTATTCAGGTGCCAGAACTCCTCCACATACCTTAAACCCGAAAATAAAATCGACACCAGCGGTTCTGTGCAGCTCTCAATGTGCTTTAATGAGACCTTTACTTTCTTCACAGTGCGTGGAACCGCTGCAGGTCTTTCACACAGAGGATGAGACGGATGGGATTTTGCAGGAAGGAAATTTGTCATGGATGTTAGTGTGAACTCCCCTTCGTCCCCTACCCCCAGTCTCTCTTTACACACCTCCTCTCTCCCACACGCCTCCAAATCAGCTTGTTTTATGAACTGAGTGGGTGGGTGCGCTCCACTCACGAGCAAAGGAAAGGGAAATCATTGTAAATCTCATTCAGTACCTTGTGCATCCTTTTGACAAAAGAGGAAAAGGTTTTTTTCCCTTTCTTTCTTTTTTTTTTTATATAAGTGTTTTCCATGTCCTTTCTTTTTCTCAGCACTTCGGTTTTCCGACACAGAAGCTGTCCGCTTACACGCATAGACTGACCGAGGTTCACCTGAGCGCACCCCGCCTCCCTCCTCTCACTATTACGGATTTGTAATTTGTCATCCATTAAAATAACTTTCAAACACTTTCTAGCTGCATTAACAGCAAAAAAGAAAAAAAGAAACCTACCAAGCTTGGGCAATTCTGGACCGGAGATCTGGAGATGAAGACAGATTTCACGCTTTTCTGCCGGACTTGGATTGGAATAGCATACGCCTCAGGTGAGCGACTCCACCAGAAAGACGGAAAGTTTGGAATATTTGAGCTAATAGTTTAACTTTTTTGAAGCAGTACGCATTAAATCATTATATTTTGTTTTAATAACCATAGGATGTAAACTTTTCCTTATTTAGTCAGACTGCACTTAAAATAAGGATTTGGGAAGGTCGGGAGGGGTATTGAATATTAGTCATTAAAAATATGTATTTGATTAAAGGGTACTGTTTTGTAAATTTCTTGTTCATGAATTATAAAATGAAATTTGATGTCAAGTAACTCTTTCCTAAACATTCTGAACTGGAAAGGTAATCCAGACAACCCTCACAGTCATAAATTTGTGCGGAGTCTAGAACAAGGCTCACATTTATAACTTTTTTTCTTTTGTATATTTTTTTTCTAATTTAGAATAAATATCAGCAAAGCTGTCAAAAAACTGAAATAGGGAAGCTTTTGTGTTAGAACAAGAATTCAAGTTTGCACTCAACTTTTACTAGTTTAGCAACAGAGCTAATGCTAAAGTTGAACTTGCTAGCAAACGTTAGCTAAACCCCGAGTTTCCAGTGGATGACCCATTTTAAAGTTATTTTCAGGGTAACTGTTTACGCGCCACATTCTTAAAGTAGGTTTAAAAAGTGTAATGCTGTCTCAGTAAAAATAAGTGACAGTGTTCAACGTCAAGTGGAGTTTGTTAACCCTACGTCAGTCGTCGCTGAAAAGCAATTTACATGCCACTTAACAACTATTTCATTATTACAGCTATTTCAGTTAGATTAAAAAAATTTTTCTTTGTAATATGGATGGACAAACCAGCTAAGAAAATAAGGACTTGATAATTAGTTACATATGAACTTAACTTAGTAGACATGTTTTAAAATGTGATTGAAATTTATCTGATTTAAAGTGCCTTTTTATTTTTAGCTGTCTAATTTATGGAATTCCTGCTCAGAAATATTTACTATAATCCATCAAGTTTAATGGTATATACATTTTTACAAGGATTTGTCATTAATTACGCTTGTTTTATCAGTGTAATTTTCAAGCTAGTGCAATTATTTAAATAAAATTATTTGCAAACGCAATGTACAATTATCTTTTTTGGTAACCACTGGGACAGGCTTTATAAATTATGTATGGAGTTCCTCTCAGAATGAAACTCAATTAATAAGCAAATGTCACAAGTCTGCATGAAGATAGGCACTAGGGGGAGGTAAGCCGTTGTTGAGTTTATTAGAAATGAAGCTGATAATGATGGTACAAAGAAATCAGAGGGGTAAATTATAACGGGTTTTGTTGTGGGACTTTTAAGAGATCGTGTGTTTCGCATAGGCCCCGTTTTTAGAGGCACATTGAGTGGGAGGGGAGACCACTGATCTGGACCAGACCCATTTGGGGGAGAGGGAGGTGGGCTAAGGGTTCAGATCTGTTCATATCCTCCAGAAATAGGAGTTTGATTTGCATTCATGTGGGCATTGTTGTGCTCCAGTGGAAAAGGCATGCAAGGCTTTGTAATGTGAAACACATTCCTTCTCCTTACCCCTTTGACTTGCTTCCCTGCTTGAAGTTATGGGTGTCTGCAGTTTTGCTGAATGTCTTTGTTGACTTGTACATTTGTGATTGCTGTTTAGCAGCTGTTCATAAAGAACAGGAGAAGGCTCTGTGAGGGGGGCAGTCAACATATGGCTATTCAGATCATAACTCCAGCTCCTTTCTAATATCGCAGAGCTGCCATGCTGACTGGGATTTATGCAGTCAGAACATAAATACATGAGCTGAGGCCTTAGTTACAGTAGACGCTATGACTCTGATCGTTTTATGATGCAGATTTGTTTTTCAGTATGAAAATAAAGGTTCATAAGATATTCTATAAATAATCACAGCTGACAAGACTGTAACTTAGGAATAAAAACATCTAGAAGGAAAGAACATAATGTCTCTCACAGTTACAGTGTGCCACAGAAGTACTACTACTATATTATATATTCCTTGTCCCTGCCGAAGAAAAGCATTTCCACAGCATCACACTGCCACCACCATGTTTCACTGTGGGAATGCGCTCACGGTGAGGTGACGTGTTAATTTTTCACCACACTTAGAATTTTGCATAAAAGTCAAAAGGTTCAGTTCTGGTCTCTTGTGACTAGGACACATCATACCACATGTTGACTTTGCGACCTGTATAGCACAGATAGGACTTCTTGTGATTTGTGTCTTATTTATGTTCTCTTTGTCACCGTTTCATTATTCCCAGATTTTTGCAGGACATGATAATTGTCCAGTTTATCATGTTGTCCAGTCAACAATTTCTCCCTCCTGAGCTGTGAATCTCTGCAGCCCACCCAGAGTTACAATGGGCATCTTTGCTGCTTCTCTGATGAATCCCTGAACCCTGATCTTCCCTGCCCATCCTGTCATTTTAGGCAGCCAGCCATGTCTTGATAGTTTAGTTGTTGCAAAATACTCCTTCCATTTTTGGATGAAACAAAAGCTCTGGGAGCTGCTTCTTGTTGTTGTTGTTGTTGTTGTTGTTGTCGTTCACTCTCCATGAGCCTGTTTGTTTTTTAATGTTCTCTGAAGCCTTCCCAGAACATCTGTATTTATACCGAGTTTAAATTGCACACAGGTGGGCTCTATTTACTAATTAGAAGACACGTGAAAACAATTATTTGCTCTGGTTTTTACTCAGCGATAACAATGCAAAGAGGACTAACAGCAGATACAAAACACACTTTTCAGATTATTAGATCCTTCACAATACTATTGCGCTTTGTGTTGGTGTATCAAATAAAATCCCAGTGAATTTCATTGAAGTTTGTGGTTTTAATGCAACAAAATGTGGAAGTGAATCCTGGAGGCAAAGCACTCTGCGTAAGAGAGGAACATTTTTCTAATATAGCCTCACAGGAAGACACTGAGGGGAATAAATGGCTCACCAGAGGTTAGAGAAATGGGGCATGTTGTTATCTAAATCAGAGGGGAAGACTGAGAGAAAGTTTGCTGCAGACCTGCCAGATCAGACGTCATTGTCATGTAAGGTGTAGAGAGGATGTCATTTACACATCAGCTACAAAGTTTGGGCTTCAAGATGCATCTAGAAACATTTTCTACCATCTTCATATCAAACTTAGTCTCTGCTTTAAATTATGTGGGTTTTCGAACTGTTATAGAAATTACGTTTTGAGGAAATGACGAGATGGTGCAAGCTGTTGCTGAAAATTGGTTCATTAATCTTCTTAAAGTTGTTTTACAGCTAAATTGACCATTTAGAGGATACTCCCCCCAGAAACATATCAAGATGATGAAAATTTCTGACTAAGATGAAGGAGCAGATGATCTTTAGCTCAGTCTTTGCTTCCTACTGTTGATTTTTTCTCTTAAAGCAGAGTGTTTGTTGTACACATACCACAGCTTGATCGGATCATCCCACAAATCTGACTCTCAACTCTTGGTGTTATTAGAGCTGTCAAATCATGGAGGTTGAGTTTTTACTGGCCAACATTACCCCATCCCGATATTCTCAGTGCTGATCTCAGAATTCAACCTCAGGACTCAGAGGAGCAAACTCATGTTGTCTGACCTTCAATATTTTCATCTATCAGCTGGAGAGAAGTTGAGACGGGGCTAGAAATGCTGCTGCTGCACTCTGTGGGAAGGTTTCGGCAGGAAAGCCCAAATAAACAAGGTCTCTGATGCCTCCATTATCACTGCCAGAGTATTTCGAGGGCCCTTGGGTCTTTGGATGCTTGGTCATCATGTTAAAACACCAACAACACCAACTATGACTGGAGAAGAGTAATAAGCTCTCTCAGCATGAGGAATTTGCAGGGGAAAGCCAAAAATGTGTCAAAGTAGGTGTTGGACAGTAGATGAAAACCGTCTGTGGTGTTTTTAGCTTCATATTTCTGATTCCTCCTCGATTTCAGTTTACATTTTTTAAGCCATGTAAATCAGGCCACTGCACAATGAGTGAGTCCAGGAGCTTGTGGATGAAAATATGCAATCAGCTGTGTTTCAGCAAATGGAGCAAGCCCCTTTTTGCTTATAAATATTAACACCATAAAAAAAAGTTTGAATATTATAAATGGTTGTTTTCAGTGTTAAACATGGCTGAGAAAATTGAGGTGACCAAAAGTATGAAAATGAAGATATTGGGAACCGCGTTTCTCTGAGAAGGACAATCTAAAAGTAAAAGGGAAACAATGACGAAGCCATTTAAAGTACATTAACTTGAGGCTGATCGGCCTGACAACTCAAGCAAAAATATTATTGTATGTGAGAAGAAGGATTCAAGATGTAATTTTGTTGACATTGAGGGAAAGCAGAAATTAAGAACAAAGTAGGTCTGAAAGCCAAAATTCATGACGGAAGAATAGTTACAGAATAAAACATGACAGATCTTTTATACTGAACTCACTATGAATATTAATAAAGAAGTGCTTCTGACATTAATTGTGCTAAAGTGAAACATCTGATACTGGATGAGTTAACAGTTTTTCAGGAGAATCATTTGACTGTTTTCATACATTTTACAGTCTTCATCGCACACTTTTATTAAAACTTTTGTATTTTTCTTATTTTATTTCATTTATTTTTGATTCTACCTTTGCTTTTTTCTTTGTATTGTATTTGAGCCATTACATCAGAACAATTGTCTAGAGAACTTGTTTACTGGCTGTGGCAGTAAAAGTATCATAATGCATAATAATCATAATGTTTTATACGAATCTAATTGCATAAAACAATTAGATTTGATTCTCTAAACCATCAATCAACATTATCAACTCCACTGACAGGTGCTTGAAGGATATTTAACCATTTCTTTCTCAAACACGTCTCGACCTAAATAATGATAAAGCCAAATGGATTTAGTTTGATTCTTCCAGCATGTTATGTAACGTTTCATCCAGTCTAGGTCTTTTTTGGGGGGGGGAAAACTTGACAAACCAGTTGTTTTGAAAAATAACGTTTTTCAGTTTTGTCTGTTGTCTAAAGTAAAGCCATTCTTTACATGCACCCAGAAAAGGCAATCCATGACTTTGATATCTCTAGGCCTGATGTTGATATCAGCCAGTCTACCAACTCCTGTTAGCAGCTTGAACAAAACTCTGCTGCTCACTTATTGACATAACTCAAGACATGAACACATCACTCTTTTTATCTCTGCTGTGGCTCCGGGTAGGTTAGGTTACAGTTTACACTGTTGCTGTTTGTTTTAAAGCGCTGAACGTCCTTGCACCACCCTATGTTTCTGAAATCTTGAAAACCCACCAGACCAGCAGAAGTTGCTGGTCTGCTGGTCAATATCTGCTGGAGATGTCCGATGGGAGTGGTCGTTTTCTGCAGCCCTAAGAGTTATGTGCCATCTCTGATCTGGTTCTGTTCAAAGTTAAGACCCATTTATTTATGCTGTTTGACTTTTAGTATTTTTATGTTTTCTTTATCTATTTAGTACATGGTTGTATTTTCTAGCTTTTTAATTAGCTCTCTTTATGTTTTATTGTGTTCTGAATTTACTTGTTTCATTTTGTGAAGCACTTTGGTAAGTTCAAGATGCAATTAGACACAATATAAATTGATTTGAGTGAATATGTCAAATTAAGGTCCAGCATTTAGCATTGTTATTACCAACAGGGTCTACATCTTAAATAAATAACTCTTTTGTGCTCAGTGCTTTCAAGACCACCACCCTCTGACAAACAGGAATCCTTTTATAAAGTAACTTCATAAAAGTATAAAATTTTGTAGGTAAATAATTAAAAAAATATATTAATGTGTTATATTTAGCACATTATCAAGGTTTGTTTTTAATTAATCACTTACTAGTGCAGAGTAATCCATATTTATCTACTAATGCAAACAAAACAAAACAACCCAAACAAATAGCCCTTTAATTTAAGATAACTCTGCAAACCAATTTTTGGAGTGCTGCAAGTTCAAAAGGTATGAATACTTTCGAAATGCAATTAATATAAATTATTTTTACTCTCAAAGCTCAGAGAGGTAGAGTTCCTGTTACCCGTCTTATCTGCTCGCGGTACTGATCTGCATATGAATCTTCTCTCAGAATTTGTTTTTCACTTCCCAGAAAGGCAAAAAAATTGGCCCTCTAGTCTCAGCCATTTTAGTTATGTTCTACACATAATGTTCTTGGTTCCTTCGTGTGGATTGGGGCAGTGTGACTGCAGTCAAGCTGTAGATGGTTTTAAGTTGATTATGACCAGTACATTCCGGTGGTTTTTCTATGTATACGGACTGTTTACCTGTATTCAATCAAGCCGCTTTCAACATGATTTGCCATTACAACTTGAATTAACACCAGACCTCCTGTGCCAGAGAGAAAGCTTCCAGCAGCAGAATGAGCTGAGTTACAGTGTTGCAAACTCGTTAAAGACATGCGTTTGCTCTTAGCAACGTGGGAGATGACCTCACGTTGCTTCCTGCGGAATGAATTCACGCAAACACGTCTCTTGGATACAAAGTGGTTGACGCTGACATTTTGTGTCTTGACGCTAAAACTTGCAGGGGAACCTTTGCACCAAACTTGATAGAGTATTTTGGTGTACAACAGATAACAGAATTGTTATAAAACAAGAGGCTAACTTCTTGCAATTTTATGGTGCAAGATGTTAAACACAATTCCCCCAAAAAATCTGCACAAAAAAATCACTCTTTTGTTGTAGAAGTTGTCTATTCTACAATATGTTGTAAATAAATTACATGGCCAGACTTTTAAGTGTTGATAAATTTTTCACCTGGCTGCACAGTGGCACAGTTGGTAGAGCTGTTGCCTTGCAGCAAGAAGGTCCTGGGTTCGATTCCCGGCCCGGGGTCTTTCTACATGGAGTTTGCATGTTCTCCTTGTGCATGGTGGGTTCTCTCCGGGTTCTCCGGCTTCCTCCCACAGTCCAAAAACATGACTGTCAGGTTAATTGGGTTCTCTAAATTCTCCCTAGGTGTGAGTGTGTGTGTGAATGGTTGTTTGTCCTGTCTGTTTTCTGTGTTGCCCTGCGACAGACTGGCGACCTGTCCAGGGTGAACCCCGCCTCTCACCCAGAACGCAGCTGGAGATTGGAACCAGCAACCCTCCCGACCCGATTAGGGACAAAGGGTGAATAGAAAATGGATAGATGGACATTTTTCACTCATCCTGCTTGACTTTATACGGCTCCAGGTCTGTCTTCCAATCTGAAGACAAGCCTATTCCCATGAGCAGCGTTCTGGATCAATGTAGAAAAATAAAGTTGTAGAAGTTTGTTTCTGTATGATGGTCCAAAGTACTCAGTGCATGAGGAGATCCAGAGCTGGCAGACGAAAGGTGAAATAACAGTCAGACTTCCCAGAAGTGGTCTGTACATTCTGCTTAGCCTTTTCATGCGGGTAATTGAAATTCAGAACGCAATCTAACACGGCAGAGGGAGGGTGACAGAAACAGATGACCTCTTACACCTGTACTTCTTGTTGTCCATAAAATAATACAAATCAATTGTACAGCTTATGGCTTTGCTGTTCTGTCAGAATCAAACACAGTTCTTTCTTTCTAATTATACAGTATCTGTCAGCATCTGTAACTTATGACGCAGAGAGATTATTTCAAGATCATTCAGAAACGTTTCTGTATTGACATCCTGTGTCCCTCTGTTGCAAACTAAATGCCCTTTATTAGGTTTGCTTTCTCTTCTTTACCTTCTATAAAGGCACCGCCATTCTCAGAGCAATTACCATGCAGGAAAGGTTTAACCTATTGATTTCCTCCCCTCTTGTGACTCCTGCTCTTTCGGTCCTTTTAAATCCTTCTGGAGTTTCATATTGCGATGTAGATAAACATAATGTTTTCAAAGTGTTTTTTTTTTTTTATTGCTGGGTTCTTAAAACCTCCCATCAAGGGAAACGATGATGCATTTTATGCATAAATCTTTTGTACGCTGAGTCTTAATGAGAAGTACACAAGCTGATTGACTGCATAGACGGTAACTTGAAACTACAAATATGTTGCACGAATTGATTTTTCTTCTTTGCATTCTGTTTTTCACCAATACGAGCCAATAATGGGACATTTATTGCAATTAGTGTAGCTACAATTAGTGTAGGAACGTTTTACGGAGGACTGATCTCTCTGCTCATGATCTGAAACTGAATACAGTCAAGCCGACACTCTAAAGTGACTTTGTTGCTTGGAAACTGGAATCATTTAGAGTATTTATTAATAGACCCAACCTCAAAAACGCTTTAAAATCCAGCTCAGTCTCAGCTGCGTACTTGGTGTATATAATCGCTCTCTACATGTTGCTGGGCTGTTGAGCTTGGTTCAAATGCATGGGAAAAAG
Source organism: Gambusia affinis (assembly GCF_019740435.1). Classification (NCBI taxonomy): domain Eukaryota; kingdom Metazoa; phylum Chordata; class Actinopteri; order Cyprinodontiformes; family Poeciliidae; genus Gambusia; species Gambusia affinis. The sequence continues at coordinate 8,731,439 of NC_057876.1, read as the reverse complement.
TTTATTGGCAAAGCCTGAGGAAATTGCCAGCTTTCCTCCCTTTAGGCATTCAGTACTATAATAGTTGACCCTGCACTCCCTAGTTTGCCTTGTTTTCTTCAGCATCTTAAGCTTCCGCAGTGATTTACCTCACCATGAGATCTGGCATGGCAGCAGAGGCTTATTTTATAGCTTCTGAATCGCTGGGAGTTGAGCAACAAACGCAATGATTTATCCTCCAAGACAGTAGAGTTAGAAGGGAGGGAGTACCAAGGGAGTCTTTCATAGGCTGAGATATAAACAGTATGTTTTTTTTTTTTTAAAATCACTGAATTAAAAATATAACAATTGAAACAGAATCTCCTCTCTTTTCCTGTTTATTAGCTTACACAATGGGCTAGCATTAGCTAACTAATGCTGCGCTGCAGCACAGCTTCCTGAATCAAGGAGCAAGTCCAAAAGCTACCCAGCAACAGGGCATGATGTTGAAAGCTCTGAAAATTTTGAAGCTGATATGGTTGATATGCATCTTCGATGTTGCATGGAGACCTCAAATAATACCTGTGGAGTAGCAGACAGGGATGCTGGTCTCAGCCTTTAAGGAATAGGACCAGACAGTGTTTTCCAACAATCAAGTGATCATACTTGAGAGAGTCCCTAGCTGATATGGAGAGCTCTAATTTAGGAGGAGCATTGTCGAAACCCTTGCTGAATTGCCGAGGGAGTAACAGAAGCTTGGTTTTCTGATCCTTTTTGTGGTGCTCATGAACGGGATCTTAGGGTTTAGTCGTTGAGATAGGAAGTCTGGTTTGAGAACCTCAAAGTGTCAGTTTTTTGGCGGATGATGCGGCTCTGTTGGCATCATGGCCCTTGGTGTGCACTGGAGTGATTCATTGCCTATTGTAAAGAGACAGGGAAGAGAGTGAGCTGCATCAGGTCTGAGGCCATATTCCTCAACGGAAACAAAGTGGACGGCTTTTTCAGGGTTAGAAGCAGGCCTCTTGGTGTCTTGTGTATGAGTGATGGCATATAGAGACTGGGGATTCGTCTGCTATAATGTGAGTCCTGCTCAGGTCTATCTTGGTAGAGAAAGAGTTTAGTCAAAAAGCAAAGTTTTGATTTATTAGTCTGTTTATACTGACCAACGGTCTACATATTTTATAATGATTCATGTCTCCTGACCATGTGAGGGCTTTGTCTAAAGTGCCACAACGTTTTGTGTTGAAGAGGACGAGTTGCCTCCATATACTCTGAAGAATTGATGTATGAACTTTGGAAGGGGATAGTGAGTCAGTGAAAGCCTGGAAAGTGACTGTTTTTACACTTTAGTTGTAAAAAACTAGCTTATATTTAGTTTTACAAGTGAAATGCCATTACCAGTTCAGACAGGGCGAATTGTTTACCAGAATGTTCAAGGGAAGCAATTTCTCTGTTACGAAAATGATGACAAGCCAAAATGTTCCGGCACAGAGGAAGTGACTGAGCTGTCCTGTGTGAAGATACAGGAAGTTTTGGTCAGGGACAGAGGTTCTAAAACATAGGAAGCTGGCCCAGATGGCTTGTTGCCGCATCCTTAATTTTACACCCCTCCTCTGGCAGGATGTTGGAGAAGCCTGTCCCCGTCACTACTGGTGGAGAGGACAGGGACGTGGTGGGTGTCATTCCCCTCTGTTGTAACAATGAAATCAAAGCTGGGCTGCCAGTCAGGCCGTCGCCGGGCTTTGCCTTGGCCTTGTATCTAGATGACAGAGGAAGTGGACTATTTTATTTATTCTTTTTTGAGAAAGCGGATGTGTTTCAGAACCTGAGGCAAGATGGCTCCATGTGCAGAGCACTGCATCCCATTTCACTGCAGATGCTCCAAGTTTTGTCAAAAAGTTGCAGTCTTCACCTTTTTCAGATATTGTGTTGCTGAATTAAACATGTCGGCATGGCTGTGCCCCCCAAATCTGAATAAGTATTATTCAACCAGTTTTATTTTTAAATTTGATGCAGACATTTTCATATGTTGAAGATTTATTGCAACAACGCCTACTTTTTGTGACTGTTTTGTGTCACTACTTTATTCCCTTGTCACATCTACATGTGTTTCTGTAAGAAGCGTGATATGTTTGTTCAAGGTTTCTCTTTTCCTGCCACACGATCTGTCAGAAGCACAAACTACTGAAGAGTGATACAAACTCTGATGCCAAATCTTTTTCGCTGTACATGAAAACGGGAAGTGTGGGAGAATCATCACTGTGATAAAGAACAGAGGAAATTCACTCGCTGATTTTCTTTTCATACAGGATTTAATGTGCCCCTGTGTCGCATCCACGAAGAAAGGAGCTCTCCTCTTCCCGCCTTACCTTCTGCACTCGCAGCGCTCACCCGCTTTCAAAATCCTGTTAGAGAAGCTTTACATTTTTAAATGGCTCAAAGGGCTTAATTGGCGTTGACGTTTAACTCTTTCCCCTTTCTATGTTCCTGATTTATCATATCAGCAGGTGTTCTCTGCACGTTAGAAAAGCTCCTTTCAAAGCTGTCTGAATGTGACCGAATGATGAGTGTGAGCCCATATAAGAGAATAATCTGAATGCAAATGCATCGAAATTCAAAAAGATTTAGATTTCTGATGAAGGTTTTATATTAATCTGGTTCCAACAGATGTTATTTAATTTAAGAGTGCATTCAGACCGGATAGACTCAGTTCGATTGGGGACTTAAATATTTGTTACATTTTCAGAACTCTAGTTCGCATTCACACTGCACTGTGTCAAACGACTAAAACTAACTGAAAAACCTGTTTCCCCCCCGTCGCCTGTGGGGGCGCTGCACCAAGAACTACTGAAGGAATCGACACAAAACGTCTGAAGAAGACAAGCGCAACTTTCTTCTTCACAAAAAGTAAACAAAAACGGAGCAGTGTCAGATTTTAGCGGCTGTAGGACTTCTTTATTAACATACATTACTGGTTTGGACATCGCATGTTAGCCGCTAGCGCTAGCGACGCTCCTGTTGTTACTACGCGGTGAATCTGTCCACTAAACCAGGCTGCTCCAATGAGCAGGAATCACAAAAATGATCGCAGCGCCTTTGTTTCTTACCCGATTTCTATGAACATTGCTTAAATTAATGCTGAGAAAATTGCTGATGTTTGTATTCTCTCTTGATATAAGTATTCTCCCTTGATATAAACCTATAAACAGTTTGGTTTCTAACAAGATGCAAGAGAGGACTAAGCGAATTCCCCCATCCTATTTGATGTTTAAATGTTCAAACAAACGAGGTAATTAGTTCAGTTTTTGTCATTTATTAAAGGTTTAAAAATTACAGCAGCTGCAGAGCGCCACGGCAATGGGACAATAAACTGATAAAAAGTTGTCAAACAACTTCAGACCACTTATATTCTGCTTTTCCTTGCTTAGTGTCGGCACGCAAACCCGTTGATATGACAATCGGCACAACATCTTCGTTAACCCGCAGAGCAGAATGTCCTGCACTGTAGCTAGCTTCCTGCTTTTGAAACGGGTCTCTAGTCAGGCTGCATTCAGACAGGTTTTCTACCGTTTTAGGGTCCACTTCAACCAGACCGAGACCTAGGTTTTTAGGCGGATGAGAGTTCGGTTTTTAAGTCCGTTTTGGAATTCAAATTGGCGTTCAGACCTCCCCCAAAACTCGGACTTTCTAGACAAACGGATTAGAGTCTGATTCAGGAATCTAATCCTGGGTTGGTTTGAATACACCCTAAGTTTATTTGATAGGGGCAAACACACTTCGACATAGACAAACTGAGCATAACAGCAGTCCCATGATTGCATCATAGTGCTTTTTAAATTGTACAACTAAAAACCTCAGGAAACCTTTTTCTTTTGGATTTCTTGGTAAAGAGTTGAATTCATGTTAATGCGGACTATCGCAAGTATTCCAGCATGAAGCTCTTTTTCTGAAATACTGTGTTTGTTTTATACCAGATATAACTGGATCCACACCTTCCAAAGAATTTCTGTTTCATGTGTTCACACAATATTTTCCAAAAAGTCACAAAGGTCATAAAGTCTTTTTTTTTTTTTTCCACAAAAGTGAAACAGACCTTTGGGTTCAGTTTGGTCACCCCAGAACTCTAGATGACATTCTCAGTTTTGTTCTTATTTTTAAATCAATAATAATAATAAAAAAAAAAACGCTCTTGGCCTGTAGATGGTACAGGAGCTCTATATATATTTCGATGTTCTGTTTTTTGTGTCCTCCTGGAGGAGTCAATGTGCTGTTGGAGTCATTTTGGTAGACTCATACCTTCTGTGAAAGTTCACTGCTTCTCCATGTTTTCTCTATTTGTGTTTTATTGTTTCACTGTGGATCACTGAAGTGCCAAAGCTTCAGTTAGGACTTTGTAACCCTTTTTAGTCAAATAGATTTGTTTCACATTTGTTCTTAAATCTATTTAGATCATTTTATATTTTTATTATCTTTCATCCTACTTCATGTTGTCAGACATCTTCTGTTTAACTGATTTATTTATTAGTAATCAAACCTGGACGTAGATGGTTAAATTTAATTCAGCTCTCCAAAAACACAATGTCGTCAACCACAGATCATTTAACATTTAACCACAAGAAGAATACATTTCTCCCTAAATATCTGACTGATTTGGATAGTTTTTCCTCTAATTTTAATTTACTCATGAAATTCATTTGATCTGGTAGATTAAAGTGTGACCAAAATAATTGCTGAACTCAAAGAAACCTGTAAGAGGCAAAACACTTTTTTTTTTTAGCATCATTGTAGACTAAGGACACATCTGCATTATTGCATCTCACAAAATAACGTCTTTTAGTTGTTTTGTGGGTATACCTGTGCTACACATCTGTAGATGATTTTAAGTATAAATGCTTGGATTAAATTTGAAAAGTCTAAACATTCGTGGAGCCTTCTTATCCATTCCACTTTCATCTTTTAAGTTTTTGCAAAAGAAAAAAAAAAGACATCTGGAATTTAAGGACTCGGTTGAACTTCTTATCAGATAGTTCTGGTTAGGAAAAGGTTTGACCAAACATTTACATGTCAGTAGATAAACTCCTCACAACTCTGCAAGCAGTGACGTGGTGCACGCTTTGCAGCAGCTGTGGATGCAGCAGTGGGAACGAGGAATTGAAACATGGATTTAGGGATTCCTGCTGCTATTTAGTAGCCATGGAGAAAGTAGTTTGGGCAGTCTTCCCTTTCATGGCTTTTGAGGAATTTATGTATTTGATAGGAGACAGCACCAAGCAGGCAGGAAAGGGGAAGACAGAGGCAGATAAAATGTCATCCAGCAAAGATTGAGTTTTACAAGGGATGCTGGTATTCACCCAGGAATGTGAATCATTCTGTGGTTGTTATTTGAACCAGGAGGATGATAGGAAACCAACACCATCCTGCATCTGCACAGCTGATATTATGACATGTTTACACTTTTAATAATCATTCTTGCAAAACACTTGGATATGACTTTACTTTTCATACTTCTTGGTATTCTGACTTGTTGAGCAGAAATCATGGAGCCACTGAATATGTTCCTCTGGAGAACATTTTATACCGGTTGTGCATTGCCCCCCCCCCTGTCAGGCAGGTAAGGAAGGTTTGACACATGCTGAGCGAACAGGCACAATTGTCCTTATAACACAGGTTTCTGGCTCTCAGCTCACATTTGGCCCTTACATCAGCACAGAGGCATGCAGCTCGGCAAAGTGTGTCTAATTCAACCTGCTCGATCCCGGCCATGTCCTCTGCAAGTTTGAGAACACCAAGCAAACACTTTGCACCGTTCTCGTCCTTATCTTTGCAACAATTCTTTTCCTATCAAAGAGCATTTCATTTCCTCTTTCCTTACTAGTGCTTCAGGCTAATGTTTTTTATTTCTTCATGTTTGCTTGGCACAGCCAGCTGGACGTAGCGCACGGTCCACACATCCCTCCCCACAGTGAAAGAAGCTTTTCACTACGACAAAGACAAATCACTTTTCCTGAGAGCCGTGTCAGTTTTTTGTTAGATAACAAAGATGTGTTCGGTGACCTCTCACTCTGATGTGAGAAAGGCTGTCATTGAAGAAGATTTTGATAATTGTTGATGTCAGAATTTAATCATCTGCGACACTCCCTGCTGTTCAGAGTGTCACATCCTGGGAGAGAAGCTTTTATGAAGTCACTGGAGTCATTTAGAGCTCTTAAGAATGCTAATAAATGACATTTTGATACCAGTTACTGTTAATGTGGCATTTCTTCCTCTCAAACCTTAAAAATCAAACTTTAAGGTTTGTGTTAATTATGTAAATTATTATTTACATACTAATCTTTATTATTATGTAAATAATAATAATAATAATAATAATAATAATAATAATAATAATAATAATAAAAAGACATGGGAGATATCAGTGTGGAAGTGCATTGTGTTATCTTTGCTGGTTAAAGTGTGCTGATTGTAGTTGGGGGCTAATCTCTCAAAGCTGGGGCTTATCTCTGCACCAACAGCTGGAATGCATGGGAAATGAGGAAAACCAAGCTCAAATTTATTTTTGGCTCACAGCCATGTGTTGCATTTGTAAGGTGGTTGCCAGCAATTCAATCATTTGGGAACCAGAGATATATCATAAGACTTCATAATTTACGTACTACAACCACAAACTGGAAAGTTGATTGGGATTTCATGTGGGATAACAAGAAGAGACAGATACATTGCCTCGCTTTATTTTTTAATAAAAACCTGAAAAGCATGGAGCACACAAGTAATCATCCCCCTTTTATACAGGGAAAAAATTCAGGTCAGTTTTACTAGAAATGTTCATACTCATGTCTGACCAAAACAGAAAACAGCCCCAGACGCTTTTAGCGATGGCCAAACATTTTCATTTATGATGCGGAACAGAAATGTGTTTAGCAACCAGCTGCACAGTGTCCATCTGTGTCTCATTGCATTTATAACTAGTGGAAACAGGAGCTATTGTACTACAAATTAAAAGTTCCTGGGCACTCTCATCAAATTAAAAAGTAAAGCTTCAGGTTCAGTTTATAGAAATTCATAGGGGTGCTTGTAATAATGGTGCCTAAGATTTTTTGAAAAAAAAAAAAAAAGAAAAGAAAAAGAACATTCCATAATTTTTTTCAGAAAATTCAGCCCTTTATTCATCCTTTTATATATTAAATATACAATTTAATGTGTATGAAACGTTATATTTTAGATTTTGCTTCTGTAATTTATCTTGAAGCTCCTTAAATGTTTACCAAGAGTAATTAGTAATGATAAAAGGGAACACTGTGAATGGAATGGGAAAAAAAAAAATCTGAGATGGATAGAAAATTAATATTTGCTCACTATAGACTGAACTTTAAAAACCTTTAGTAGAGACTCATTAAATTAAGGAGTCTCAAAGCATAAAAATACGAGACATAAAGTACAACACCTGCTCTACTAAAAGCGCTGAAAATGTCACTGAACTTGAAGGTCTTGGATGAAACGGCCCAGGAAACAGAAAATGAACATCTTCAGCCTGTTAGATAAAAATAACTTTCCAAGCTCTGACGTGGCCGTGCAAGGGGCCATGATTGAAACACCTTTTCTCTTTGTTCTGTTTTTTAGGCTGATGCTATAAAAAATGTTCTCCCTGAAAATGCTTCAATTTGCTGTGTATAAATGGAATGTCTTTTAGGGGTCAGGTCAGTTTTGCCTCTTCTTTGAACCACTTGGTTGGGAGTGTCTGGCTGAAACTAATTTTCAGAAACAAAACCTCCACAATAGTTTGGGCCTGTGAACCTTTCTGAGGTCTTTAGTATAGGTTAGCTCAGAGATAGCAGTCCTAACCATCCGCCCTGCCGGAGAAATGTGTTTATTATCCTAATAAGACATGTTATCAGCAGTGAAACCCTGGACATGGATGTGTTTGGTTTTTCTTGGCATTCCTTTCACATTTCTGTATGTTAAACTTTATATTGTGAGTCTGACAGAATGCCAACAATTACTAATGGGATCGTCATTATTTTTGTTTTCTCAGATCATTTACAGAGCTGACAGATGGGCAGGCTGCAGTGTCTGGTGTTTCACAGTTTGGAAATATAATGTACACATAGTGCGGCACGCTGAGACATCTGTCCCTGAAGCAGCAAAGGGAGAATGTTCTCCAAGCTCTTTAGTAACCATGCTATAAGAAGAATAAGAATGTTCTTCTCTTCTTTCATCAATCTCAAGTGTCCAAACAATAAAAAAGTGGCTGGACTTTTTCACAGCGCTCAAGAAGCTATGACTTTATGGAGCTTTCGTCCAGCATTTAAGAGGGGAGGCACTTAATATGACTAGTAATACAAGCTTTGACAAGTGCAGGGGCATATATTCTCAAACTAACCCTGGTAGCAGGCCACTTCAGAGGTGCTAAGAGTTCAGAACCGCACATCAATCAATCAATCAATCAAATTTTTTTTTAGCACATTTCAGCATCAAGGCATTTCAAAGTGCTTTACACCATATCAAACACAGAAACACAATGCAACATAGAATCAATAATCAAAAACGACAATGAGTCACGTTCCATCAGTAAATTTGTAATTGATTACGTTTCAAATACAAGGAGGTTACCAGTTTGAATGATCCGTGGAAATGTTTCTTCACTTTCTTCCACTCTGTAAAACCTCCCTGTGATAGCCACAGATACTCAACGCCGCAGCACATCCAGGGGACCAAAGCCGAGATCGCCCGCTTGTCTTTTCCCGCTTCCTCTTCTCTCTGAATGAGGGAACCAGAGACCTCCAACATCTTGACGGTTGATCTCTCAGGGCTCGCTACTCAGCGCTGACATTTGAAAAGATTTACAATCCGCATCCTGTCTGTCAGTGCGTGATCTCTCAACAGATTGTGAGGGGGACATCCATCACCGGGAGCCAGCTACAATAGGTATTTGGCTTGCAGTTCGTCGCTCACTCTGCACATTCCAAAGGCAGAAATAAAGTCTCTGCACATAATTAGGTCTGTCCTTGGGTTGTAAACCTGAATTCATGATGTGCAAATTATATTATCAGATGTAATCGCAATAATTCAAAAGTCATCTTAGAGTGTTTGTTGCAAAACCGAATAAAAATGTCACAGCACATTGTTGCTGGATCTGGGCAGATGGGGGTGCGTTTAGTGTTTTTGGCATCATCAAGGCGGCCTAAGGAGAGGATTTGAAGGAAATGGTTGTTGCTGCCAAAAGTCATGACTGATCATTTGGAGTTTGACAAAAATGTTATCCATCAAACTTTACAGCGTGATGTTAGTTTTATATTTTGTTGGTTTTTGTGGTATATTGAAGTTCACAGATCAACCTTAAGCTTTAAAAACTTTAATGGAGAAATATTTCAAATATATGGAAAGTTTCAATAGGTTATTGGTTGAATTAAGATCTGTGTGTTTTTGGACCAGGGATTCCAAATTTCAATGTTTTGACCCTCTAGTCCCTTGGTTCTTAAAGGACGTTTTGATCTCATTCTTCATCTGAGGGACTCAATCAGCGACCTGGTCTAAGGATGCTTCACTGTTAGCTTGTGGAAAAAAAACCAAAAACAAAAAAAAACATCTGCAGAGGGTAGAAAGAGCATTGTGAGAAAAATAACTACATCTCACTTTTCAGCAGATCAATCCTTATACTACTTGCAAAACACAATTTTGTCTTCTCCTGAGAAAAGTGCCTTCTTTACTGCATTTCCTGACAGTACACCACTGTTCAAAAGTCTCAGTCTCACTGAGCTCTGCACTGGTGGTGTCTCTGCCAAAAAAAAAAAAAAATCTTCTTAACGAGAGCACTTTCTGCTTGGTGGACCTTTTTTGCCACTCGGGAGATTTCTTCAAACCAGAAACTATAAATTTTTTGATAATTTGATAAGCTTTTTGGTGCAACATAGGTAATCTAATGCAAACGTGGGTAAACAAATAATTATACGATTTTCTGCCTTTTTGAATGTTATTTTATGTGCGTCAGAGTGAGAACATCCCTGTCCTCCTTCACACTTGCCCCTGAGCTAACCATTACAGCAATGTTACTATGCTAACTGGTCACCACAGTGGAATTCGGGCTACCGTGATTCTTTCAATTTTCCTTAGTTTTATAGTTTATTGGAGGTCTTCTGTTCTGTCTTCATAGGAATATACCCCTTGATGCCAATTCCCTCCTCAAATAGATTTTGTGAGCAACTTGCTGTGCGCTTGTATCAGTTTAATATTTAGTACATGTTTAGTACATGATCTGGCAACTGCTTGAACTTTTGAAGATCCATTCTGACCTCTTTTCTGACAACGCAGGCTTTGATGCTGCAGCGTTGAGTAGGACTCTTCAGGAACTTTCATTTACAAACCATGTGCAGCTTAGATGTGTGTTCCATCTATAAAAGCTTTCATCACTAAAACAGTGTGTTTGCCTTGACTTTAAAATCGTAGATTGTTTATACACAGCACACCTTCACTTTCAGCTTCTCAGTCCCTGATGCTGAGTCTGGACACACGTTCTGCAGCTAATTCAAGCTGCGCATATTTGTCTCTGTCTAGTCTAGCAAATTGGCAGACTTGCAATGTCTAGCTTTACATTTTTATTTGGCATTTTCATTAAATAATGAATTGATTCATATGCTTTCATATGAGCTTTTACAAATAGGAACGCAGGCTGAAAGCAGCAGTTTTCCTTCTGCAGCAGATTTCTTCTTAAATGCGTCATAACTACGATGTTGCATCTCAAGCCAGTAAACTGCAGTCACTTGAGCTGAGTTTAATGGCCCATTTTGAACACTAATGATCTCTTGTTTGGATCTGACCATTCTTTGATTGTGGAAAATTATCAGCACAAGGGTCAGTGCCGATAATTCTCCAAATCCACTGAGTTGGGAGGGAGAACTGGCTTTAAGGAGGTATATAACTCAGAATATAATCAGCATGTTACCAATAGGAAACCACACAATGAGTAAAAAGTTGAAGTTTTCAAAGTTGAAAATCTCCAAGAAGCTAAATTCCCTGCAAAGTTATATGATTAGTCTCTACTTCAAGCAGGACTAAATATTTATTTTGTGTGCTCTTTTATAATATTTGTCTTTTTTAAATCAGCTTTTTTGGCCCACTGCGTCTCTCTGTGGGTAACCAAATTAATCTATCCTCCAACTGTGCTTCTAAAGTTCTTTTTATTGATCCGATCGTTACAAGTTACACAAACACAGACTGAGATATTCACTTTGAATCAAAGTTTGTTGTACCTTGTACAGAAAGAGAGAAAGCCATGCGATCTTTAGAAGTGAAGGTGCAGGAGGTCTAGAGCTCACCGGTTTGCTGAAAGACATTTTGTTTTTCTGAAAATAGATCCTATTTGAGACGACTCTGTTTTTGGTTGACAGCTTTCTGAGGTGTGAAGGAAGAGGGAACAGAGCTGTGTTGAGTTGGATGCGGGTGGAGACGGGACTGAGGGTGGCGGCAGGTTCACATCAGATGTGAGACAATGTGTTGGGGAAGCTAATTCTCATTTAAACCCAAGTTAAGAATGTCTGAGGCTGCGGGGGAAGGAATGTCCTGCGGGGCACCAAGCAGGGAGCACTCCATGCACTGGCAGCATTTCCTACTTTTGCCTTCAAAATGTTTATTTTAGTGTTTATAATATGTTCTACCTTAGTGTTTGTTTTTGGTGTGCATAAACACTCAGACTGTGAAATAGCTTTTGCTTCAATTGAAAATATACTTCCTGATGTTTTTACTCTTAAAACTCAACTCCAAATAAATGTATTTGTTATGAAAAGAGAATCAAGGATGATCATGACTGCAAAGACATAAATAAATATAATCTGAAAGGATTCCAGTTTGCTTTCTGGAAGAAAACAGGAAAATAACTATTCTATTTCCTCGTATCCCAATCTAAGGATATTGTTATTGATTAACATGTACAAGTTAATCAATTATCTGTCAAAGCATCAGACAGGGAAATTAAACTCATTAGAGAGTGCTGTGAAAAAGTACTTGATCACTCCTGTTTTGACTTTTTTGTCATGCTTAAATGTTTCGGGTTGTTAAAGCAAATTTCAGTATAACAGATGTTGAATTTTCTGTCAGTTTTTAATGGAAAGAAAAAATCTAAACCTTCCACAAAATGTGATTTTTAGACAGTTTCTTTCTTACTGTTGAACCATGAACATCAACCTTAATGAGGTAAGTGAGGCCTGCAGACCTTTAGAGGAAATTATTTTTAGCTTGATTTGTTTCTTCACAAAGCCTGAAACATTTAAAGTGTGACAGAAAGCTACAAGAGTTGAAATTTGTGATTGGAGGAAAATGCTTTTTCATTGCACTGCAATTAAGAAGACACACCGCAACTAAAACAATGGTCACCTTAGTTCTCTATATAATAAAGACTATATAGTCCAGATAAAAATATGTTATTTAGAATAGTTTGACAGTGGCTAAGGATATTGTTATTGTAGTTTAGTCACGTATTTATCTTGGAACAATTCATCCCTATTTTTAAATGGTGTCGAGAATCGACAGCCGATGCTTTTACATTCTATTTCATTCACAACTGAGACACATTTCTCAAAGTGTATGCCTAAATTTGTATTGTTGTTGAAGACTTAGTACTCATTTGGCGGTGACCTCTCCGAGCCGAGGGGTATTTTTGAGATTTTTGTTGACTTGGAAGGACCTCAGGCTGATCAGTCCTCTTCCAGTGGGATCAGTCGTCACTGTAAACATCTTTGAGAAAATATTTGCACAAGAATAACTTTGCTCCATTGTGCTCCCCGACCAGCAGGATGTGTTGGAGGATTTGGGTTTGTGTACAAGATAAGCAGCTATCCAGGTTTTGATTGGCAGCGTGTGACTGCAGAGTGTTGAGAAACCGTCCGTGCCCCTTCCTGCTGCCGGTGCCTCGTCCGTTGTCCATGTTGCAGATTTTTCAAGATGAATAACTAAATTGTGTAAAAATGTGCTGTTTCTACTATTTGACCTACACGTATACCATACGTATTGAGAATTCATTAGATGTTGGCTTCGAGGTAATGAGGATTCTGCTTCTAGTGTCCTTTTGAAAGTTAAATAAAGCTGGGAAAAGGGCCAATGCGCAGTACATCAGTGTCTGCAACCATTTTCAAATAAACATAGATTCCTTTGTGGGGAGAAATGCCATCATTTACTGTAAAGAAAATCTCCCTGAGCACAACCACAGGGCCTTTCAATCTCTGTTATTGCTCTGTGTTTGTTTTCATCTCTAATGATATCCAGGTGGGGCATAAGTCATGGTGACACATTTATACATGATATGCTGTAGGTGTAGAGTCTTGCTAAATGCTAATACGGCCCTGCAGGGGCTCTGGGATGATAATGACATTCTTGAAAGCCCACATTAACCAAGCACAAGCCAGAGTAGACGTAACAACAATGAATCAAGGCCAAATAGACTTTGGCGGCTGTTTTAGAGGCTATCCACAGAGCTGAGAGCAGCATTGTTTCATCATGAGTGAGAGGGTCATGATTTCTCTGCCTGAGTGTTATTCAGCACGAGGGACTGAATGACTTGCTGCAAAATCCCTCGCAGCTTGTAAATGTTGAGAACAGCGTGTCTGATTTCAGATTCCCGATGCGTCTCGGAGACTTGGTGGCCCACCAGCAGCAGCAGCAGCTCTCCGTCAAAACCCCTCAGTCCAGACTGACCCGTGTAACGTGAATCTAACGCAGCTGCTTTGTTTGTTCCCACAGGCCTGGTGATTGGTTTATCTATGACTCCGCCCACGATTGACAGCTCCAAAGGCGATCGTGTAATTTCTGTCAACGAAACACTTTCTCTTACATGCAGGTACTTTTTGTGAAGGTACACTCAAAATGAACTTTAGAATATAATATGTATAGCTTATAAATCTACATTAATTAGTACCACTAAAAGTTTAAAAACTCATGAATAATTATGGATTTTTTTTTCAAATCATGAAGCTGAAAATTATACCATACTGTCTCACACATGGTAAAAGAACTGAACTTACAAAGTGCTTTTTCCCAATCATTCTTACCACTCAAAGCGCTTCGCACTAGAATCACATTCACCCATTTGCTCACACATTTATACACCGATATGCAGCCTTGTCCACATCAACATGTGGCAGGAGGAAGCTGGAATCGAACCGACAACCTTCCAATCAGAGGAAGGCTATGCTATGCTGAGATAATATTTGGTAAAATGCCCCATAGCAGGGTAATTCTGGCAGCATATTTAACCTGCCTGAAAGAAATTATTGAACTCATTTAAATCGTTTGGTTTCCTGGACAGAAAATTGGCTCTTGAGCATAAACCTTCCATTTTCTTTTGGATTTAGGCTTGAGCCTTTCCAGAAACTCAGTGCTAGTCTGATTGGTCTATTGCATGTCCTGGGGTTTGAAAGCCTCATTTAACTCCAAATATTCATCTTTGAAGTTCCCAGAAGAAAATTTGCATTATGCAAATGACATGTGACTCTGCCAGATTAGGGATTTAGTCTTCATTTAATATTGGTCTTAATGTAAGATGAAGTATTTCTAAAACACAATTTTGAATAACCAAATAAAAAGTAATGACTTAAAAGCTCATTTAGTTACTAAATGTTCGTTGAAAGCATCTTAACTTGGCAGTGATTACTGAGGGTGCTCAGTGGTTTTCCAAACCTATAGTTCTTGTTTTATGAATTCGTATATTGTTGTTTTTGTGAAGCTGGTTTTATCCTTCTGATGCATGGATTTAAATTCCCTCATGCAAATTTGCTTGTAACAACAATCATTTATTCTCATAAAATCTCAGATTTTCTCTCTGCAGCCAAGCTGTCACTCCATTAACCATTTTATTCGAATGAAGAAAAAAAAATTGCTGTCTTTGGAAAGCTGGTGATACGTTTGGGCCTTTCCCAAAGCATGCCTTAAATACTTGTTTATATGTAAACCTCTAATGGCACTATCATTGAGAGTCCTCTAAGGCAGGGTATAGATTTCAATTTTGACCATTTATACTCCGCGGTGTGCAGTTTTCTTGGCTTTAGATAGATGGGCGTTATTCGCACGGGTCTAGCAAATTACCCTCAGGGTATTTTCACAGAGCTCCATCATTTTCAGTGTTTCATCCAGTCATCACATTTTGGCCCTACCCATAGATTTTGGCCATTTGCATTTGATGTGGGCAGGTGATGAAAGCAGAGCTATCAGTTTTCAGGGAGCCATTATGATCCCCTGCAGCCCAGCTCACAGTGCCTTCGGGTTACGATAACAAAATCTATGTGACAGAGAGCAAATCGAACAGTGGTGTGCAGATGTATGTGAGGATTTCTTTTGGGAAAACAAACAACATGCACTTCACTCACTGGAGACTAACTGTGACTATTACAAAAGTTTAATTCTAATCAGTTTGTTCTCATATTAAAGCAATGATAATTTGCCCTGTTTGTAAATAGTTATATCCTGAAATTTATGTTTTGGATGCTCTTCTCCTCAGGGGACAGCGCACTCTGGCCTGGACTTGGCCGGACGAAACGCTGACTGGACAGGAGCTCACAGATCGCCAGCAACAGTTTCAGACCACCGGGTCACTCGGTCAGAGGACGATCTTCATCAGCGAATGTCCCGGGCAGAATGGCCAGCAGTATTGCAAGAGGCTGGCCCTGCAAGGCGCGCAGGGCAAAGACACAGGCTACTATCGCTGCCATTACAAAGACATTAAAGCCATCATTGATGGCACCACTGCTGTCAGGATTTACACTTTTGTCAGAGGTGAGCCACACTAACTCAGCACAGGTACACAACCTGTGTCTGTGTGTACCTGTGCTGAGGTACACACAGGCACAGAAAGAAAGTTTAAAAAACTCCAGAAAGGTTTGAAATGCCTCTCCACCAGGGGTGAAATGAGTCCTGACATGAGGTCTTGTAATATCAAAATGTCCAAATATTTCTCATGGAAGTGAAATCTAACAGTATCTAGTGGTAATTTAAGTATGACAGGAAGTAATCAAAGAGTCAGAGAGTAAATATGGTGCTGCCTGTTAACTGGCTGTATTATTAAAGGAATTCCCAACACCTTTACATCTCTTTGTCATGAACGTATAACTGCTAGAAAAATTGTTGAATGATACAAGATACACTTTCTGTAAAAAAGCAAAAAAAACAAAACAAACTATTTATATATATATATAATCTTTGCACTGTTTATTAGTATTGTTAGTATTTCTTCTCTTAAATTTATCTTCCTAAAACCTATTCGTGAATTTATAGCAACGGGTGTACAACACACATGCTCCAAGCTCTCTCTTTGGTAAAACCACTGTATGTAAACCTGATGCTGATTGCTACTAGATGGTAATAAAAATAAGAATGTGGATTTTGGGTTCAATGTGTAATACTCATGTTTCTTTCTCATGTAATTCTAGGGTAATTATTTGAGCAAAATGCAAGATAATTATGACAATTACATTTTCTGTTTTGACGTCTTATTTGAAGTCATTTTTCTTTTCTATTCAGAAACAATAATCCTTTTTTTCTTAAGGATGTAATTTTCCCTCCATGACAGCAGCTATTTGCTCCTGTTATCTTTGGGTGGTCCACAGGAAAACTGGGGCTTCATTGAAACAGAATCTCTGTTTGAATATTAGTTATATATTACAATATCAAAGCCCCTGCTGTATTATTAAAACTGGAAGTTGTTGAGTTAGGCTCCGTAACACCCTGGATGCTGGCAGTATTAAAGTTTAGGAAATTAGAGATTTGAAGCGTGTGATAAAAACAATAATAATCCGTCTATTCAGGTTTCCCCCACCCCACAATGAATCATTGTGTCTTATGAATTTCAAAGTAATCAAACTGATAAGTGCTCCACATTTTTCTGCCAACAGCTTTTTGTTTTTTTTTCTGCTGCTTTCACATCGTATCACACAGATGATTCACAGCCAAGATTTTAGACTAGAAGTCGGGCTTTTGGGTCTTATCTCTTATTTTGCTTTGCTGTGCGTGCTGTGGCGGAGATGTGCGAGGTCCGTCAGAAAAAAACAAAAAAAACCACACATGATTGTTATGTAGGGATGCCCTGCTGTCCAGACTGCTCATGTGAAGCGCCTGTTTATCCCCACTGACAAGGTGCCAAAACAGCTGCCACAGATCTAACAGGCATGCTGATTAGAAACAGATGTAATGGCAGCAATAAATTAAACCCAGCGGGTGGTGGGATGAGAGACATCGCACATGGATTCAGTTAAACTGGCAGATGTCCACCATACAAGGTGTCTGCACTGTCTAATTTCCACCAAACTCTCGCACAATAGCAATCTCAGAAGGAAGCTGATTCCTACCTAACGCAGTCATTTTTATGCTGATTAGCATAAATCAGAAATGATTTACCCGAATCTATTGATATTTAATAAGTAAGCTCGTTAGTCCTCTTGTTCAGGTTGTCATTCGTGAGCTAAATTCAAACGTTTGTTTTGAATTGACGTGTTTGAGTTGATTCAGCAGGTCTACAGACACCCACAGACGACCTATCGGATTTCACCGAGGTGACGTTCTTGGTCAGACCAAAGTTTTAAATTATTCTCCTTTTGAAACTTGTATGTGATTTCAGCTGTGTGCCTTCAAACATTTCTGTGCTGAAATATTCATCATCTGCCAAGCTCTAGGTCTGGGAGTGATTTTGTTTAGTGGGTGTTTTCGTATTATCTGCAGGCATTTATGGTGCCATCAATAAAATGTAATCTCCCAGTGTGCTTTAACTCATGCGGCTTGTGGAGATGATGGAGTCAGCTTTGACTTGGCCCTCCAAAGCGAGTGCCAAACGAGAGTTTGTTCATAAACACTGTCTTGTTAGAGTTCTCAAACTCCCTGGACATTTTTTTTCCTCACAAACTTTGATGCAGTTTATTGAGATTTGAGGTGATAGATCAAAACATCAGACAACTATTCTATCCATTTGTAGTCCATAGTCACCAGTCCATCACAGAGATTTGGATTCACCACTCTTTAATTTAATGCAACTTTACCTAATGAGTAAGCAGAGTTCACCGGTGTGCGATTCATTTATTAAGAATTTGTGGTGCACAGTCATAGATTGGAAATGTGAAGAGCAAGAAGTGGGATGGCAAGCAGCTAAGACCCTGAGTGTTAGGTACTGGGGTTTTTGGTTTCTTTTTAGTTGTGGGTTGGGTTCCTTTTCTTTGTGTCAACCGCTAGAGGGTGCCAGAAGCTGCCGTCCCGGAGGGGTGTGTCGGATTCCCGACACACCGGTTGCTGATCACTCATCTGCTCGGCTGTTCAAGAGGAGCTGACCGACACTCATTCAACGCCTGAGTGTTAACCTGCAATGGTAGCCCGAGCCACTGAACAAGAGCCTCTCTGTGTTTACCTGAGTTTTCCTCTCGAGAAAATCATCTGTTGCTTGTCACTTTCAGGTGCTGCGCTGGAAACGTGAAGTTCCCTTCCGAGAACTTGTCCCGCTTGTTCTTACCTGTCCGCCCTCCGCCGCCTACTACCTCTGGACCCTTGGAACCTCAAATACCCACTGAAGATCCTCCCGATCCCGGCCCGAACTCCCCCAGCTCGTAAACCACCCCGCCACAAGTAAGACCACACCTTTCCTTCAAGCTCCCTATTCCCATCACCTGAAACTCACCATCTGTCTGTTACCTTCCTAGTGTGTCATTCAGACCGAGCCGTTCCCTGGGAGACGCTTCTCCCATGCGATACATCACCCTTTTTTCTTTGTAAAATAAACCTTTAACGGAACATCTATTCTCTTGTCGTGTTCTGCATGTGGGTTAGGAAAGTTGAGCCAAACATGACAGAACACTCAGGCCCGAATCCCAGCCCAGCGGACGCGATAAGGAAGACTTTATCAGAACAACACTCTCTAATTCAGTCCCACGAGTCCGCCCTGCAGGAGCTGAGTGCTCGCCAAGCTGAAACCAATCGCCGCTTGGACGAATTAGCCATTTTTCCACGGAATTCTCTTCCACAACCCCCGGCACCAGAACCAGTCGCTACTCCGGATCCAGTTCCACCGGCCAGAACCACGTTTTCAGAGATCCGCCCGCCGACTCCTGAAAGGTTTTCTGGAGATCACAACAAATGTAAGGGATTTATATTACAGTGCTCTATAATATTTAATCATTCGCCCCAAAGTTTTTCACATGATAGCTCGAAGATTGCTTAGGTCCTGTCCTTACTGTCTGACCGCGCCCTATGCTGGGCCGAGGCTCGTTTTCCCACACCCACTAATTATGGTTGCTCTTTTGATGAGTTTTTAAAAGAGTTTAAACAAGTTTTCGGTCAGGACCAGGACACAGCCTCTAACTCACGGGAGCTATGGAATTTGAAGCAAGGGCAACAAACCGTTTCGGATTTTGCCATAGACTTTAGAATTAGAGCAGCCGCTTCCAGCTGGGATGCCACAGCTCTTAAAAGTGCGTTTTTTCACACCTTAAACGAATCGATAAAGGATGAATTGGCCATCCTTGATGAACCTCAAACTTTAGAGCAGTTAATAGCTCTATCCATCCGACTGGATACCAGGATCCGTTCCCGAGTCAAAGAAAGAAAACGAAGAGTCTCTGCGGTTAAGATGATTGCTGGACCCTCGACTACACTGCCTGAATCCCTCCCACCAAGGGCTGACGATCCCGAACCCATGCAGATTAGCCGCACTCGCCTCTCTCCGGAGGAGAGGCAGAAACGCATGGTTTCCCGGCTATGTCTTTATTGCGGGGCCCCGGGCCACTTTATTGCCACCTGCCCGGAGCGTTTAAACCGTCAGGTCCGCCAGTAAAAATGAGGAGGCTGGCGGACCTCCTCTTAACAAAGAAACTCCTCGCCTGTTACTACCGGCAACCTCGCCATCGGCAGCCGTGATTTCCTGTTGTCTGTCTTCATTGATTCGGGGTGCGAACGAGATCTTATGGACACAGCATTAGTCCACCAGCTGTCTCTAGAGACCGTTCAGTTGCCTGTTCCGCTCCGAGTTACAGCTATTGATGGACAGTCACTCCCCCGAATCACTCACCAGACTAAGCCGCTGCGTCTCATTATTTCTGGTAACCACAGCGAGTTGATTTCTATTTTTGTCTTCCCCACTGCTAACTCATCTGTGATCCTCGGTTTTAACTGGTTGCAACGTCATAACCCACATATTAACTGGGCTGACAAACATCTCGAGTCATGGTCCACTTCCTGTCATGCTTCCTGTCTCGTTTCCCCCAGGCTCTCCCACGAAGCAATCTGAACCAGCAGACTCACAAGATCTGTCTACAATTCCCTCCGAGTACCATGACTTGGCACCAGTTTTCAGTAAAACCAAGGCCCTTTCGCTTCCGCCTCACCGTCCATATGACTGTGCCATCGATCTCCTACCCGGAGCACCTCTTCCATCTAGCCGCCTCTATAACATCTCCCGACCTGAGCGGGAGACTATGGAGAAGTATATTAAGGAGTCGTTGGCCACAGGTATCATCCGCACATCCTCCTCTCCTCTAGGAGCGGGATTCTTCTTTGTGGGAAAGAAAGACGGCTCTCTCCGTCCCTGTATTGATTATAGGGGTTTAAATCAAATAACTGTTAAGAATAAATATCCTCTGCCTCTACTTTCATCTGCATTTGAACCAGTCCATGGCTCCACCATTTTTTCAAAACTCGACTTAAGAAACGCTTACCATCTTCTTCGCATTCGTCAAGGTGACGAGTGGAAGACAGCCTTCAAGACTCCGTTAGGTCACTTTGAGTATTTGGTCATGCCTTTTGGTTTGTCTAATGCCCCTGCATTTTTCCAAGCACTAGTCAACGACGTCCTGAGAGACTTCCTTAATGTTTTTGTTTTTGTGTACCTTGATGATATTCTCATCTTTTCTAAGAACCTCTTGGAACACCGTCGCCATGTCCGTCTCGTCCTCCAGCGGCTCCTGGAAAACAGACTGTTTGTGAAGGCAGAAAAATGTGAGTTTCACAAAGATTCAATCTCTTTTCTTGGTTATATTCTAGAGGGCGGGCAGATAAGACCCACAGAGGAGAAGATCAAAGCCGTGTTGGATTGGCCCACCCCGGACTCACGTAAACAGCTCCAACGGTTCCTAGGATTTGCTAACTTCTATCGTCGTTTCATTCGAAATTACAGTCAGACTGCCTTACCCCTAACATCACTAACTTCGACCAAGTCCAGTTTCTGTTGGACCCAAGCAGCAGACGCTGCATTCAAGAGACTTAAATCCCTGTTTGCGACTGCACCGGTCCTTGTTCAACCCGACCCGCAGAAACAGTTCATTGTTGAGGTTGATGCCTCTGACACGGGGGTAGGAGCAGTCCTATCACAGGTTTCTAACACTGACAGCAAAACTCATCCCTGTGCCTTTTTCTCCCGTAGGCTTTCTCCCTCGGAGCGAAACTATGACGTGGGCGATAGAGAACTGTTGGCCATCAAGCTGGCCTTAGAGGAGTGGCGGCACTGGTTGGAGGGCGCTGAACATCCCGTGCTGGTTTGGACGGATCATAAGAACCTGGCTTACCTCCAATCTGCTAAGCGACTTAATCCTCGGCAGTCACGCTGGTCCCTGTTTTTCTCCCGGTTCAATCTCATCATTTCCTTCCGTCCGGGTTCTCGAAATATCAAACCTGATGCCCTCTCACGTATTCACTCTCCAGATGACTCCGACAGAGTTTCGACCACCATTCTGCCTCCTAGCTGTGTGGTAGCATCTGTTTCTTGGGAGATCGAGGATCTTATAAGACAAGCCCAGCGACTCGAGCCTACTCCCGAGTCCTGTTCCCCAAATAAAATTTATGTTCCATCTACAGTCAGGTCCCGTTTTCTCCACTGGATCCATTCCTCTAAGTTTTCTGCACACCCGGGCATCAGCCGAACCATCGCTCTTATCAACCGGAAGTTTTGGCGGTCATCTATACATAAGGATGTTAAAGAATTCGTTTCTGCCTGCCCTGTTTGTTCTAGGAATAAATCCTCCCACCGACCTCCCTTGGGCCTCCTCCAACCTTTCCCCAAGCGCCCATGGTCGCACATTGCGATTGATTTTGTCACTGGCCTTCCCTCTTCTAAAGGTATGACAACAATCCTTACCATAATAGACCGATTCTCTGAGGCCTGTCATTTAATTTCCCTCCGTAAACTACCATCTGCTTTTCAGACAGCTCGATTACTGGTTAAACATGTTTTTCGTTTGCATGGCATTCCGGTGGAGATTTTGTCTGACCGAGGACCCCAGTTTACGTCACAGGTGTGGAAAGGTTTCTGTTCGGCGCTTAACGCCAGAGTAGCTCTGACGTCAGGGTTCCATCCACAGACCAATGGCCAGACTGAGTGAATGAATCAGGAACTGGAATCCTCTCTCCGTTGCCTCACATCCACCAACCCTGCTGACTGGAGCATTTTTCTCTCATGGGTGGAGTATGCTCATAATTGTCATGTTTCCGCAGCCACAGGTCGGTCCCCCTTCAAAGCCTCTATAGGGTATCAGCCACCGCTGTTTGCGACTGAAGAGGACAACATTGCTGTTACATCTGTGCAACACCACATCCGCCGTTGTCACAAGATCTGGAGGGAGACGGTTCATGCACTCAACCGCACAGCTGCCCAAAACAAAAGGCTGGCCGACCGCAGGAGGATCCCCGCTCCTGATTACACCCCGGGCCAGAAGGTATGGTTGTCGTCACAAGATATACCGCTAAAATCCATGTCCAAAAAACTGTCTCCCAAATTCATAGGTCCCGTTTGAAATAGAGTCCATTATCAATCCATCTGCTGTTCGTCTACGCCTCCCAGCCTCTCTGCGCGTCCATCCCACTTTTCATGTTTCACAGATAAAACCCGTCCAAACCAGCACGCTGTGCCCTCCTTCCGAGCCCCCTCCCGCCCGAGACATAGATGGTCATCCAGCTTATTCTGTCCGCCGGATCGTGGACTCCCGGCGAGGTCGTGGGTGGCAGTACCTCGTCGACTGGGAGGGCTACGGTCCGGAGGATCGTTCTTGGGTTCCTGGCTCTTTCATTTTGGATCCATCCCTTATAAGGGACTACCGTGGTTCGCTTCAGTCCAGTCATCTAGGCGCCAGGTGGCGACCTCATTAAGGGGGTACTGTTAGGTACTGGGGTTTTGGTTTCTTTTTTAGTTGTGGGTTGGGTTCCTTTTCTTTGTGTCAACCGCTAGAGGGTGCCAGAGCTGCCGTCCGGAGGGGTGTGTCGGATTCCCGACACACGGTTGCTGATCACTCATCTGCTCGGATGTTGAAGAGGAGCTGACCGACACTCATTCAACGCCTGAGTGTTAACCTGCAATGGTAGCCCGAGCCACTGAACAAGAGCCTCTCTGTGTTTACCTGAGTTTGCCTCTTGAGAAAATTAATCTGTTGCTTGTCACTTTCAGGTGCTGCACTGGAAACGTGAAGTTCCCTTCCGAGAACTTATTCCGCTTGTTCTTACCTGTCCGCCCTCCGCCGCCGTCTACTACCTCTGGACCCTTGGAACCTCAAAATACCCACTCGAAGATCCTCCCCGATCCTACGGCCCGGAACTCCCCCCCCAGCTCGTAATCCACCCCGCCACAAGTAAGACCACTCCTTTCCTTCGAAGCTCCCTATTCCCATCACCTGAAACTCACCATCTGTCTGTTACCTTCCTAGTGTGTCAGCAGACCGCGAGCCGCTCCCTGGGAGACGCTTCCCGCCCGCGATACATCACCCTTTTTTCTTTGTAAAATAAACCTTTAACGGAACATCTATTCTCTTGTCGTGTTCTGCATGTGGGTTAGGAAAGTTGAGCCAAACATGACACTGAGGTCAGAGGTTGAAATCCAAAGCTGCACCG
This sequence comes from Gambusia affinis, assembly GCF_019740435.1. Lineage (NCBI taxonomy): Eukaryota > Metazoa > Chordata > Actinopteri > Cyprinodontiformes > Poeciliidae > Gambusia > Gambusia affinis. Next base: position 8,707,658 of record NC_057876.1, on the reverse strand, counting down.
AGGTCTTAATGGCCTCTGTTTATTGGGCTGGTCCTCCACTAATATGTCACACTTCCCCAGCTGGGGTATAAGAAGATAATCTGTGAGAAAGAATGAAAGATGCCCTCTATTCGGTTTGCCTGCGCTGATCCACCAGCAAAAAGGTGGTTCATTGAAGTGTTTACACTTAGGAGTTAAGTGAAAATCCTCACCACACTTTCTAGATTATTTGTAAAAATTTTCACCCAACATGTATATTATTACTTTCTAATGTGTTTAGAATCCCCATTTTAAAATAATAATACAAGTACATTTCTGTATATGTAACAAGAACCTTATCTTAGTAACTCCCTTCTGTTGGAGAAAACATCCAATCTTAATACATGCCTTCAGGCTTAGGGCCTTGTTATTCGGAGAGCCAATACTTTGATGCTTTAATTTGATCATTTTAAAGTAGTTTATACCTGAAAACAAGGAATAATCTCACCTAGTTTGGACATTGTCAAACAGCCCTGAGTTGTACTGTTTATCTTCAATTTGATGTCTCCAAATATGATGTGATCACCAATCACAGTCATTCAGGTTCTTCTTTTTTCGGACCACATTTCTTCCTTTAAACATGATGGTTCCCACTGTCCAGCTTTAAATAATGCCTTGGGCAGCGGTCAACACAATTTTAGTAGTTTCTGCAACCTCCTTAGATGTTTTCATTGCTATATATCAATGATTTGAGCCTTTAACAGACTAACATCTTTTCAATGACCACAGAACGTGTCTCTTCTGTGGTCATGTGTTAATAACCATAATAACACATGGTTATTATTGTCTAATAACCATGTGCTATTAAACAACTCATGGTTGTTTAATAAGTTAGAGCCACTCATTGCATCAGACAAGGTCAAAAAACAAATGAAAGAAAGTTATCCGTGCAGTAAGTATCCAACAGGATTTTTCCTTAGTTAAATTCTGGTGACAACATTTTTTTCTCAGGCAGTGTAGAAAGTGCTTCTATTGAGAAATAGGTCATTGTACGGCCCTGATTAATTTTAGGATCACTTGTAACATACATCCTGATTACATCACCAACTGTGCTGATTGGAGCCTAATTCTGGCTGTTCACTTATCGTCAAGCAGCTTTCTTCTGCTACTGAGAAATCTCACATTTTTCCACTTACTCTGATCATTTTTTTTCCAGCCATTACACAGATGTGAAAAGATAATTTGAAGAGATTAAAAAAAATTGCCTCTTCTGGTGTTTCAAATGATCTCAGATCGTTTCATAAAAGAGGGTGAACAAGGAACTCACACGTGGGCTCAGAAATCACTGGCTCTCCAACTCATTTGTTCGCAATATTTCAGGGTTTAGCCTTCGACGTCACAGAAGAAGACACTTGTGGTGCTGACTTCGGTAATCCAAAGAATTACTCAGAGGATGTGCAAAATCTGACGCCCAATTTTGTAAAGCTCTGCACATACAGATTATCTTTCCAATCTTTGTTTAAAAGCAACAAATAATATTTTTTGAACTGCCACAATGGCATAACATTCACAGCATAATACAGTGATGATGTCTTATATCTAGTCCGAATCGATCAGAGTCTGCAAAACTAAATTCAGATTGAATAACAGCTGTGTCTCACTTCCTGTTTGTGATGCAAAAGCTCCGATTTGCTTCTGCGACAGGTTGATAAATGATATGCTCATTTATTAAACTAAAAAGGGAGAAATGGCATCATTATGTGTGAAAGATTTCTCCAACATCTCAAAACGAAGGCAATCTGATTACAAAGTTTTTGTTTTAAATTGACTAAATTTGTGAAGCTCTTGCATATTGACATTTCAAAGCACTTTGAACTAGAGTCGTATTTATCAAGATGCACCAATTCACACACCAGTACTTATGTCAGAAGGCAAATTAGTGTCCTTTAGTTTCCTTGCCCAGGGTCACATCATTATATCAACATATGTATGGCAGAAAGCTGAAATTGAACCCAAAGTTTATAGATTACAAGAGAACTACTGTAACGTTACATCCATTATGATGTTTTTGCGCTGCCTGTATTTTAGAATTAATGTTAAAATCTCAAGCCTATTTTTTTTAAAAGTATTCTGTTTCTGCTTATACAGTCTGACTTCTTAGAGCGTCGTGTCATTTCAAGTAGTTTTTCATTATGTGGTTGGATTTATTTTTGTTTCTTTTCTTATTTTTGGACAATCTCTCAGCAGTATGAGATTTTGTGTGATGTGAGCTGGTGAGATGTCCTCAAACACTTTCAGCTACATTGAGTGAGGCGGTAAAAACAGGGCAAAATGGCAGAGCTATTTTCCTGCAATAGACAGCTTGGGGTGAAACTGTAGCAGGAGGATTAAACCCTTTGGCTCCCTGTCTCTTATAATAGTGGTTTTTAATGCTATGTGCTGGATGGAGACAGACTGGGCCTCTGGTAATCATAATGACCTCCATATTCGCCCGTCCACCGGGTGGGACATTATCAGGCCCGGGGTGATCTGTGTGTTCGTTCGCAAAGTTACCCCAGTAATAGCTGCCATTACCCCTGCTGGTGTCAAGATTACCTTTCAACAGCTCCATGTTTCTGTTTTCCACCAGACCCTGTGCAGCCCTTCCTCATGAGAGGCGGATCCAGTAACGAACTGGAGACCATTTACGTCACTCGCTCCGCCACGCACGTCATTGTGCCATGTCTGGTCACGATTCCTGATCTGAACGTCATCCTGCAGTCGGTATGCTTCCGCCTTTTGTGTCACCCATTAAACCTGTCAAGTGTTTAGAACATCAGAAATGTCAAGTCTCTTTTTTTTTTTTTTGGTACGTTTTCATTCACAGTATCCTGCAGCTCTGGAAACCAGGGATATGAAGTGGGACAACAAGCAAGGCTGGTCCATCCCCAGATACGTCATTGACAGCGCGCCACTGATCATCGTAACATGCAGAGCCACACTGGAAGGCAAAGATTACTCTTCTGACAACTACTACATTCATACTACTGGTAAAAATACACTACAATTACGCATGGCCCAATATGAAATTCTCCTAATGGCAATGTAGTACGAAACACTACCATGGTTTCACTGCATCATCGAATATTTGTAATTTTATCTACACCACAAATATTCGATGAAGCAAAATAGTTTATTCTGTCCAGATGATTTAGATAAAGCATTACACAAAAATGTAGAAGAAACACCTGCTGCATTTTTCTTCTGAAACAAATCCCTATTTTCCATTGATTGGTCAGGCTATTTGCTCCAGCCGAACCTGCAATCAGCTGCTAAGCACAGTATTAGTTTTAAAACCTTAAAACATACATTACATTCAACTCAATAAATCAATTTTAAAATGACTTTCTTTTTTGTAGCATTGTCTGTCTTGAGAACAGAAAGTGATTGATCGCCATTTACGGATAATCACCTGTCTGAAAACAACCAGGAAAAAAAAGTAGTTGCTTCAAAGCTATAACCTTTCAAAAACTGAGTATGAATTAAGACTGGCAACCTATCCATATGTGACTACTATATAATGACTTGTGTTCATTCTTAATTTTAAACTGAGACTTCACTGTCTGTTGTTGTTGAAAGAGCAATTAGATGGGAAATCAGAGGTGGTGCTAAACGTACTGCTTAGTTGCAGAATAACTGTGTGTGGCAATGAGTCACTCAATTATGTCACAATTCAGAAAATGTCAAGACTTTTATTGAATCATGCCATTTCCTCAAAAGCTACTCCCTTCTCTAAGTGGGCCATAAGACATTATGTCAGCAGAATGGGTCAGGAAAAAGAAAAGGGAAGGGAAGTCATGATCACATTTTAGACATCTGACTTGATGAACCTTTTGCTGAAGTTCTCTCTCAATGTGAGTGAACTTTGAGGACCTTGGCCTGAGGCACTTTTCTCTGCAGTGGGAGATCATTCACCTCTTTCTTCAGAGGAGGAGAGGAAAGTCATACCCCGCTGCTGCCAGCCAAACATAATAGCTGCATCAGTCAGAGGAGAAACCGAGTCTTCACTTTGAGCACTAATGGGGTGTTTCAAACAATCAAGCAATCACAGTGTACTGCACAGACATCAGCGTCATTTCCACCGACTGCCAAAAAGAGATGGGTTCTATATCAGCTTCCCTGGCCAGTGTCCAAAGCTTTCTCAGCTTCCCCCCACTAGACTTTACTATATTCTACTTTGATTTCTAACAGACGCAGCTTGTCACACGAATGGAAGTAGTGCAAAGTTGTAACAGACCGTCCTTTTATAGTAGCATGACTTCTTCGGTCCAGAAGAAAGTCATTTCCTCCGGGCCTGTGAGGAGGACAGAAAAAAGCTGCTGACGGTGTCACAGTGACCTCTCCCGCTGCCTCACTCCCAATTTTTTCTTTTTTTTCCCCTCCTTTTTCCCGGACAGGAAGTAAGATTTACGAAGTCAAGCTGTTTCCTGAGGAACCGGTAGAGTTGATGGTGGGGGAGGCTCTCACCCTGAACTGCACGGCGACAGTGGAGTTCGACACCGGGGTGGACATCCAGTGGTCTTATCCCGGTAAACAGGTACCTAGCAGATGCTACGGTCAGAAGTTGAATATTTCAGCTGGTGCCTAATAGTACCCACAATGTACTTCTCCTTGACAGACAAACAGCTGGGTGGAGACCAAGCCCCAGCGAGAAGCTCTATCTCATGCTACAGAGGCGGTTCAGGTCCTGACCATCCACTATGTCAACGTCACAGACACTGGACCATACGTCTGCAATGTTACTAGCATGGAAAGAACAGAAATTCTCCAGACTCAAGTCATCGTTCATGGTGAGCAATGCAGAACACATTACTACACCAATTTGGTTTATTTTAAAGGCTTCAAAATTCCAAGAAGTTTGGTAATCGTGAAAAATACCTCAAATTAAAACTCGACAAACATGCTTGCAACTCAGTGAAAGAGTTTAGGACTTTAGAAAGCGGCCTTACTTACAAATGCAAAATGTTGTCTAAACTATAATACTCTTATTACACTGTTGCCTTTCTTTGCAAAGGTGTATGAAAATATGTGAAATTAAGCTTTGGCGTTGACTTCAGCATGTGAAATTTGATCTCTAGCTCTGTGAAGGTGCCATATATGTTTTTGTACTTGCCCAAAAAATACCAATGATCCAATATTTCTGCTGCACTATACAAATGCTCTATGTGCATTGATTCACTCACGTTGCCATGCTGAGTGCTTGAGGTGACAGCAGCACAACCTGATATGTCTTTAGATTAATTTGGTTAATAATTAAATGTTTACATAAAAACTTTGAACATTCATCCCAAGGTGGTCATGGGATACATGAATATAAATGTTACAGTAAATGTTACTTACATCTTCTATGCAAAGCAGCAAATTGGACATATTTTAGAATACGCGTGAAATATACAAAGAGAATGGATCTTAAGCAACACACATACCCCAAAGACATGGCAGGTCTCAATTCTTGCAAAAATAAACTTAATTTCATCACATTTGAATCCTTGTGAAAGATCGTTTTTAGATAAAGCGTTATATGCTGTAAGAATATAATCTGTAAAATTACATACTTGTCTTTCACAGAATGAGGGGAGCGTGCAATTCCAATGTTATTTTTCACTGGCATCATTTGCAGTTAGTCCATATTATTCTCATTCATCAACTTTCCACGTGCGTATATTTTACAGCTGGATATTGGTAACACAGGAATAACTTTGATTAAATATACTGTGGATCCCTCTTCCTTTCATTGTCTGAGCTTTCTACAAATTTACGGATCTCTGTGTTGCTTTTCCGTGCAACCTCATCCTGTTACTTGGCTCCGGATAGAAAACATAATAATTTAGAATCATAAATTAGGAAGCAAACATCAGTTCTTAAGTTTATTCTATTATTTAAATGCATGTTTCTTTTTTTATGTTATTGAGTTGAAGCTTCCTGCTTAACGCGTACATTTCATTTCACCATAGTATACCACATATTAAAAGTAAATATTTTAAAAATAAACAGCAAATCTAAATGTTTTGCAACATTTCACAATTTCTTGTCCGCATTACAAACTTGTAATGAAAGATGAGTTCAGTCGAAAAACAAGACGTGTCGGTGTAGAAAAGTGTGAAACCACAGCATGATGTGAGAAGACGTCAATGCCAGCCATTCACACGTAAAGTTTTTAAAGCCAGAAGTGCTTTATGCAAAAACTGAATGTCCTCAATTCCAGAAGGGCCATTTATCAACCTGGATTATACAGATGGGCCTGTGGTGGAGGTAACTGCTGGCCAGAAGTCCTTCAAATTACAACTAAACGTCTCTGCCTTTCCCACACCTGAAACGCAATGGTAAGATAAGCCACTTTGGTGTGTTCACAGTAAAGCAATGGGATATTTTCAGAAGCATAATTAGCCCTGACATGGCTGCAATTTAGAGATTAACTGAGGGGGCAGAGCACCTGAGGAGTAGTGTGTTTTGTGCTGAGGCAGATGTGCGTGTGTGTGTGTGTGTGGCTTTTCCAGGTACAAAGATGGCATGCTGATAAACCAACGGGCCGAGTTCAAGAAGAAAAGGATCAGAATGCACTCTAACCACGCTTTGGAGATTAAAGATGTTTGTCAGGAGGATTCTGGTCTGTACACTGTGGCGCTGAAAAACAGTGTCGCTTTGCTAGAGAAGAGGCTAAACATCAGTGTTGTTGTCAACGGTATGTACCTGGTATTTCACTTTCTTCAAAAGGATTTGTGGCAGATTAAACTTTGATTTCAGTTTGGTTTGAAGTTTATTAGATACTGAAAGCTGAAAACCGAGACTGAAAACTTTACAAAGAAATAGACGTTAGGAATTTATAAGACCAAAATCACTGAACATCAATTCATCCCAATAAAATTTTAATAAAAAAAACAAAATTACTGTTTAATGACGTTAATGTGTTTTACCAAAAATGTAATGTAATATATCAGAATGTAATATAATTTGCATGTTGTCATTTCCTAAAATTCTTCAGCAGCTTCGAACCAATAAGAAAACGTTTTTAAGCTTTACATGTTTAAAGGGACAGTACATAATTTACAAAGTGAGATTTTGTGGAGACATTTCTAGAAAAACCTGCTTTAGAAAATGTGAAGCTATACATTTTTTGTTTTACAGTTTTGAGCTCTTTGTCTGTCACGCTTTAACGTGTCACTTTATAATGATGCTTCAGGTGGCATGTTTTGTTTTATTATTAGACAAACTATTCAAAGTAATCTTACTGTAAATAAGCATCAAATGCTAAAGTGATGGTGGTGCAACACGCATAGACAAATCTAGTCCATTAAAATCCAGACTGTCTGTATTTATACAACTGATTCTTGATATTTATGAAAACCAACTAAAAAGACAACACATTTTTTTTTTAATTGTCAGACTGTTAGCTTTGCTTGGTTTACATTAAGTTTTGTACTTTTATACACTCCTTTTATATGTTATAGTCCTATAAGAAAGAAATTATTCTAAAAATCTGTCAAAACTGAAACAGTAGGTCTGACCTCAAAGAAAACCAAAAATTGGTATCAGACAGGAAAAGCCTTGGAGAAATTCATGCTACCGTTTTCTTGTTTCCTTCCGCTGTGATTTTTCCCTGTTGCCGGCCTGTTGGGTTTATAGATCTACTCTCCTGTTCTTCAGTTCCCCCAGAGATTTATGAGAAAAAAGCAGCTGCTCCTTCCAGTCCTTATCGCATTGGCAGCAGCCAGACGCTGAAATGTACTGCCTACGGACTCCCTGCACCCAACATCAGCTGGCAGTGGAGAGCCTGGGGGCCCTGTGTCGTCAACAACACTGAAAAATGGCTGTAAGAAACACTTTTGTCCTCATTAGATCAATACACATCACAGATATATACGGTCTTTAAGCAGTTTGGGAGAAGGGGACGTTGGAATTGTATAAAATAAAATTTTATGGGGCACAGATGCAGATAAACCAGATTCATTTACATGTTAGAATGGCACATGAACTACTCTGGTGTGCTTTGGTTTGTCATGGTGATATATAAAACGCATGCATTCTTAGAGAGAAAAAAAAAAACAACAAAAAACATAAACACACACAAAGACTTATCAGTAAGCATTGCTCCGGGGGTTTTTTTTTTCTTCCTGCCTCTATCTCCACTGAAGGGCACAGCACGATATAATGGATTTTCCAGACAGACCATATTTACTTTGGTTCCTATTTCTGTAAACCTCCATGTTATGCCTACTTCTATTTGACAGCTCTTCAGATAACTATACACCTCCACCATCTTCCCCTCTAGGCTTAATTTCTGAAGCTTTCGCAGCTCTAACCTTTCTATGCGGGTCTGAGCAACCGAGCGATGATGGCAGTATAGATACAGACATATGGAAACACACAAGAGTGATATGTTTTGTTCAAATTAAGCTCAAAATGCCCAGCTCATGTTCTTTGTCGTCCATGGTGCATTTATTGTAACATTTCATGGACCGTGACTGATGTATTTACGTTTTGACCTTTCGTAGTGTATCCGAATTGAATTTTCTTTAAAGTTCTAATGTAAAAGAGAAAAACTGCCTTGTGTCGCTGCAGCTTTCGACTACCACACTACAAATACTACAAAGATTTTGAAATTAGCGGCTCCTTCTTTATGTACGAACATTAGTCAAGAAGTTTAGACTTTTTAATTAATGTTTTGGATACATTAATAGTTTCTGAGTAAGACAGAAGATCTTCATCTCTGCGAATGACGAAATTCAAGCTGTACATTATGCAGATGAATTGCTGAGAGTTGCATCAGTGCTGGATTTGCCCAGTAGGAATTGATTTGCAACCACAAGCTATGAATAAACGGCTGCCAAGCTATTTCCATGTCATTAAATGTTGCTATTTCAGCTTATTCTACTGCTAAGCTATTGAACGTTCCTGGTATAACGAAATCAATCAATCAATTAATCTTTTCTATTGACACTGCTAATTATTGCATAAAAAAGCATTAAAAGGGTTCACTGTCATCATACAAATATTCCACATCTAATCAAACTAAATTCATCTTTCTACGATAAGATTTTATTTCATAATTGGTCCAATGGCATTTGTTTTAGGGAACATTATTATTATTATTATTATTATTATTATTATTATTATTATTATTATTATTATTATTATTATTATTATTATTTGGATTTAACTAGGTTTATTTGGAAGGGGAAGCGCTGATCTGGCATTAATGCAACCTTTGGCAAAACTGCAGGTCAGAAAACCATTGAGATTTTCAAATTGTTTTCAGAACAACACACCTGTTACCGTTTCATGCCTTCAAACACAAACATGTTCACACATGGAAGCGATACAGTGCTAAGTGTGACTTTAGTTTAACAGGCAGGAACTGTCAGAAGTGCATCACAGCATTTTGCTGTACAAAGCAGCAATAGCGGTTACTGAACTCTGGGCTGGTCAGTGACCTCTGACCTTTGCAGTCTCAATTCCAACTCCAGGGATCTTTCTGTAATTCCAAGTAGCAAAATCCAACTTTAACCTGGAAGGTGCACTGCACAGGTGTCTGTGTAATGATAACATGTAGGGGTAAATAATTTAACATCTTCAATGAAAGAAAATAAGGATTTGTAAAAATAATTTTAGTTTGATGTAACCACTGTGTTTTAGACATATTTTTTATCAGGAGATGGTGAAACTTGTAAGAAGAGAGGATTGAGATTTATCAATAATCACAATGTTCACAGCAACCTCTGGAGTTTATTGTCTCAGTCAAAAGTTTTTTTTTTTTGAAGAACATGATTGTGATTAATAGCCGTAAGGGTTAGGGTTACATCACTCACACTCATCTATGCTATATCAACATATGCCTAATCATGATCACAAATGACTTCCTTGGTGTAAACTTGGTAGGTTATTTTGCATTCTCACTCTGTATCTGGTCGGCGGGCTGGACGGTGACGGCATGTTATGTTACTATTATTGCGAAATGCAACACAGTACCTTATACCTTGAAGTACCTTGAACAGTCCTCAGTTCAAGGTGCTTCTAGGTACTTTTATACATCCATCTGGGTCAGCATGTAGGAAAGTATAATGGTCTAATTACAGTACTGGCATGCTGAGGGTGCCAATATATTGACGATAAGGGCAGTTAATATTATAAGCTCCTAATGATAGTACTGATTTCTGAAGTCATTAGAGATGTTTAGGTGGCCTGTGAAGCTTTGATGATTATTTATGCAGCAAAGTGAAACTTAATCCCATTACCTTCTTCTAATACATTAACGTTGCCTTTGGGCAAGAAAGCTAAAATATTCCATTTCATGCTTCATTAGCTCTGCTGCGATGTTCACACTGTGGATCGCCACGATACAAATGGTTTTCTCCATTGGTTGCTGGGAGACCTGTGATAATTGACTTGTAGGATCATTTCAAAGTCCAACTTGGGCAAGAGGGGGTGGTGGACAAAAGTCATACTTTAAAGCCCAGGATGCAGTTTGATGTTTCTGAATTTGTGCCAACTGGTGACTTTCTGCTGCACATGTCAATAAGAGGAGATGTCATGAGGCGTGTCTGTGCTTCCCTCCAGGGTGCAGCGAGACAGGAAGAGCGGGAGCGACAGGACCGCAGACTGTCAGAACTGGCAGGACATTTACTCAGAAAACACCATGAATGAAATTGAATCTGTAGAAACATCTGTTGAAGTGGTGGATAATCAAGAGAAGGTTCGTCACAACTTTTCACGTTTGCTTTTCACTGAAATTCCTTAGGAATATAAGACTACTATGTTTCTATACTTAAGAAAAATACCTTGCATGTTGAGATTTGATTGAAAACCTGTAAATCCAATCGCTGAATAACACTAATCGTTTTGCTATTTTACAAAAGTGTCCAGATTTCTGAGCTCCAAAACAGAATAGCTGACCAGTCAAGAGCCATTTCCACTGTAGAAATATTTAGAACAGGCTTCCTTTGCAGACTTCCTTCAGGAGTTGGTTATAAACACATCCAGACATGTGTGTGTGTTGCACATACACATTTACACCCCACTGCTATTAAAGGAAATGGCCACAATAATGCATACTCATGCTCACACATATAAACATCCTATTTCTTTCAATCACACCAGTTTAGGTTTGCCAGTTTTTTTGGCCCGTCAGCGATAAACCTGATCTAAATCCAGATCACATCACACACAGCATCACAACACTTCCTTTTTAAATTTGCACTCTTCCTCAACATAAATCCAACTCTTAACTCGGTTTTTCTCTCCTCATAGATTGTGAGCAGGCTTCAGATACGCAACGCCAGCGTTTCCGTCATCTATAGGTGCTCTGCTGAAAACAAAGTGGGCAAAGATGAGTTCCCTATCTACTTTTATGTGACCAGTGAGTATGCTGGGTTTGGTGTCTCTCACACACAAGTTGGTTTGATGAAAACCCAAACTATTGTTATTATTTTAAAACCTTTCATAACCGTATAACCTGCTTTAAACCAATTTTCTCCAATCCATTTTCCAAATTGTGTATTTTTATTCTTTGAATTTTTTAGATTCACAAATTATGCACTACCTTGTGTTGGGGAAAAGATGTTTGTCATTCCAAAATATTAAAAGCTCAAAAAGAATGAGTACTTTTGGATGGCTCTGTTTACGTTACAACCTGTAATACTTAAATAGTAAAGAAATCGTCTTAATAAAACTTCCCAGAACAAGTTGAGCCTCCAGGTAATCCACTGTGAGCACCCCAAATTACATTCCACTGCACCATTTTATTGAGATACTTCAAACAAAGACCATTTCATCTGCGTTTTGTGGCTACGGGCCACTGGAAAACCTTTTGTAAGCCCTTCTTATATATTGTTGCAATTCAGATGGCTTGGCTTTAAAAGCAATTCTTTCCATAAATGCATATTGCAAACCTCTCACTGCCTCTTGTGTCTCTACCTTGAAGCCATTCCTGAAGGTTTCAGCGTGGATGTTCGTCCCTCTGAGAATCCCCTGGAGCAGGACAAAGTGTCTCTGTCCTGCAGCGCCGACAACTACACCTACGACCAGTTGCAGTGGTTTCGCCTTAACCCCCAGGCTCTGAAGGACCAGCAGGGCAAGCCCCAGGGGCTGGACTGTGGCAGCGTGCACCACTACGCTAAGCCCCTGCTGGCCGAGCCGTCCTTCCAGCCGCACTCCAACAGCTGGGTCCTGGACTTCACCATGGAGTCCGTACGGCTGCAGGACGAGGGACACTACGTGTGCAAAGCTCAGGGAAGACGCAGCGAGGAGAAGCAGTGCCTGTTTCGATACATCTCCGTCAAAGGTGAGCAAGAAAAGCAACAAACGCAACGATGCGCACAACACAAGAATGATTCAGCCTAACTGGAGCTATTTCTAGTTCAGCTCTCAGCACTGGGGATACACAAGGGTCGTAGCAGCGAGGAGCTGGTATTTAAATGCTGGAGGCACGCAATTACACCTACTCACTAATGCCCACGCACCTAGGTACCCACATCCTCGCTTGACACAGGGAGCACCTGGTGTTTTCATGGAACAAATATGTGCAGACAGAAAACACAGTAGAAAACCGAAGGCCAGCTACTCCTCTATTTATCCAATTATAAGTAGATTAACACAACATGACATTGCGCATTCTTGTTTGGTTTTCTCTGCCCTGTATGTTTTGCACACTTATCTAACGTGCCTCAGAAGCTTGACCCTGCTTGACAGAACCGACCGTCAAGCAAATAATTTTAGCCCATTTTTGCCCAGATTTCAGGTTGGGCACGGACCGTAAATCTAAACTCTAGTTGCGATCGTGCATCTCTGTTTACCTTCACAGCCCTGGAGGCTCCTCGGTACAAGCGCAGCCTCAGCAACCAGACGGTGAACGTGACCGAGTCTCTGCGGATGGAGTGCGACGTGGAGGGCAGACCACTTCCCCGCCTGTCCTGGTTCAAAGACAACCAACCCCTTCACCAAATGTCAGGTGAGCAAATATACCCACACAGGTGATCCAGCAGAGCCACAGCTCACCTGGCAAGTCTCACCCAAACTCCCACACAAGAAAACAAGAAGACGCTCTGGTCAGATGAACTTAAACTTACTCCACATTCAAAATACTGTGCGGTGGAAAGGTAAACAATCCAGCCATCTCTATGACAACACAAGTTGGGGGCAGGAAACTTAGTCAATGTTGATGGGGAAGAAGGATGGCGATAACTACAGGGTAAGGAAAGGAGTTGAAGCAACAACACTAAACAATGAATCAGAGGTACAACTGGAGAATTTGTATCCAAAGATTTTGTTTTTGGTAAAGTGGTTCAATCAAAGTATTGGCACTGGGAGAGCTGAGTTAGCACTCAAGCCACACTTTTCACATTTTTATTTGAAAAAAAAAAAAAAAAATTAAAAATTGAAATAAAAAATTCTTCTTCCAATTGAGGTGTATGCACTTCTTTATTTTGATTTCTCACATAACATCCCAATAAGATGCATTTACATTTGCAATAGTAATATGACAAAACAACCACACTGCATGTAAGAATACAATTTCAAAAAGCAGAATTAGATGGCATTTTAATTTCATATTTACTTTCATTCTAAGAATCTCTCATAAAAAGGTGACGATGAGTGGGTCAGCACAGGTTTGAGTGACAGCTAATTTTCTGAGTTTGCTCTGACAGGCTCCTAGGATGTATAGGTTGACGGAATAATAAATGAGAGCTCCTGCTTGGAAGTCCAGACCTCTGACAAGAATCTTTATAAATCAAGAAAAATCCTGAGAGGTGAAAGAGTTGTAGCGAAGGAGTTTTCCACTTAATGTGCAAGCAGGGGCCACGGATCATTCTCCATTTCCCCCACAGGGATCCAGCTGCATGACTCGAACCGCACGCTGAGTATCCAGCGGGTCACAGAGGAGGATGCTGGACTTTACACCTGCACCGCCTGCAACCAGCGAGGCTGCGTCCACTCCTCAGCCGCCGTGCGGGTCATCGGTGAGACAGCTGCACACATACAGAAACACACACACACACAGATAACTCTCGGGTGCACTCGGGCCTGAAATCACCGCTGCGCCTGACCTCCTGCCTCACTCACGGAGCGTGCCTGGTTTTCCAACTCTCAGACCTTTCACTGCTGAAGTTTCGCGCTTACTCCGATGCGCGGCTCTCCACAGGCAAATTAAAGTCATTGACTTCTGGGACACTTTGTATGCAGAGTGAGTAATCTAATGGGATTGCTGGAAATGCTTCCAACACAAATACCTGCAAGGAGTCTGCTCAGCACACTGATTTAATGTCGGAGAGATGGGGCAGATGATTTGTACTACAGCACCCCCTGTAGGTGGCACAGAGGAAGGATGAGGCAGGATGGTGAGGATGGGGCGAGGGGAGGTCATTTCTTATTATAAATTAATTTTTTCCTCCTTTTGAAAAGGTTCAAGCGACAAGGCCAATGTGGAGATAGTTATCCTGATCGGGACAGGAGTCATCGCTGTGTTCTTCTGGGCTTTGCTCATCCTCATCTTCTGTAACGTGAAACGGGTCAGACGCCGCCATTTTTCACCCTCTATGTTTGTGTCTACAACATGCCTTCTTATCATTAATATCAGCTGCTGACAACCTTGAACACGATGACACTCATTTTGCTGTTATTTTTTACTCGTTTTGTGATTATTCTAGAGATTTCCGACTGTCCTTTTATCTGTCATTCAGATATTCTTCTTTTTTGTTGTGTCTTTTGTTTTGTCCTTTTTGAAATCGTTGCTGTTCATAAGCAGTTTTTCCTGATACACGATGCAAGGAGAAAATGCCTGGGTAAAAAAGTAGCCTCAAATTAGTTTTCATCCATTTTATGGGGCACTGGGTTTTATTGTTTCTGGATGAAAAAAATGTCCTGGCCTTTAGCAAGTGCCATCAGGCAGGGGCTGTAATTTAATTTACAAACTTTTTAAAGTCCATCATTCAAACAGTAAAGATTATTCACAAAGGACCTCCATCTTACATTGTACAAATGTAGTATTTTTAATTCCCATGGCTGTACTATTAGAAAGTATGGCTTACATATTTATTCTGTTTTTTTCTCTCTTTTGTCCAGTTTTTTGTCTAATTTCAATAGCAGACAAAAATAACTTGAGTAAATAAAAAGAAAAGGTTTAAAATTATAATTTATCCTCCTCAGGTAAAAAAAAAAGCTACTCAAGCAAACAAAGCTTTACAGGAGCGATCAGGAGCATGAAAGAAAATCTATTTCTCCTAATAGCCCGATTGAGTTCCAAAACCAAACTTGATTAAAATGACAAGCTGGAACGTTGGGAGAGCTGCGTGAAAGCTGGTGTCTGCAGCACTGGAAACCTGGATGGTTGACGAGTTGACGTGGGAGCGTGTATCACGAGGAACGACCGGCATGCTTACTGGCATACTGGTTTTTGATGGATGAGGAAGTGGGCTGAGACCATGGATTCCATCATTTCCATTGACCGTGTCTTGTCTTCCCATTCGGAGAACTTTGTGAAATGTTTGGACTTGGTCAGTCTGTTTGCAGTGGATGTTCAGTTCTCCTGCACTTTTGGACTGGTGCAGCCAGAAGTGGACTGGAGTTTGGTCGGAGCATGTTAGACTCATAGTGTCTCTGAGTTCGGCCCAAAGTGGCTCTCAAATTCACCACTAGTCTTGGTTAATTTTCACATGTTTCTTTTTTTTATTTTTTATTTGGTGTCATATTTTGTTGATATGTAATGGCAATACCAGATCATTATTATTTTGTCACAAAATCCAATAATTGAAAAAGAGTTTAGCTTTTAGGCCTTGAACTATTTTTGAAAAGATGTAAACTATTCTCGATCTCACCAGCAGATAATCTGCTCTAAATGAAGCCGCTGTTCAAACTGTTACATTCGTAAATCACAAATGACTGAATCATCATCTGACATTTTCTTGTCACCTCAAAAAAGGCCAAAAAAGAATGAAATTATGCAAATGAAACAGCACTGCGCTGGTTATACAAACAGGTATTCCCTCTGTGAGTCGGTGGACTTAAACCATAATTACGTAAATCATCAACATAATCACTCTGCGACGCTCTATAAACAGCCGCAGTGACTAACGGCTTGACGTCATGTATGAGCTTTTTATGAGCAACAGCCCACGTTGTCTCTCTGAGGTTTTCTTGTATCACAAAATCCATGTTTTCTTTCATGCTATAACATTAAGCTTAGGAAAAGTTTTTTACGTTCCCTCTGCATTACATTTACCACTGTACTGAACTCATACCTGCTGTAAGACATTGCACTCATTGCTGCAAACATTTCTAGGTATTGTCTTGAATATTTTTAAGTGATTTTAAACACTGAAACAATCTCTGTCTGTCTTTTTTTTTTTTTTTTTTTTTTGCTCTGCTAAATGTTGGTCTACTTGACGCTGTCAAACAAACAAACAAACAAACAAACAAACAAACAAACAAGCATAAATGTAAAGTGACGTTCTTCCCGTCTAATGTTTATCCCGGCCTCTTACCTCCTTGCCTTACAAGAATAGTGTCCCTCTGTGAACTGCAGGTTAACCCAGCAGACATAAAGACAGGCTATCTGTCAATCATAATGGACCCCGGGGAGGTGCCGCTGGACGAGCAGTCGGAGTATCTGCCCTACGACTCGTCACAGTGGGAGATCTCCAGAGACAGACTCCGACTGGGTGAGCAGCTTGGGAAAAGTCGGCCAGCGGGATGGATAGATGGTTAACAAGGACTGTGGGAGGGAAGGGTGTGTGTGGTGATGTACCCAGGGATGGTTGAGCGTTAATAGATGGGAGAAGCTGAATTATCTTTCCATTTCCAGAATCCATAACAGCATGTATTTAAATCACAGCCAGCTGTGCTGAGAGCTGCCAAGTGGAGTGCTAATGTTCAAAATGTGCTCATTTCCACAAGAGCTTTTTAAAAACGCCCCAAGGAGAAGCATCTGTTTCACAACAGAATCTTGTGGCAACACGTTGTACCTTTTTTTTTTTTACCCCCCGAATTCTGCAATCTGTACCATGATTTCTCCTTCTGGTTTGTTCTGCAAAATGCCCTGCCGCAACTATTGGCATAACTGGCATCATTTTGTCTCTGCTTCAATGACACAGGGAAAGTTTTGGGCCACGGTGCCTTTGGAAAAGTGATGGAGGCATCGATCTACGGCATCAGCAAGAGCAACAGCTTGAACACGGTGGCCGTCAAGATGCTGAAAGGTGAAACTCTGGGTTTAGTATGTACACGCTTTTTCTGTGAATCATACACTGCAGTAAGTCATTGACGCACAAATAATGGAAGCACATTTAAGCCGTTGAACTTAAATACAATTGTGAGTCAATTAGGCTTGGTGAAACCGTTCTTTTTCAAATTCGATAATGTTTGTCTTTTGTGGAAAGCCTTTGGTTACAACTCAGATTTATTGTTGTGGTTCACTAGATAAGCCCTCACCTAATCCATTTTTATCTTCACCTACAGCTGCAAGGACTCAGGGCTTTCAGACAAAAACAGGATGTGTGGCTTGAGAAAGGAGCCACTCTGTGTGAATTATGGCTGATTACTCATAAACTTTACTCTTCCCCAGAAATATTGGCTGGTTTGAACCGTGCCTGGATCGCAGCTTTTACTGGGACCCCAGGAGAAGCATTAGAAAGACGTGTGAAGCCGTAAACAGCTTCCAGAGGAGGTTCAGATCAGTCGCACCTGCAGAAAATCTCTGCGAGCTTGTTAAAATAATTGTTCAGGCTTCCACTGTGAGCACGCGGAAGCATCAGGGGAAAGTGTAAATGGAGGCGCAGCACAGGGAGGAAAAGCACAGCCGTCTGAAATAAGTAAATGTGCGCGTGTTGCAGATGGAGCCACGGCCAGTGAGCACAAGGCTTTGATGTCGGAGCTAAAGATCCTGATTCACATCGGTAACCATCTGAACGT
Source organism: Gambusia affinis (assembly GCF_019740435.1). Lineage (NCBI taxonomy): Eukaryota > Metazoa > Chordata > Actinopteri > Cyprinodontiformes > Poeciliidae > Gambusia > Gambusia affinis. The sequence continues at coordinate 8,689,763 of NC_057876.1, read as the reverse complement.
GGTGAACCTGTTAGGAGCCTGCACCAAACAGAATGGTGAGTCCTGAGATCACCCGATTTATTTTAATCTTTGTATAAAAACCTCATCCCGTCAGTAATTTTAAGTGCCTTGCAAAGGTATTCATATTTTATCACACTACGGCCACAGGCTGCAGCATGTTTTACTATGAGATAGTCTGAAAAAAAGCGGTTCACAACTTGACTTTAAAGTTAAAAAGTTACAAACAGACGCAGGCCGAATACCATTCTTGTATCCAGCTAAATATGGACAGGGTTGTCCAACATTGTGTATGAAGTTGAATGTATTGATGCCTCTCCACTGTATGCGTTCAGAAATGTTCAATAAAAAATAAGTAATAAAAAAAAAAGTTACAAATTAAAAACCTGAAACTGAATTTGTTTACAACCAAACATATATGTTGTAAAATGATGTAAGTGAAATGGTTTCGCCGCCTTAAATTCAGGAATATCTTCTTGATATTTTTAGCATTAATTCCAGTTTTTATGCCAATAAATCAAATAAGAAACAAACAAACAAACAAAGAAAACCTTCCTTAACCCGTACATCAGTAAGACATGTGGAGCACATTATTATTGGTGTACATTTGAAAATGTTTATCCTAAACAAAAGCAGCCTAGTAAATACTTTCAAGATGGGGAGAGGGGAGACGCTCACTCGTCTCATTATTATGCACACAGAAGTTGTAGATCAAATTCCTATCTGAGTCAATTTTATATGTGACGTTTCAAACTTCTCCATCAACAGGTCCATTGATGGTGATAGTGGAGTACTGCAAATATGGGAATCTTTCCAACTTCCTACGGGCCAAGAGGGAGTTCTTCCTTCCCTACAGGGTATCGGAGCGCAGCAGCCACTGAAGCATTCTCAGCATTTCTATAAACTGTGGCTTAACCGCGTTTTATGCTATATTTACTCCGTGTAATATTTCCATCTAATGTTTTGTTTTCCCTTATGTAGTTCTTTTTCTTTTTTCTTTAACAGTTTCAATCTTCTCCAACACATGTAACTCTTTTAGAATTGATTTTTTTTTTTTTCAAATAGATTTTTGGAGATGAATCAACAATCTGTGTCCTATTTAGGACCGCTCGCCAAAAACCCAGAGCCAGATGAGGCGGATGATCGAAGCCGGTCAGGCGGATCAAAGAGCTCGGCGGACTCCTCCGGCTTCCTCCTCGCCGCTCGGCAGTCCTCGGGTTACATCATCCGAGGCGTCCGATCAGAACCAGGCGGTGGAGAAAAGTGAGTCAGCTTCACATCGTCAGAGTTATGAATTATGCCACTCACAGTTTCCAAATAAAGGCAGCTCGATGGTCTTTTCCTTCCTCCTCTGTGTTCTCGCTTTAGCGGAGGACCTGTGGAAAACCCCGCTGACCATAGAGGACTTGATATGCTACAGCTTCCAGGTGGCTCGTGGGATGGAGTTCCTGGCCTCCAGAAAGGTTAATGTCACCGTTACGTTGTGAAAAAGGAGCGAATGAGGCTGTGTGGAGTAGATGGATCAGGTTTGAAGCCTGGATGTTTCATGTGGAGCCATCTGCGGTTCGACCAGTTCTCTTATTCAAAGACGAAATTGATCATTCTGCTTATTTCTTCTGCTCAATAACCAATTATGTGGGTTTGGATTTAACTTTTAAAATGAACTTCAAATAAAGATTGTGTATCAAAGAAAATTCACATAAAATATAGTAGATAGTAGTCATGGTTCCAATAAAAAAGTACAAATGAAACAGAGCTTAACTTGTATACCTTATGATAAATAATACACTAATTTATTAACCAGTGACTGAGAGGTTGCATACTGAAAAATCTGTTGCTTTTTTTTTTTCTTTTCCAATTAAATGCATCAGAATTCAAAGTGTCGTCCACTTTTGTTCCCAAGACAAATTCTTTACAAAACCTTAGGAGTTTAGTGAGGAATATAGAAAAATAATCCTAATTAAAACTAATTTACACAAATCAGACCATGTGTGTTGAGGCCCAAAAGGGAAGCTGAATTAACAAGAACAGGAAAAAAAAACAAACTCCATCTGTTTACAAGTTTTATCTCAAAGTGTCAACTTATTCCGTATAATCATCTAACAAATGTAGTTGCTAGTTAAATTACAGAATTTGCATATGAAACCTTTGAAGAAATGTGAAATAAATGTAGGGCATCATTAGAGTGCCAGTTATTGATTCAATTTATTTGTGTAGCACCCGCAAACGGATCAGCCAGAGAAATTCAAAATCTAATCATAAAATCATGTACAAAGTCAGAAAGCATCATGGAATCTAATTCAATCCAACTTTACCAAGGCAGGAAGGTTCAGATTATAATCTGTAAAATGTTTTCCATCTAAAAACATCCAACCAATAAATTTTAAGTATTAATTGGAGGTTCAGTTTCCACAAATTCAGTCACTTAATCGCATAGTTACAAGATCAATCTTTTGTTTCTTTTTACGTTTTTTTTTTTTTTGTTGTTGGAAAAATTCTAAACTTTTAGGAAAAATATCTAAGGTTAAACTTAAGATAAAAGTATCTTAAGTTTATCTTAAACTTAAGATACAACAATTCTGTTGTATTAATAACACAATATTAATATTTCTTCTATAATTAATAATTATAGCAAATAATTACTAACAGCAAGTTAATTTAAAAAAAAGAAAATGGGGTGACATTTTTGAGCGAATTTTAAATCAAATAATTTTCACAATCTTAATCACAGGGTTTGAATTAAATTGGGATGCAATTTATGTAATGATATAGCTGCAGCCAAACACTGCACACATCCTCGCATCTGCATTTTTAACAAACGAAACAAGAACATTTCTCCTCGCCTGCTTCAGATTTAAAAAAAAAATAAAAATAAAAAAATCCCTCACTTCAGTGGAGAAACAAGGTAGGAGACAATGCACTGAAACACAGAGACACGTGGCTGCAGAATACTGATGACTGTAGGTGTGTGCGTGTGTGTGTGTGTGTGTGCGTGTGCGCAGTGCATCCACAGAGATCTGGCGGCCCGGAACATTCTCCTGTCAGAGAAGAACGTGGTGAAGATCTGCGACTTCGGCTTGGCCAGAGACATTTACAAAGACCCCGATTATGTCAGGAAAGGCAATGTATGTCTGTCTCCCTCGGTCCCACTGAGCACCGTTATCTCCTGCAGCTGGACGAGAAAATACTTTGTGTTATTGTATTAAACCACCCACATGACGATTACATTTGAGTGTTTGTGCTCCTGTCATGCTTTATCTGCTTCGGCGGCCTCTCAGGCTCGCCTGCCTCTGAAGTGGATGGCCCCAGAGAGCATCTTCGACAAAGTGTACACCAGCCAGAGTGACGTGTGGTCTTTCGGAGTCCTCCTCTGGGAAATCTTTTCACTCGGTAATCTCAGAGCCGGGCCACACTTGAGGACCGTCGTTTGTTATTCATTCATATGAAAAAAAAGTGCAAAGTGGGCTTGATCCCCCCCGTCTCTTGACATGTTCATTAATGCGCCGGCCTCCCCTTTGTGTGCACGCAGGTGCTTCTCCGTACCCGGGGGTGCAGATTGATGAAGACTTCTGCAAACGGTTGAAAGATGGCGTCAGAATGAGAGCACCGGAGACGGCCTCTCCTGAAATGTAAATATTTCTTCCTCGTACAAAGGAGAAATGGGCTTTTCTTTTCCTGTCAAGTAGGATCTATGGATTGAAATCCCTCTAATTTATCAAGCCAATTTCTGGAGCCAAGCGTCATTCAGCTGACGGGCACGCTGAGGAAATCAATCGGGATTAAATTTGTGTTGCCAAGTTAGAAGGTGATGTGCTGTTGTTGTGACTGCACTGCCCTCTACTGGCAGATATGGCATCATGCTGGCCTGCTGGCAGGGCGAGCCCAAAGAGAGGCCGACGTTCCCTGCGCTGGTCCAGATCCTGGGAGACCTGCTGCAGGACAACAGTCTACCTGTAAGTTCTCCTGGATCTGCAGCAACAACCAGAACGTTTATCCGCGGTTACTACGAAGCACAGTGTAGCTCTGGGTTGACGTTCCACTCCTTTCCCTCAGGATGGGAAGGATTACATCCCCCTGAACCACTCGCAGAACTCAGAAGATGACGGTTTCTCACAGACTTCATCTCGTCCCGCGTCAGAGGAGGAACTGAGAATGGCCTGCAACACTCTGCCCACAAGGTACCGACCCATCCTGCACACACAACAAGCTGGGTCACGCGATGGTGGCACATTTCACTTTTCTTGCAGCTTTGTAGATCATCCACCTTACATAACGGTGGGGAAGAGCAACTTTTCTAAACGTTGCCTGTATTTAACACCGAACCCAGGATTTATATAGTCCTGTAAATAAAGTAGATCTGTTTGTCTGTTTTTTATGTTCATCCAAAGAGGTATTTTTTTCAGTGTAGGCATCAGCTACAAACGGTTTTTGTCTTGTTTGAGCTGCATATGTTGCAGTTTTAACCCGAGACGTTTTCTTCACTTCCTGTCCAGGTATTATAACTGTGTTCCTTTCACCGGCTGTGTGTTTGTGGGGCCCTCTAATACATGCCAGCCCAGAGTCAAGACATTTGAAGATATGCCCCGTGGGATTAATTCACAGAAACCTCCACAGGTAAGCTCTTTGATCCTCTTCTTGCTTACTGAAACCAACTGATGACTTTGTTTTATTTCTGAGTGATTTTGGCCTTTGGGGATTTTTCTCCCCGGATAAGGCGCTGCTTTCCAAACCTCTTACCTAATTCACATGTCGCCCTCCTCCAGGACAACCAGACCGACAGCGGGATGGTTCTGGCCTCTGAGGAATTTGAGAGAATCGAGCACAGCCACCGGGGAGCCGTGCTGAAAAGGTTTGTCACTCAAAAGCTACGCTCGCCGTCACCGAAAGCGGGAAGTGACACACGAGACGGGGTTTTGAGCGCGGATGTTTAGCGGCGGCGTTTCGCGTTTTGCCGTGATGCGCGCTCGTTGCTCGCCCAAATGACACCGTTTCAGAGCAATGAGCAAACAGACGATGCCCCGCACGTTTCAGTTTACATGAGAAAACATTCTTCCTTGGCAGGAAGAGGTGGAGGAGTCGCTCGCTGTTTCATGTGTAGCGAAACCAGCTCTGCAGAGAAAATGTGCATGAGCCGGCTCTCGATCTGCATGTGGAAGCAGATGAACGGTATGACTCATTCAGACCTCGGGGGCCCCATTTTTAGTCATGTTTTGAGAAGCGCTTTTCAGAAAATATTTGAGAAATGACATCAGCTGCGCGAAGAAATGAGGGCCGGTACCGGACCCGGCAACTTTGCAGAGTTAGAGCTAAAACAGGTTACTGTAAGTCGCACAGATGACGTATTCAGTCTTAACGAAACTCAAAAAGCTGCAATCACGCCTAAGTTTATTGAGTTTATTTGGCAGTTTTTTAAAGCTTTCCTAAATTTAAACGATCGAGCAAGATTTAAAATAATACTATTTAATTTGAAGTCTGTAGTCTGGATATGTGAGCAATAAAGAAGCCAAAGAATTGCATAAAGTAGACTTTGGAAAACCATGAAACGCTTTCTGGGGATACAGTTCTTTGCAAAAGTTTTTATACTTTTTGAAATTTTCACAGTCTCAAACTTTAACGCGTCAGGATGCTATGATGGACCAGCACACAGTATTGGTGTGGATGACAGTTTCAAAACTGTATTGTTTTTTTTTTTCACACAAAAAAACTGAAAAGTGTGGCTTATATTTATATTCTGCCTCCCAGACTTACTTTAGCACACAAGTATGGTTAGGGGAGTCTGCAGCCTGCAGCTCCACACCCACATGTGAGTCTTTGGCTCCTCCACTGTGGCTCTTACAAAACCAAAAAGGAAATGTTTTGACAATGGATGCAATAAAAGTTTTTCCCCCATGCCCCCCTCCCCCACCCCACCCTGAGCATTTCTGCAAGTTCTTGTACAAAATCTTTTAACATTTTCAGCAAGTTTCTAAAAGTAACTAGTATATATGCTACCTATTTTATTTTTTTTGTCAATGTTCATGTAGATAAAATGTGCTCTCCTCATTTTACAAAGTGGTGTTTTTTTTTTCTTTCCTAAAACACATTTACAAATACATTTTAGTTGAAATTTTGTTAGCTTTCATAATAAGACATTTGCTGTAGTACAAAACGGTTTTCTGCAGCTCCAGGTGAGTTTTCGTTTTAGCAGAAGAGGCTTTTTGAAAGGAAAAGGTTGTTCACCCCTGACCTAAATCGTCCTGCAGTAGCTTTAGTCTCAATGTTCTGCTAGAAGATAAAACTCCACCACAGTCATAGTACTTGAGTGACCTTTTTTGACCAAATGTGTTGCAGCAGTGCTCTTTCTCAAAGCAAAGTTTGGGTGCTCTAATACCACTACTCCAACTGGAGGCTGCGTTGCTCAGTCATAAACAGAGGTGGGTAAAGTCCGAGCTCTGACTTTTGTTGCCGTCTCCCCAGTCGGATGAGCAGCACCAGCAGCACGGAGCCGCTGACGGCCTCCCACTGTTCCCTGGGTCAGAGCAGCGGCAGCTCCGGACTCCGTCCCAACTTCTTCAGCCAGCTGGCAGGACAGACCTTCTACAACAACGAGTACGGTCACCTGTCTGAGGAGGGCTTCTGTGACTTCTACTCGTCTCCAGGGACCGCTTCCTTGGCCTCCTCAAATGTCTAATATTATTACCACAGAAGAAGACCTTTGAGTGGGTAACATGTCGAGTGAAGACCTCCTGAGCAGAGCCGGCTTTTCATTCGTCCTCAACAAATGGACTTATAGATATGTGCCTGAAGTTCCTTTAACCGGCCACTGGGTGGCAATATTATGACAAAAATGATAAATCATTTTCTATACATACATTTATATTTTTATGTTTTATATGTAGTTTTCCTTCTCCTGTTTTTTTTGTTTGTTTTTTTTGTTTGTTTTTTTTACCTGGTATGACTCACATAGTCAGAAATAAAGACAATTTACCCCTTCTCGTCTCATTAATGTGACATTTCAAGTTGGATCAGCTCGCTGTGTTTGGTGAAAGTTTTTTGTTTGTTTTTTTTCCCCCCAAGCATATTCATAGTGTGGACCCCATGCAGTGAATGAAATGTATAATTATATACTCTTTGTGTCGTTTGACGGAGGCGGCCACATTTGGATCGACGCCACCGGTAAGAGGCGAAGTGACGAAGGTAAACAGAGGGATGTAGGGCGACTGAAGGAGTGAGTCACACTGAGCACCTCTTATCAGAGGTGGACGTAAGCGTGATGATAGCTGTGAGAGCTTAAAGCCTGTTGGCTCGGCCTGCCAGCTGAGGGAAAATAATCGCCGTCTGCGTATGAAGTCCACCTCGGTCATTTTCACAGGCTTTTGGAAGAAAATATACTAAAAGGTTCCAGCGTCTATGAGTAATTGTCAAACTCCCTGTAAAATCCAGCCAGTACATTTTTATTTATTTATTTATTTATTTTTTACTTTACAGCAATCTTTTCGGTGTGTACAGGAGGCATATCTCAGTAAGTTAAAAGTACCATCCAAAAGTTAATTCATCTCACCGATTCAAATGAAAAAGGATGATTTTGTACTGAATCATAACAAGGAAGTTTTGATTACAACAATAGAAAGACTGTTACGTAAGAGCAGTAAAATAGGTTGGCCTTCTGTATCAACGTGGCAGAAAGGCTGATTTAGGCCTTCAGCCCGTTCACATCGCTGGTTCTGGTGTCTCCATTAAACTTTTAGATGTTTCTCCTTTTCCCAGGTAACCTGCTACTGAATTCGCCTCTGGTTCAGGAACGAAAATTCAAGCTCCTCTGCCTTCTCCTGTAGTCTGTCATCTACAGAGAGACACACCTCTGTCAAACAACTAATCAGAACCAGGAGGAGGGTTGTAGCGCTGTCAACCATCCTCATGCAGGCGTTGCTCACACCCTCCCCCTTGCTCTCTGCTGGACTGCAGCTGGTTTACCACAATGGGGCTTGCTATGAATGCTAGCTGTAGTTGGAATATGTTAAAAACATTTAAAAAAAAACATTTGTGAGAGTTATACTGCTGCTTTACCCAGATTTTTTTTCTGGCTACATCTGAACAGCTAGCTTCTTTAGCAAAGACTTTCTGTATTCTACCCTCATGAACAGTGACTGAGCTGGACCATTTGAAATAGTCCAGCTTAAATTACTTTCCTCTGAACATTGAAATTCAGATAAAAACAAAACAAAACAAAAAACATCTGAAATTCATTGTTCACTTCTTGTGTCTACTCACAAGAAGTGAACATTATTAGTTATTCAGTTCAAGAAGCTCTACTTCTTGAACTGAATTACCTTTTTAATGATCATCTAATGTATTGAGTTGCGCCTGTTCATTCAGGCCTTTCAGGTAGGATTCATTGCTAAGAAGAAGATAAATGAAAGAGAAACAGAATCTAGAGTTGAACCCTGTGGTGACTTTACTTGGGAAAACAGGCACCATGACAGAGTCATTTGAGATGAAAAGGAAAAACATGGCTGTGAAAGTAGAAGAGCAGGCTCTGCTGGTCTTATCGTGGTGCTAGATCAGAGATGAGTAACAATTATACAACAGAAGGAAACACACAAAAACAACACAGACATTTTTAACAATTACTCTGTTAATGCATGATTTACAATCATCCAGAAACTACAAACTACTGTTGTTTAGCATGACTGCTGGTGAAATAATTGGTATATAAAACCCCCCCCAAAAAAGTAGTGCAAGAAAGAAATCTGAAGGACAGAGATACAGAAACAATAACACTGAAACACTTAACAGCAGATGGTTAACCATAAGGTACAAACTGAAAATATCTCGGACACAAAGACACATTTTTGACAAAGCAAAACAACACTTCCTTCAATTATTCACTGATTTTTGTAGTGACCGGTTTAAAATGGAAATAAAAGTATTCAGTCATTCAATGTATGGAGAGGAGGGTGTTGGCACCAAGTTTTACAGCGAATCTCAGAGCAAATATGACCCATTTTAACACCATTAAAAAAACAAGAAAAACAACAAAAGGTGAGTTTCTGGCACATCTTTCCCCAACATCAATCCCAATGGTAACAAGAGACTCCCTCTTCTCTCCTGACACCGATGACGGTGTAAGAAGACATGCGATAGTCAGAAAGCACACGTCAGCAGCAGAGGACATGGAGAGGATCTTCAGTAACGGGTAGCCTGGTAGTTACATCGTCCGGTTGGAGACTCCTGCTCATTGGTTGGTCTTTGGGTTGTTTTCAACCAGAAGCGGATTTAGCTAACAGGCTAGCAACTTTGCACTCATAAATAAAATACGAACTGGGGTCGGAGGCGAGAGGCAGTCCTCATGACATCTTTCCGATCTGGATCTTCTTCCACGCCTCGGAGGCAGTAAATATACACGAGTCGATGATCCCGGCAACAGTGAACGTCCCTCCGATTATGGCACAAATCTGTAAAAAACAAACAAACAAAAAAAAAAACATCGCTCTGTCAAGATCAATATGAGTTTCAAAGGCTTTTTTTTCTTTCTTTCTTTTTTCTGCATAATTTGGCCCAGAGTCAGCTGGTCCTGATCACATTCGGTCAAATTAGTCACATCAAAGAATGAGCGGGGATCTGGCAAAAGCCCCGAGGCTCACAATCTTTAGCCATGAGTCATGATAACACTGAGCACACTCATGTCTTAAACCTGCCCAGTGAGAAACAAAATCGACACAAAAGGCAAATAAAGACGCAGGCCATCGCATCCATGAAAGCGATGAGTAAGAAATCAACCAGCAGGAAATGTTTCTGACGAGTTAAATGTGGGGAGGGAAAGACGCGGTCAGTTCGGTCAAGTTTGCCGCATTAAACGGACAGAGCAGCTAGAGACAATCACCAGCGGAGCGACATAAACATTCAATTCCATCTCCTCTAAGGTATTCTGTTCAGGCTACGATAGGCCTTTAGAAACTTGATCCAAGACGAAATAAAACAATGTACCAAACGACATAGGTTAAAGGTCATAATTCCAATAGGTTACCAATTGACTCGGCATCTTCAAGCAGAGGTTGTACTTTCTTTTTTAGCTTCACTATATGCAACAATAGGGTTATTACAACAGTTCCCTCCTGGTTCTAGTTGTTGGATTAAGGAGAGTTTACAATTTTCCACAGATATCTCCTCAGATGTTCATTTTAGTGGCTGCAGTGGATTGAAGTTTTGGGGAATCCGCAGTGAGAAACTTTAGGCAAAACACCCAGAGCAGTCTTTGTAAAACATGTCATGTTTTACTGGTCTTTGGTGAGATAGCTGCAGAAAAAAGACTTTTAGCTTGTGGTCCTACAAAAGCGTGCCTCGTGTTCCTGTAGGATGAGGATTTTTAAACAATCAAACAATTTTATGCCTCATTTCCACCGAGTGTTACGCCACAGCTAGTTGCAGGTCGTTACACTCTTATGCCTTTTTCCATTGTAAAAGTAAAAAAAAAAAAGAAAAGAAAAATGTCACTGCTTTGGACACGGCACAAGACATAATAGGGCATCCAATTGTCCCAGAAATAGTATGATTCACTGGACAGGCATGGTAAAACCCAAATATCTAACTTTGCGAGTCAAACTGGTGGTGGAAATGTTGTCAGGAACACAGCAGACCATAAATCGCCCACCGAACCGCAGCGACCCGGGCCATGTCGCTCAGTGAAGACGAGTTTACGTCTTGCAAAGCTTAACGGATTGGAAGCAAACACTTTGGAGTCGATGGTAAGATTCTTCAAAAGCAGACGCATTCTGGAAAATGTTTAGCATTAGCATGAACGAGAGAAGCCACCTGATAAATATCCGGACAAATTAAAAAGTTTGAACATTCGTTTTCTTTGGAAGCTTCACTGCTTTGCTGGGTTATTGGTACCAACGAATATCAAGTGACATGGTTTTAAAACCAATAAAATTATCCATCATATTGTTCCTACTGAACAAAGTCCTTCACCGAGACTAAGAAGGTGAAAGTGACATGAGTTTAGAATAAAGCAGCGTCGCCCCTCCTCAACTTGTTGCTTCTTGCAAGTTTTGAGACATTTATTCCCAGCTCAATAAATCTGTGTATCCTTTATTTACTTTTTCGAATTAACTTCCTGTATACTGACATGTTACAACAAAGCTGCAGAAACTGTTTGGTGGTTGCAGATGCAAACAGTTCTATTCAACGACAACAGAGAAAGAAGGTGTTGATCATTGTTTCAAATCTGAAATAGAAATAAACGCACATCAGGTCAAGGTCTTCGACCGTTTAAAACACGGGTAGAAAAACGAAAAAAAAAAAAAAAACAACATTCGGTGTAAAGTCCAGCAGACGTAGGCAAATTCACTGACCGTTGTGATGAAGCGATAAAAAGGCTGCCTCCTCTCTGTGTACTTGACCGTGATTGGACTGAGGTCATATCTGAACCAGATCGCAGGGATTATTCGGCCTGTGTGGCTGTAAGCAACATACTCCTGTGGGGAACAAAAAGAATAAAAATAATCATACAATTAGATCAGAAACTGTTTTTAATTAAATATATATATATAGTGGAACTTTTAATGACTCGGGATTGAGTCATTCCATCAGAACCTGGACAAATCCGACTCGGAGGAGGTAAACCAGAGGAGGCCGCCATGTGCTCAGAGTTACTGATGACAGAGTGTTAACGAGCTTAGATAAAAGCTAATCTGTTAACTCGCCCACTCAATAAATCTGATCATATCGGCGCGTTTGGCGAAACAAATGTCTGTCTATGTTGACATTTCTGCTTCTGTCGGCTGTTTATTTACGCTTTAAGAAGAGGTAAGGGAATATTTTCCTACGGCCCTCATTTCCCTGTTTCACAGTTGACCGACACTGTTGTTACTCTACACTCTGCAGCCAGTTTTCAGTCAACACAGTTCTAGGAAGCGTGTTTATGGGTTTGTTGACATCTTAGGGAGAGTTTCCATTCATTACAAGTTAACCTTTTTTTTTCCAGGTGAGGCAAACGCAGCAATACATCCTCAAATGAGGTGAGGGGCAGGATGAGTGAGTCATGCTGTGGGGATGGTTTGCCCTAGCAAACGGTAGTGTATTTCAATATGACTTTTATGCAGCACACATTAAGTGTAAAGTGGACAGATGCATATTCCGTTTTTCTGAAGATGACCTTTATGCAGTTCTTACCACTTTGGTGCACCAAAATAAAGTCTGAATGCCTAAAAACAGCGTCTGATTTAGTCGAGTACAACTGAAGATGTTCTCTGAAGGCCTAAATAAACAAATGATTCCAACTGAATTTATTGGAAAACAAAAGCATAGCTACAAAACCTTGTTTGCTACGGTGTACTGGTAGGAAAACCTCCGTCTGCCTGATAAGTCTTCATACACAGTCGGCACAATCTTCAGTATGTAGTCGTGCGACGCCAGCGCTGCAACAGAAAAACGTTTCGTCAGCAGAAAAAAACAAAACATCCTTTTTTGTTTGTTTGTTTTTTAAGAGTTTAAATGCTGATGTACTTGGAAGGAACATGAGAGGGTTTTCGAGTTCTACATTTTGAGTTTGCTGCATGATTCAAGTTTTCCCCTGTTAGGTACTTATTTCATTGCCTCAGTGGATGCAACATGATTCATTTCACACAGCGGCTGTAATGAGCACACAGGCTGCTGGAGTACGTACGGTTAGATGACAGGCGGTTTGCCCCTCCTAAAGCATTAAAGGCTCCTTGGACTTTTTGCACCTAAGGAGAAGAGAAACTGGTTTTAGTCCTGATTCTGTTAATCTCCTTCAACTTGCTGAGCTTCTTCGTGTGTGTGTGTGTGTGTCCTAACTTGTAGCTTTTCTCCAAAGGCCAGCTTGTGGATGGTGTGAGTCATGTCAGGGCTTTGAGGCTGTGCTGTCGCACCGTGTGTCGACACATGGAAGTTCCCTGGTACCTGCACACACACACACACACACGCATACACACAGGCCTGGTAAACTGACGTGTGTTCCTACACATGCACCATTTCTTTAACTGATGATCATGTCTAAATGCATGCAGACTCTATAGGAAACTCAATGTTCTTTGTCACTTTGCTTTTTCCCCCCCGCCCCCATATAGGCCCAACTGTTTTTAGCTGGAGAGCATTAATCATCCAACTGTTGGATTAATAATTTTAAAGGTAGTGGAAAGACTGACGCAAGGCGACGTGGTGAGGTGGAGCAAACTGGGCTGCACAGGTCTCAGACTACACTCTAACACATGGATGTAACTAAATCCCAGGGATCATTTCTCAATTTAGACCAAGGAAGGAAGGAAGAAGGTGGGGGGAGGATTCAGTGTTTCACTCAACTCCAACAAAGATATATAAACAAATAAACCAAAACATTTCTATCCTCTTTTTTTTTTCTTTCTTTTCTCCATCATAGATTATGTTTCCGAATTTGGACATGATACTTGGCCCTTGTGGGTTTTTCTTGTATATTTTATTCCTAGAGAAATAAATATACCCGGAGGTTTTTCTTCCGAGTGCGAAGGAAAATCTAGACAGCGTTATTACAGACAAGACAAAGAAATTGCACCATCGGCCAATGAATGCTACTGAGGCACAAATGCTAAAACAAAACGGTAGATCTGGTGGCAGTTTTGTATTACTCTGGCAGCTAGCTGCGCGCTTTTCGACAGCGGAGTGCTGAACGGTGCTGTTTATGTGAATGTAAAATGTTAATTCCTCCACCCATTGTCTTCTGCTTATCTGAGACTGGGTGTCAGGCGAACAGGTCCAGGAAGGAAACCCAAACATCCTAGAGCTCAGCAACTCCTCCTATCTTATTTTGGGGAAGTTAAAGGGTTCTCAGCCCATTCGCTCAGTTTCTAGTATCTGGGATCTCATGACCACTGGTAAGGATCATTGACCAGTAAACACCAGCTTTTCCTTTTTGACTCTGATCTTCTTTTGGTTACCTTTTATGTGCGTTTGAACAGGTTACGATAGGTCTATGGGCTATCACATTTTTTCACAAAATCCTTCTTAGAAAGTGAGATTTCTGTTCCGTCTTGTCTATCTTCCAATTCTTTTTATTTTAAACCCAAAGAAGCTGCTGCTGGCCACGCCTCCCAACGCAACGTTTCCACCCGCACGTGAAAATGGCCACAAACAGAGTGCAACTATATATCTGTACATCTTTGAAAAGCAGAAGTGGAGCCTCTCGCACAACCACCAAGGATGAAGCAAGTGGTTTCTGAATGGTAAGTCAACAACAACAACAAAAAAAAACATGCCTTTTCCAGTAGCCATTGTACAGCACAGACAGCAGTTAAACCAGCTGACCAAAATGCTGCAGTTGCTAGTTAACGGCGCAGTCTCCATCGATTGTGACTCAACATTTGGGAGGCTTTTGAAACTCATTTCCACGTTTTCCAGACACCAAATAAACTTCACTTATTGCCAAAAAGCGGATGGTTGGTTTTCTTAAGCACTGCCGCTTTTAGAGACGGTTGAACCCCGAATAGAAGTTTAAAAATGTGCAAAAAGTCAATTTTGCGGAGCGTTGCCTACATTACAAAAGACACCTCAGGCTCTAGCATACCATCGCTAACAAACAAAACACCAATATACTTGAACTCTTCTGCTTACGGCAGAGAACAACCCATAACCCAGAGGGTGCAGTCCACCACGTTTTGTTGGGAGCAACACCCTTTGACTCACAGAAGCAGATTCATACTCGGGTACAAATCATCCCAGCACATGCAATATGCAAAAATCAAAGATGAGACTCCCAAACCCTCCCGCCTCATCTTCATCGCTGCCCCTCAAGATCCTGTCCATGAACACTGTAAACTGGATCTGCTTTCCATACATGCTGCGGTATATTTCTGTCCTGTTGTGACTTGGCCCTGGTTCCTACTGGAAACAATACTGGCCAAAGACTTGTTCCAGGTTCTTGTTTGGTTCCTGAAAAGATTCCTGCATCTTAAGAGTATGATTGTACTCGTGCACCAGGCTGATGTCCGCAGTGTGATGAAGCCTTACTTTGTTGACGGTGAACTCGCCCTCGAAGCGGCAGCCCTCTCCCTGGTTCAGAGGAATCTTCATGGAGTTGTCTATGTGGCCCACCTCATGGCGCCCCATTTCATCCTGGATGTCCAAGCCCACCACTGACAAAAAAAGAATAAATAAAATAAAAATCACAAACAACAGACATCAGGAGGCAATTAAAACGTCATTAGGAATATTGTTACTTCACTTTAAACTTGTGAATTTGTTCATTTTGCATTCAATTTTCTTGTTTTGGAAGAGATGAAACATACATGTGAAAAATAATAACCTTTGTTTGCTTTGTGATGACAAGCAGTCATACTAAAACAACAAATCATCCCTTTATCCATGTGCTTTCACACTGCGTTGTCAAAAACACTTTTATGTTGTCAACAACTTTATACTTTGGACCCAAAGTGGAAACAGAACATGTCTTTTATGTTTTCAACTGACCCTAGAATAGACTTTATCTGGAGCTATCATCATCAATAGGGAGTAAAAGGGGGAAAAAAATGCAGGTATCACAGCAGACAGTGACCCACAAAGTCAATACAAAAGTCCAAACATCATCACACACACTCTGCTTTCCGTGATTTTCCATCCAGACCTTCAGTCCCCCCCCCCTCACACTCCCCTCACTCTGGCTCCTGTGTGTTGGCACACTGGCACCGGCCAAATTTTCGAGCCTTCCTGACGGTCAGCAGTGCTTAATCTGGGCTCCACACGCCGCCTGTCTGACCTTTGACATTCAAGACAAGTTACCCCCACCCCCCACCCCACCCCCCACCCCCACCACCGCCACCCTTCAACTTCACTCTGTTTATTCAGATCTCAAAATAATGCGGCGGACAAATATAAGCGAGGGAGAAGTTGAGGTTCTCCTTTTAAAGACCCTCAGGACTGGAAGGAGGCTGATTTAAAGCGGATCAATCTTTAAATAGGGAGCACAATTTATTTTTCCATGAGGTCACAAGCGAAGACGAAGCAGCCCGGAAAGGTCAGTGTCAGCCGAAGATGTTTACCTAAGAAAGATACTTCCTTTAAATAAAAAAAACAAAACAAAACAGTATTCCATGACAAAATGGGTTCTCCGTCGTAGTAAATTAGCAACGGATGACAACCTGTTTGGAGGCCTGGAAAGTGAGCTGATAAAGTATTAACTCGCAGCGAGCCAAGCTCAACAAAGCTCTGCAGCTCTCTTCACAGCATGCCGAAAGGACAACTCAACACGGTCGCGCTGGTGTTTAAGCCGGATTCCGGCTTTAGGAAAACTGTTTTCAATTCTAAAATACACAAACTCAACACGCAAGCGATTTGTGTGGAACTTTAATTAGAAACAGCAGGCTTTCTTTGGGCATGTGGGGAGCAGGACCATCTAAAGTTAGGGCCGACGGCTGTGGCTCCGTAATCCGGAGCCTCGATAGCAGCGACCAGGATTCAAGCACTTATTCGCGCTGCCATTTTTGGGAAAAATCTTGAACCGTTTGGGAGTTTTCTGCCCTGCCTGAGCCTCGCCGATATGTCAGCGTTCGGCGATGGGCATAGTTTCTGAGGGGAGTCACGATGAGCGAATACGAAGTGACTCCTCTTTATCCTGGCACGCGTCAGCCTGCCGCCTGCCCACTTCTCTGACATCAGAGAGCAGCAGGCTGAGCCGGCTGAGGCAACTTCAAGTCAAACGCAGATCAAAGTGGAGCAGCAGCAACAGATTTCAAAGTGAAACCAGCCTCCGATCAAATGGGACCATCACATCACATCAACTGGGCAGCTAAAAATATGCACAGCACCGGTTAGAGGCTCACACACACACACACACACACACACACACACACACACCGAATACGTGGATGCCTTCATTTCAGACGTAACGCAACCTCAACGATTTTTCACAAACAAGAATTTAGTTCACAAGTTTGATTTTATTGTGGATTTTCAAATCTACACAGGTCACAACACTACATATCAGAGCTGAACTTCTTATGCCAGATCCGATTTAAATAGATTTTTTCTTTTTTTTTTTTGCTTGCTTTATTTTCCGAAAGATAGGCTATAATATTCCAGGAAATATTTTCAATAAGTGGATGAGTGAGTTGTACAACAGAGTATTAGGGTCTGGCCCTAAAAGAATTTTGCTTAATTATGAGAACATAAACATAATATTAGCAGAATTAAAGATGCAATTTTACCAGGACGTCTTAAAATAATGAGAAAAAAGTTGCTTCAATGACAAAAAAGGTTGGATGATTAAATTACTTCATTCTCCTAATATTATTCTAGCAGTATTAAGGCTTTATTCTCGTATTATTCTGACTGCATTCTCATAACTTTAACTTTATTTTCATGAAAAAAAAAAATAATAATCCTGATATTTCATCACAGGATATATTGCAAGGAAAACACATTTTTCTGAGCCGTTAACAAGCCTCTAGATCAGGCCAGGCTGCATATTCAGCAGTTGCTTAGATAGAAATCATATCCTTATAATTTATGTCGTTTGCTTTCTTGGCATAAGCCTGACTTGAAAGCACAGGTTGCAAAATTTCAATAGGTTTTCAGGTCAGTTCACTTCAAAAAGCGAAACATTACCCTAAGCACGCCGAAGCTTGTATTTAAGTGTTTAGGATCATTGTCCAGTGTCCAAGTTTTGATCTCTGCTTCATTGAAGTAAAGTTAAAGAATTTGGAGCTGGCAGTCTTTCAATATTTCAATATTAGTGCACTGGATCTCTAGCAGTGAAACTGGACCACAGCATGACGCCACAACTATCATCATTTTACGGCTAACAAATTATTTGGTTTCGAAGGTTTGCCGACACGGCTCCGTCGTTAGAGGAGATTGTGTGTACATCTGTGTGTTTAGTCTTACTGAGCAATGCTTGCACCAGCTCAAACCCATCAGAAACTAAGACGTCCATGCCTCTGGTGAGTATAGATCGCTTTTATGCCAACACAATATTGTACTCACTGTTCCATAAAATGAAAGAAAAAAAAAAAAGACCCAAATAAAAACGTTTTTAACAATGTGAGAGGAAAAAGCATACCAGCAGAGAGGATAATGCAGAGAAATAGAGAGGCGTGAATTTGTAAATACTCACAATCACAGTGTAAGTTTGGCAAACTGATGTTTAAACTCACATCTATCTTCCCACCACTGTCTTTATCAGGGTCATCCACATACAATTCATTTACACTACAAGGGAGGGAGGGAAAAAAAAAAGACAAAGTTAGATACAGAACAGTGAAAACAGGTCGAGTTTCATTTAAAAACTGATTTTCACAATGATTTCAACACACATCTCCTGCTGGAGCGCCGCATAATTAATCCATGTCTAATTTCCTTTCGTGACACCTTCTCAATGTCAGCTCATCGTTGCACGTTGCTGACGCATGCGAGCCAATTTCCTGTGAGGGATATTGTCTCTGTGCCCTGGCCGCAGCAGCAGTCGGTCAAAGGACAGAACAACGACAGCCCTTGGCATTCATTATTAACTCCCTGCGTGCGTCTCAAACACAGGATGTTACGTACATTTCAGTGGCTATGAATCCCGTCAGCTCGGACAGGAAGAGGAAGAGTATGAAGATGCAGCAGAGGATGGATACTGTGGGAAAAAAAGAGACAAGGAAACACTTCTTAACACATGTCGCTTTTTGTTTTCAGATTAATGTCAAGTTACACCAGCTTGTGGAGGAATGATGCAAACCCCAAAGAGCCAGAGTAATAAGGTTGTTTTTAGAAATGGCTGACCTCAGCTATTGACATAAATGAATTCACAGCAGTCATAAATTTCTTTTCCCCCTTAAACAGCGGATTTACTGCCGGTTTTAGAGCTGCCATTACGCAAGTTTTTAAAGACCATCCTACACTCATTACCCATTGAATACCAGCACACCGGGCAGCCATTACAGCATCCTCTTTCTCAGAGGGGTGAGCTCACGCTATTCTTTATCGAGAGCTACAAAGCAGCTCATTTTCCATAAACAAACTTAACCCAAATGTGGCTGCTCCAAAGACCTAAATAAGGGATCTCAACCCTAAATCAAGAGCTTGCACAATAAGAGCTTGCACAGTCAATAAAAGAAAAAAAAAAAAGTTTAAAGGGGAAAAGCAGCAACCTCATGTGTCAAACTAATGAGCCTAATAAAAACGGTTGTCATGTGTTTCCTGAGATGAATATGGAAGTAATGGATCTGCGTCGGCGCAGCGGTGGTCCGTCCTGTCTGGCGAGATTCTCAGTCAGCAGGTGAGGCGGGTTTACGTGGCAACTGTTTCCAAGGATTCCACAAGCACATGACCCCGCGGTTAGCAGGGCGTTGCGGCCAAACCAGTCACCGGCGGAAGAGGCTTTACATAAGGTAATGTTTAACCAACAAACACGAGGGAGTGTCACCATGACACATAGGTTACCAATTCTAGTTCATCAAAACACTTGAAGCAATTCTTGCCCTGGCTTCAGAGCAAATCTGCTGCGTGTTTCTGGGATTGTTGAAGGCTACAGTAATGAGTTACTACTCATTGGTTTAACCGGACAGCAGTGGAAACACTGAAAAGTCGAAAGATTTACAAAAACCTACCATGACTGGCTTTTGTTCAAAGGTCAGATCACACATATTTTCCGAGCGTCGACAGAAAGTCAAGATAAATAACCAGGCACTTCTCTAAACAACATGCCCCTGTGTGAGACATAGACTGAGCCATAACACTGATCAAATAGCGCGTGGTGTATCACAGTATTCACATTAAAATGTTTCACGTGATTAAACTACCTGTGGGCTTGTTCACGTACAGACACGATTCAGCACTTTCAAAGTTGACCTAACACAAATATCAAGCTGTAGTTTTCTGGGAAAGTTCTATGTCATTAACATCCTCTATTTTTCTAACCGAAGCCACCTCTTTTTTTTTTTTTTTCTTTCCTCAGAATAAGCAGTGTAAGGGTGTACCAGTCTTCTTTAAGCCAGCTGTCAAAGGGTTTCCAGCAACAGGTGGACAAGGGGCAATACAGCATTATGTTATCACCAAAACAACAGGAGAAAATAGCAGTCATTCCAGGACTTTCTCTGCTGACTCACTGTAAGGACGTAAACTGAAATAATACTGTAACAGAAGATTTTAGCAGTTTTGAAACATGAACTTTAAAAACAACAACAACTTTGGTATCCATCAGTACTGGTAGCCATTTATTCTCACACAGCACGGACAAGATGAGACAGAACAAACAATGCACGGAACAACAAGAAGCCGCAGCAAACACTTTGACAATACTTCCAAAAATAAAACTACTGAGACAAACGCGGATCCATTGTTGTAACAGAGCTATACCTTAAAACATAAACCTAGCAAAACGTGAGCCTCGGTTTTAGACAAACAGAGGCTTCAAATATTTGGCCTTAGCTTAAAAGTCAAAGTATGTGCTGCCCTGTCTTGAATGAAACAATAACAGCTCTCCAACATTTGAATGAGTCCATGGCCCACACCCTCCGACAGTGGATGGAGACAGGAAGGGAGTCCACAGTCTGCAGGAAGGACTTCCATGAACTTCCTCTCTCTGGTGGAAATTGATGCATAACCAGTTCATTTCCTCTCTCTTACATTATTTGCTACAATCAGTCCTCAGTTTACAAAGGTAGCTTTGTGGTAGTTTATCCACCGTCATCGTTTTTTTATTAAGGGGATGATACAGTCTTCAGACTCCTGCTCTCATCAGCTGACCAGCAAAACAAGAAAAGGAGAGAGGCGCCAAAAATGTGTCATCGGCTCTATTGTAACCCTAAGCGGTGAATAATCAATGTAATCCGTGATGGCATGATGAGTTATTGATGACAAGCAGGGGGAAAAAAAAAGCATGATCCAACAAGAAAAAGCACTTAATCTTCCACTGATTACTTCTCATGTGCTTGAGGCAATGAAAGTCCACAATCATTAACATTCCCAGCATACTTAGTTGTCCTAAAACATGCATTATTCCAAATTTACGCAGTTCACAGGTTGGGTAAACCTCTGCGCTGAACAGACAAGTACCAGCTGGCAGCCGCCACCTTTAAACTGTTCCTCAAAAGCTCGGCAGTGTGCCTTGTTTCCACTGAGCCTTTATTGTTTCATGAAAAATGACCAAAGTCCAAAGGTGTCCTGAATACTTCCTGTAAAGTGCGACTAGTATTATAGAGCCACTATCAAATAAAGTCTCTATCTGAAGGCAGAAACTGAAGCTAAAAAAAAACTGAGAAAATACATTAAAACTTTAAATAAACAGAGGTTGTATTTAGAGCTGAAGCACTAACAATATTTTAATAATGTGATGATGCTACAGTGCAAGGTTTTCCTCTGGGCTTTTGTCGGCATGTGTGTGTGTGTTTGATTGTAATACCTTGTGGGGACCCACTGCTCCTTGTGGGGACCAAAGCCTGGTCTCCACAAGGGGAAACGCTGCTTTTGGGTCAGAGGTTAGCTTTAGGACTCGGTATGTAATTGTTAGGGTTAGGATTAGGTTAAGGTTTAGGCTGTAGAAATGACTAGAAGTCAATGGAAAGCCACGCAAACATGTGTAGGTATGTGTGTTTCAGGGCTTTTGGTAAACTGGTGTTACTTAGAAAGTGAGGAAGCTGCCTTGTACCTCCACAGAAGATCAACCACTTCATGTGGTTTTTAGTTGGGAATAATCTTGTCGTCATTTCTGTGACAACCTGTATTAACTTTGATATTTCTCATACATTGAACTAACTAAGTGAACCAGTTGGGGTTTTATAACATTGCTGCTGTTGGTCATGTAGTGTGAAAAAAAAAAATTAAACAAAAATAAATAAAACCTTTGAAAGGTCTTCACCAAGTCCGATAACGGAAAACAATTCTCAAGATCATTGGTATAAAGGTGTTGGCTCTGGTTTGGAAAAGAATATAAAGATGATCAAATGAGTTTGTTGGTGATGTGTGTTATGAGTTATTGAAAAGGAATGCCGAAATTTAAAAGCATCCGTTTCAACATACAGAAGCCTATTTACCCTAAAAACACCAGACACTCAAGAACAGCAGCAAAACGTTTGTCTAAAAAGCTGCGCGTAAAGTAATTTGGGTTTGAATCTATAGATTTGTGTAAATAATACATTTTAATTCATTTCTTTCCATTTGAAGCAAATTTAAGCATCTCTGCATCTACAATTCTATTTTTTTTTCAACAATTTATTAAGAACACACAATAAGCGTTCAATTGAAGAAATGACTATGACCACACCATAGTCATAGTACTCTGTATTACAGGTGACTAAGTGTTTATCTTGGGCTATATACATATATATGAATGTCAAAATGAAACAAAATAGTGATGAATTTGTCTCAAAATAGTACGTCTAACGTAAGAAAGACGGGATTCACCACAGAAGGGGGTTTGTTATACGACTGTGACAATCACTCATATTTGACTAACAACTTTCCTGATAACGCTATTAACTGGACGTCCTTATTGACGATACATAGGAAAATATATACTGAACACTTCTGTAGAATATTTGTAAATAACTACCGTGTTTTTGTCACACCTAAATTTTAAAACTCGCTTTACTTGCGCAAGACTATTGGCTGATATCATATGAAAACACAAATCAGAGTCATTTCATGGCAAAACATAAGAAATTCAGGTCAGACGTTTTAAACATCTAAATTGTAGAGGAGAGTAATAAGAGTTGTTTTGCTTTCCTATGTGTAACAATTTAAACCCATAAGAGTGATAGTTATGTTTAACAGAAAGATTACTCCCAAGTCCACCAAATGACTCATTCAGCCGCCATGTGACCTTCCCATGGCGTCATCAGTTGCCTGAATGTGACACACTGCAGAAAGGAGCGTCCGTCCAGCCGATACAGTCTCAGCTGTGGAATTATCAAAGTTGAGCAGAAAAACAAAGAGGTCAAAGTTTTGACCTTTTAAAAACCCGTGATCCACTGAGTTCACTCCACAGACATCACATTAAACCACTCTGTGCAAATGCACACGATATCTTGCAAAAGCAATATTAGATTTTCAACCCTCACACACTTTACAGACATAAACTTCAAGGAGTTTTATTGTTATTTCATCTAATTGGCCAACACAACTGTTACTTTATTGTGAAGATATATATATATATATATATATATATATATATATATATATATATATATATATATATGCATTAAAAGTCTGGTAGGCATTTTTAGTTGGACATTTACTCTGACACAACAATGAACTTGAATGTAATTTTATTATTTTTTGTTTTTGGAAAATGAACTTGGAAAAATGTATCGATCAATGCACCATGTTTCAACTGTTGATTTTTGTGTTTTTAGGATGTAAAGCACTTTGAACTGCCTTGTTGCTAAAATGTGCTAGAGAAATAAAATTTGATTTGAATTCGCTGTTTGACGAAGATCTGAGAGGTGTGTTAGAGAACATAAGTGGAAAAAAAACAACATGATGAAGACAGAGGAGCGCAACGGACAATCACAACAGGTCAGTTTAAAACAGAGTTTGGTAATAAAATAATATCCCCGAGAACTAACTATTGGTCATGTGCGCCACATTGCTGGTATTTATAAAACAGTGATGAGAAGAAAGACATATAGTGGATGCAACAAACATATGGAAGAAAGAGCACCGTTTGAGGAGAGATTGTTTTTTTTTACTTTTTGGCACTATGCAAACTTGTGAGAGTCAGAAAACACCATAAGAATAATCAAACACGGTGATGCTTTGGGGATGCTGGTCAAAACTGATGTGAAGAACAGATAATTACAAGACTATTCTGAAAAAAAAGATATATGTGGTTCACCCGCTCTATCCAATCTAAGTGAGCTTGAGCTATTTTGCAAAGAATATTTTAAATTTAAACTTTTTAGAACAAGGCTGTTCTAAAAAGTATAAAGCTCTGCGTCTAAATACAAATGCATGACACCTTTCTTAGATTTTTATGTCTAAAAAAGTTCATGACTTTGCTTTTACTTCACAATTATGCACTTTGTGTTGTAAAATCCCAATAGAAAACAGTAGATGTGCCAATGTGACAAAAGGAATTAAAAAAAAAAAATCTAAGGATGTGAATACCAGGGGGGTTCAGTACAAATGTGGGCAGATGGTTTCATATAAAAATCAACATATTCTACATAAAAAATAAGCACTTTAGATATACTTGCATGGAGGCCTACTCACTGAAAGCTCCTGTGTAGGTTGGCTGGGTGAGATCTTTTGGCACTTTCCTGTAGATATCAAATCTAGGAGGGAAAAGAAAAAAAAAATTAAAAAGGAAACAAAACAGGGAAAAGGGAGTGAGAAAAAAAAAATACTTTGCCAAAGTAAACAGTACGTGCTGAGAAAAGCAGCACTTTCTGTACCCATCTTGGAGTGCGATATTACAGAGGAGAGGTGGAATGTTAGCTCTGGACCGCCGCCATCACACGTAACGGACTCCGACCGCCTGCTAAGACTGGAAAAACATCAACCTTTTAAATGGGCCTCCTCTGTACGGATGCCCTTATATTATGATCTGTGCCACAGAGAGCCAAGCACAAACATGTAAGGAAGTATTTGGTAAATTAAACAATAGGGTTTTTATCTTCCATACTGACAGTCGGCTTTTAGGTTTATTGTGCATCTTTCCAATAAAATTCAAAGCACAATGTTTTGGTTAAAATCATTTCCACCTGATCCTCGTGTAACGTCACTGCTTCCCATTTGGAGAATTAAAAACAAAAAGAAACGTCTGCAACACAAGCCAGACACTGTTCCCATCCAGGATTTCCAGCGCATGTCCTTTTTGGGCAGTGAAACACGTTCAGACTCGAACTCCATCCCCGGCTGCATGCACCCCCCCCCCATGTGCCCTCCCTTCTCACGCTCCCTCCTTCCTCTTCTCCCTCTAAAACAAGACACATCTGTCCACATTTCTTCCACTGTCAGCAGCCAGAGAAGTGATCCCAGCTGATGCAATGCAGGGCGGAGAGGAAGTGTGAGAGGGAGGGCTTCCTGTCCACCAAGGACTTGGCTGTTGCTCTTATTTTGCCTGTGCTTTCACTTCTTTTTCGATTTCCCTCCCTCCCCCCAAGCCACAAGATATGAAATCATAGTTCTGACACCTTATTCTGCCCACTTGCGTGCCAATAAGCAAACTGAACAGGATGCAGGGGGCAGACAGAGTAGACAGGAGGTTGCAGGGAGCTCAGCGGCTCATCGTTATCCAAACTAAAACAACTTTGTGACTGTCGAGCCGTAAAGTGCCGAGGAAACTGCAGTATTACAGCCAGAGGGATATAAATTTGAATTTAGTCGATTTTTACTGATCTGTTTTTAGGTCCAGAGTTGCACACTTTCCTCTGGCTTTGTTCCCAGGTGGGGGAAAAAAAATTTACCCAAGGTTCCACTCTAGCAAACTACTTCACATGAAAACATCACAACAACAACAACAACAACAACGTACAACAAGACAGTGGTTGAGTCAAACCTTTAGAGTCAAAAGATAAACCAACAGTCGTTTAGTTGTTAGAATATCATGGACTTTCTCAAAATTGATGAGTTTTAGCAACATCGTGACGTCCTGCTGCTGCTACGTTAGTTGCAAACTATCTTGAATGGGTCATGTCAGTATCGAGACTAAAAACCTGGGACATCCTACTAGTTTCAAAGTCAAATGAGCAAAGAGGCTTGACTTTCTCCGAATAATGGGGGGTAGATGATAATAGAGGCTTCTGGATTTTCCGAACCTCAACAAAACCTTGTCGTTTCCTGCTCAGTGCTGACTCCTAATTGCAATATGATGAAAGGGTGAGAAGAAAAAGCAGTTCGTTTTTGTCTTCTTCTCTCATTTTGTCTCAGTCGGGCAGCCGTTTAGATTACCTGTCATGTTGATTACCCGGAATGTTGCAGGGTTTCAAATTTATGTCCCTTATTTGACATTTGCGTGTTGCTTGGCGAATATCGCATTCCCCCAAATAATTTGTAAATATCCATTTGAGAGATCACTGAAGCAGATCAGGCAAGTCTGCATTTCTGTTGAAAGGTCTTACTTTATTTCTGACTTGGCATTAGTCAAATTACAATTTTCCGAGCCGTGAAGAATTAAACCAGCTCTTTTCAATGAAATGTCAGAGAAAGTGCACGTAGCAAACAGCAACACAACACCGGCCCTCCCACACATGCAGAGAGAGCTCCCACACTGTTGCTCTGCAACTGCAATTGGCGAGCAAAGTGCAATCCTAGCAACTTTTGTACATTTTAGTTTAAAACTTTTGCCTTATCATGTTGATACTCGAGGTTTTGAGAAATTTCTTTTCTCTTTTATTTTTAAACATGGCTGCAAGCGAGGACAGTTTAAGGGCCTGACCCTGAGCAATGACTCCGCCGCAACAAACCAGACAAACGACTGCAGCCGATTTGCCGCTGCAAACGTAAAGGCCGTCTTTTTTTTTTTTCCCCCGCTGTAACAGCATCTGCGTGCAGACATGGGTATCTTTAGCAAGCATCTTCCCAGAGCTAAATTAAAACCCGAGCGAGGAAACAAAATCACACTCATCCGGTCACTGGACACCTGGGTTTAGAGTCTCGACACTCCATGTAAATAGCCGTGGACGCGCCGAATATATTTACAAACAAGATACACTTAAAAGGGAACAACTCTTAACAGGTACAGCATCATGCATCTAAAATTAAACAAACACAAAGTTTCAAAAATGTTAAAGACAGTTACTAGATTACTTGCTGTCTGAAGGATAAAAATAGAAACAGAGCCCCAGAATGTTCTGCTAGTCAGTAGTTCAGGAGTCTACATGAGTTTTACCATTACTATACAAAAGAATGTAAACGTCACATCAATATTGTTGCGAAATGTGCCATTTCAACTTTGCTATGCAAAATTTCGAAATGGAAAATGTCTGAATGCAAATATTGCCAACACAGAGGTCAGCCAGCGCACCTGTTTATCTCTGAAAGAGGGAAGTGTGCCGAGTTCACATGTGACACTCAACGTGCAAACCTTGAAAATCCACTGTTGAAGGCCAGGAAGCTGCATGTGCTCTCCAAAAGATAAAGAGAGTTTTGATAGCGTGCTAATATATCCGTTGAATAAACGACAGATTTGGACTTGAGAGACAAGTGTGACCACGTCAGAAACCCACCATCTTATTATTTATTTAAATCAGCCTTTTAACTTTGGTGCTGAGGTGAAGTATGTAAGCCGTTTCAAGAAGAATTCAGTCACATCTGTTCAGTTCTGGTGCTGAACTAAGGGGTGTTTAGACTACACATGGGTCAGTATGAAGTGGTAGCAGAGTTTTAACAAGTCAGTTTTGCTGAAGCACAAAATTCTTCCACTATGCAGTTTTTTTTTTTAAATGAAAGCTCTTTTAATAAAAGGCCACATAGCACAGAGGTGCCCACAGTGGGTCCTGGAGGACGCCACCGCCCACCGCGTGGCTCACGACGAGCTCGGAGAGGGAGGGTCGGGTACCCGGACGAGGCGCGAGGCCCCCGCACCGGAGATCCGGAACCCACCGCGTACCGGTCCGTTCTCTCCCTGGTTTAACTCACCTGGATCCAATGATGGCTCGTTAGAAGGCCTAAGAAGAACATTGACATGCTGAAAAGGTTGTTACTACCACCCGGGAGAAAACCAAAATGTGCAAGATGCCGGCTCTCCAGGATAGACTTTGGGCACCTCTGACATAACATATTGTCCAAGCGTTTTTCTGTTGTTTGAAGAGTTAAATTACTCTTTGACTTTTTTTAAAATTATTGTTATTTTCCATCAAGTGATAAGAATCAAAGCCGTCATGCCTTGAGAATTTCCCAGCTTCCCTTAGCGCGTTCACACTTGTTTCAGTTCACACGGGTGTGTGTTTTATTTTTCACATGGTTAATGTGAGCAAACCTTCACTGATAATAAGTCAGCCACAAGGTAACACGAATCCGCTTCGTATTCAGCGACACCATCGGTGTGGAACTGTCTCAGCTGTTCAACCACATCAAGAGGATAAACTAAAAATCCAATTAATGGGAAATATGGGGAATATGTTAAATCAAAAGTTATGTTTGCATTTTTGCCATTGCTCCAGTTTTTCTATCCTGCATCTCCCAGTTCAACATGTATTGAGCCTGTTTTTGGTCATGGGAGCAGTTGGGCAGTTAGGTGCCTTACCAAAAGACACTTAAACATTGAACAAGGTTCCTCTAAAATATTACACTAACATCAACAATTAGTAATTTATTAGATCAGACCTTTCCCATCACGCACTGCAACAAAAGTGACTGCTTCACAGACTTCTGACATTACCAGTTAACCACTGACTTTATTTATCTAAATTCATTCTTCTTCTCCATTCTGATTAAAACTACCTGCAGACCCGAGTACGTTTACAGTAAGCTTCAGCTCCACACCGCCGATACGTCTGAACCATGATGTAAAAGCTGCGGTGACAGATCCTCAGCAGTTTACATGTGGGTGAAATCTTTGGCTTCATACTAACCTTTGGCTGACGTTTGCATTTTTCTGAATTACAGTCAACATGCGTTTCCTTTGTAACATGTCACGGCTGAACCCTCTGTGAGGAGACTGACATGTTTTGTCATCGGTAAGAACACAGCGTACCAGCGTCGCTCGGTAAAAGTGCTCAAAAGAAAGCACGAGGCCGCTATTCAAGGAAAGGTCTTACTAAAAAAACACCTCATCTTGAGAATGAGTCACTCTTAGTCACTAGTTCATCTTCTCCTTTAGTTACACATAATGGACACTTAAGGTTGTCACATAGTGCGATGGCCTCATTGCACGGTGTGACTTCAGCTCTCTGTGTGCTGAAGGTATACGTCAAAGGATGAGACAGCTGTCAGAGTTAATATAAGAGGATTATTTAAACTTAAAAAACAAGAAAAAAAAACACTTAGTATTCTCAGTGAAGCTCTATAGGCACAGTGATCTAATCATCACTTTGACAAACACATAACAACATCATCAGCTGAGCTGAAGCCAAACATCCCTTCTGTCAACAGATGACACAAGTTAACAGTCTATTAAACTTTAAAGGAAAAGCCCTTAGATAAACAGGTTGAGTCCCTCCATTATTTGGGATTTAAACATCCCAACTAGGCATGAGCTGCTAGGACGCATCACTGCGAGATCATCTCAAAAATAAATACTAACCTAAAAATATTAGTTTTATATTTTACTTAAAGAAAACAGAAATGTATAAAACAGACTATATATTAATGCAATTGCAAAACATTCCTGCTGTTGCAAAAAGACCATATTAATTATTATAGCTAATAATAGAGTGAAATAAACACAATATGGTTACTGTTACAAAAAGTTTTAGAATTAGCAGCGGCTAAATTTAATGGTCGTTCTCTAGAAAGTCTTCTGATCATAGAAAAATTACGATTTTATTTGGTCCTGTTTTTTGTTTTTTTTTAAATAGATTAACACCTGGGAACAAAAAGCTTATAATCTAATAAACCTGTTCAAATTTAAGAAATGAACAATGTACATATATTTTATGGTGTGACTGTTAACTGCAAATCCAAACATAAATTGTAGGAATATTTTAAGTTAGACAACACAGTTTCTTTAGTGCTACCCGAAATGTTTTTAAATGGGTTTCAAAGTAGAACAAATAAAATCCAAAATACCATCTATAAAGACTTATAAAATGCAAACATTTTAAAAAGGCTTAAATAAATATGCTATGCCTAACTTGGTGGGGGCACAAGTAAAGCCTGGTGGCCCGCCAGGCTTATAACACACAGGGGGAAACCCTGCTAGAGTTGGAGGTAAAGAAATGCGAAGTACAATACTGTTTCTCTTAGAGTTGGAGGTAAAGAAATGCGAAGTACAATACTGTTTCTCTTGAAGTGTTCTCAAGCATTTTGTTCTTTATTTCTTAGAAAAGACATGGTCTTTTGGTTTTACATGGACTTTAAACATTGCAACTCTTCTCATATGTTGCTCACCTTTGCCTGGTAAAAGTGGCAAAATAGAGATTCAGATAGCAACATTATACAGCATGCCAGCATTACATTATCAGCGCCCTGAGAATAACACTGTTGGTCGGAGTGTGTTGAACGTGTCCGCTGACGCTATGCACTAATTCAGCACCAACGTCCCTTAATTAGCCGCAACATAAGTCTTTCTTTCGATCAAGCTTCAAGTGAATTGATGATAATTATGAGCTCTTGACACTTTGTACTTCTCAACAATCCTGTAATGATTTCAGGTATAAAATTAAACTAGAGGACAGCTGCTTCTTGGTAGCCTTATTTTCAGTTTCTGTAAACACTGATGAATGTTATTTTTATCTCTTCTGGGATTCATATTTTTGGCCTTCTTGACTACTTGAAAAAATATATTAGTCATGCCTTATACCTAATTACCTTGAATATTTTTATGTGTACCTTTATTCCGACAGATATCAGTTTGTTTATGGTCATCTCTCTATTAAAGGTTAACTTTTAATTTCTTAGACTTCATCAAGTTTGGCTTTGAAAACCACATGTAAAACATGTAGTATTGTTTAAAGGATAAGCAGATTGGAGATTTTATTTTGTAGCTTGGGATTCCAGTGGTCAGTCAGAGACAAACCTCAAATAGTATCAGTCATATGTCTCAATGTGTGGTTAAACAAACCACAATATGGACTTTTGGGAATAAAAGTTACTCGCCTGCATGGTGTAAAATACAGTAATGAAACATACATACTCTCTCACACTGATGACTAACACCGCATTAGTGTGGAGCAAGCAACACCTCGAAACAGTTAGTCTATTAGTCAATCAAGATATTTCCAGTTGTTGTAATACAAGCTCTTGGTCTAAACTACACTCAGACTGAACACAATATCACATGAACTCCTCCCACAACGGCCTGATGCGTTGCTTTTCTGAAGCGATGTCCAGTAAATTAATTCATCGCTACGAAACTGTGATGTGGCTGAAAATGAGAACAGGTCGTCAATTCTATAAACTGTAGACGATTACCAATTTGCCAAAGAGTCATAGAGCTAAAATGAGCTAGACTGTCAACATGAACACTTAATTTACACATTTGTACTAAATCTGTACCAGTGTGAAAGTATACAAAGGTTTTAAAAGTTACAGTTTCAAAAAAAATTTTTTTTTTCTCATGGTATCCATTTATTTTAGAGTTCATTTAATGAGTTACCAGAGAACAAAGTAACAAGGATTTTGACCTTTGGTCATCAAAACACACTAGCCTGGAAACTAAAGGAGCACCTCCTACTACTCTTATTTCAAAAAAATATTAGTTTTGAGAAAATTTGTAAGCTGCAAGATGTGTACTTATCTTCCAACTACAACAACCTGACTATGGCCTGACTAACTAATTACCCATTTGTTTAACATATACGTGGCTCAAAAAGGGAACACTTTACACAATAATTGTGCTTTTGGATAACTACTACTGAATAGGTGTTTATATATACAATTATACTATAAATATACGGTAGAGGGGTGTAAATAAATTGTGATAATGAGTCTGGTATTTTTAATATGAGTGTGAGCAGCAAAAATGAGATCAGCTGAGAAAGGTATCTTTTACTGAGTTTGTGAAGGGTGGCAAAAAGCAAATATTCGGTCATTTTAAATAGGATGTGGCATTGACAGCTTCCACAGAGTCCACTTTACAATGGGTGTGACTATTAACTGTTGCCCGAGTGTCACTAGATTACCTGGATGCAGTGTTAATTTGTAAGTGATGGTTCTCATTGGTGTTATGGAGCAAGTATGACAGAGACACGTCACTTTGTTGTTTACTTTGTGTTTACAATTACCCACGGCTATTGAAACCGGTTTCATATCTTTCAGCTGGGTGAAGAAATCTGCACATGCGCAGGCAACAATCAACAGAAAACCTCTTGCAGCATACCTGAGCATCACTCCGTGGAGTCGAAGATAAAATATAGGGTCACAAATATTTTCCTAGCAAACGCAAAAAGGACAAATGAAATGGCCTTTTCTGTATGTGCGGTGCTGCATTCAACAGTTAATTCATTTTTCAAGGATCCTCAGATTGCAAAGTAACATCAACACAGTCCTCTCAAAACTAAACCCACGCAAGCAAAAACTCTCTACTCACCTCCTAACATCGAAAGGCATGATGCTTGGGTGTTTGAAGGGGAAATTAGTGAACAATTATTTTGAAAACAGGCGGATTTTTACAGCTTTCTTCAGCGAAACCGGTTGTTCATCTGAACCGGTGTAACGTCAGCTTAGGACGCTTTGCAAAACCTGATTGGCTGAGAGCTACTTCCGGTTTGCTGTGATTCTGCTTCCTCCGCGCGTGCGTCATCAATGTTGCTATGGTTGCTTCGACACAAACTTCACAAAACGCTGATAAAGTTAATACATCTCTATTTCAAGGAAGGTTTTCAACAGATTCTGTCGATTTTAGCGTTTGGAACTGGTATATTTTAAGTGAAAATGACTTTAGCGTCCTCTCAATGAATATTTTAAAGAAATAAACTAAATAAATTTCATTCAAAATAACATGTAGGCTATTATTCAACCAGTGAAACACGGTTACAGCACTTTCGTAATTTTTGAGGAATAGGGGAGAATAGTGACAAACCTCAAAACAGGCGACGTTTTGTACTTTAAATGTCTAGTATTATATAAATGAAATAAAGCAATTTAAAGAAAACCTTGAAATCTCTAAATAATAAAAATTAAATACTGAAACTTAAACAAAAAAGGAAATCTAACGTCAGTATGCCCACCTAACACTGCGGAGCAAACAATATGTTTGCAGGGAAAATGTCAACAGTATGTCTTTAAAAAAGGAAACAAATAAAAACTTTTTCATCTAACAAGACATGCTAGAAAATAAGTCTTTAAACTTTGTGAAAACATTTAACCGTTCTTAAACTAAAGAGGAATTTCTGTTCAACGTGTAACTGAATTATTATTGTTGCTGCTGAGTAATGACTTGTTAGCCCACAATGTTCTGCCCAGTATGGTAAAGCTGGTTATTTCAGTTCCTCTTCTAACCCTAACCCTTTTGGGTTTCAGTAGGAAGTCACTTGTTGTGGCTGGATGTGATGTTTTTTCTCACAGTTTCTATGACATTCCACTAAAATTTGGACCATTTCAGTTGTGAGTTTTGTGATTGCAGTAAATTTTCCTCATTGGTTTTGGCAAAAACATTTAAACGCACTGTTTACACACACGTGTAGAAACTGTAATTAACACTAAAATAGATCATTGGATGACAGAATTCTTATTTTCGTCCCCCTGATTGCCAAATTTGTAATCTCTTTAATGTGTTGCTGCAACGTTTGCAAACATTAGCCAATCAAAATGTGAGGCATCAAACTAAAATTGTTAAATTAGACAAGAGATGCAAATGCTCTGAAATCCCTCACAAAGAAAAGGGACAGGGAACTAGTTCAAGGCAGTAACATAATTTGAATGAGGGACAATTCCAAATACAATTAGTGACCAAATCCAATTAATATCCATTTTATATATCAGACACTTCAGGGATCCCCTGTAAATGTTTGAAATTTAACACAGACCATGAATTTAGAATTTTAATATTTGTTTATTGAAATTGAAAATATAATTAAATTTGATTTAACATTTTCAGCATAGATAAATGAAATGGTTTTAAATTGTTTAACATTGAAGATTTAAAGGAAATGGCTAATTTAGTTTGTAGAAGTGCAAATAATAATCTTGATATTTTGATTGTTTTGTTACCATAGCTACAATCTGATGATATGTATCAAATCTTTGTGTTTAAGCATGGTTTGTTAACCAATACCTCTCAGCAATAACCAACTATCAGTGATTTATCTTAAGCTTGGTACCATTTCTAAGATTCCACCAAATCTTTATTGAAATACTGTTAATATTTGTGATGTTCTTAGCAGGAAGAGGGCCCCCTAAAGTATATTCTCTTTAAGGCGCCATACAATCTTGAGCAAGCTCTAAGATCTTTCACACACCATTGCAACGCAATCAGTACAACTGCAATTCAGAGGTTATTTTCTAACCTAATTCTATTTTCACACTAACCTAAACTTCAGCACAAATAAACATTTGAAAAGGGTTAGAGTTAGGGTTAGTCATGCCAGCCATGATGTTTTCTGAATATCATGGCTGGCACTTATCTGACCAGCGTGGGTACAAATGGAGCATTTGAATTTCATGCCTAGATGGCTAATTAATTCTAAAATATCCCGTTTATATAAAACAAGATAGGAAGATTATTACAAAAGCACGATACTCCATCGTCACATGCCAGACACTGAATTCCACACCCTTGATGCCAATATAAACATCTAGTATTCAAATGCTTAGCACATACTTTAAAAACATGACAAGACCTGGTGCTTTGCAATTTAAGTTTCTCAAGTTGTGATGTGAATAACATGTTATTATTACGCCAGTATCGATGATAAGATGGTAAAAAGCATGACAACCATTTAAATACTGGGACTCACAAGGCTGGTTTTTGAGCCATTAGTATCTATTGGAGGAGCGTTAGAAGAATTTGTAATGCGGCAGGGAGGAAAACCTGTTCTGAATGGATCGTCCTTTCTCATTCGTGTGGTCTACAGTGACTGGACTGTCAAGGTTCTCATTTTAATTACAGTTTGTGGAGTCCTTTATCTTGATTTTTTTATTTTTTTTTTGAAAAATATCAACTTCTGCCTGTTTACTTCATTCCAGCAAAAACATTTAACACGTCTGTAGTTCAATCATCAATTTCTGCATCTGAACTACTTGTACTAGCACAATTGAACCAGAAAATTCTACCACTTCATGACACAAGCTAGACATTGTGAGATGTTAATGGGAAAGTTGTTACCTGTCCAGTTTTCACCAACCTGCACTAGTGTTTTACTTTGCTTCTTATTCTTGGACCATGCAGAGCGGTGAGTTGTTGTAAATTTTTAGCAGTATGAGTATTTCAATACCAACCAAGTGGGATGGATTCTTTCATGAAGCAATAGAAACAGGGCAGAGGGAAGTAATATTTTATTCTAAATGTGTTTGGATCCAAATGAATGTTTTTCAAATGTTTTTTGGATTATTCCCTTCACACACATGCATTGTGTCGCCCATGATCAGCTGTGATAAATAACTTTTTTTTTCGGATGCATTTCCTCAAGTTGCGATCTGCATAATAAATTTTTTACGCCAGTACAGATGGCAAGATATGAAACATCTGAAATTTGTTTTGAACAGTTATGAGTATCAATTGTAAAAAAAATTAACTAACTAACTAACTAACTAACTAACTAACTAACTAACTAACTAACTAACTAACTAACTAACTAACTAACTAACTAACTAACTAATTAATTAATTAATTAATTAACTAACTAACTAACTAACTAACTAACTAACTAACTAAATAAATAAATAATAATAATAATAATGATAATAATAAAATGCATTCCGTATGCATTTAGGTGGTTCCCTGTTTGTTTTGGGGATTTACTGTAAGCAACTGCTTAGTTTGTATTTGGGCCAGTTCTACCCAAATCCAGGTTCACAGTGTATCAGAAACAAACACAACCAGAGCTACTAAGAAACTAAGGCTAGAGTTTTAGTAATATTGTATTATGGACAATGTATATTTCGGTTTCTGAGTTTAGTGACCAATGTTGCTGTCCAGGAAATGACACGCTCTGTTTGAAAATTGCATATGTCATAGCAAAAAAAATCAAAAAAAAAAATCCATAAACTCAGCAGAAAGTGTTATTTTTGCCACAACAAAGGAAACAAATAATATATGTGTCCCACATTTACAAGTCTGTTATTAAAACTTAGCAGGCAGTACATGCCCTGTGTTTTCCCAGTGGTGTCTCAACTGTTGCCCGTAGCTACAATGACAGTAAACAGGCAGGGGATGACAGCAAGTGACAGCTAGGCTGGACCGCAGGAAATGCCTCTCCGTCATCCGCTTTTTCACTTCCCTTTCTGGTCTCTAGTTGGTTACAAGCCACAGCCAAGAGAACCAAAAACACAGAGACAACACAGGTTCAGTTTTCAGAGCTTAGTTTCAGTTTTCAGACACACAGTAAAAGCTTATGCACTGTTTTGCAGTCCAACATTTACAAAAATAAAAGAATAAGATCAAGACAGGACCAATAATCTGACAGATGTGTATGGTACAGTAAACTTATTGTATTTTAAAAAAAAGCGAACGTTCTGTACCTCACTGAAAAAACCATGTGATACTGACACAGTATGGTGTTGCAATATACATTCTCCCCTAGTCTGTAACAACTCTCTTAGCTGTACTCTTCCTGATTCTGGGGGGTTTTGCGCTGGCCATCAGAACAAAATGTTTGGGTACAAACTGTTTTCTGTCGATCTTGGGCCCTCCTCCCTGTATAGTGTGTAACATTCTTGCTTTGTAGCATGTGCCTCACAGTTGACTCATCTCACAAGAGTGTGAGGTTTAACCTGCCAGAGAGTTTTTACACTTGGCTGTGGTTGGTTGACTTTCTGTTATGTGGGCCTAGGCTCCCCCTCGTTCTCTGCACCATAACAAATCTATTTTTCTTTTGCTTGAAAAGACAGAGGGCCAAACCAGCACACGTGTGTGTATTCCACACTTTCATGTTGTAGAAAAGTATGAATGACATTATGGCCTGCTTGGTAAATCTAGCTTTAGCTAAAAGACATAGAATTTCGAAGTTGGAAACAACTGCGCTATTTAGGTGTTTGCTTGGCAGCATAGCCTCTTTTTCCTTTTTCTTTTGCAAACTTTTGTTTGAAGACACGAAGGCAACACACCCGCCTTGTCAACAAGTCAACAATCATCCTGCTTCTGCATTTTAAGACATGAGCGTTGCCTAGCCTGAGTCAGCAAACCACACCAGCAAATGAAAAGGGTTTCCCACACTGGTTGAAATCATGTTTTTTTTTTTTTTTTTCACAGTGTTTTCGCTCATCTCTCTGGGAAAACAAAGAAACACCCCACGTATCCGTACAAAACAAAACTAAAAGGTCAAGACATCTCCATCTGTCATCGGCTTCCTGGTATACCAGTGTTTTGTTTCTCGGCACCTGGAAATTTACTGGACTTCAGATTTCTATACCGTGATTAACTTTTATGGTTAGCCTTCGTTCTCGCTGCATTGAACACTATGTACCACAGACTAATAAAAACAAAGAATAAACCTTTATGGCACCCATGCCAGATATTTACTTATTATCTTGTTATTTGTCAACTCTCTACTGAAGAGGCAAAATAGGAATCCAATTAAATACTAAACATCATGGAAAGTTTGGCAAATTCTTTATTGGCTGACAGATCATCAATTTAAATCAACACATAAATTGAGACAGATATTGTAAATGAGAATATGTTGTAAACAAATAATAATCTAGACTATCAATGCACTGAAACAAACATGAACGTTCATTTTGTTTATTACTCTGTTAAAATGTAATTAATTATAAATATTGGTACCTATGTAATATAATTTAATATAATATAATATAATATAATATAATATAATATAATATAATATAATATAATATAATATAATATAATATAATATAATATAACTGATATTGTAGTTCAGATTTCTGTTTAATTAATCATTAATCAACAAAAATAAATTACGTCATAATCAGACCTACATATGGAGTATGTAACTGGTTTTGCTATACTGTCAACATTTAATATACACATGAGAACTTAATTGTATCAGAATAATAAATAAATATATTTTTTTTAAGAGAAAAAATATTCTTAAACACATAAAAACCAGGAGTAGTTGAAATTCAGAAAAAAAATAACTACAGTCTAATTGTAAAAATAATAACAAATTAGCCAAAGTCTGATGCAAATTTTATGTAGAAAAATTAACTAAAACGAACACACTCTAAATCTTAAACGATTTACATTTAAACCCTAATCAGTTTATTTGGCAGTTCTTTGCATACTGCCATACAACAAATTGAGACATTATATTATTGAGACATTAAATACTAGTCACTGGATAGGTGATTGAAAACCCAAAGAGATCAATAAAAACATGAACATGTGAGATACATAATCTCAACAGTGGTTAAGATTAACCACCGTTAACCACCACTCCCAAGGTGGGAGAAAAGCAAAAGCAACAACCAGAAATTAAGCAAAAATGACACCATTTACATAATTCAATTGGAATCCAATGTTTCTTAATTATATTGCTATTCATTTAATACACGTGTCATTTATCACAGAGAAGATACACAAAAATAAAAATAAAAACAAACGAGACACACAGAGAGAGAGAGAGAGAAAGAGAGAGAGAAATCTTCGCGTGCCCGCGTACGTGCAGTACGTTCATGTAGAATTATCCCGCGTGTGCGCGAGCCCTAGTTCTTGTTGTTGTGCCCTCCTGCATTTTAGAACGATCATGATGACGTCTGCGTGGTTGGCGGGACGCCCAGAGAGGCGGCGCTCTGACGTTAGTGGCCTCTCATTCATGGACTCGGCTCATATATAAACAGCTTCATACGGCTCTGAGGCAGAAGTCAGACTTTGAAACGTTAAACATTTAAACTCGGTCAATAAGGAACTAAACTACCCGGAACTACACAAGGAAGAATCGGAACACCAAAGTCAACTTTAAAACTTTTTTCTTTCCTTTCTTTCTTTCTTTCTTTCGAGCTTTATCGTCATTTTTTATTTTTTTTTTTTTTTACATAGAAACTAACCGGAACAAAGGACTCACTCCAAAGAACAGAATATTATTTCTGTAACTTTGAGCTTGAGTATTTCTGCCGTTGAACCTATATGTATTTGGATTTGACACTCATAACCCGCTGTACTACTATGGTGATAATGGAAGTTCCCACCATCAACTGCGCGTCCCTGCGTTCTCTAATGGAGGGCGACGTCCCGGGCTGCCTGGTGCTGGACTGCCGCTCTTTTCTCTCCTTCAACGCCTCTCACATCTCCGGCTCCACCAATGTGCGTTTTAGCACCATAGTCCGGAGGAGGGCGAGGGGCGGGCTGGGGCTGGAGCACATCGTGCCCAACGAGGACACCAGGAACCGGCTCCTGTCCGGGGAGTACCAGTCCGTGGTGCTGCTGGACGAACGGAGCACAGACCTGGGCCAGGCGAAGAAGGACTCGACGCTGATTCTGGCTGTTAATGCGCTCTGCCGCAGCCCCTGTGGGATCAGCGTGTTTATTCTCCAAGGTAAGAAAATGTTGCGCGTTAGGAACACGTTCAGGCGCTTTACTGTTGCGAAGTGCAGCTGTCACCACACCAGCTGCTCTTGTTGTTAAAATAGCCTGCATGAACAGTTGTCACTCATAAATAAAAGCATGTACCTTTGTGTGAAGCTTCAGATTTTAATGACGTTTGTTGTTTATTTATTTTTTAAAATTTTTTATTTCCAGGTGGATTTGACAGTTTTTCCTCTGAGTATCCAGAAATGTGCACCAAAGCTTCCCCTCCTCAAGGGCTCAGCTTATCACTGAGTGCCAGAAATCCAGAGAGTGCAGACCCAAACTGCAGTCCCTGCAACACACCTCTATATGATCAGGTTTGCACTTTTACAGAAAATCTCATGCCCCTTACTCTTCTACTTCCGGTTTTGCTGTTATGGAGGTGACTTACGGTTTGCTTTATTTCTCTGTTCTAATTCAGGGTGGTCCTGTGGAGATCCTGCCGTTCCTGTATCTTGGCAGTGCTTACCACGCTTCTAGAAAAGACATGCTGGACATGCTCGGGATCACTGCCCTGATCAACGTCTCCTCCAACTGTCCCAACCACTTCGAGGACTCCTTTCTGTACAAAAGCATCCCGGTGGAGGACAACCACAAAGCCGACATCAGCTCCTGGTTCAACGAGGCGATAGAGTTTATTGGTGAGTGCAGCTTTTGCTAACTAGTTCCTCGGTTGTTAGCCCAACAAACACCCAGCCTGCCCCGACCTCTGTTCTCTCCCTTTTCTTTCCCCTCGATTCGCTTGATTTGAAATCGTCAAAAGTTCCCTCCAAAACCCGACCAGCTGGCTCCCTGCTCCAGCACAATGGCGGTTACATCATTGCCACCCCTGAGGCGTAGAAAGAGGGATGTCCTTTTTTTTTTTTTTTTTTTTAATAATGAATTGCAAAGCAGCAGCCCCAAACTAGTTTT
The DNA here is from genome assembly GCF_019740435.1 of Gambusia affinis. Classification (NCBI taxonomy): domain Eukaryota; kingdom Metazoa; phylum Chordata; class Actinopteri; order Cyprinodontiformes; family Poeciliidae; genus Gambusia; species Gambusia affinis. The sequence goes on along the minus strand of NC_057876.1, from coordinate 8,649,655 downwards.
GTAGTTTCGGGCTGGCTGTGCTTGAATAGATCCCCCCCCCTTCATAGCTCTTTTTGTTCTGATTGAACAAAGGGCAATTTCTCTTCACTCACTGTCAGCCTTCCTGCCACTTCAATACCCCCAGCAGGGGTCTGTTCCCCTCTTTTGTCCATTCATTACGCCTCCTTTGGGAGGAACCCCCACTGGTTCACACCCTGCGAAGCTATTAACTGTGTTCCTCTTTGCTAATGAGCGCATTTAAAAAGAAACCGAAAGTGCTGCAAAGGCGTTTTTGTCCTCGTTTCCTGTTAATAATGTAGTCTTATCCATTTGTGTGTAATCACCTTTGGCTGTTTTGCGGTGATTCTAATTTTCTTCTCTCTGTTTTTTTTTTTGTTTTTTTTTCTCCAACCAGATTCGGTGAGAAACAACGGCGGCCGCGTGTTCGTGCATTGTCAGGCCGGCATCTCCCGCTCCGCCACCATCTGCCTCGCCTACCTCATGCGCACCAACCGCGTGAAGCTGGACGAGGCCTTTGAGTTCGTCAAGCAGCGCCGCAGCATCATCTCCCCCAACTTCAGCTTCATGGGTCAGCTCCTCCAGTTCGAGTCCCAGGTCCTGGCCTCCTCCACTTGCTCCTCGGAGGCAGGAAGCCCGGCAATCAGCAAAAGCAGTACCGTGTTCAACTTCCCCGTCTCCATCCCGGTTCACGCTTCGACCGGTCAGCTCGCCTTCCGCCACAGTCCCATCACGACCTCCCCCAGCTGCTGACAGAGGTCCCGTCAAAAAAAAATCAGACTTTGTTCGGACTCAAAACACCAAGTGACTCCGCATGGAGCACTTCACATAATGCCTGATCCATTTGGTGATGCTGGTGTCACCAGACAGAATGGGTGCTGTAGCTTTGGGCCAGTTAACTTGACTCTGCTGGCCAATCCTTCATAGCTTGACCTCATCGTTTCAGAGCGAGCTTTAACGACTACCATCAGGCAGTATTCACGCTTCGCGTCCTTAATGTGAAAACCATCCCCAGTCGGGAGACGCTAAAGAAGAAGAAGTCCCGAGAGCTCCTTCTTTAAAAGACTGATTTCCTATTTTGATGAAGACAACTGCTTTTGATAATCACAATCATTTTTAAACAAAACTGAGAGGGCTATCAGTTATCTCAGGAAAGCTTTTTTTAAAACCTCTCGAATCTTTTCACTTGCTAAAGAGGCAACGCAAACCCATTGCACAGCAAGGCAAATGATTAGAAATGAATGTAACTCATTCTATTAGTAGGTGTGTCATAGAATCTACCTGTTTGGTTTTGGAACAGGTTTATAATTAGATTACAAAGCTTTTTCATTTTGTGTTTTTCTTCTTTTTTTGTTTTTTTTGTTTGTTTATTGCCTTCCTCGATATCACTGACGATCACGACGTGTTGGGTAAACCGACTTTGAAATACCTCATGTTTTTTGTACTGTGTACTGCAGCGCTGCGACGGAACCCCAAAAACTACTAAAACTGGGGGGACCAATTGGTCTGTTGGACCGTGTTTTGACATATTTATTAACTAAATTAATATATTTCTTTATAACAGCTATTTTTACAAATGTTTGTCAAAGAGTTTTTTATATATGTTCAATAAACCTCATTGAGTTTTTGTACTCTGTTGAAGATGTTCTCTTGTGTCTCTTTTAATGCAGATTATATACTACATAGGTGGTTTTTTTATAAGGTCTTCATTTAAAAAATATCTTAAATTTTTTGTGAAACAAAACTTGTCTTGTCCACTGACCCTCTCACTAAAGCATAACTTTCATGCTCCATCATTTAACAGTAAAACTAGAGATACAAAGAAAGCTAAAAGAAAAAATAATAATAATAATAAAAAAAGACTTCACAGAAACACATGAGATGTTGTCTTCCCCTTTTTTGTACGAGTAGCTAAGCTAATTCTCTTTTGTTTCTTATCAAAACTCCAGGAAGCCATTGGATTACTATTCAGAAGTTTATCACTTAAATGGGACGTTATCTTGAGTTTATTACTTGAATGGGATGTTATCTTGTCTTTTTCATTTTAAGGGACGGCTAAAAGAGATGGACCTGCATGTCACAATAGATTTAGAGCTTAAAGAAACAGGACATCTGCCAATTAAAGGTTTTTTGCCCTTTGTGTTATACCACATTTGTACCCAAAGGAAGTAAAAACTGCAAAGATACGAATCCCAAAAAAGCTTTCAAAATGTTTTAGTTGTGGAACGCCTACTGATTTTTTCTCAAGTCTGGTTTTCCATTCTTATTTATGAAAATGAAAGGTTAGATTTATTTTTTCCACTTTGTAATTATGTTACAATGTAGCATTGCTACTTCAAATTCAACCTTCTTATTTCGCATGATGTTTGTTGAGAGCATTAAAAAAAGAAGGCTCCAACTAACAACAATTTATGTAGAGGTTAATTTATACGTAAAACCTGCTGCACAAGGTTTTCTTCAATGCCTATGAAGACAGAGGGGAGGCCAAAAAGTCCTTTTTCTACCTCTGCTGCCTGTTGATGCGATGGAATCCCATCATATAGCTGCATGAGGATTTCACCAAAATAAGAGGCATGATGTCATGGTGTCAGCCATTGTTCGGGCCACACTCCGTCTCTCTGAACCCATCTGAGTCCGGGGCAACAGCAGGAGGCTCAAAAAAAATCATCTAAGTTCCCCCTACATCCCCCCTCGCCTCCCTGCCTCTCTCCTTCTGCGGGCCACAATGGAGGCAGCTGCAAGGCGTTTGGGAAAAGTGTGACAACCAAAGAGCATTCAGGGCTCAGTCAAGCACCGGCTTGTGTCCTCTGCCTCCACATGTTACGGAGGAGGTTGGGGCTCAGTGAATGTGAAAGGGAGAGCAGAGTGCTTGGGTTACAAATTAGCTAAAAGATTTGGCTGTGACCTGCCGTGTGGTGTGACATTTAAAATAAAGGATTTTCACACTCCTCAGAAACGATACGACTTTTAAGCGAAGCAACTCTTTGATGAGAGTCTAATTTGAGGGAGAGAATTAAAGAGAAAAAAAAAAATTCAACATGAATACATAATCAGATTACCAGAAACATTTGTTGTCGACTGTAACGAGATGCTCCCTGACAAAGGACTTTTTCAGCTCCCCAGACAATCTGTAGCTTTGCTGACATATGCGTCCCCCTCCACCCCTTGATTCTCCTTCCTCCATCCCCCCCTTCCACTCCTCCTGCTGCCTTTGTGTCTTTAGGTTTCCTGCCCTAAGAAGTTGGCAGAAGTTTGTGTGAAAGTCATTAGGGATGCTTTATGATCTGATGTTAGTGTTTCTCGTGCATGTGACAGACTCTGTTGTGAGCGAGACAATTTCAAAGAGCGTAACAACCGATCCTTTTCATGTTTGCTTCTACCAGGTTGTTTGTTTGGTTCTTGTCCCATCTGCATCTGTCTCACAGAACAGGAACAGCAGCTGTCTCGAATTCAATGAGGTTTCAGCTGAAATAATCCTTCGTGCACATTAGTTACCTTATCTGTCAGACACGACATCCACGGCTGAAAGAGAAGCCCAGCCACACATTTAATATGCAGCAATGACACTGCAAAAATTAACATAGGGCGCATTCACAGCGCTTCACTTTTTCCACATAATTATGTGAACATCTTATTCCAAATTGTAAGAAATTAAGCTCTTCCCTCAACATTCTGCATACTGCTACCCTATAATGACAATGTGTTTATTAAAAATAGTAAAAAACAAAATCACATTTGTGTTAAGTATTCACAGCCTTTCAGCCATAACATTCTAACTTGACATGTTTCCACTGCTTGTCCTTCGGATGTTTCTGCAGATTAAATGGAGTCTACCTGTGGTGTGAATTCAGTCAATTAGACTTGACTTGGGAAGGTTTCCTATTTTTAATCATTTTACAAAACATTCAAAAGCCCCACCTCCCCACCTCCCCACACTTTTGTTGTAATGTCATAAAGTTTATGTGTAGAATTTTGTGGGAAGAGAATAATTAAACGCAATTTGATAATAAGGCCGTAGCTTAACAAAATGTGGAAAAAGTGAAGTGGCGTGAATATTTTCCCTATGCACAGCAACTGAATGTCCTACTGCTCCCGTTAACAGAAATGCTAATGCTGCATGTTGGGAAAATGTTGTATGTGCAGTGCCTTGCTAAAAGTATGTACTACAATTAAACCTTTCATATATTGTTACATTACAGTCACACACTTAGGGTTTTATTTGGATTTCATGTAATAGACTAACACGAGTGAAAGGAAAGACATGTTAACAAAATAAATACCTGAAAAATGCGCATTCAACCACGTGAATTGATAGTTTGTAGGATGGATTAAATTACAGTGGTTGCACCAGTTTTGCAGATCAAGAGACTCAACTTTAAGGTCATCCTTGTTCACAAAACAGCCAACTCTTCACCGGACAGGTTTGAAGTTAGATCTGGACTTTTGTTTGGTTATAAGCTTTTATTTAAAACAGTGGTGTACAAAAGTTTTTGTCAAGTCAAGTCAAAAGCCCTCAAGCCTAAAGATATAGTAAAAGAATCCCCAAAAATTAGATTATGATGTGTACATTCAATATTTAAATAATAAAAAATGGTAGTCAGATTTTTTTTTTAATAGTTGTACCAGATTGTCTGCTTGCATTTTGTTAAAGAAAGAAAGAAATCTTTTTGAGCTCAACTGAAAAAAAAGAAATGTTGGTTCTATGCAGTAATACCAGCATTAGGTCACTTTTTCAAAAAAAAAAGAAAAAAAAAAAGGTTACCATATTTACCAACTTTAATAAAATAAGTCAAAGCAGATTTGGCTGCACCAACTTTGGATGGATGTGGTCATCTTCATTAAGAAATTTAAAAAGAAGAGAAAAAACATGCTTACTAAAAGGCAAATTTCTTGACATATGCAACATTTTCTATTGTAAGAAGATTTTAATCCGTCAGGGACCAAATTAAAAATCCTCCACCTGCATCAACCACCTGCACTGCGGGGCCAAATTGCTTTTAATTGCAGTTGGAGCCACACAAAATCAGCCCGTGCTGCACTTTGGAAAGCCCCAATCGAAACCATTGCATCCTAAGAAAGACACTTTAAAATGGGATTAGGTTCAAGTGTGTTCATGGACCACAGTGGTTCAGTCAAAGCCTAGACCTAGGTCCTTGTTAATTATCTGTGGCATGACTCACTTCTCATTATATCTGATTCAGTAAAAGAATCAGATATATGTTTTCTTCTGCTAATTTGCAGAAGAAAACGTAGAGAAGACACACGCGGTTGAATTTGAAGCAAGTTGTGGTTGCACAAAATGTCGACTCCTGTAGATCTGAAGGCAAATGAATGTCAGGCTGTTCACATCTTTATTTATAGAAAACTGTGAAGATAATGTATCCATTTCTCCAAATGAAGCTATAATGTGACAAAATGTGTAAAAGCTGAAGTTGCGTAGATACTTTTGGAAGCCGCTGCACATTAACAGCCAAAAGATATTTTTAGTCATAAGCCTTATGATGGGGTGGATCTAACTTTTGCCATGCTGACCACAACATACACCCACGCCTTAGAGTAAACAGCCAAAGCAGCATGTAGAGGCAAGATAATAATGCAGCTCAAGCAAATCAGCTCTGGTTCTCAAACTACTGTGATACTGCGGTTTCTGCACCTACAAGTCACCTCATCATAAGGCCACAAAGAGCGACATTTACAGTCAGTGCTGTTTGTTTCCTTGTTGTGTTTGGTTAATCGGGCCATCTTTAGTCTTCCTGCTATTTTCATCTGTCAACACGTCTCAGTCAGACGAAAAAAAATAAAAAATATGGCTGTTTTCCAAATTTCTTTTCTTATGGGCGTGGGAACAGAAACTGTGTGAAAATAGTCATGCTCGGAATAAAAGAGAGCCAATTTGGCATTTTGCGACAAAAATGTTTGCGTTTAAATTAAAATGAATACCAAGTCATTTTAAAAATATTTGCATATGAAAATCTGAAGAGCATAGCAGGCAGAAGTAGACCCACCTTTTGCTGGTGGTCGGTCAATTTCCCAGTCTCCACTCCTTCGTAAAAGTTGTATTTGTGAAGGGCATGATTAATAGCTGTCCTTTTGACAGATCGTCCTACATGAGCTGAACTCTGCAGCTCCTCTAAACTTACGAATGGCCTTTTGGCTGCTTCTCTGATTAATGCTCTCCATGTCCGTCCGGTGAGTGTAGGTGTCTCGGAAGGGTTGATGTGTCATACGTTTTCCCGTTTTGGATGGTATATTGTGATGTTCAAAGCTTAAGGTGCAGCTTCATAACCCAACTCTGGTGTAAACGTCTAATGAATTTTGCTGCCACGTATCATATTGCTTCTACTCCACAGTCATTTGCTACATTGTATAAGTGTGTGGCATAAAATCCCCCCAAAATGCAGTAAACGTATATTTCTACTGCAATAAAAAGTGGAAAAAACAGAAAAGGGTGTTGACAAATTTGTCTCGGCATGCGCGTGACTTTCTAAACCTTCTTATTGAGATCTTTTTGGTTGTAATACTAGAATAACATTCTGACTTTTTCAGTGTGATTTTACTGAGAGACTCTGGGTAATTACACCTCTGCGCTACATTATTACCTTCAAAGTGGATTAAGCTTAACACACATCCTGAGTGGGAAGATTTAATCCCCAGATTGATGTCATACAGGAGTACGCACGGGGAGTAAATCTGTAAGAGGATTGTGCCAGTGACGGAGGAAGGCCTCTGTGACATCCAGAGCCAGAGAAGCCTCTAGAACGCTGCGATGGCCTGCTATCGTCTTCAGATCAACACCTAACGGCCTGTTGCCCCACATTTCCAAACCATCCTTTGGATCTGCTTCAAAACCACAAGCTGTCAATTGAAACCTACCACAGCTGCAAAATCCCATTCGCAGAGCTTTGGCAGAAGAGAACTGCAGACGTTGTGACTTTAATAAAGAGCTGCTTGGATTGATAATATTCTGGGCCCTGCTTCAAGAAGTTGGACAAGCTGCAGTCGCTTGACAGGAGCAGGAATAAGGGCAGATCTGTGGAAAGATTAGTTTCAGGAATATTGAGAGATTACATGTGGCAGCAGTGAAGTGACCCGTTCCTCTCTAGCTGGGCTCACCTTCCTTTAGCACTCTGGTCTGGAATGTGAGACAATGGTGCCAGAAAAAATACGTCCGCTCTAAGGGTGAGCGCGGTTCCTATCAGATCAGCCGTTGTTTGTGATGGTGGGGCCTGATAAGTTGCATTTGTCATGCCTCGCTGTGAAAAGGTATTTCACTTGTGCGCCAATAAAAACAAAAAACAAAAAAAACACTATTTGAACCTTTGTTAAACTTAACTGCAACAAATCTTCAAATTTTGTGATCAATTAAGATAACAAATTCAGATTTTGAGGAAAATACAAAATTTTAAAAGGCTTCCTGGTCAACCTGGCTCTGCGTGAAAGTTTAAAGGCAAAAACCACTGGCGGCAGCAGAAAACATGAAGGGTTGTCTCAAAACTGCCAAAAGCAAGCCATCAGGATGATCCTGAAGGTCCTGGAAGGTTTGCTTTACACCAGTGCAACAGCGTCCTGTTGCACTAGTGTATAGTAAACAGAACTTTACGGAAAAACAAGATATTCACACAGAAAAGAATGGTGGTGGTAGTTTGATGGTCTTTGCAAATCTAAGAGGACATACCACAACCCATTGAACCATCACATCTGCTATCCACTAAAAGTTCAGAAAGAGGGTATCTCGACATCAGCTTAGGAACTTAAGCTCCAGCACACTTGGCTTGGAGCAGCAGAATGATCCAAGCATATTGGCAATCCATCCATGAATGGCACAAAAGAAGGGTTCTCAGTGACCCAGTAAATCTTCAAGATTAAATGTGACTGAGATGGTGCTGTTCCTGGCCATCAAAGGTGGCTACATTAAAACAATCCTGCAGACAAGTGGACTAAAACTCCCCAAACTGAAACTCCAATGTGGAATAAATTACTCACTGCATTTAATCAGGTTGATTTGGGTGGTTTGTTTTTGTTCTGTAATTAATTAAACCGTCCATCTAAAACTGCTTTTGTATTTACTGAGTTCATTTTTTTCTGAGGTTAAAATGTTCTCTCTGATCTGAAATGTTTAAATGTGACAAAATAAGAAAAAAAAAAACAAAGGAAGGAAATACTAATAATGACATCACTGTAAATCTAAAAAAGGAATTGTAATAGTAGGAATCTTAAACACATCTTAAAAACTCATTTTCAAGCAACAGCTGGGAGGAAAAAAAAAAACTAAACAAAACATCTGAACCCTTTTAGAGCTTCCTTCACTCCTCACACTCTGAACAGAGCCTGTAATTTTCCACTCGCTGCAGCCGCGCTGTTGTGTTCACAAGCAGAGGTCAGATCCTGTATGGAGTATTCTAAGAATGTGTGGCATCCTGTCTTCTTATAGCAACTGAACTTTGACGACATGATGTCATCCCAATGGGGTAAACATATGTGGAGACATAAATAACAAAGCTGTTGACAGATGCATTTGATTCCTTCAACAACTCAGATGCATATGAGTTTTTTTCTGGCTCACAGACAACTTTTCATGAGCGCCAAGACCGGTTATACCAACTTACTCACTGGTCTTGACCTAGATACTGAAGAGAGAGAAAGAAAGAAAGAAAGAAAGAAAGAAAGAGAGAAAGAAGGAAAGAAAGAAAGAAAGAAAGAAAGAAAGAAAGAAAGAAAGAAAGAAAGAAAGAAAGAAAGAAAGAAAGAAAGAAAGAAAGAAAGAAAGAAAGAAAGAAAGAAAGAAAGAAAGAAAGAAAGAAAGAAAGAAAGAAAGAAAGAGAAAGGGCAGTGGTTTAGGACAGTAACTAAACCACTGCCCTACTTCATATAGAGACACTCTATAGATAACTAAAATTCAGAGCGATTAATGACAGGACTAAAAGTGGGGAAGACTGCCATGTCTTGTGTTCTGGTGAATATGGAGGCACTACAACATAAATCATGCCTGAGGAAAGCCTTGAGGAAAAGCACGGGGCCTCCATCTCTGAAACGCTAACAAAGAATGGTTCATAAGCTGCGGAAATCCTCATGACTTAAATAAGATGATGCCCTTGTTTCTCTTGGAGCATTACGTTAGCTGTTTTTTCTCCCTATAAACAACTCGTAACAAGTATTCATTTTTTTTTACATTTTTTTTTATTTGCTGGAGCAATGGGAAAATACAGCTGCATCTCACATACAAATAGTTAATTTGTTTCTACCAGTAATACAACTTAAAAAGATAAACTCATGTGTAGATGCATTACAGAACATTATTTCAACTTATTTGAATAATTATTGCTTAATGGAAATCCAAAATGTAGTTTAACACACACAAATGTTTTTTTTTTCTACGAGAGCAGGAATATATTTGTATTTTACATTATGTAAAATTTTTATTTTGAGAAGATATAAAATGTAGATTGTCATTAGCGCTACGCCATAATTATTCAAAGTATGTGCATACTTGCTCTGTCCTACTTTTGAATTTCTGAATTCAACATTTAACTTATATTCTTCTCTGCTGTGTCTGATAGACATCTGATTCCCAGTCAGTAGATGACTTAACGCTGAATGTCACAGGGCATACAAAAAGAGTTAACTGTTGCACATTTTTGAGACGTAGCTGCGAAAAATGTATTTGTCTCCTTAAAAGGTGATCAGAGTTACAAGCCAAAAAGCAGAAAACAGTTTAAAAGGAAACATGTGTCGTGTTCATGACAGCGTTACAATCTGCTGTCTATCTTTTTCAAAAATGTTCAGTTTGCGTGTTTTAGAAATGACCGTTTGTGTCAACACAACTATTATGAAGTCTGATGTGGTGATGCCGGTTTTTACTTCATTTTTGCTGTTATTCACTGGATGAGCCAGTCGTGAATCACTGAAGATCACATGTTCAGTATAACGTGAATCATCAAGGCCATCCATTAATCAGGGTGTATCATCCTGAAGCAATTTCAGTGATAAAATGATTAAAATATTAGCAGAGATTCTCTAATCCCCCTTTTGGATGTACGTGGTATTTTAAAGTGCACTCCTTCATCTTCCATGCATCTGTTCTCAACTGATTTATTCAAATCTGACAACAGAAATTAAAGTAAATCTTTTGGTCATCTTACTCAAGCAATGTGCCTCTCAGTGGAGATGTTAAACTTTTTTCTAGTACATTCCAGAGGGGCCTCTTTCTTCCCGATTTCCCTCTGGCTGAGAGGATTTACAGCATTTAAGTCTGTTCACCTTCTTTTCCCCTCCCCAAGTACATTATATGTGAGCGCCATCTCCTGGAGAGCACTCTATATGTTGTGTGGTCTATATTAAGAAGAAAGAAAGCCTAAAAAATAATGCTAAAAAAGCTTTTGCTTGCTTAACAAAAAATGTCGACAGAAGTGAAAATGCGTAAGCTGCATTTATTTATTTGATTCTTGGCTTCAAGTGATCTCAAACAAAGACTTGATCCAAGTTTCAACACCAAAGAGGTTTTGAAAAGATCGGCGCACAGCTGCCAAAAAACAAATCAACAGACACCAATCACAAACAGACATGAACTGAAGCAGGAGATTTACAAATTAACCTGTATTCAGTGGTACAAGCCATTTTTTCTATGTTAATTTTATTTTACATTTAGGCTAAAATTCAATAATGAAAACACAGCCATTTCAGCTAAAACAAACTGCTGAAGTAAGCTCAAACATTTCCCTTTTTGTTAATAAGTAACAGCGTTTATAGAGGACCTCCAATGAACATGCTGCTTCAGGGAAACGTCATCACTTGATTCAATCCATATCAACTGAAGACAAACTGCTGAAGTAAGCTCAAACATTTCCCTTTTTGTTAATAAGTAACAGCGTTTATAGAGGACCTCCAATGAACATGCTGCTTCAGGGAAAACAAGGGCATCTCATTTAATATTCAATCCATTCAAGAAGTATTCACATACTGATGTCAAAGCTGTAGCTTACATTTAATATTTTAAAGGGTTTCTCAATTGCATGCACATCGTGTCTTAGATCACCTAACATAATCTCAGTAAGATTGAGATTTTATTTGGGAACTGATATCAACGGTCATGAGGAGAAACAAGGGCATCTCATTTAATATTCACCTCTTTGCTAATAAGTATTCAGATACTGATGTCAAATTTTGCTTTATTTACGTCTGAAAAACGTCTGTCTGTCCCATGCAGGTAATTTTCCTCTCCAATTTTCTTTCTAAATCCCACTCAATTCTCAAGGACAAGGTTGTTATTATTCCCGCCCACGAATATTTCTTCTTAGAAGTTGTATTGTGGGTCTGTTACACAGGTCAGCAGACTGTGACCTTGTGAAAACTTAAAGGTCCTCTGTGTTTATCAACCACACAAATACACACATGCACACGCACGCCCACGCCCATATACACGTGTCAATGTCTGTCCCCTCTCAGGTGGGATTTCATTGGACAAACGGCAAATAGCCATGGACTCGTGCCTCAGTTTACACACCTTCAAATTTCAGGCGGGATTAGTTTTAGAAACAAAAAGAAAACCAAACAGTGTTTCAGAAGACCAGGTGTCAGAAGGCAGAAAAGGCTGACACTAGGAGCAAAACATTTGTCCACACGATGGGAAGCTGTGAGTCTTCGAGTTATAAGTTTCCAGCTGGCTCCTACAAACTCCCTTTTTCCAACAAGCAAAAGAAACCTGCTGGCACCGCAGATGGTAATGTGCATTATTTACCTTTCTTCCTCTGTTTTAAAAATAGCAATGTCATTTCACTGCAAGCATTTAAATAGTCAAATTTACAAGCTGAAATCAGATTGTGTAATTAAATAAGTGACATTTAATTCAATCTTTATTGTAGCACCCAACATAACAATATGAATTGACTTAAGAAATTCAATTCATACTGAAGTTATATTTAAAATTTTAAATCCATAAGCTCTTGTTAATTTTGTTGGGGTGTTTTTTGAGGGGTGTCATCTGCAGACTGAGATCACTGCTGTTTCTTCTTTGTAAAATAACCTAAGCTCAGTCAGACTGGATCAGGAATACCATTGAACACAATTTTGTCACATGTTGAACTTCACTCTGTGCTTCACTGAGGCATTGTAACACATGAAGATGCTTTCATTTTACAAGGGGTGTCATGTATGGTCTTTTTGTTAGATTTGCACGTTATAATGTTTTTCCCTCATCTAAAACACGTCTGGAGTGTTGCTTTGATTCTTCCGTTCATGTTTGAGAAATCCTTTAATCTCCACGGCAACCGTTCGGGGATGCCCACACAGCCGTTCTCACTAACCGCCTTTTTCTTCAAAAATCCAAGCTCACAGATCAACCCTCCCCCACAACTTCCCCCATCAGCTCCTCCAGGCTAGTGGCAGCAACACTTAGCACGAGTCTGCTCAGCTCATCATACATCATACAGTCTACAGCAATGGTTGTAAATGGGATCATGGGAAGGCCTTGTTGCGATGACCCTCTGAAGGTGGAGTAACAGTTTCTTAAAGAGACAGAGGCTAACTTCAAGGTGTCAAATTTTGAAGTCATATCTCTTTTAAATCATGCTTTAAACTTATCTTTTAATGCAACTATTAAAAGATAAGTTGCATTTTTAATAGCAACTTATCTTCCTTGAATGTGCTATAAAATGGCACTATGTGCCTCATGCTGCATATTTAGCCAGTTCACTGTAGATCTGCTTGTGTGTTTTGGGTCCTGAACCTTTTCATTTCAGTGCTATTCAACCTAAAACTGCTAAAATCCACTTCACAGTTTGACTATTTAATATTGATAGTGACAGAACTGAGCTACCTCATCTATTCTTTCTTTAACTTTGTTATTTTGGCCTTAAGGCAGAGAGGAAATGCCTGTCACTCATTCACTGCTGAGCCGAGCAGCAGTTGTGTTGCTGTGAGTGGGTTGCAGAGGCTGTGTCAAAACTTTCCCAGACCCTTGTAGACTGATGAGAAAAATACCAAATGCATATGAGAATAGACAAGAAAGTCACTGGTCAAGAACCAAAATAATCCACTAGAAAATAAAACAAACAAGAGCTGTATTTTTTCAAGACTTTGGGAGTTTCCTTTATTATCTGTTTCCCCCCCTTTCCTGTGTTTTTTGGTCTCCAGTGTTGTTGGTGCCCTTTTTATTTTAAAGTTACAATGTAAGAACTGATTTTGTGGTTTTAAGGAAAAGCCTTAATTGTGGAATTCTTTTGTATCAGTGCTTTGTGATTTTCTCTGACTTATGACAACTAAATAATATAATATCTTAGAATAAATTCATGATGATCTTCTGTATTTTTTTAATCTCAAAGTGAGCTCTGTGATCTGTTTAAGTTTTTCTGAAATAACCCAGCTAAACATTGTTAAACAGAAGACTCATTCATTTTTATGGTGTTCCATAGATGGTGCCCCCGAAGCGCAATATAAGAGATGGCCACAAGAGGGCTCTTTACTTCAGGAGCTGACTGGGCAAGCACAGTAAATAAATGAGTTCACTGGGTATTGTTGCCAAGACGAGCCGCTTCTTTTACCATTTCTTCTTGTGCATGAAGTCATGAAGCATCATCTTCATTTAAACACTCATTGTCCAAATGTAAATCTTCAGATGTGCAGAATGCAGCATTATGAGGACGTGTTTACTTTGAGGCGTCGCCTCTCACGTGACTGAATCCTCTTTGCTCGTCCAACATTTGAGGGCTGGTAGGTGTATTAAAAGTTCTCAGAGGAGATGTTCATCCACCGTATGTTTGGCTTCGTGTTAGCAAAGTTTGGCCCTCACACACAGGATGGGGCGAGGGAAGTGCTGCTTGCAGAAATTCATCTGGAGTCTTCTGATTACAGTTCACATGGTTTTATATGTGTAACCTATTATGAAAAGGAAAATGCTGTGCATGTCTGAGAATAATTTGTCTCTCCGAGTTGAAGAAAGGAACTCGAATATTTACCTCCACCATGTTTATTTATTTACTTTCTGTTAATTTCAGGGTTTAAATACTTGTTTTAGAGAGGGTATAAATAAGACACATGAATATTGATCAAAATTAACTCAATCCTAAAAGTGCAGAGAGACAGATTAAATATTTTATGACCCATGTTTATAACACTGTCATTCAGGTGCTGGTAAATTTGTCCAGAAGAAATAATAAATACATCTACATGTACTGACTAAATATAAGTTTGAGTTTAAATATTTCTATTCTTGCACAGTATTCACCTTAGTATCTGAATCATTTCACAGGGTGAAAAAAGACATGGCATGACTGTAAAATTGTGCCGTAATGCCAGGTAATATTTCACATAGTACATAAAAGATGCATTAGGCGTGGAGCAGCTTACTGTAACCCTGAGTAAAAAGCTTACAGTGTCAATGTAACACAGTGTTAATACATAAAATTAAGACAAAACTGAAAATCATAACTGTTTCCACTGCAACTGCTGCTGCAAAAATAATATTCATAGCAATGATAATTATCTGAAGGTGCACTCATTTTTATTTTGATGTTATGCCTTAAAATGTTTAACACATGGAACATTTCATAGTTTTCAGATAAAAATGTAGAACATTAGCTGTTTTTGACATTTGCTCGTCAGAGAGGTTATGTCTAAACCTTTTCCATTCTTTTCAGTTCTTTTATTTTTTATTTTTGTAAGTTTAACCAATCTTTATGCTGGGTCAAACCCATAACGTAGCACAGTTCTGTTAAATCAACAAAGATCCAGATTTGGTCCGGTACTGTTTCCCATATTGGGCGAGAAAAGGAAGCCGTAACAAAATTGATAGCACGTTTTTGTTTTTGCTTCTGCACTTTGCTGTAGATAATCCTCTTGGGGATCAGATATACGATAGGAAAGGAAGTTCTGATGTTTACAAGTTCCAAAAATAGGTCCGTCACCCAGCACTCTTAGTATATCAGTTGCCTCTCTGAAAGCAGGGCCCCCCACAGAAGTTTCCCACAAGACACAGGCCAAAGTCACCACAAGAGAGCTGGGGAAGGGAGAACAGGGTCAGGGAACTGGAAGGAGCGGCAGAGATTAGCTTTAAAGAGGAGCGAAAACAAATAATGAAGCCCTCATGTTGTACAGATGTCGGGAGTTATGGCAAAAAAAAAAAAGAAAAGCTGATCGGGACGGGCTCAAATGGCAGTGGTGGGAAATGTAGAGCAGGAAAAGAGACACAGATGGACGGGAACACTCAGCAGAGTAAAGGCGATGAACATGAACAGAGTGTCTGTGAAACTGACCCTGAGGTGTCATTGGTTCAAGTCAAACAACAGGGTCCTGCAAAACCCATGCTGGTCTATCATCCTCCATGTCCTACCTGTTTCAGGGTGTAGTTGTTTACCTATTTGAAGCTGCATGCTGTACATTTTAACTTGTCAGAGAGTCATGAGCTCAGCTTTCAGAGCTGGCTTGCACAGGCCATCCAAGGCATTTGGCTTTGATGTCTGATATGCAGTCAGATAGTAGATGGCATCAATATCCAACATTTGCTAGACTTTCATAACGCGAGACGTACAATTTAACTTTGTATGCTGGCACTGCTCCTCCTAGATGGCGTGAGATTTATGGAAAGAACAAATACAGCATATTCAAAAATCCATAATTTTGTCATGAAATCTTCTAAGCCACACATTGGGAGTAGTTATTGTGTTATGCATATCGAGATTTCATCTTTCTCCCCAAATATTTTTATTAGAAAGCCCAAGTTTACTGCGAATGAATTACATCTGCGCTGAGTGATTTTGGCCGCCTCGTTTGTAAACCTCATCAATCATCTGTCTGGGTTTGCAATCAGAGGAGGAACAAAGAATGAAAATGATTATAATTCTGTAAAAGGGGTTATTTTTTTACCCTAAAGATAATGTATGGAGTTTTGTTTATTTTAGCACCAGTCCTTAGATGGTTCAACCGAAAAAAAGACTCTTCTAAACCATAAGTAAACAAAAAGCCTTACAGTGATAACAGCCAAAATGGAAGGAGGTAAAGAGTTCATATAAAAACGTTGTGGACCTGTTGCTGTTATCAAGGTTTGCCAACAATCCACATATTTTCTATGGGGTTCAATCCATGGGAGTTTGATGGCCAATCATGAATAGGAACACCATAGTCAGTGAACCAGTTTTTGGGACGTCTGGCAGTGTGGACACCTGCTGGAAAACAAAAGTAGAGTCTCTGTACAGCTCATCAGCAGAGGGAAGTGCTCTAGAATTTGCTGGTAGACAGTGGACTTTAGAAAACACAGTGGACCAACACCAGCAGATGACATGGCACCCCAAACCTTCACTGACTGTGGAAGCTTCAGTCTGGTCTTCAGGCAGCATGGATTCTGTGTCTCTCCACTCTTCCTCCAGAACCAGGGACCTCGATTTTTCAAATGAAATGCAGAATATACTTTTTCCTGGTGACAGGGCATTGGTTCTTCCAGTGCCTTTTCTGCTCAGCCCTCTGATGTTGTCTCTGGTTCAGGAGTGGCTTGACAGGTGGGATGCGACATTTGCAGCCTGTGTCTAGTAATCGTCTGACTATGGTTGCTCTTCTGGAACGAATTTGAGAGACAATCCTCTAAAGGTTAGAGTTTTCCCTGTTGCTTGCGCACCTTTTTTGACCACACTTCTTCCTTCCACTCTTACTTTTAGTTAAAAGACTTGCATACAGAACTCTGTGAACAAACAGCTTCTTCAGCAAGGCTTACCCTCCTTCTGAAGGGTGTTGACGACCGTCTTCTGGACATCTGTCAAGTCAGCAGTCACAGTCATGGGGAGGACTGCATTTTTTATTTTTTATTTTTTGCAATATACTAATTTTGTGAGACGTACTATTAATGTGGCAGTTATTAATAGCACAGGAGGTCGGTAGGAGGCCGATTCATGTCGCTCTAACTGGGAATGGATGGCAACTGTCTCCCTGGAGACGTAGACTGAAACTAAAGTGCCTCAGTCTCTAATTACCAGGCGGGGAGAATACCTTAGCTGAGACCCTTTGCAGAGGAATAAACAATGGCTTTATTACATGGTGCTGCTTTGTTCTGAAATACTGTGTCTGGCTGAAGACAGATGCATACAAAGGGTTCCTGTGGTGGGGACAGCACGCCGAACAGCACTGTGCATCTGTTGGACTGAAATGACAGATAGATTGTTGCAACAGAATTGCCATTTTGCTGAAAATAACTTATTCAGTAACAGATGCCAGTATGCAGTGACTGTGTTAGCGACATTACCTCCGCTCAGTAAACCTAACCAAGGTTTCCCCATTCAAACAGTGAGCTGACCTGTTCCCCTTCATTAAAATATAAACTCAAAGAGCTGCAGGCCTTCAAATCGCCCTTGACACACACATACAAAAAAAACAGTAGGTTATTACTGGACCGAGTAATGCAGCTCTGCCACAGGCCTGAATGTCTTTTTAATTCGAGTGACTCATGGACCTGGAGCTTTGGAAAAACAGACTTGACTTATAGCTCTCCAAAGTGATAGTTTGGATGTTATTCTTCACGTACGCTCTAGCAGAGGAGGATGAAGTGCTGTGAGATGCTGAGTCCACTTTAGTGTGATCCTACATTTTTATGTTGGTTATCCATGTTGGGAGATGATCTGTGACGCTTTCAGAAAGAAATAATTAATAGTTTCCCTTAAACAATAAGGTAAAAAAAACATAGATTCATCATTGTTCACATTCAGAACCCCACAAAAGTGAGCACAGCCCTTTGGATAATTTATTTATTTCTTTAACAGCCCCAGACTTTTGATAAACATTCCTTATGAAAATGTTGAGAGGACGGAAAAATCATAGCCAGCTTGTAAGTTGAAGATTAAAATGCAAAAAAAATGAGAAACAAGCCCAAGTTGAAAAACAGTCCAGTTGTTGTACTTTTTGTTCATCAGCTGATCGTAACTTTAGGACCATTTGTCAAAAAACCCAAAACAGAAGTGAAAGTGTCAAAAAATAGATCCACGACCGACTAATCCCAGCAGTTTTGCTGACCCCTTCATAAATTTGCATAAATGTGCTTGATGTGTCCTTTAGGACCATTCTGCATCTTAAATTTTGATGCAAAATAGTCAATAAGTATATATGAGTATATAATTTTAAACTGATCAGAAGGAACGACAGACAAAACTTTCTTAAGGAAAGTTGTGAGCCTCCTATATAGAAACAGAAGACCAGTGCAACACACCAAAGCAGCCTCGCCCCCATAGCAACACCACACCCCCCATCTAGTTGTCAGCCACACACCACTGACAACTAGACACACACCCCCATTTGACCACCTTCCAGAACTCAAAGCCCCAAAGGGGCCTGTTAATCAAACATGGAGGCGAAATCCTAAAATCCCAACAACCCCTCAAAACCTGGAAAGACATCTCCTTCAAACATCCTGTTACGGCCCCTGGCCTCTTGAGGTTGTGCAGGCTCCTTTTCTTTTGTTTGTTATGCAGGATCAGCTGTGACAGCACCTCTCCTGATTGGCTGTCTGGAAGCTGCAGGAGCCACACCCCATTGGATCAGCAGAGCTTGGCAAGCCAATCAGATGCCAATGAGCCTCACCTGTTCCTTTAAAAGGCTCCTGAAACATTGCTCCAGTGGGGCAGTTTGTAGCGCAGAGGTTCTTCAGCTGTTCCCCTCCTTTGTTATTTGCAACTGGCTTTTGGGTGTTTTGAAACATTTTGTTGGCTGTTCTGCTAAAGCAGTGGTTTGTGCTGTAATTTGCTTTCTCAAGCAAGAAACTTGTGCAAGGGAGGTTTGGTGCTCCCTTTGTGTGATTTCTTTCTTCTTTCCTTTTTTCCCCCCTTAAGGGTGTTTTGAGTTTACTTCACACTGATTTGTTTGACCCTCTAGTAATATAATTTGCATTTACCCAATCTTGAATTTGTTAACCCTTTTCTTTTGTTTTAATTTGGTTAAGTTTCACTGTGTTTTGTTCTGTGCGACCTTCTTTTTGTAATAAATCACTTTTGTATTATGCCCCTTATTCTCTCTGGACATCTTGTTACGTTACCGCCCTCAACTCCTAGACCTTGGGGCGTAACACACACCCAAAGACCTGAAGCCCATTTGTCCTCCCGGCCCCAACCCTGAATTTCAAATCGATAACTCCACCAACTATGTGGTGTTGATGCGTGTTGTTAAATAGTCAGTAGGCAAAACCAGTTCCTCCCTTTAGTCCTCACCTAAAATCCTAAATGTCTACACGCAACATTTGGGAACGGGCACAGCAACCAGAGGTGAGGATGATCAAACGTCTCACCACCTACATGCTACTAGGTGACCCTGCATGTGTTTAAGTTGTTCATTAAGATTGGCCTCCTCGAGATCAGAGAGTTGGAAAAAGCTCCCTGGACCTCAGTGACACACACCGGCATGCCAACATGTCCAAACACACCTGGATCAACCTATTCCTGGATAAAAATTGATTTTGTTCTTTACCTTCCAGCGTCACAGAAAATTTCAGTGAAGCACACTGACGTTTAAAAAAAAAATTAAAGTGAAAAACATTTACACCTGGTCATACTGCAGCAGATGACCAACACACGTATCCAGTTTAAACTCTATGGGAAATCTGGAGCCAATCAGCATGTGTTTTCTCCCAAACTGCCAAGAGATAAGCAAAGACAGCACAGCAAATTAGTTTGACAAATTAGCAATAATTACAGGCAGGATACTATGGTCTGTCCAGCTGTCTCTGAGTGGAAAGAAAACAAGCCCTGGAAGGAAGTATTGTCTTATGCAATGTGGTACCTGGACTCCTCAGCTTTCCCTATATGGTCTTTCTTGTAGAGATGAGGTACAAGCCAAGCACATATAGACGAACGGCATAGAGCAGGATAGCCGGCGGCTGCTGCTCTTGATCATCTTTCACTTTGTGTAAACTGCTGAATCTCACACAGACGCTTTGTCCGAGCATGAAAGGGTGCTTAGATGTCTTTTTTAGCTTACAGTGATAGCACAGCATAAAAATAGCTAAGGCATTTTGTGTCATAAACCTCTGTGACCTCAGTGGGTCATGAAAGCGTTTGAAGTCAAGCTCTCTATCACCACACAACCTTGCGGTCTGTAAACATTTTGTTACCGCTAGCAACATGTACGTAATATTTAGCTTTGGAAAGGATCCAAACAAGTCTCCACTGTATGGGTACCAGCCATGGGATTTGATTAAAAAGTCTAAAATAAAAAGCACAGTGGAGTAGCGTACAGTACAGTAGAAGACAAATATCTGCCACTTTTCAAGAACATTAACCTTGATAAATTGCTTCTTTAACTTTGGTGCAAAGTTATTTTGTGTAATGGACACATTAAAAAGACACAACACAAAAAAGCAGAATAAAAGCGGGAAAGCCCATAACCAGATTTATCGTCAAGCACTTCCCCCAAACCCAGTCGCATTTCTCTAATGAGTTTTTGGATGCTTTTCTGCTGAATATTTGAGAGTGAAGCAATTTGGAGGTTGCAAACTTTGAGAGCCCCAAGGCAAATTCTGAGCAGCCTTAAATTGCTTGGGAAGTAACTTCCTTTTGAACAGTATCATAAATTCTAATGATGTTGACGGGCTTAATTGGGTTTTTCTTAACTGTAGGTTTGTTGTTTAATACAGACCACAAAAATTCACTGCCTTCCTGCTGTACAGCCAGCGGGATTATTGTGAATATGGCACAGGAGGCCTTTACAACTCCAGCAAAGGACTGTGGTTGAGTAACATTTATCCTTTTTTATAATATTATTATGAAAACACAATTACACCTATTAGTCTCCTTCTATTTTCACATATACCCATTGCTTAGGATAATACCCTTTTATAATTACAAGCTTTACTTCTCTTTAAACAAATATTTCATGATCGATTAAGTGTATAAAACTTAACCTCATACATTTTAAAGCTAGGCCTATTTTCGTGGGCCAATATTTCTTTTTTGCAGTGTTCCTGACAGCTGTTCTTGGTTTCAGTCTGGAGCTGTGTGTTTTGGTGGAACGTGACAAAGAGCTCGACTTGAATTTCAAAATGGCTTCCCGTTCCGCCTCACCCAGAGTCTGAAGACCAGTAGGAGATTCAATCTGTCCGTTAACATTTATCTGGTGCCAGCTCTTATAAGCAGACTGGATTTTCTTCAAATGCTCTTTTTCAATTTCAGGTCCCAACAACAGAGAAGCTGGGCACATTTGCTGCAGTGGAGACTCAAAAAGGCTTTGCGCCTTTACAGAGTTCTTCTGCTTCTGCTTTTTGCCACAACACAGAGACATCCAGAATGCCTTAACATCAAAGATGATAAAAATAAATTCAGTTTAAAAACCTTATTTCACTTAAGAATATCCAAACTATCTAAGTTAATGCATGAATTAGCTGAAATTATTTTTTTCTTTTAGAAAACTGTCACATTTAATTGCGTTGCCCGTAGAATTCACAGATCACTTATGATGTTATTATGGAAAAAAAAAAAATTATATAATCTTATAGTGTCATTTCCTCACCAGAATAATAGCTGGTGTGTTGCTTTGATTCTTTTGTGCATGTTTGAGAAATCCTTGAATGAGTATTTGACCAAAAAGTAAAAACAAAAGAAAGAGGAAGGTGAGTGAAGAAATGCTGTTTCACAGCATCGCACACTTGAGTCTTCGGACAGTAAAGAAAAGGATAACGGTTGTCTGTGTTGTTTTGGGCCAAGACTACTTCCTGCATCTCCTTCGGTGGTGCATCCGCTCCTCATCCCCCAGAACACTGAGACAATAGAACAGATGGAGGAAGAGTACCGTCCATGCATCTGGTTGGCTGCGTTGAACGGACGTTTTTAGCTCGTCTCCTACCGACAGAGAGGCCTAAAACAACACCCAAGTGGAGCCCTGAAATTTTCCACGTTTCTCTGTCAGATAGTGAGGATTTTATTCTGTACGGTCGGGCCATAAAATAATTTACTGACAGTCTTGTGTCTGCTCTCCTCCAGAGTCCCTCCTCTGTTTGAGCAGTAGGGATCATTTATATAAGGATTTGACATGTTACATAATTTCATGCCTTAGGCTGTTTTGTTGGAAAAGCCTTCAAGGAGTTTCTCCTCTGACAGGCAGCGTCCCTGTCTGTAAAAATGATCACCTTTTAAGACACAGTATGGTTTCTTTTTATCAAAAAATTGCAACAGTTGCTTATTTTTTATTGGTGTGCTGCTGGCAGAATACATTTAAGAACCACGTCGAGCTGAAGCACCGCGGATAAATTGCTTCCTGGCGAGATAAAAATATGCATACTATGAAAGAAATTGTTGTTTCTAAGAGGTATTAATTGTTCTCGAAATTTTATATAACTTTCATCAGTTAACCCATCAACAGCTTTTGGCAATATATAATATTATATTTGCATATGAGGCCCATGTGGATAGAAAATGGATTGATTAATGAACCCTAGGTGTGATTACTCTTGGGTTTTGCAACAGTCCCATGTTATCTGCCTATATAGGTTTCATACTGGTCAAACCAATTGATATACGGGGCACAAATAGGATCTGATTGACTCAATACCCAAAGCGAGACTCATTGCTAAAACCCAAAATGTGGGCCACATTGCTTTTGCCATTATGGGCTGTTTTTGGTCAAATACAGGAGCTCTGTTGTGAGCAAAGGCTCAGATAATACTACTCCAGCCAAAGCGGGTGCAACCAACACGTGTTGGTTGGGATGCTATACATGCATTACTGCAATACAATGTTTAACAGCTCAGGAGCAACACACAGACGCTGACATTAAATGCTTCAACCTGAAGCCCAGACAGTAACCTAAAGCAATCAGTTAAAGAGGTAGAGTCCCAGCACCTCCCACAATCTCTGGGTAAATACTCCCATAATTTTTACAGTTTTTGCGAAAAGTCTTGCAACTTTGAATAATAAAAAAAAACCATGTTATTTCAATGATAAAGTTTTAAATTCCAAAGAAAAGACTGACAGCTGAAAACAAAGCTTAAATTCTGTTTTTACAGTAGCAGAAAGAAATGTCTTGGATAAGCACCAACTGTTTGACTTCTGTTTGGCCAGTTATTAAAGAAATGAGAAAATCCTAAACACAAAAAATTGAAGCAGTGAACATTTCTCATGTCTCTTTATTGCATGACCTGGCAAATGAAAAGCAAGGTGAAGCACATCATCTTCTGCAGGCCTGTTTTGATTAAGCTAAATTGGATGATTGTTTTGTGCTACTTAGTGTTTCTTTGTCAAAAAGTAAGAAGCCATAAGTTAGGTAATTACAGAGTGACTGGTAAGAGGATAATTATATTCCATGGGATTTTTGCATCGTATAACACTTGCAAACAGGGAATTTGGTTATTATTTTGGAGAAAATTTGTGGAATTAAACTCCTATTTTGGCCTCCTAACCTTGATTTTAGAGTTTTTAGATTTTCTACAAGTTATGTATACAGTACATATTCTGTTTAAAAAGAAGTTTTGATTGACGAACCCGGGAAACAGAATCATTTATAGGAACAGTAAACTAGATTTTCACCTTTACAAAACTGCTAAAGGAGTCACGAAAGTCTGATTGTTCAAGACCTGGAGAAAACTTGCAACTGAGTCCCGAAAAGTATTTTGTGTGTACAAGTTCTTGTACAACCAATAACAGAACTCTGTCTGTATTCTTGAGGCTAGGCTAATGTCATGAAGTGCCATAGTTGGTGAGGACGCAGCAGGACCCAGGTTATGGAGAACAAATGATGGTTTAATGAAGAAATGCAAACAATAATCCAGGCAGCACAGGTCAGTAGAGGCAAGGAGCTCAGACGCTGGGAGCAACCTGCACAGCGAACAAAACAGAAGACTATACATCTGACAACGACTCAACAGAAACGACAAGGACCTAACAGAGAACAAAACACACAGGTGGCTATAAATACACAGGGAAGGTAATGAAGGTAAACGAGGGACAGCTGGGAACAATCAGGGGCACACAAGAACTAAATTGACGCACAGAAAAACTCAAATTGTCACAGTTTTTTTCTAGAACAGGTCTGACCATGCCAGAGCTTCCTCTTGTATGTTTGTGGTCTTCGTGGACATTAGCTCAAGGTGTTATAATGGAAACGGGGAGATCTGGGTTGGGAGAGAAGGTCTTCCATTAGGAAAGACCTCTGTGCAAATCTGTCCCTGTTACTAGAAAAACATAACACAGTAACAAAAGGGGTCAGTTGAGGCGCTCTGCATTATGGCCTCTGAAAATGCTAAAAAGATGAACAGAGAGAGCTAGCGAGCTATTTGCCTTCCACTTTCATCTCATCTTTTTCTACTTATTGCATGACCTCAAACATGCTCTAAATAAAAGTTATAACAGGGGAGTACTGGAGCATAAACAGCAAGCTGAAACACATTACCTACTACAGGCTTGTTTTGATTAAACATCAACCAGCTACGAGGCCTAAGGTTGGGTCATGTAGGAGTCACGATACTGGTAAACGGAAGGTTGATCTTCTTTATTTTCTCACAAGAAACTGTTGACTTGGGGATGAGCTGTATTTCATATGACTTTCTACTTCTCTCTTTCACAGAAAAGCAGCACAAATAACTAAGTTCATGTGCAAAATGGAGAAGTAAACTGATGATTTACAGTTTTGCACACACGACTGGAGTTAGAGTTGAGGAATGAAAATTCTTTTTGTTTTCTCTTTTTTGTTCACCATAAAAAAACATTAAAACAACCTTCAATAAAATTAACTTACTCGCTTGTTTTGAGAATATTTAGAGAACTTCCATCCCTGGTGGTTAGGTTGTTAAACAAAATAACTTAATGATAACTGAGGAACATAACTCACTGGGGCAATCTGTGAGACGGAGTTGTAAGTTTTAAAACGTTGTTTTTATTCCATGTGATCTATTTTTTTTCCTTCTGAGGCAAGAATTATTTCTATACGTCTTGATTCCCAAGAAAAGTCATTCCATTCTGTTTTTTTTTTTCTTTCAGCGCAGCACAAACCCCCTATTGATACTTAACCATGAAGCAAACATTGGAAAAAGCTTGCAGATTTGAGACGGACTATATTAGTGTGCACAGCTTATACCCTTGTCTGGGCTTTGTTTTTCCAATTTACACCCCTTGCCAGCGATTCACTACCTAGTGGTGTTTTTAATTTACTGAAATCTGAAATTGCACATGTGAAACCAAGCATGCATGCATTTTGTCTGCTCCAGACTACCACAGCCTTCGCTCTTATGATCTGAGGATTTTGTAAATTAGAACAATCTGTGAGGGCAATGAGCACAAGCACATGGCAAGAACCCCACCTCCCAAAAAGGAGTCCAATTAAGCTCAAATACTGCAGATGCTTTGAAATTTTTTTTTTTTTTTTTTTTTTTTTTATGTATTAAAAAAATATCACATCGCTTCATCATTCACATGAGAGACGCTTTTTTTGTTTTTCTTTTCTTTTTTTTTTGTTTTTAATTTTTTTTACTGACACAATCGCTTTGGCAGGGCTTGCCCTCTTACTGTGTTTTTGAAAAGCAGGTGCTTGACTCAAAATGGGCTGTTAAGAGTCGACCTATAATGAAAAGACAGGAGCCCATATTGAGAGCAGATGTGAACAAGCCAAAGTTTTGAAAAGTGCACGCACACGGAGAGGTGACCAGAGAGTTGCAGCATGAATGTGGCTCATTGTGCTTGGCCTGTGCGCGCTTCGCGGAGATGGCTGCGTTCGCGTCGAAGGTGGGTATGACTCACTTCATCCATTAGATCAGTGGCTGAGGTTTGGACAGCAGCCCTTGCCTGATACTGAGACCACCACTCACAAGCCTTCCCAGGCAGCCATCTGCTCAACGTTCCTGCCTTTGACTTCTTAAGGAGAGCTAAAATACTGCAAATGTAACACTTTTCTCTCCAAGGATCAGTCACTGCGCTGCTTCTGCGACGCAGCAGTCGCGTCGCTGTGGGCCAACTTTCCTTGAGCAAACGGGACATTTGCCCTCCTTTTCTGGAAATAACTTTAATCGCCGTAAGGGAGGGGCCTTGGAGGGACTGCTGCATTACAGATGCATGATGCCCTGAAGGGGGACAATGCATTATGTTTTGTGGCGGAGCAATATGTTGCTGTCTGCGTTTGCTTTATTTTGGAAAGCAGTGCGGCTTGTTACGCAGTTTTAAAGCAATATGTGAAAGATTACATTGCCTACGTCTTTCTGCTGCAGTGTAAAAAAATAAAAAATAAAATAAATGGATTCTTTGTTGTTTTTAAAAAAAAACAAAAAAACAATTGTGCTAACCCGCTGAAACTGCACTCCAGCCATAGCAGTTGGTAAAAAAAATAAAGAAAAGAAAAACTTTCTACTGAGATGTGCTTTTATTCTTTCTGCGTAAAGACAGAAAACGCATCACAAATTACGTATAATGAAGGAAAAGAAGAACAGCCATCCATCTAAATAATTTTTATTTTTAAAGCCTGGGAAAATCTAGAGCTTCTGTCTGTCGATGATCCTAAATTTAGATCTGTGGCCGAGTCCAAAGAAAAAGCATTTGCCATTATAAACAAAGCAGCAGCTTCTCTTAAATTCCCCTGAAGAGTTTTGAATACATCTCAGTGTGAATGGATCCTCTTACCGGTGGCCTTAGCTTATAGCTGTTCTGCTGTGACGTTTGCACATGACACAGTTAGCAATTGTTGTGCTAATTAACAAGTAACGTTTTAATTTTATCACTTGACTTTTACGTTTTTTTTGTTGACATCTATTTGTGCGTCTATACAGATGGAATCATTAAAAAAAACATCAAGTCATCTTACACCTGCAAACATGAATATGTCTTCTTGGGATTTTATGTGACATATCAAAAGAAATTATTACATAATTATGAAGTGGGTAAAACATAATGAATGTTTTTCAATAGTTTTCCTAAGTTAAGGGTTGAAAAGGGTTTTGTGTAATAATCCCCACCTAAAATAATACTTTGTAGAACCCCTTTTTATCTTTCTACAAACTCTGTACATAAAAGGCTACGTTTAATTGTTTTTTTTTTTTTACCAATTTGTCTTAGCAAAATAGCTCAATCGCATTTAGATAAGAAGGAGATAATCTTTTGAATATCTTTCAAATGGTCAGTACTGCCACAGAAATTCAATTAGATTTAGATGTGGACTTGGACCAGGAAGCTGTTATGTTTTTTGAAAAATCAACTAAAAACAATTTCTTGGCTAAACTTTCTCAGCCATTTGAGAGTCTGAATGTTGCATATTTTACACTTTTATTTTTGCACAACATTTTGTAAAAGATTCATTTAAAGCTGCTATAGAACTACAACCTATGCTCTCTGTTGTCACCAAATTGAGTGTTAACACAGTTAAAAAAAGGTAGGAAATCACTTTATAACTCAACCCCTCTTCACAGCTTTCTGCTTTGTTTTTTAATCACCGGCGTCTCTGCAATGTTCTTAATTCCTGCAGACATCTTGAAGGACCTCTAAATGACTGCTGAGAACAAACCTGGAGCTACAGATGCTTGCATTTAAACTAAATCTGCGATCATTATGCTTTCATTAACACCCTGTAGTCGGCACTTAAGCAGTGCAGCAAGCGTCAAGGGGGTTGGGGGGGAGCTGCACTTGTTACTGCAGCTCTGCTGTGTTTACAGGGAAAGCTTGATTGCAGACATCATCGCAGCCACATTCACTTCCTGTGTTAATCCCCTCACCATTGCAGCTCTTTATTTCCGAAGCTAAGGAGCGGGGCGTGGGGAGAGTTTTTCAGTTCTGCCTTGCTTCACCCTAAACACCATTCACATAAGACTCTCAGGGAGCCACAGTATCCTGCTAAAACAAACAGCATTGAGCATGCAGAAACAAATGCTTTTGTCTTAGAGTTATATTTAGTTCCAGTCTGCCATCACCCAAACATCAATGCTGACAGGACTTGGTTGGCCTCCGATGTCAACCAGTCTGCCCAGGAACCTCCACATTCTGTGAGCACACTTTCGCAGCATGTTATTTTCTTAAAAGCGCAGGCTTTTTGTTCCCGCTGTGCTGGATGACACAGATTACTGTAGCACCTTGGGCCTCTCTCTGGCTCTCTCATGCTGCAGGAGACGTGTCATCCCAGAACTCCTTTCATTGATGCAGTTCTCATTCCTACAAGCCCTGCAGGCCATGCATGACTCCTCTGAGAGCAGAGAGATCCAAAGGACAGGAAACAGCTTGAGAGAAGCCCAGCAGTCAAGGCTGTGGGAGGGCAGAGGATAGGGTGTGGAAAAAAAATACACACACACACAAAAAAACGGGGATTTCCTCAGACTGTACTTTGACTTTTATCAGGAGTGTGGAGTCCTTATCTGTTAGTCTGCTTTATACGTGCGTAAGGCTCTCCGTTTTTATACCTACATCTGTACTCAGGTTGGCTATATCTCTCCATCAATCTCAAGGACTTGTCAAAGTTCTCAGCATCCTGTCCGCCTGACTCTGTATGGAAATGTATCCACAAACCACGTTCCCTTTGGATTAAGCGTGCCTTACTTTTAAGTATTATTGGCGGCACAATCGTTAGTGTTTCATTAGCGTAAATTAACCGCTGAGTTAATTATCAGGAGGCTGCGTGGGATCTACGCTCGCTGTTTCTTTAAAGTCGTGCAGAGGGGAGCCCACGATCAAGAAAGGAGGGGGCAGCTGTGCGCCAGTACGAGGTGTCTGCCTGTCGCAGCGCCTTGGGGTTGACATTAAGAAGAAGAAGAGCGCGTCCATGCTTCATCTGGGAGGATCGTCGCGAAGCGGAAGGCGCTGTAGCATAAGCCGATCGGGGGAGGTGCACGTCGGTGCGAGGATACATGGATGGGCAGAGAAATACTGCAATCGGACTTAAGTTGTCAGCCGGTGCGAGAAATATCAGCATATAATGGGGAATACAGCGCCAAAGCCATTGATAGGTGAGGTTTCTTTTTTTATTTTCCTTCTCCCCCTCTCGTTTTTGGTCATTATTGGCTTATTAATGTAAGGAAACAGCAGAGGTGTGTATACACATGGCTTGTCTTGTGATCGCCGCGCACTGATGCGCTCCGCATCACGGGGGAGATGAGCGTGATTCCCAGGGAAGCGCTCCTTTCCTTCAGCAGCCGCGGTGCTCCACACACACACACACACACACACACACACATAAAACAACAAACAACAAAACAAACAAAAAAGCACTTCTATTTGATCAGCTTCAGGATTCATATCAGTAGTGCAAACTTGAGAGCGATGATAGCAAAAATGTGAATTTCATGAACAAAGATCTTATTAGAAAAGCCTCTACATTTATGAAAAAGCAACTCTTTTTCACTGCCGCGTTACAATTTAAATGACAAAGCTATTATACTTGGTTTTAATTCAGGCAGATATTTAGCATGTTTGTTTTTTTTAAAGCTAACTATTTATTTTAAATTTCAGCAAGGTTTTATTGCAGCAGTTCGTGAGAGCTGAAAACACCAAGGCAGCCCGTTGAGAACAATAGTTAAATATATGCATAACTAGAAGAGAAAAGGTACAAACACCAAAATATGGTTTTATTCCAAGTGCTATTACTTTAAGAGCAATCTCGATTGATTAGCAGCGATTTATTCTTGTACGCGCTTGATTGTCAGCCTCGTTTTCTTCATGATTATGAGCTCTCAGCTCTTAGCCACTCTTGTCATGTTACCTAGAGCCCATTACTTGATAATCAGTTCCCCTATATCACTTTGATTTAACGTCTGTCACACTCCCACGCTCCCAGCAGGCCCGTCTCAGCAACTGAATAAGGGGGGTGTTGCCATCACAGCAACTCACTTTAGTTAGTTTTTTTTGTTGCCAGGAACGTTTCCTTCTGGAAATCCATGTAAAATCGAGTCAAACTTTGATTTGTGAACATACGCTGTCAAAGCAAAGAATTTGCTCAATAAAAGTAGTGCAATCGTAATTATTTTTATTCAAGATTTTTGATGCATTAACAACTACAAAACACAAATTTGGGGGGGAAAAAAACTATAAAAGTTAAATTGTTAGGGGCGTGCTGTGGAGGCGTAGGGGATAGCGCAACCCACACTTGAAGGCCTTGAGTCCTCTACGCGTCCGTCGCGGGCTCGATTCCCGGACCCGACCGACATTTGCCGCATGTCTTCCCCCTTTCCCTTTCAGCCTACTGTCATATCAGGGACACTAGAGCCCACAAAAAGACCCCCTGGTGGGGAAAAAAAAGTTAAATTGTAAATTGAATTCTAACTTATAAAGGTAATTTTGCTTTCGATTTTGTCGTTCCTTGTTAAAAGTTACAAGAACTAGGAATTGTTTTTGATTAAAATGTCACTGAAATAGTAATTAGTCGAAGGTGGCGTGTAAACAGTTTCCCTGAAAAGCCCACAGATTTGCTACATTGACAGCAGAGAGCTCAGTGAGATTGCAACATCTGTTTTAGCATTAGCGCTAATGCTAATTAGTTAAGTCACACGACGTCCATAAAGTAGGCCTAGCAATAGTTAACTTTTCAAATCATTCTAGCTAAGGTGGCTTGTTAGCCTTACTTGAAAACCGTAGCTAACATGTGCCTTCTTGCCTCATGGTTAAGCTGAGGTTGCTAGGCAGTTTGACAGTAGCAACACCACAGACCGGGCTAAATGAAGCAAGCTTGCTCTGAGACAAACTTTCTGAACCACAAGTTCTGTGCCAAATTTAAATTTGCATTCAGACATGAAAGAATGCGCATAAACATGGCAACCTTACAACCTTACATGAGGATTAAGATTGATGGAACCAGCGCCAAAGTGTTACTTGTTACCAAAATGAATTGGCTAATATTTATAGTTTTGAACTGATTTTGAACATTACATCTGCATACTCATCTATTTAATTAAAATGTAAATAATTATGACAGCTTTAATTCAATTTAGAACTTCTTTTTATAGCGTACATTTCCTATTTTTTAGCAGTAGTCGTGGTTACATCACAACAAAGTCATCAAAGCTTACCAGTCAGAAATAAATGATTATAATCCCAACTAGATTCATCTAAGATATTTAAGTAAATAAGCAGATTGTTCTGCTAAAGAAGAATTTTAAGAATGCTTAAAATCAGTTTTCTATTTGAAGAAGCTGGCCTTGGTATGACAGTCTTATGATTTAGTTTACGCATTTTCATTTTTTAGAGTCCTGAAGGTTCAGCATTTCCCCAAAATAAATTGGCCACTAATGAGCAGCGGCGGACACAATCCAGAGGTCAGAGGATGTTTTTAGAGTTAATCCAGAGAAATGGTTTCTTCACCTCAAAATGTGACAGAGTAGTAGTGTGAGTAGTTACTCCTAATTGAGAATGACCTCTGCCCAGTCAGACACCAAATCTGTGAAATTCAAGTACCGTTTACATTTTCTGTCTCAGAAGATATGAAATCCACACTTCCTCTTTTGTGTTAAGCACTGTCACACACACAGTGTCATACATTATCTATTCGTAAGTGTATTCATCTGGTGTTTGAATGCATAAAATATAGAAAACACTTTGTTGTTGGCTTGCCTGCTAGCTTGGTTAAGGGAGCACAACAGCTGCTAATCCCAATGATTTTCCAATTTACAGTCTTGTCATTTCCAGATGGAAGTTCCAACTTCCTTGACAAATGAAACGCAGCATTACATCTCCACCTTCCACTTTGTTCTGGTTGCAGATCAGAAAAGCTGGAGATTGAGTAATGTTTGTGCAGGGACCATGCTGATTACTGCTAGCAACACAATATGGTACCAGTGCACTTCTCTGTGCAGTTTAAACACTTCCAAATTGAATCATATCTACAGACAGAAACAGCAAATTACTGCTAGATTGGAAATGTTTGTCTCAGGCACAAAGTGGCAGAAGTGCAAATTCATTTCTCTAGTTATGCTGGTGTTGTATTCTCGGAGCAATAAATTTGGATTTTCGATTAGAAAATGGATTTCTGCCAAGTTGACTTTTTTTTTTTACTTGAAATTTGCTAATTCCTTCTAAGTATTGATGGGGCAGAAGGTGGTTTCTACTACTTGGAGAGACCCCACACATGCAAACTCTATGCAGAAAAGGTCAGGGTGCGGTTGAGCCTTGTAGCAATACAGTTGTTGCTACAAGGCCACAGTCCACTGATGGTACCTCTATATACTGTTGAAAAGAGTTGAATCCAAATGTGAGGAGATGGCTTTTTTGTTAAGCGCTGTTTGATAGTCATTTTCCATTTTCTTGATTTTTCTTTTTTTACTAGAAGCGTTCCTAGACAGAAAGAAAGACAATATCTTTTGTTTGCGCACTTTCCAATTGTAGTTGAAAACTGAATGATGCAAAGACACAAAGAGGTTTATGGATAAATTTACATTTAGTAGTCAAAACACTTTCGAGATCTATGGGTCTTTATTCTTTCCATGTATTTATAATATCAATTTTTACTTATTTTATGTGAGGCACCAACTGCAGTCATAATGTGCTTTGAGCCGTCCCTGGCTTCTTGACTTGCTGAGACTTTCATCTGATAAGGGCAAACAAGTGTGTATATCAGGTCTCACTGTATGTGATTAAACTTCCCTGTTTGTCCCTCCGTCAGCGAGGCAGTTATGCCTCAGGCAGTCGGTCAGGTCAAGCCTCAACATGCTTTCTATGTTGCACTAACCTCCAAAGTATATTTTACTTGCTCAAAACCCAAAATGCTCAAGTGCAGATGGGAAGAGGCACCTCGTTTGAGATGTTACAGATGTTTTCGAGCTCTATAGTTTAGAATATAATCAGTGATAATGCCTAAATTAGGAAATGTGCTGTGGAACATTTCACTGAGTTATTGTCTTTGCACCAGAACGCAGTGAATTTGTAACAGGAACGTAATCTCGCCGTGGCCCGCGGGAGGAGAGGAGACACACCGCCCCCACCCCTTTGAGGGTCGACTCACAGCCAGTCCATACCATAAACACTCATCATTCATGTCTCATTTGAGCTGGCGCTCGATTTTTCCTCTCCTCGGTTCTGATCTGTTTGTTTTGCGATGCTCATCAAGGGATTCTTTTTCGCTAACTAGGACGCTGACTCCTTCTGTGCAGACGAAATCAAAGATTAGGCCTTTTATTTTGGTGTTTTGACACTGACTATGCACTGCGTGATTCATTCTCTTCTTTTGAAGATAACTCGAGTAATAAAGTGGGCTAGTCAGGGTTTATTTATCCTGTAGGCCAAGGGGTGTGTAAGTATGATGAAGACTAATGGCGTATTTTGCAAACTTTAGTCTGATCTAAAGGGGATAAATTAGACAGTTTCCCTGTGTTTTACAGACAAATTTATTTGAGTCAATTAACAATTTTAATGCACAAGACTGTCAGATCCCTTTTTTTCATGCTGGACTTTAAAAAAGCTGATTTTAGTGTCTACAGATGTTGTACTCTCAGTTCGTACAATAACAAACTTGCAGTTAAGACGCCGTGTTAGCCCAATCATTGAAGGGCTCTGTTCTCATCCACCTATGTAACTCTTATGTTTACCTACATAGATGCTACTTTGCAACCCCGCCCGGTGGCTAGCAGGCAGTACTACACTCTGCCAAACAACGGGTCAGGTGTGGAGAGAAGACCGTCTGCCCCGCCTGTCAACATCAACCTGGAGTCGCTGCGCTTTAACTCGCATGCCAGGGGGAAGAACATCAGGCTGGATGGGCAGCTTCGAAGAGCGACTCGCAAGAACAGCTTCTGCAACGGCATCACGTTCAGCCATCGCCCCGTCCACCTCTATGAAAAGGTTTGCTTCATCTCTCTGTATGGTTCTTCCGATAAGGTTGCAGTAAGGTTGTAACAATTGTATGTGTTCAGGTCCGTCTTTGCCTAACTGGTGTGCACACTGGCTGGAGTGGAGCACTGCGCTTTGGTTTCACTAGTCTGGATCCAAGTGAGCTAGAGGCCACTGACATCCCCAAGTATGCGTGCCCAGATCTGGTGACGCGGCCCGGTTACTGGGCCAAGGCCTTGCCTGAGAGACTGGCCATAAAGGACAACATGCTGTCGTTCTGGGCTGACCGCCACGGGAGGGTTTTCTACAGCATTAATGATGGAGAGCCCATCCTCTTCCACTGTGGGCTCAGCATTGGCTGCCCACTCTGGGCAATCATCGACATCTACGGCATCACTCAGGAGGTCACACTGCTTGGTAAGAATCTCGTGATGCTGGTAGTCAGCGCATTGTGAAAAGATCAAGATGTGTGAGCAAATTCAGCTTCTAATAGGAAGAGCTTTAGCCATGTGCCCTTGTTACAACCATAAATAGCTATGCCTACAAAGCTCACCATATTTTATTTAAAGATTTTGTGATAGACCAACATGAGTTAGTGAATACATTGAGAAGTGTAAGAAAATGGATGCATTTATTTATTTCTTTTTAGAAAAAATTATTTGAAAGGTTTGGTGCGTATTTGCACTCCATGCTAATACCTAGCTATGCTGCACTTATTGCTCCAATTTCCCTTGTCTATTCATCTCTACAAAACAGCTCAAGCTCAGCTAAATTAAACTAAGTCATCTTAGACGAGGGGATTGTGAGAAATGATTATGCTTTCATAAAAAAAAAAAAAAATAAATGTTTGTAGTGCTGAAAGAAGACATGACGCTGTGGCACAAGGCTCACCTCCTAGCAATGACAACCCCAATGTTTCAGTATTGAGATCATTCATTTAGAGTGAAGTGCAGTGGTAGTTCTGTGTCACAACTACGTTTTGCAAAAGGCCAATAAATAAATAATGTTGGTCTCAGCCCAAGTGTGTTGATTATAGGGCTGACTCATTTTCTTATCAACAAATTGTCTCACCTGAGCAAAGGACCCCAGCAGCTCCTCCAGAGGTACCACAGGCCTCCTGGCTGCTTCTCCAGATATTGCTCTCCTTGCTCAGCCTGTCATTTTAGGTGGATAGCCATGTCTTCTTAGAATTGCAACTGTTTTGTCCTTTTTCCATTTTTAGATGATGGCTAGAACAGACACTCCTTGGGATATTATTTCACAACCTAACCTGTTTTACACTCCTCTAAAAATCCTCTGGGGGTTTCACAGAATATCTGGATTTAACTGAGATTATACAGATAAATTTGGAGGCTTCTGCAGAACGCTGGTTGCAATATATTTTATTTAGAGTTATCAGAGTAGTAGAAAACGATGTATCATTTTTTTAGCTTCCCAATTATTCACTACTTTGTACTTACCTATTATAAGACAAACCATATTGAAGTTTGTGGTTGAGAAAACGTGAAAAACTTCCAGCGATATAAATACTTTTGCAAGTGACTATAGTACTCCATATTTTTCTTTTTGGATTCAAGTGAGTCATCTTGGAACCATGTGTTTTGACAACCCAAAGTCAACAGAAACACATTTCTATAGGGTCAACATATTCACAGCTAAATTAGACAGATTCTTGGGAGTTTGGCTTTACAGCCCCACGGGTCGGTTTCAAATGGTCTGGGATGCCTCGATGATGAATGATCTGTGTGTCAAAACGGATCTGTGTTTGTCTTAAAAACCAGAGCCTCTTTATTTCAAATTGGCTAACATGACATGGAGAAATGAACAACAGATGTCATGCGGTCTATTCACCCTCCCAACTACTATTCACGACTTCAATAAACACTCTCTTACCATCACTTTCCTGAGCCGTGTAACTTTTTCTGCGTTTTCGCCGGCTTCACTTCCATCAACGTCTGTCCCCTCGCTCTTACACTTACATATGGAGCGTGTTTGTCTTCGCCTGACAGAAGCTGTAGCCTTGTTTGGTCAAGGCGGTCCTTCCCTGAAGCTTTGGTGAGGGGCCAGGGAGCTCTACTGCTCCAACATCTCTAGAAATAGTGGTAAAGGAATGCACCATAAGTCAGAGGGGGGCTACAAGCAGCAGACTTGTTTATATCTGTTTCTGGAGTACAGAGAAGCTGAAGCTCTTCCTGACAATGCTGGTTTGTCCACCTAAAATAAATACAACGTGGGACTAAATTCAACAGAGATGTGTTTCCGTTTTTTTTTTTTTTCTGGATGCTATCATCATGTTTTGTCATCAGAAACAACCCCAAGTTGGCTCTGGAACTGCAAAATGCTCAACATGTGCAAAAAATGAAACACGTTGTAAATCATTTTATCAAATAGCATCATTGTTCTCTCGTCAGAAATAGCATCATTCTTCAAAAAAATAATCGTATGAATCCAGCTGTTCTGCAGGGGCTCGAGAAGTTTGGAGTATATTTAGCGGACAAACAGCAGAAAGGGCGGGCAGAACATTGGATCATATGGGTCAAGCTTAAACCAATGTTACCTAATATAGTTCAGTCTAAAACTGAAGACCTTTGCTTAACTTCAAAGCTATAAAGACATGGCCATCAGTCTATACCCACAGTCCAGACAAGAAAAACCTTAATCAGAGATTTCGAACCCCTTGAGATCTCTGGCTAAGATCCACAACTCAAGTGGGAGAATCTGTTGACAGGACAACTATTAATCATACACTACATAGATTGAGCCTTTTAAAATGAGTGGCAATACGCGTTAAAAGAAACCAAGAAGAAGTTTGTCACAAGTCAAGTGGGCAACGCAGCAAAAATGTGGAAGAAGGTGGTCATATAAAATGCTATGTGTGGTGGAAAGCTACCGCTGCATATCGCCTAGAACATACCGTACCCCTTGTGAAACATGACAGTGGAAACAACATGCTGTGAGGAACCTGTACTTCAGCAAAGACAGGGGAACTGGTAATAGGTGAAGGGGGACGGATACAGCTAAATACGTGTAGTCCTAAAAAAAACAAAGCCTGCTAGAGGTGCACGTTCTTGCAGGATTATAATCTTATACAGTAAGTGCTATAATGCAATGGTTTAGATTAAAGCCTAGTCGTGTGTTAAAATGGCCCAGTCACAGCTCAGACCTAAATCAAATTGAAATCTCCAATCCGTTAGTCCAAGCGTGAGCTATTCTTGCTAAGGAAAATCAGCAAAAACTTAAGTCTCTAGCTGTGTGAAGCTGGTAGAGACATACTCGACATCTGAAAAAAAGGGCTGAAATACAACACAGACGGCAAAAAGCAGCTTCCATGAGTTATTTTCTTTCAGAGGCTTCATGTTTCTTCTGGAAACATGAAGCCTCTGAAAAGAGCTGTGACTAATAGCAGATTTTTTTTTAGCTCCCTTGCAGTTCATTTTATTGCCAATATTACAGCTTTCCAGTAAGTGTTATAAAATTTGTCTGAATCAGTTTGAACTAATATTCCTGACAGTAAGTACATGTTTTTTTCATGTCTTGTCCTGGAAAATAAGAGGAAAGTGCCAACTAGAAGAGAACAGAGAAATGTTTTGGGACAGATTGTATCTGGCCACGGAGTAGCCGTTAACCTTTTCGTGCACCTTTTGCTTCACAGACAGCACATTTGCTGAGAGTGTGGGGTCCAGCTGCCTGAGCGCTGCCCGTCTGAGTGCCTATCTTCCCCAGAGCAGCCACGACTCGGCCAATTACAGCAACAATCAGCTGGAGAACAACCAGGCGGCTGCTGCCAAAATGGCCAACCTCCAGCTCAACAACTACTCTCAGCTCATCCCCTGCTGCTCATCCTCCTCTTCCTCCTCCACGACGTCCTCGACCGTCTCCTCTGCGTTTCCGAGGGGCGTCCGGGGTCTGCCGTCCCTGCTGGACAACGACTTGCACTTTCATCTGATCCGTGGATCGGATGTGATACTCTCCGCGGACCGTTTGGCCGCCTGTATCCACTTTCTGGACAGCAGTCGGACTCTGGTGTTCAGCGACCGGCCGCTCCACGTGAGAGAGACTTTGTATGTGGAGGTGGGCCACCTGGGCCTGCCTTACTTTGGGGCGATGTCATTCGGCTTAACATCCTGCGACCCAGCCTGTCTGCACTCTGGAGACCTGCCGGCTGACCCTGAGGTGCTCCTGGACCGGAAGGAGTATTGGGTGTTGCACCGCGGCTTCCCCATGCCTTGCTCTGGAGACGTGCTCAGCTTCAGTCTGCTGCCCAGCGGAGAGGTGCACCACGGCGTGAACGGAGTGGGACGGGGCCGGCTGCTCTGTGTAGACTCCTCTCAGGTCCTGTGGGCCTTTTTCACACTGCATGGAGCTGTGAACAGACTCAGGATACTGGGTAAGTGTGTTTAGAGCTACGCATAAAGCACACAGAGCATCTGAGGAGCCATAAAGCAATAAAACAACTTGGATAGCAATCACTGGAACTTTCCCCTTTAAAGAAAAAGAGGATTTTTATTCACTCATGCTTAATGGAACAGAGCTGTGAGCACATAAAGCCTGTGACGATGAGGCACATCAGTTTAGCACCATTTCTCCATCTGTTTTTTAAGTGCAAACAGTAATGAGACAATAAGATGAGATGGGATGTATACATAAAGTATTTCTCCACTGTACTTTATTGTCAGCTTTCTACCTCGTGCTCCAGTAAGTAAATGTAAATAGACGATCAGAGCTGATAGACTTTTCATCTCTCTGTGTTTGTTTTGTACATTTCTGACCTCAAAATACAGAAATTAGCAGATTTTTCTTCACGGCCATAATTCAGAAGCGTTCGAGAATAACTGGCTGACTTTTAGTCCTCTTTTCGCAACACCATATCTTTCCCTTCTGCGTACCTGCAAGCAGGCTATTTCTCAAACCAGACTGTACATATCAGTTTACGTGTCTTTTTAGTAAAGTATTTTGTGTGAGTTAAGAAGAGAAATAATCATAAAAACTCCCAGATCTTTCATATAAGTCTATCTATGTGTAATCTCTGCTTATTATTTTTTCGAGACATTAAATGACACCCAATTTAATTTATTTTAACTATGAACTGAAATCATGTCTGCTGCTGACAACTACATAAACTAACTATCCGAAACTTTTTGATTATACATATAATTTGCCTGAGTTACATAGCCATATTTTCTAGAGTTGATGATTAATTTACTTGAAATCCTTTTTTGTCCAAGCAGATGAGATTTTTGTACCAAAACAGTCAGGAGCTTCAAAGTTCAAGGGTCAACATAGTAAAGAAGCAAGACGTCTTCCTGTCCCAGTGGTCATTAATTATTTATGTTAGAAGCAGAGATGGTGTCACACTGCATGTGTCTGTAAACATTCACTATCGTCATATTTATTGATTTGATTTTGAACTGTTTAGCAGCTTATGCTACATTTGAGCTATTAGCATTAGCATCTCTCAGCAGCAGTCTCTCTGCGTATTTCATAGCGAATGTAAAGCCTTACTGGGCTGCACAGTGGTGCAGTTGGTAGAGCTGTTGCCTTGCAGCAAGAAGGTCCTGGGTTCGATTCCTGGCCCGGGGTCTTTCTGCATGGAGTTTGCATGTTCTCCCTGTGCATGGTGGGTTCTCTCCGGGTTCTCCGGCTTCCTCCCACAGTCCAAAAACATGACTGTCAGGTTAATTGGTCTCTCTAAATTCTCCTTAGGTGTGAGTGTGTGTGTGAATGGTTGTGTGTCTTG
Organism: Gambusia affinis; assembly: GCF_019740435.1. Classification (NCBI taxonomy): domain Eukaryota; kingdom Metazoa; phylum Chordata; class Actinopteri; order Cyprinodontiformes; family Poeciliidae; genus Gambusia; species Gambusia affinis. Next base: position 8,610,253 of record NC_057876.1, on the reverse strand, counting down.
TATGTCTCTGTGTTGCACTGTGACAGACTGGCGACCTGTCCAGGGTGAACCCGCCTCTCGCCCGGAACGTTAGCTGGGGATTGGAACCAGCAACCCTCCCGACCCCATTAGGGACAAAGGGTGTATAGAAAATGGATGGATGGATGGATGTAAAGCCTTACTTACTTACTTCTTAGATTTCCAGCATGTCTGGATCAAGGAGACGTTGAAAGCTCAACATGGTAAATCAGAGCCACTTATCTGTAATATGTTCAACCTTCCTCTCATCTGCATTATTTACGTGTAAATCTGACAGCTTTAAAGTACTAAACACTTAAAAACTAATTCTAATTCTGCTTAATCGAAATTAGATCGAAAGGAATCTTGTTATTCCACAAACCAAATATGGGCTTCCTGAAATGATGACAACATTTTTCTTTTCCCAGGCTAAAGGAATTCAACTGGGTAGATTTGTTCTTCATTAGGCTGTTTAACCTTGAGCCGTGACCTTTTTCAGTCCCTGTGGTCCAACTCCCACATAAACTCCCATCAGACCAGACCCCGTTCGCTCTTGTTTTTTTATCCAGCAATGTTCTGCTATGAATAGAAGACCGTGAAAAAGAAGTTGCTCTAATGAATAAGCGTGCATATCTAATCTGTCTGCTTCGGGCATGTCAGAGTGCAGCCTGCAGCTTCACATTCGGGCAGCCGATGTTCTGAAATCACTCATTTTAACGTACGTTAAATATATCCTCGAACTGAAATCCAGCCTTTTATAGATAGGGAGTCTAATTGTGTGGTCGTTGTTGATTTATATTTTGTCTTTGCGGAGCAGGAACACTGCAGTCCAGTCCTCCCTGCACATCCCCCACAACTTCTCAGAGCAGCAGCCCAGATGACAGTGACTCAGACCTGGCTTTCAGCGTCAACAGATCCTCCTCTGCCTCAGAATCCTCTCTTGGTAAGATGCCAGATGTTGACAGCATGAATTATACTATACTGTATATATGGAGGCCTGTGTGAGGCCCCCAAGGGACGACTTAGACGCGCAGCAGTTCTGACAAACTGCAGGCAAAATTTGTTGTTTCGTACTTTTATCCATTACAGGAAGCGAGGCTTCTGCTAAAACATTTCTGTAATGTTAAGATTTTGTCATTGGCAAGGACATTTCGTTAAAAATGTTTAGAGTGCTCTTTTTTTTTTTACATTTTGTTCTGAGCAGATATATGATTATTAAACATAAAAAACTCATTCTCCATCAACAACAGAGGATTCCTCTTCCATTCATTCAAGCTGTCTTCTCTCCTTCCAGTGACTGCTCCCAGCTCCCCGCTTAGCCCCCCTACCTCTCCCTCCCTGACTGCCTCTGAGCTGCCCCCTGCTGGAAAAAACGGAGAGTGCACCATCTGCTTCGACCAGGAGGTGGACACGGTCATCTACACCTGCGGACACATGTGCCTGTGCAACGACTGCGGGCAGAAGCTGAAGAGACAAATAAATGCCGGCTGCCCGATATGCAGGAGGCCCATCAAAGATGTAATCAAAACGTATCGGCCGTGATGGCGGCTCCGCTTTGTGAGCAGGTGCTGCGTGCGTCTCTACCACCTGTCGACTCCTCTCAGGCATCGCTGGACCACAGTCCTGACCTTAAACCAGAAACTGACCGCATCAGAACATCACTGTGCCTCTTAGATTTCCCTTACATGTGGCTGAATGCAGCCTGGAGTCAGAGCTAAGACGGACTAATAACCAGATTCGATGTTTGACTTCAGCCAAGATATGATGAAGCTTGTGCTCAGTTTTATGTTTTTCACATCATCTCACCTGTGTTGTTGAAGCAGAGAGGCTTGTTGTGACTTTCTTGTCCTTATTGTTGTCATTCTAGGTATGTAGAAGTCCTTCGCAAAGAAAACAAAAAAACAAAAGAAGAAGGAAACATAGACATTGAACACATTTTGTTATGTAACTACAAACTTCAATCCATTTAGTTTGGATTTTCTGTGAAAAACATCAACCCGAACTGGTACATTATTGTAACACGAAGGACAAAAAAAACACAAAAAACAAAAAAACTGAAAAGTGTGGCGTGCATTTCTAGAACCACACTAGATTTTCTGTTACAACTTAACTTTCAGAGCACCTCTCTACGGGCTCTGGACATCTAGAGAAGAACATTTCTTATTTTGTAAAATAGCCCAAACATCGGTAAACATCCATTGTCAAGTCTGATTTCAGAGCTGGACGTCAGCTGAATCACTCTAACAAATTTTAATCTCAACACTTTGCTTTCTAGCACCAGTTGGGTGTTTAGGGTTGTTGCCTGCTGAAAGGTGCACCTCTTCCTCTCGCCATTGTGTTCATCTATCGATGAACTCTAAAGCTGCAGCTCTACAGCTTCCCTGTCTCTGCTGAAGAAAAGGATCCACAGCCATGTTTCACTCTGTGAGTGGTGCTTTCTGAATAGAACTAAAAATGCAACAACAACACAGTTGTCCGTCCCAAAAAGAGTTTTGTACGTGGACCAGAAATTTCAGTTTTGGTCTCATCTGAGCAAAGCAGCTTCTTCCACATTTTTCCTCTACATGACATGTGGCAAAATATATGTATATAAATACTTTGTACGACTTTCTCTCAGCAATGGTTTTCTTTTTGCTCCTCTTCCATAAAGGCAATACTTGCGAAGTTCTGGAGTAATCATTTTCTGGCAAACAGATTATTGTTCTCAAACAAACCTGCGGGGCCTTCAAAGAACAATTAGACTAAGACTGGGGCTAAAATTCACATGGCAAATAGTAGAAACGCATGTCACTTTTTTTTCTTTTCTGTCTTCTGTGAGGTTTTTGGAAACCATGCATCCTGTACTTTGTCCTTAATGGTTATGTGTCAGCCCATCACACAAATTCACACCGAAGCACACTTTCAGTGTTTGGTTGTAACATGATGACAAAATGGGAAAATGTTTAAGGCGTATGAATACTTTTGCAAGGCGCTGTACATGTCATCCAAAAGAACCTGTGGACCATTGACTTCGAGTGCCTTAGGTTGTTGTTATGATATCTCTAAAAGATAAAAAAAAGAGAAAAGATAAATAAAATCCCTAGCCATATCTTCCGTATTCGCTCTCCCTTGAGGCACACAGAATGTATGCAACAAGAGTGAAGGCAGGCTAGAGAGAAGGTTGTGGCTGGATGTAAGGGAAACGCCATGCTCTAAAGAAAAATGGAAGTTTGCTTGAGAAAAAAAAAAGAAGAAAAGGATAGAATCTGGTTTTGCACTCTGAGAGACTGACAATATTGTCTGAATACATTTTATCTAGTTTGATTTCATAAAGACTAATTTAAATGATATTTTTGAAAAGCACAATTCTAATTTAACACTAACATAGCCTAGCTGTTCAGCGATACTCCTGAGTAAATTAACTTAGAGTGTGCACAGTAATATAAATGATGTTAATTGTAGAAGTACACACTAGAAATAGATGTTTGCTGTTTATTATGGAAAATAATGCCACTAGGTTTTACACTATAATCTATCTAGGACATAGTATGTTGTATAGAACTAATGAGAATCATGATAGTATTTTATTTTCTTTGAATAATGAAGCTTTGCTGATTTATACTTTCTTGTAAAATGAGCCGTCTTGTTTTCTTTACAGCATTTTAATAAAATATCTATTGGAAAGTGGGCAGATCTTAAGAAACACCTGTTGCAGTTTGTTTTGTTAACATGTGATGCTTTTTGTTTAGTTTTCATTTTAATTTTTGACATGTCGGGAAAGAAAATGAAGTCGCAAAGAAGGAAATGATTTTGCGTTTAGGCGAAGCACGGCACTGAAACGTTAAGTGTCATCATTTCACGGAGACACTTTTTCACTGCAATGCTGTTAATTTTAGCATCTCTTCACCCTCAGTTTCAATCATAAGGTTTGGATCAGAAACTTATCATATTCATATTTCATAAAGACTACTTAATGATGTTTTTAAATGGAGCCACAGCCATTTACGTATGTTACGACAAACCTCAAACACACTGCTTTTTTGTATGAAAAGACCCTGTTCTTGTTCTAGAGCCATATTCTAAGTTTTGATGTGTTATGAGTGACTTTATTAAGAATCATCGAGTTCATCTCTGCGGTTCTGGTCCTGTTCAACCACCACAAATCACCATCACTGAATAAAAACATTTAATGTCTGACACAGTCATTGTGAATATTTAAAACTACAACTAGTCATGAATTAATTAAACAGTCCAGATCCCTTGTCTTTAAATCCCGAAGAGCTCTGATGCATTTTTAAACTCGCTCTGACCTTCACTCACCTTGATCCCTGTCAAACTCAAGGTCATATTTGCTTGCACTCTGAAGATTTGGAAACATGTGATGTTCTGTCCAGATATGAAATGATAGCTATCATATTTACACAGAGTGAACTGTGGGAACAGTTGGAGCCGATGAAACGTCCAGCTGAACATGTTGGAAACTACCACGCATTTTAATGAGGGAGCAAACAGAAATAACATAAAATATTCAACTCTGAGACAAAAGCATCGCTTTAGTTTGATCGACTCTAACGTCTATGAAACAAAACACTGTAACAGTTGTCTACAATTTAAAATCTGTTGTAATTTTAAGATGGTTTTACAGAACTCATCATACAGAATAAAACTGCTTACTGACACTTTTATGCTTAAAAAATGAACAGAAACATAATATATAGAGGTCGAGGAGCTGATCCTCAGTAGTACAGGAGGTCGCAGGTTTCCTGCTGCCATCAACTTCCTGTAGCATTTATCCAGTATATATGAGCTTCTTCAACATTGCAAGAAGGCTATAGCAGCTACAAATAAGCTGTTTAAAACTTGGGTTTCCAATTCACACTTGTTTCATCTTTCAGAAACGACATGTTATCTGTATTACTTTATACTTTTCCTATTTTAGCTGCAGGCATAAACTGTTAAGTGGGAATTTTAAAGCAATTGCAGTGGACTTGTTGTGAATTGTTGTGATTTTGAGATCAGAAAGCTGTCATATAAAGCTTAATTTACTCAGATTAGGCTCTCACTTGGAGGAGTATGGAATTTCTTTTTATTAATTATTCGTGTTTTATAACATTTTCTATATTAAGGTTTATGTTGTACCTCATGGTGAAATAACATTTCTTTCCTGCGCTGCTGTATTGTGGGGAATAACAAACACCCTTTTTATCACAGGATCACCAAGAAGAGCCCCTTAGGCGTCCGAAACTGGACTATTTTTGACCCCAACATTAATCTTTCTCAGGTCATCAACAACCGGAGGCACGCTCTAAAAGTCATTTCAGTGGCTTTTATTGACAGATGATACTGAGCAACCCTAACTTTAGAATTAAAATAAGAAAAGGCAGTAAAATCTTACTTTTTCTTAGCATATTTTGGAGATATATATATACATAAAGCTAAAGTTATAAAATTTTTGAATAATATTCAAGAAGGGGTATTGTTAATCATCTTTTGTTCTTTCAGGTATTGACTTTGCTGTGTTTTGATGCTAATGCTGCTCTGGTTAAATGCAAAGATAATTTTTTTATTGCGATTGTAATGCTAATGTTTGATTAATACCATGATGATTGCTGGGTCAGATGGTCATTCGGATGTGTTATTGTACAAGGGAGAGCTGAAGCCCTGTGTTTCCATGAACTTTTATCTCTGTTTTATTTTACCGAGTGCCTGTTTGTCAGATAAAGCCAGAAAGGTTGCTTGGTGATGTGGATTCAGCAAAATCTGAATAAGTCCTTCTGATTTCAGGGTGAATTTTATGCTATTACGTCGCCCTTTCAAAGTCTTTTATTTATTTGGGTAGAAAGTTCTCCGATCCTGTTGTTTGTCCAAACTTAAGCTTCCTGGCGATCATACAATTAGTTTGGTGTTTTTCCCAGTTTTGAGTCTGATTCAGGGTTAGCTGTTGATATTAATTTAATAATTAAATTCTTTATATTTTGCAAGTTACGTAACATTATTTTTTTAGCTATGCTTTATGCTATCCTGCTATATGAAGAATATTCTGTTATTGTGAAATTGTTGACATTTTCCTACCATTCATTTGAATTCTTATTCTGGACTAGAAGGGAAATCTGTAGACATCAGCCCTATCAAATTTGATTTATTTTATTATTATTATTTTTTTTTCCCCAGCCGCCACTGCTGTAAGAGTCTCTGCTGGACGCACGAAGGCGCCATTTCCAAGCACATGACACAATATTTAATGAATAAGAGTTTCTGACTTATGCAGGTCGTTAGTAGTAAAAACCATAAAGCGCTCATTTGAAATGAGTAATGTCTTCCTCGCACGGATCCGGAAGCTTCACGTCCGTTCGGATCCCTGAATGAGAGTGGCAAATGGAGAGGTTCGGGACGCACAGTGTGGTTTTTATTGGGAAGCTTGTAATTTCAAGTCCTACGGAGACTTGAAATTTAGTCTTACTGAGCAAGAAACAACTACAAAGGATTTTAAGAGTGTTTACTAAAAATATCAAGCAGCACAGAGCTCATGCTCCATTCCATTACGCACAGAGGAGCGCTCACATGTCCCACCGGTCGCGCTCTCTTCTCAGTATGGGGCAACGCGGGGCAGCAGCGACGGTGACTGATGAGGAGCGCCGTGAAATCAGAGCCTTCAGCAACTCCAGCACCTTGCAACTCCCACGCTTTACTTCCTCGCTGCGCGTAAAGCGCGTTAGTGTCCAAATGCTCGTGCCATGGCTCGCGGGACATCCCAGGACTTTAATGATGGAGGAGCGCGTCTTCCTGTCCAATAAAGTTGAATAGCCTTTCCCGCCAAGAAATTTAGATCTTTTCTCTCTCTTTTATTTTATTTTTTGATATTTATTTTTTTTACCTTGAACATTGGAGAAGCGCTGCCCATCATGGGCGCTGCATCCTGAGGGGAGATGGATGTGGAGGTGAGGGATGCGAACGCCTCGGACTGCCCGCGGAATGAGGAACGCCAGCGTGCTGATCTTCACCATCGTGGTGGACATCCTTGGAAACGTGCTGGTCATCCTCTCCGTGTACAGGAACAAGAAGCTCAGGAATGCAGGTGAGGCGCAAAGGCGTGAGAAGGAATGTTGTGCGGTGGGGTCAATAAATGATGGAGATTTATACGGTGGAATAAATCTGTAAATTTACGACGGGACAGAAATATACCATTTCATTTGAGGGAGTCGATTTATTTTTACGTTATTTGTGCTCAACTTTATTTATAGGAGTGATAAATAATAATATTAAAAAAAAAATGTTTTGGCGTGGTTCGACCTGTTCTCCTTGTTTCGTTCATGACTAAAGTGATGCAAACCAACACGTTTCCTCTGACCCCCTTGCTTAACAATCCGCCTCCAGTCTCAGTGTCTGCACTTTCTGCAGCCTTGCATGCCAGCCTTCATATCAGTCTATTATAACACTCTACTCCCTCTGGCTGCCTGGCTGCTGTACCCTTGGCTTCTCCGGTCCAGATAAATCACACCCCTCCTTATATCATGACCTGAAGTGTCCCATGAGCAGCCAAGGTGAGAGGCACTGTCACTCTGACTGTAGCTCCCGTTGCCTCTCTGAACATGTTTTAAATCTATATCATATTTTTCCCCACTCCACAGTCCTTCTACATTTGTGATGCTCTGACTGGACTTGTCCAATTTTTTGTTTTTGTTTGTTTTCTTCCACCCTTTCTTGCAATACAGTTAAAAATATCTCCAGTGGAATAGATGATGTCTCGTGTGTTAGGCAGCATAAAGGTCCTCATTTATGTAGCAAAACAACAGCTCTGTATCTTTCCTTGTTATTTACTTTTTTTAAAATTCACAATCTCTTGTTTGATCTTCATGAACACAGACAATAAACACAGGGGAATCTTCTTAGCAATCGGAAGGAACTGTAGCTTCCTAAAATCTGCACTTTTGAACCTAAGTTGTATACTCAGGGATCTTTTAGGAATTAGAATATTTATGCAGGACCGAAAGATGTCATGTCTTATATTGCTTGTAATGTTTGTTTATTTTTGTTACATTTTGTTGGTAGAAAAAAAAACCAACCTAGAATTTATTTCTTTGCTTTTATCTTTTCTTCATTATTTTATGAGCTAAAAAAAGACAGGTGACATCTGAAAATCTTTGACTCTTTATATATATATATATATATATATATATATATATATATTTATATACCATCATAAAGTACAAACCCCCACCCCCCCTTTCTTTATGTAAATGTTAACACTCATTTCCCATCAATGTTGAACAAGACATTCACACTTTTGCAGTGTTTAACCATAATGGGTTGAAAGCAATTTGTTATTTTTTTACTTTGGTGATCTGTTCTGTTGCTCCAGGACAGATTTAAATGCTTTTCTAAACTTTGCTGGAGGTACTGTAGAGCTCCCATCCTGAGCCTATAATCTCATTTGCTGATATAATGTCACTGTGAGCTCTGAAGGCCTCATCATATTATTTACATTGTTTTGGTGACCATCCCAATCATTCTACGTCCCAGTGCGCGTCATTTTGGAAAGCTACAACTCCCACTAGGATGTAAACTAGCGTGCAGACAGAGCGTTGCGACATTCGGGCTGATTTTCTGCGACTCTTTTCTTGTAAAGTCAGTCTGAGGTTTATTTGGTCTGTATAGATTTTATTGCCACTTCCTGAGGGAGTCAAGGATTCAGTTTTGTCTTGCTTTGTGGCTGAATCGTCAGACCAGAAGTCATCTGGGGTTGACAATCATATGTGTTGTCGTTTGTCATTCTCCCCTGTAAAACACGTGGTTTATCCACAGCGAGGGAAGCACCAAAAATAAACCAAAAATAGCTTTTTGTGTTTTTGGTGAAAACCCAGTGCAAGAAAAATATGTCAAGTCTCCCTATAGCATGAACACATGTGGCAAAAATAAACTTTCTTTATCAAAATGTGGGTAAGTAAGATGTGGAACAGAGGCCCACAATTCTTTAACTCTTCGAAATTGAAAAGAAAAGAAAACACACCAATCAAGTAAGACAAATATAAGTTAATCTTTATCAATTGGAAAACAACTGGAGTAAAGTGCATTCCGCTGTGAACCTGTGATTGCAGTCCGAGTTAGTGGCTGTTTTTGGTTTGGGTGACGTGACCTGTTCTCCAGGGATCCTGTCTGTCTGTCATGAAGTTTAGCAAAAGTGTCGGCACTGAAAAAAAAAAAAAAATGGCTGTATATTTGTATATTCCTGACCAAGATTACAGCCACACAGAATTATGGGAAGGAAATAAATAACACATAATAATCAAAACAAGCAAAGAAAAACAAAGACAAAGTGCGATCGAACCGCAGCGGCCTTTCATGAAGAACAATGACATTCCTTCCTCTCTGCATTTTTTTAAGATTCTCTGAACGGATGGGGGGTATTAAGAGTTCAACAGCTTCTTGCTGATCGTTTGAAGACCACTGTGTGTAGTAGCAAATTTACTGCTTTGCTGAAATCTGTCAAAGCCCTGGGAACATTTCAAAGCAACAATTTGGAGCAGACAAAAATTTAAGTTCCTTAGGTAAAACTGGACGTTTTGCCAGCAGAGCCTTATGAATAAAAATAAAAACCATATCAACTCTGTTGTATACGGAGGAGGAAAGATGCCCAACCAACTCAGTCATAGAGAAAGCAAAGCTGTGTCAAGACATTCACCTTCTGAAATCAAAAGCTGCTTGCATGTACAGCATCTCACCATAATCGATAATGAACAGACGGGCGATTTCAACAAATGTTTGTTTGCAATGAAGGGCTAGATTTCATCCTGAAGTACAAATCAAGTTTCATTTTAAATCTCCTAAGCAGATTCGCAGAAGCTCTTCAACCCACGTTCAAGTACTTGTAGGAAAACACACTTTAAATAAATAGACTATCAGGCAAGAGAAAAAAAATCCTGGATTGTCAAAGTCTTACCAGCAAGGCTTTGATCGACTGATTAACTTTTCATTTTGTTTGAAATGTAGTCTGAAGTACTCTTGCCTGTGCTGCATTGAAAGCAGACGTATATAAAAGATTATATAAAACTCAGTATGGCTTGAATGCCTTAATATAAGTAATTTTAAAAAGCGAACAAAAAAACAACAAAAAAACAAAAACAAAGCCAAAACGGAGCCTTGGGGCAAACGTTCAGCTATTTCTAGAAAGTCTGGATTTTGTTCTTCTGCTCCTGCCTGTTAAATCATTTTCACATGTCATTTCAGAGCCTTCACAAAAGCTGCAATTCCCACGTTTAGCCCAGAGAACATTTGTAAAGCCCAGGATAGAGTGATTATTGAAAGATTTCTAAAAGTGCCACAATGCAATTTTGAGTTTTCTGTCCAAGACTCCAATGAGATGAATTTTACAGCATTAGTGGCAGTGATGGTGCTGCGACTACTTCCAAAACCAGACCTAAAAATAACAAACAAACTTCAAACTGACCAGAGATGAAGTCAGGAAACTATGTATTTTTTATGGATCTGTGTTAGAATAATTTAATGTTTCTGTTTTGCGTTAATGGCGTAGCTGGCCGGGCTCAGACAACGGGGCAGGAGTGAATGACCTCACGCTGTTTGACTGTGGACACTGCAGTGATTGCAGACCTCACTGCCCTCCCGGCTCTAATTGGTCAGAGCGTAGAGGCGATCTGTCAGTGTGAAAGAGTGCTAACCTGAAACTCCAGCGGAGCCTTTAGATGCTGTTCATGGTCGTTGAGTGTCTGAAATGGTTACAGCTGTAAACAATCTCTGCTCTGTTCTTATCAAGCTATTTATAGCCGTGTTTGGCTCCCCGTCGTATGAAAGTTTAATTGAACGGAGCTTTCAAACGGATGCAGCTGAATAGCTCCAAACAGCTGTCCACCATGAAAACCCCATCTCTGTGATGGATGGTTGCTTTGTGGGGGCCCATTAGGAGACACGGGGGCGGTCGTTCTCTGCTTAAAGGATTGAAATCATGACTGACAATAGGTGAAAGCAACATTCAAACTTTTTTTTTTGTGGCTTGAACACGTTATCGTTCCTTTCTTTCTCTCTGTAATACGCTTTTCTAAGGCAGCTGGTTTTTTGCATCTCGGCACACAACGGCAGCAGCAGCAGCAGCAGCAGCAACAGCAGCAGCAGCAGCAGCAGGACCGTTCCGCTTGGCTTCACTCTACATGCTGCATCCCCCTGTCTTCCACCACAACAAACACGGACATGTGCACATATGCATTCTGTACAGCCGCTGGTGCATGCCAATGGAAACTGTATCTGTGCACAAGCAAAGATTGGTATCTATCTATCTATCTATCTATCTATCTATCTATCTATCTATCTATCTATCTATCTATCTATCTATCTATCTATCTATCTATCTATCTATCTATCTGTCTATCTGTCTGTCTGTCTGTCTATATATAGATAGATATAAGTAGCTGTAGGACTGCCAATGGAATGTTAATTCTAGAGTTTCCCAATGGGGTTAGCCTTACTAAAAATACACTCACAAAATGCAGGAGAGAGAGAGAAGGAGGAAAGGAGCAGATGGAAAGAGAAAATTCAAAGCAAGAGCCAGTGCCTGAATATGTCTGTGTGTGTGTGTGTGTGTGTGTGTGTGTGTGTGTGCGTGTGCGTGTGTGTGTGTGTGTTTGGTTTGTGCCACCGTGTTGAGAGCGGTGGGTCATGGGGCATGTAAGGTTTGGGGATGAAGTTGAATTTTGTGAAATCATGCATTACATCCCTGCATCTCTCCAGAGTCATGAGCTCCTTACTCCACCCTGTTGAAAAAAACCCCAAAAAAACCCTCCTAAAAACAGGAAAAAAATCCAGAGGGAGGGTTAATTGAGTCAGTGGACTTACTGAGTCAGACCAGAAGGCAATTTAAATTGACAGCACAGATCCATGGGGAATATCACTCTGTACATTACGTTTAGCATGTCTTCTTCTTCCCGACAACAAAATCATGGCAGGCATTTTGTCGTACGTTGGGATTATCCGGCTAAATCTGGATCTCTATCTCCTGGAAGAGCTTGCTCGTTTAAATTGTAGCACATTTTGTGATGTGCTCAATAAACCTATTGATGTTCTGAGTCTTTGGTTTTGGGTTCGGTCAATGGACTCCTCTGATGACAGTGATTTTCGCTGGCCGGACTCGTCGCAGGCTACATCACTTCAAGGCAACTCAAGTCAGCTTAATCTTAAACTTGTCCAAATCCCCGGGCCCCCCTAACATAACTCAGTGCAGTCACCAGCGTCTCATCAGCTCTGATGTCCTTGCTGAAAGGTTGTTCTCGCCTATTTATCATAATTTGAGTGAAGAAAATGTAATCTAATCTGAGATTAAGCCACGCACTGCTGACAGAAAGATTCAAGCAATGCCACCACTCCCACACGTTCCCCCCCCAACCCCCATTCCTGTTTTTTTTTTTCTCTTCCTTTCTGTGAATTCATCTTTCCTTCAGAGGTGTTTAAATATAGCCGAGTGAATCAAAGCACAGTACGGCGCGTCACGTTTCCAGCGCGAGCGGTCAGAGTGACGGGACGCGGATGGTGGGTCCCGGGTGCACGTGTGCACACAGCCGTAGGAAGGAGGAGAATGAAAAGCTACTTGGCTGGCAGCCTTTCTGTTCGTCACACTCTTCTGCATCTTTGGTCTTTTTAGGAGTTATCTCCAGTGTTCTCCTGTTGTTTCCTTTGTAATATGAATGAATCAAACTTGAGAAAAAGTTGAATCTGATTTGCTTGACTATTCGAATGATCAAAAACCTTACGCTGCAGAAAATGTCTTTTTTTTTTTTTACATGCTGTTCTGTTATACTTCCACAAACTTAAGTCTGTTTTATTTGTATTTCATGACACAACTCATCTCATTTCTATTAAGTGAATAGAAATTATACATAGTTTTGATTTAAAGTAAAATCTGAAAAGTGTGGCATCCGGTTTTCTTTGCCTTCCTGGGTCAAAACAAATTCTCAATTTACCTGCAAGTCTTTTCGTTTGTCTCCATCAGCTTCAAACACTTAAAGACTGAAGTATTGCATAATGATTCAAGGTCAGTTGAGCTGCAATGGACAGCAATTGTCTAATCAACTGTGCAATCTTAAAACAATTATGGTGTTATCTGACCAGAGTAACTTTGTCCACATATTTGCTGCATTCCTTCACTTGGGGAGGCTCTATGTGTATTATTTAGGAGAATTTGAGGAGATTTGAAAGTGATTGCACTGGATTTCATCTTGGGGTATCACAGTACAACGGGCTGAAAATAAATATTCACCACACTTTTCAGATTTTGATGTTCTTCTATCTTGAAAATTGTTTAATGCTTTTTGTTGGTCTGTCAAAACAAAACAAAACAAACAAAAACAAAATCCAAATGAGATTCATAGAAGTTTGTGGATCTAGCATAAGGGCAGCAGCACTTTTGCAGAGCCCTTTGCTTTCACAAATACTGAGACGATCGAGAAAGAACTATTGTTTTCATTTTTTCACCAAACAAGGAGCGCTCACTGGGGAAATTGGCTAGGCGACCCCCTCAGCTTCCAGGAGACTCTAAAAGCAAGAGTCAGTTGATATGATGGCACGTTTCACTTGGCGGACAGTTTTTTTGTGCGAGTGCAGGCCGCTGTAAAATCAAATAATTACAGAGCGGTGTCAGAGAAGTTAAAGGCTCCTTGTCAGCTGTCCCTGCCGGACTGTACCAAATCAGCATTCGTGCCGAGCCGCGTCCGACTCACTCACACTCGATAATTATAGCTCCAGAAGAGGCCGGTGGGCACGGCTCTCTCCTTGTATGCAGGTGTGAGAACAAGTTTGTCAGTCGCCTGTTTTGCACTAAAACAACAGTTTGCCTGAGTGCTGCAGCTCTGGGCGTGATGAGCATCATTCCGGCCAACTTGGCTAATTACACCACACTGGGAGGTAATGGTGTGTCCAATGTTTTTCATAATGAATGACAGAAAAAACAAAGTCAGTCATCTGGCCTCTGCGCAGCGATCCTCTCAGCGGTGTTTTAGCACTTACCTCACCCTCCAGACGATAAGTGCTGGAGAGCGGTTCAGCCGCAGAGACCTGCAAAGCTGGAGCATGCCCTGTGCAGCAGGCGAGCATGATAGCATTGGGTCACATGATGTCAGCAAGGAATCAAACCTCTGCACAGTGACAAATGCACACGGCGAGTGCTGCCAGCATCACAAATGCAATCTGACAGATTTGCCCACTGAGCTAAATCGAGGACGAGGAACAAATGCTTTTATTTTTATCTCAGTAGACTTTAGAGATGGCTTTTAGGGGGCTGAAAATTTGTAGTCCCTGACGGATCGAGTTGCCAGAAAAAAAATAAAAACAATAGCACGATAAACATCTACATTATTTTTTTCTATATGATGAAGAGGGGAAAAAAAGTCCTTCTGGAAATGTAGGATTATAACACCGCTCAATTGCTGTTTTTCTTTAATTAATCCAGTTGAGGAAGGTACGTTTTAATTAGTCCAGTGGTGCCTGGGGTGCAGGTTGTGTAACAAGCTCTGGATTCTATGGACAAATACTTGACATGTGTTTTAAATCGACATAAAATTATATCTGTCAGTGAGTGCTGCTGTCCCAGCTGTATGAATGACCCAACCTGCATGTAGTCTCTCCAACTTCACAAACTCAATTATAACTCTGCATACATTATTTACAGATAGCGTAGTTTTATCCATGTAACGCTGCATGGGAAAGTCAATTCTGGGTAATGACTATGACAAGCACTATCTAATTAAATCTTCATTCACTTTTCGTATTGTTTCTTGTCCCGTGTGGATTGTGAGACATTGTTCTACTGCAGTAAATCATTTATTTGCATGGGCAACGTGTTTTACTTCGGGGTGAGTTTCACCTTTCATGAACAGCAGCTTTACAGAATGCAGTCTTTATCAGCCAGCATCCATTCACAGCATACCAGACAGTGATTTGTTTTTAAAAGCAGACCCGGCTTGTCGTACTAGTTTATGTTTAAGCTATCAATCTTCTCATCTGACACAGTGTTTATGGTTTGATTTTCCTCCCCCCACTCCAGCGGCGGTATAACAGTATTAAGCGTCGTTTTTAATTATTCGTGTCTTGTGACAAGATCCAGTGTCATAGCAGCCCCAGTTCTTCTGATGCTGTTTTAGTTGAGTGTGTCATCCAGCTGCTGTGAAACTAACAGAGTGTTTTATTGTGATGCTTCTTTCAAAAAAGGCTGCCTTTTGATTTTCTCGTAATCGGTTTTACTGAAATTCCTGTGAGTTTTATGTGGGGAAGCGAACATGGCTGGCAGAAAACCATGAGAGATTTGAGGTTTTTCACACGACGAAACACCGACGCAAATTTTTTACCAAAAAACAGAACGAGACGATATCATGCTGAGTTTCTTCCTGTTGGTCTGAGAAAGGGTGAAGAAAATAACATCTGCTCACACCACAAAGACAATGTTAACAAATAACTGAGAAAGATGAAATTATCATCTGACTGTAGAGCTGGGTCCGACCCTGGTAAAGTACTTGGCTGGATTTTGTCTTAAATAATGAACAGGGACGTCTTTGTACCAATTTGTCTGATGCTGATCCCCACATGTGACTTTGTCTCACAGACAAAAGGCACATGTGGGGATCCCCTTGGTTCCACCTGAGCGTCCCTATTTAATATCTACATGCTTCCGCTAGATCAGATAAGAACAAACTGTACAATTAGTTGTCATAACTACGCAGATGATACGCAGGTCTACATTGCATTGTTACTAAGCAACTCCAAACTCATTGAGCAAAGGCTTAAAACAAATCAGTTTTAAGCCTCACATTAAGTTTTTATTATCCTCTAATCAGGAACAAACTTCCAGAGAACTGCAAAAATGTTGAAAAAGTGAGTTTCCTTAAATCAAGGCTAAAAACCCATTTGTTTGGCGCAGCCTTTGATCAATAACATCTGGAACGTCATAAAGCGTTATGTGTTTTTCAATCTGTCATTTCCCCTTACATTACCAATGCAAAGTGGCGAAGAAGGGAAGACAATTTTTGCCTGTTTGTTGTTTTATCTGCCTTCTGATTATGGAAAGTACTTTGAATTGCCCTGTTGCTGAAAATGTGTTATGCATATAAAATGTCTTTGCCTTCAGAAAGTGGAACACCTTTTCAAGTCTGAAGGGGCTGACATTCAAATATAAATACCATTTTTACATAGTTCGCAAAGTCATGAGTACAGTTATACGTGTTCAACTCATTTTGATGTACATTGATTTCTAAAAATATATCCGTCCCTTAACGCAGGCCAGATTTTGTCAGGGTTAAATCTATTCTTCTGGGATTTAATGTGATGAGCCGATATAAAATGGCGCCTGATTTTGAAACGGAAGTAAATTCATTTTTTCATTACCTCTTTGTAGATCTGAAAAGCATGACATATAATCATATATTTAATTTTGTATTTCACCTTTATTTAGAAATGTAGACACACACGCTCAATCATTTGTTGTACAATCTGTTGTACAATGTTTTGTTGTACAAATTGTAGTATGATTCATACAACAAATTAAATTAAAAATACAAAGAAAAGCCGAATGTGAAAAATGCTTTTTGTTGTAGGACATAATTGCTTATTTTTAGATGATATAGTAAGTTAGAGTCACTGGTAATAAGTACTGATTCATAAACAATTCACATTACATGAGAAACATAATTTCTTTCTATAAAAGTAAGAATTTGTTTTTTTGGGGGTTTTTTGAAGATGTTCCAAATTTGACAAAAAAGCTAGAATTTCTCCTACCTAAGCACTAAAATATTTACAACAAATCACAAACTCAGTAGCAATACCTCATGCAGACACTGCAGCAGGGCAATCAGGGATTTCAGCCTTAGTTTTGCTGAGGTACAAGAAATGTGAGTAAGATCAACACAAGGGTGTGGGTTGCACTCCACCTGCGCTTTGGTCAGCTTAGCATAAGGCCATTGCTACATGGAGCAGAATGGCTTTGAATTGATTTTTGAGCTGGTGCCACATTCAGTGCACAAACCTCATAACCACGTTATCCATCCACCAGCGCTAGATAACAGGAGAGAAAAATAAACTGAAAAGTTTGGAGAGGAAATAATTTGTGCTTCCAAGATCCAACATTTAAAAATATATATATATATTTAATGGAGGTTGAATGAATGAGATATCTTAAGACAACCTTCAGTGCGCTTGTCTTTTGTTTCCATCTGAAAATTACCATACTTGTAGAGGATTTAAAAATCAGATTTCCACTAAAATGTGGTTTCAGGAGAGACACAAAGAGAGACTGGAAGTTAAGAATTGATTGACAAAAACCCAGTCCTGAAAAATATGGAAGTATTTAACTTTATATATATATATATATATATATATATATATATATATATATATATATATATATATATATATATATATATATATATATATATATATATATATATATATATATATATATATATATATATATATATATATATATATCTAATTTGATATACAATTTGACATTTGAAACCTGGTGGTGGGAGTATCAAGCTCTGGGAATGTTTTGCTTTGGGCTGGGCGAATTCCTGCAAAAATAATCTGTTACAGCTTGTGCAGTCTTGGGAAGTTTATCTTTCAGCACGTCAATGTCCATAAACAACAAAGCCAGAAATACAACATAATGGTCAGAGTACTTCATGTGTTAGAACGACCCAGCAAAGTCCAAACTTAAATCCAGCTGACAATCTGTGGCAAGATCTGAAAATGGATTTTCACATACTCTCTCCATTCAATCTGACAGAAGTTGAGTTATTTTGTAAAGAGAAATTGAAAAAAATAAATAAATAAAAAAATCAATTTCTAAATGTGAAAAGCTGGCAGAGACACCTCATTCCTCCATAAGAAATCAAGTTGTAATTCCAGCAAAAGGTAATTCTGACATTAATGAATATACAGCTTAGGGTTCAGATTGTTATATCTGAAATGTTTATATATAGGGTTAGGTTTAGGGTTCACCATCATGCACTACTTTGTGTTGGACTATAAGATTAAGTGTGTGATAGCAGCATAGGAATACAACGATCCTTTAGCAACAGCTAACACATTGCATTTTTTTGTATCATATTAACCTCTGATTTTAGTAGAACTCCAGACTTATTTTTAAGGCAACTACTGATGAAATGTCTTACAGAACTCATTAAGGACATTGAAAAAAAAAAAGATATTCTCACACATTCACACATTGCGACATGCCCAGACACATGGATACTCTGACCTTCACTGAAGCTCACAATGTTCCCGGCAGCAGAGTCAGATTGCTCTTTCATAAGGAAAAATTGAGAGGACCACCAAAGTCAGACAGAAGACAAATATCAGTCTTTGTCATTTAAAGGGTACTGAATTTTTTAGATGGTACTGAAAGAACAGACCAGTAGATGACTGAAAAGAAAAGAAAAAGTCAGTACTGACCATGATGACAAAGCAAGATTAAGCAAGATGTACAAAATAGAAAGAGCTTGTGACAGAGAAGACTTTAATCCATTTACATGGACATGGACAGTAAAAAGAAATTATTTCAGTCCGTTGTAGTTGTTGTTTTGTGTTGAAACTCATGCAGCCAAGGTTCACGAATGATAATGAGAAATCAAGATGAAAAACCATTATCAGACTCTAATAAGACAGTTATGTTCTGCTTTTCTCTAACGGTTTGTTATGCACTGCTTTCTTAAGTCAGGCGCTGCTTCATATCGGTCCTCCGCTCTAAGTTGGTTAAATCTCTTTATTGCGTTACTGCTGCCGTAGACAGTGCATGTAGACATGGAGACAGGGTTCGATGAGTAATGCCTTAAACATACCAGAAAATACAATACAAAAACCACTCTTAAAAATCAAATAAATAATGTATTTTATGTTACCTGCTTCTAAAAGGAGCACAGTGGTGCAGTTGGTAGAGCTGTTGCCTTGCAATGCATGTGAAGTCCTTTTAAACTTGAACAATGTGTGATTTATTCACATTTTTCAGTGATCTTCAAAAACAAGAACTAGAGTCATTTTGCACTTGCTGTCAGTTCTTCTTTAATCCACACCTTTGCAAAAGCGTACCCATTCTGATCTTGATTAAATGTAAGCAAGTTGCGCCTCAACCAGAAGCTTTTTCTGTCCACCAACAACCCTCAGAGGCAACCCTGTCAGGATATTTCAAAATATGAAGGGGTAATTTATTTTGTTTTTGACATGTTTTCAGGAGAGGTCAGTCATTCCAGAAACTCAATATTGTTCTGATCTGTCCACTTCAAAACTACTACTGAGTCATATTTTTTATATTCCCTTGTTTTTGTTCTAGTTTTAACCAAGTGATGTCGGAGAATTTGAAGTAGACCTTCCTCTATTTTATTTCATCCACTTATTGAAAGGCACCAGGGTCCCTGGTAGCTTAACAGAGTCAACATGATGTAAACATCATGGAACAGTGTTTTTAGGTTCGAAAACCTTAACTTGACTACTACAAACATTCTTCTCATCCTTTTTGCCTAAATAGCTCATCCTTGTCTCAGGTGACCTTGAAACGGTTCTCCTGAATGCATTTGGTTTGACGATGTGGGCAGCTGCATCAGTCAAGTTTGAAGGCGCTTTATTGGAGCAGTGGAACCGGGGTCTCTTTCTTGTTAGACACCTTTAAGTCCATGGCGATGTAAAACAGGCTTCACTGAGTTTCTGAAAAACTTTCTGCTTCCTGGGCTGGTTTTGAATATTCTGACCAATTTCCTTTCATGTGAGGGTAAGAGTTTGGCTCAGGGTTTTGATACTTTGACATAATTGGGTGTTACTTCAGTACGCTTCAGTACACCGCTGTCCTTCACCCCACTGGAAATTCATGAACTGTGCTTAAAGACAGCATAGTCTTTAAGAGGGTACGGGTACATAGCTGTACCCGTACCCTCTTGTGCTGACAGCAATGTTCCACAATGACTGGACCATGGGAGACCTGCACTGTCAGGCCAGTGGCTTCATCATGGGCCCAACCTGACCTTCACCCCATTGGAAATTTATGAACTATGCTTAAAGACAGGTAACTGTCAAAAGAGGGACCAAATATCACTGATGAAACGAAAGTTTAACTTTAAGAACTTGTTGATGGCTCCAACTTTTCTGGGAATTCTTAAGGCAGCAGTTATCATATTAGACTAGACACTGAATTAGAAACGTTTTCAATCATTGAGGTTATTTGTTGTCAAATCATAATATTCTCGAAAATTAACAGCCAAAATGCTTCAGTAAATGCCCCCAAATTATGTTGACTTCTGGAACTTTGTAAAACAGCATGACTCACACTTTGCTTGTTAACTCCCTTTTGTCTCCAGGCAACATCTTTGTGGTGAGCTTGTCTGTAGCGGACCTGGTTGTGGCGCTGTACCCATACCCTCTTGTGCTGACAGCAATCTTCCACAATGACTGGACCATGGGAGACCTGCACTGTCAGGCCAGTGGCTTCATCATGGGCCTAAGCGTCATAGGCTCCATATTCAACATCACGGCCATAGCCATCAATCGTTACTGCTACATCTGCCACAGCCTCCACTACGACCGCCTGTATAGTCTGAGGAACACCTGCTGCTATCTGGGCCTCACTTGGTTGCTCACTGCCATCGCCACAGTGCCCAACTTCTTTGTCGGCTCTCTGCAGTACGACCCTCGCGTCTACTCCTGCACCTTCGCTCAGACTGTCAGCTCGTACTACACCATCTCGGTGGTGGTCATCCACTTTCTGATCCCGCTCCTGGTGGTGTCCTATTGCTACATGAGGATATGGGTTCTGGTGATTCAAGTGAAACACCGGGTAAAACCAGAACAAAGGACGAGACTGAAACCCAGCGACGTGAGGAACTTCCTGACTATGTTTATGGTGTTTGTGTTGTTTGCTGTGTGCTGGGCTCCACTGAACCTTATAGGTCTGGCTGTAGCTATAAACCCCGCAAAAGTGGCTCCCAACATACCTGAGTGGCTCTTTGTCACAAGTTACTTCATGGCATACTTCAACAGCTGCCTCAATGCCATCATCTATGGACTACTAAACCAAAACTTCCGTAAGGAGTACAAGACAATCCTCCTTGCCCTTTGCATCCCACGTTTGCTCCTCATGGAAACATCCAGGTGTGCCACCGAGGGCCTAAAGAGTAAGCCTTCACCGGCAATAACGAACAATAATATAGCTGAAATAAATGTATAAGTTGATGTTACACTGGACAAGTAATGGTGCCATGTTTCACTCAGTGCCTGTTTTGGATGTTTATCTTTGTTTCTTGTTTTTGAGTGTGGAGTGATTCAGATGTCCCCCAAAAATCTATCCACCATGGAAACTTGACATAAAGTACTCTGTTTCAAAGCATATCAGTGCCTCTCAATAATGTATTATTTCATGGTCCATCACTCACTGACTAGGTTTAAGTTTTTATTTGATTATGTCTTGTGACTCGTAAAATTACATAAGACTAATGTTAAAAAGCATTTGCAACACCGAAATGTTGGTCAAGCTAAAATTATATCCAACTGGTGTACAGTATTTGATCACAGGAATTACTGAGTCTGTGCAGTTTGGCATTGAGTTTATCACCAATCACTCACAGCGGAAACTTCACACTTGACCTCAGTCAATCGTGATTCTGTGCCTCTTGGTTTTTTTTTCCCATAAGACTCTAGAAACTGCTTTCCGAATGAAATACGGTGACAGTCCTTACTCTTATCTTGGATACATCTATGTGTGGTGGTTCTTGAAGCTCTGACTACAATTGTATTGCACACCCAAATTCTTTTCAGTGACCTTTGCTTCCTCTCAAAGCAGTGGGAATCCATGTAGTTTTTTCCTTCACAAGTTTTCCTTCCACTCAACTTTCGATTAATGTGCTTGGATAGCAAATTATTGTGCAACAAATTTATATAATATATAAGCTTACCTTTTGATCCCATATAAATTAAATAATTACATTTTTCAATATATTTTTTTTATCTATTTAGAATCATCTCTACATGCTCTCCCAAATATCAACGTAAAATACATAATACTGCCCCTCTAACAGCGATTGCTGAGCTACGCTGCATTGAAGAACAGGCAGGTTAACTGGGTGAAGGTAGATAAAACCACAAAGATGCACAAATTACAACTCACTGAAACGTTTTGGTAAATGAGTGGATGCAAATTAGTTTCCTGAATATTTTCTATTTAATTTCATTACAGCACTGAGAATTTATTTTCCGTCAAAGTCCTGCATGTGTGCATCTAGCAAGAGAAAGACTCCCTACCTTTATTTGCACTGACAGATTTAGTCAGAAGCACACTACAAGAAAGTTTTGTTTTTCTTGCCACACTTTCTTTGGTCTCTCAAATGCAGCATTAATAAAAGCCGCAATGTTTGCAATTTCCCCTTAAATTGAAACCTTTTAAGCTTTGATGCTCAGTCAATTACCAAGGACTTAATGGTCTTATTGGGATTAAGTGGCTTAGAGTATTAAAAGAGGGCTAGGTGCCAATTTGGAGAAAAGGTCTTCCTTATCAAAGCGGCTGAGAAGATGAAGTTATACGTCATCCTTGGTTTGTGAGAACGTTTCAAGCTAATTTTTGTGGCGAATGTAGAGTTGTTAATTCAACACATCGCTATTTCATTCTGAAAAAGGAGACAAGCAAAAGCACACAAAATATCTGGGAAACCTCTGCTATGGTTTCAAATAAAGAAAACAAGAAATTCCAACAGGCCTTGTGCGTGAATGGAAAGTTGCTTTTTTGTTAAAAAAAATAAAATCAAATCAATTCTTCTAATCACTTCTACCTCTACCTCGACAGGTCTGAAGCTGTTTTTCAAAATTATTCAAAAATGATTTAGAAACTGTCAAAAGAGGAAGAGCAGCTGATAAACAAATCTGGCCCTCTTGTTTATTAAACGTCTGCGAGGCAAGACATGCATCAGAAGCCAATGAGATGTAATTTCATGATAATGCAAGTGTGCCTGGGCGCATGTCACCCATACCCAAGATGAGCTCTGGCAGGCTCCCAGCGTAACTTCCACCCCGCAAAACAAACGATAAACATTTCACCTCACAGGGAGGCTCCGAGACGTCTGCGTGACACCTTCTTGAAATGATGCAGTTTGTTGGCGTATTAAACAGATTACACATTTCAAATGACGTATTCAGGATGCACAAACTTTCTAAGAGAGTATATTACGTTTCACATTCGCTCAGTGATCCATCCTCCGACTTGTTGACAATTTGCTGTGGTTTAAAGCCTCTAAGCTCAGATAGGGTGTTGGATGTCAGAGTCAAGCGAGTCAAAGCGTGAAGAGCCAGGTGCTGTCAGGTTTCCCGAGCTGCAAAAGGGGCCACATAACCGTTCACTTCTGCTTCTTGCAAATAAGTGACTCTGACGTGCAAAAGAAATGCGGCACACATGCCAGGGAAATGTCAGCTACTGGTTGGTAGCTAAAGCGGCTCGGGGGGATATGACAGCATCAGCTCCACCACAACAAGCACTTATACACAAATGGGTCATCTTTCCTTCCTCCCATCTTATCTTCCTCTGCTATTTCTTTTCATTTCTCTTTCTTTTGTGTTTTTTTTATGTAGATTTTCGGGTGCTGGGCACCATCCTTTTTTGCTGATAATTTAATATAAGGATCATTTCTTCAGTTTACAAGAATTTCCTGCTGCTGTAATCTGAGAGTTTAAGGAGCCTGCCAACTTTAATTTCCTGTCTGATTTGGATATAGTGCCTCGGAAAATTATTCCTATCTCGTAAGCAATTTCTTACAATTACTCTTGTAGTCTTTGGGGGTGTCTAGATCTCTGAGCTCCTTTCGGTCCATTCGGTTTTTCTGTCTGAGAATTGCTAAAAAAGTGTCCTTCCAACAGCATGATACCACCACGTTTCACGCTGAGGATGATGCATTCAAAGAAATAAGACGTTTTGGTTTTCCATCGATCATGACCAGTTGTACCCTTTATTCCATAAAGAACACGTTAATCCAGATGTCATCTTACTAGAGCAACTTTTGATATCTTTTATCTCTTACATGTCATGTAACAAACTAAGATTATTATTATTTTTTTATTTAATACAATTGAGCACAGATTCATAATATCTTTGCAAAACAAACTGACCCTGAAGTACTGTAATTAACTTTGCAGCAATCCTTCATACAGAGCATGCATGTGGACACATGTTGAAAGGAAGTCTCCACTTTATCCTCCAAGAGAACCAAGGTTTTGACAACACATAGCACACACACACACACACACACACACGCACACACACCCACCCCACACACCCACACACACACAGAAGCAGTGATCCAGGAGTTTATAAACTATGAACACTAATCAAAGATTGCAAAAAGTTAGTATGATAGTATTATTCTCTAATTATGAGGATGAATTTGGTGAACAATAAATTTACTGCTTGAAAAGTTCTTTCAGAAATTGGGAATTTTTCGGATCTATCCAACAGTAATCATGAAATTATGATTACGGTCTTAAAAAAACTGTCTCCGATTTCTCCTGGTTGCTCTGAAATACCAGCTTTAATTTTTACATGATTTTGCTTTCAGTTTAAATTTAAGAGTAGAGCCGAGTCAAAAACTCACAATGTGATGTAAATCATCTTCTTTTCTAATATTTATTTGTGAAGACGGGTGATTTTTATGTCATTTTTTGAGCTGCGGTGCTGTTCTCTTTATCACTGAATAATTACGTGGAAAACGTGGACCAAGAGAGCTAAGGGTGTGAATCTGTTTTCTTTTTTCCCCCCGCTGACATAAAGCTCAGCTCAATGGATTTCATTCTCCTCCACAGAGCCTTTTTGTTTGCACAGGGAGTCTCAAAGAAACTAATTATTTGAGTGAGATAAAGTCTATTTCCACACCAGCAGCAAAACCTCACTGTGAAGGCAGTTAACACAAGATAAATGAGCAATGAGGCATTATATAGCCCACCGCTTGCGTGCAATGGTGTTTTGTTTTTTGTTTTTGCCAACTGCATGAAAACCTGACTGCTGCTCATGCACACAGGATTTTTTACTGTTCTTGCACTTCATTGCACTTTACACCAGCAGGGTTTCATTGTGAGTCCACTACTACAAGAGCAAGCCTCCTAATGGATTTTTGCATCAGGTTTAGGAATGCTTGTGTTGTCATGCATATGATGGGTTGCTACGTCTCCCGAAGGGATGGCAGGAGCTTTAAGGTGCAGTAGTTTCAGAGAAGCCGATGAAGGCTGGAATTACAAGACAGGGTAAACATTTGATATCTTTTTATTTTATTTTATTTTTTTTGACAGAATCAGAGACAACAGAGGGGATTAAAACATTAATTTGTCTGAATGCAAGAATAATCCCACACTTCCACAGCTCTGGTTTACTGCAGTAGATCCATAAGGATCCTAAAATAATGTACAATTCCAGCACAGATTACATCTCCTCGTATGAAATATGATTTAGAAATACTACAATAGCACATTTAGAGCCAGTGTCATTACCTGGATGGTTTACTGTTCATGCTCCAGTGTTTTTCCTCTCCGTCTCCTCCTGCTGCTCCTTAGATAGGCGTCATCTGCCGTGGTGCCTGCAGACCTCATCATCTTCTCCTCAGTCTACAACCCTCATCTCTGCCTGCCCTCCCTCCGGCACGACACCCAGGCAGCAACACAGAAACCTAAAGAAACACAACTGCGCATTTGCTTTATTATGCTCTAATTCTGTCATCCAGAGTCATCCGCTCCTGAATCTGAAGCAGGACTATGTTTACACCAAGTGCTTAAACTTGTCTTGTCTCGGACGTCCTCTAACTCGACTCTCCTTTCTGCTAGAAACATCCGGAGAACTATCACCTTTCCTCTGTTTTTCATTCAAATAGTTTCCTTCGACTTCTATTTTTTTTTTTCCAAGAGTTTCTCTTTTGTTTGCATGAAGGTGAACTCAAAACGTAAAACGTAGATAACTACCTTTTACCATTACTTTTATTACTTTTTATTATTTGATTACAAAAATGAAATGACATTTATATACTAATCAGTCACCATATCAGTCAGCCTTATAAACTGGCATTAATTATACTAATCAAATTCCTGAATGGAGGAATGTCTTAATTTGTCCTTGTTACACCATGTGATTTTTTTTTTTTCATACAATAGTCTCTCACATTTGAACAATTCTTCTAGTTCACATGTGTAAAATCTCTATATTTTTACACTTTTAAATAAAACACAAAAGGTGCAAAGTTTCGAAAGTTACTTGTTTTGGCATTAATTTTCTCCTGAGGGCGATTTCTATGACATTTCAATAATAATAATAAAACAACAAAAACAGAAATTCATTATTGTCTTACTCTGAGTATAATATGCAATATTTCCTTCTGATAATTAATAAAGAAATGTCACGGGGAAAACACTCAGTTATAATCTGCAGGCATGTGATTTGCTGCAACATCCCCTGAGGGGAGCATCCAACAGAAGAAGAAGACGAAGAATCTGCTATTAATTAAAAATGACCTTTCAGTTCATATTCTTGATTCTCTGTTAAGTTTGTCTTTGAAAAAACTTATTGAACTCAATTTCTAGCTGAAAAAAAAAAAAAAAATCATGAGATGCAAACACTTAAAACTGACATTTTAAAATTGGTTCACCACTGCACTCTTCATATTGAATAGCAGCTGTCTTTATTAGTTTGTGTTCGCTTGTACTTGCATGTTAAATTGTTTCTTTTATATCAGATGTAAACTCAGCATTAAAATTGTAAACTAAATGAAATAAAATGCTTTTCAAGTAGGAAAGTGTAAACAGGACATGTAGAAAAAGTAACAGATGGTTCATAGAAATGCACAAAGCATTTTTGGCCCAACCTTTTCCAACTGTTCATCTGATTGTGATCTTTTTAGTTAACACAATTTCCTCTGATGTGAGTGATGTTTTATTATTTGCATTATCGGCAAAGGGAATCGAAAGCAGTCACTGCTGAGCAGTTTTAGTTTTCATGTAGAAACTTTTTTTGTAGAATAATTAGACTCTTTTAAACAGAAACTATAAATAAATAAACAATCTGGAGCAACATTCCCAAAAAGAGTCTGATACATTAAAGACAGACGTTACACGTGAGTGAAGACTCCAGTACCGCTTGAAATACTAAGAAAATAATGTTGTTAAAAAACCAACATATCAAACCTGGTTGTCTGCTTTAGAGTTATTACAAAACATCAAACTTTGATTCTTTTGGCAAAGAAATGAAGAAATAAGTAAATAAAAGGCTGAGGACCAATCAACATTTTTCCTGGATGGGTTTTGTATTTTAGCCTGACTGAACGGTCAACATCCCTCCAACATTCCTCTTTACTAGCTGTTCACACCTTCTTTCTTCCTATTAACTTAATTTTTAAACACCCTTGACAATAAAGACACTCAGATTGGCTTCATCTTCCTGGTTTCGCGTTCTCACTAAAACCAGGAAGATAGAGCACATAACACCAGTTTTAAAGTCCCTCCACTGGCTCCCTGTAGCTCAAAGAATAGACTTTAAAATACTGTTGCTAGTTTATAAATCACTGAATGGTTTAGCACCACAATACATTAAAGATTTGCTGCTGTTGTATCAACCTTCCAGAGCCTCTCAGGTCTTCTGGTTCTGGTTCTGCTCTGCATCCCCAGAACCAGAACCAAACGAGGAGAAGCGGCATTCAGCATCTATGCACCACAAATCTGGAACAAACTTCCAGAAAACTGTAAAACAGCTGAAACACTGACTTCCTTTAAATCTCTACTAAAAACCCACTTGTTTAGAGTTGTACTTGAAACGTAATCAATTAAAATTTTTTTGACGGAACCTGACTTTATGTTCTGTTTTGATTGTTGATTCTATGTTGCTTTGTGTTTCTGTGTTTGATATGATGTAAAACACTTTGAAATGCCTTTCTGCTGAAATGTGCTATACAAATAAAATTTGATTGATTGATTGATCTAAAACCAAATCAGACCAGAGATCCAACTCTGCAAGGTGATGGTACAATTTTCCTACTCATTTCTGACTGACTCTTTAACTCTCTAGGAAACTTCACAAGATCTGTCAAACTCCAACTAACCTCTGGAGCCAAAGCAGCAGCTCCCTACAAATAAACCCGTCATACGTCCATCCCTGTTCTGATTGGGCTCCGATCTGCATCCAGACCCAACCATTCCTCCTGCGGACATGCTGACTCTGACAAACAGAGTTACCGCCACAGCGCAGGACCAAAATACTGACTGGCATGAATGAGTGTTTTCAAGAATCGTTTCAGACTGACAGCGGTTGTCCCAGCAGTAGATCATAAAGCTATGAATAACGTAAGCTATTCTTGAAGCATTGGAAGCTCTGCTGTAGCCTCTCATGGAAACTCCATTAACAGCAGCAGATCCTGGCTACCACACTTGAAATATCTTCAGAAGGTCACAGTGTTGTGTGGCTAAACAACAGGTGTGGAGTTCACAGTGTCCCGCGTTTGGCATGCACAACTTGTGACGAAGCAAACAGCATAACCTGGGGAGTCCAGAGAGCCGTGGCAAAACTTCCACGAAGCCGAGAGGAGAATAACTACAAGGATAACTACAAAGAACATGTTTGCATGAGCCTTGTAAAAAATACCGTCTAATTTATTCCATACAAAGGGTTTCTTTTTATCAAGCTATCCCATTAAAATTCTTCGCTTTATGACAGGGTAAGAATGTACGTCTTTATCTGGCTACATCTGTTGTAAGTTATGGTTTATTCCCAAAGTTCACTGCAGTAATCCGTCTGATTTATTTCCATGTACGTTTTTGTACATAATCAAAGTCTATCCCATGATGAGTTCTGTGTTTGGACTGGTTGCAGATGACCTGTTTATGAGAAGGGGTCATTATTTATTTTACAATTAATCCCAGCTCTTTTGATTGGCATAACTTCTTTCATGAGAGTCTTTTGCATGCCAAAGTATTTGGAGTTATGCTCAGAGAGAGAATTCCCCACAGTATTATGCTGGGATTTAATTGAAATAATTACACAAGCAACAAGGAGGCAAAAGTATTATTTTTTGAGAAAAGTAATTAAAAAAAAAACCCTTCAGAAATAAGAAGTAAATTTATAGAATTTTCCCTATATGTTTGCTTGCACATGAAGCATGGAGATGACATTTAAAACCTACTTGGAAAGAACCTGGAATGACATCTGACATATGTGTAATTATGGATATACTTTTAGAAAGAGCAGCACAAAATATGACTTGGGGTTGAAGGAGGAGGCAGTAATCTGTGAGAAGAATCGAGGCTTTTTTTTTTTTCCAATAGAAGTGAGACATTACAAAACATGGTGGTACAATAGCAAACACGTCTCTTTAACTTGCCTTGCCCCTTTACATGTTTTTAATACAATTGGGTTTTACATGGCAGTAGGTTATCCAGTCAGGCAAAAGTGAATTAAAAAAGGAAGGAAGGAAAGAAAAAAGGGAGGAAAAACTGGCAACACTATTTGAAGGGGTGTTCATAAGACTGACATGACAGTGTCATAAATATGACATAACACCTGTTATGAATATGAAGAAGTCTTTATGAATGTCTGTCACTGTTGGCATGAAGTGTCATTCGGTAAATAATGGTTAAAATTTCGGTTAAAATTTGGTTACATTTTTTTTTAAATGCAAAATGTCTTTACAATTTGCATTAAAAGTCAATTTAAAGTGCCAACTTTGCATTTTTTTAGTTAATAATGACACTTTCATGCAAAGATGGCCCTTTTAATTGACTTCTTTACATTAAAAGTGTCATTATTTACCAAATGACACTTCATGACAACAGTCATAAACATTCATAAAGACTTCTTTATGTTCATAACAGGCGTTATGTCATTTTTATGACGGTGTCATGTCAGTCTTATGCACACCCCTTCAATTAAAGTGTTACCGAAAGACTTTTGAGACACAAAAAGAAAAACATCAGAAAAAAGAAATACAATCTCTTAAACAGCCAAATCCCATAAGGAAGGCTTTTATTGGCTCTCCAAATGAAATCAGGAAAAAACACACGACAATTTTGCATCAAGAAAAACATCTTTCCCTATGTGGTGGTGCAAAAAACAATGAGGATACATAATAGGTTCTAGCTAAATTTCAAGGGTAATTAAACAACACTGTGCTTTTAGTAACATAAATAACCAGAACTGGCGGATTTATTGGACTATTGAAACAAAGAGAGCCACACTGATTTCATGTGAGTCAGAGTACTAAATGCCTTATCCACCCATGAAAGGCTGTGTTAAAAGCTGAAATGCAACAGAAACAAAGCAAATTATAGGCCTCTAAAGCTGAAAGACAGAAAACAAAAGAAGATTTTTATTTGAAAAAATAAAGAAATAACAAGCTGTAAAACACAATGCTCTGTGTCGGACAGCTGCAGGTCAGGGACTACATTTCCAACTTCTCATTTCCGTTTCTTTTTGCGAGCTGCATGTCGACATTTAGTCGCTCCGCACTGCTTCTCTTGCAGGTTAGGATCGACTCTGCCAATCACGGTGAATGGAGGTGAATGAGGCGTGATGCATTTAAGTTACAAACCCCAGATAAAGACAGGAAGCGATGTTAAGAGTTGAAAGCTCTGTCTCCTGGTTACAAGCGTGCATCATCGTTGGGAACAAAATGGGCAGAAAATTATTTTTCGGATTGTTCCTGTTTGTTCATCCGGCAACTGGCTGAAGAATGATATGATTCACCGTGACAGCCCTTCCTGTCTCCAGAGCCTGTGATGTTCTGGGCGTTTTTTTTGCCATTCCTGCACACAAGTGAAATTGCTTCACAAAGCAAAACGATTATTTTGAACACACCCCAATGAATTGTTCCTCCTGCGTTTGGTTGGCCCCTTTAAAGAGTCTTTTCGAATTAAGTGTGTTTTGGGCAACCTGCTGCGCGTCGGAGCACGGAGCGTGAAGCCAACTGGAGCAGAAAGGGTCACTGCGAGAGGCTCTGCTCGAGAGACATCAGCCCCGAAACGCAGCCGGTGCACCGACACAAAGCGCATAGCTCGCATGAAACAGATTAAATGACTTCACTTCTGAAACTCAGCAAGAAAGGCCGCCTTATTCATGTTCGGCAAGAGCACTAGCATGTTCTCTGATGAGGATGATCTAATGTTTTTCTTTTATCATTCAGTTCTACTTTGGGTCATATTTTCAGAATATTTCTTATATATATATTTGTTTCCATTGCTTCTATATGTAATTTTGTTAAGCAGCTAGTGCTGCTCATCAATCTGTTAAAAGTTATGAAGTCACTCCCAAATAAGTCTGAGTTTTATTTGCCAATTAGGCCAGAAACCTGAAAACTCCACTGATGCTTGAAAGATTAAACAGTAAGAGGGAACAGTATTTTCAATCTAACTCGGACTGTATGTTTAGGGTTGTTGTCCGACTGGATACCAAATCTGCACCAGTGCATTGATAAGACTGAAGTATGTAGCTTTTATTTTTTTAAAAACAAACACCCGGGACCTGACTCAATGTGAAAATGTTCAAGGGATGTAAAAACTTCTGCAAACACTGCATATCTCTGGCTGAACATATTCTTAGTTACAAAAATGAGATTTGACCTTCTTTGACTTTCAAACGGAGAAAAAACATATATCAAGTTATGGCATGTTTGGAAAGCCAGTCAGGAGCCCCCACCCACCCCCCCCAAAAAAAACAAAAAAAAAACTGTCTAGTCTTAAAATAACAGCATCCCAGCTTGCTTTTTAAATTTGCATATGAACTAACCACAAGACCCCTGAAACAAACTCCTTTGGACAGCAAGGGAAAAAAAAAGTGGAGACATTTTTCCTATATTGCCCAGAGTCATGTCTGAGGAAAAATAAGCACACTTCAGCAGCATAAACATATTATCCTAAAAGACAGAGCTGTGGAAGGATGATGATTTGGGCTTATTTTTAGCCCAGAAACCTTGGCTCTTGGGATTTGCGTGTCATTTGTGTTTTCCTGCATGCAAGGACAACAAACAGGTTAAATTGCAAAATTAAAGTGGGGCTAACTATGTAAGTCGTCATGCTATATTGAGTTATATTCTATTAAATTTCTAAGAAGCTGGAGTCTGTGAAGTTCTCCATTAAAAAGTGGAAAAAAAATTATCTAATTTTTATCCTCGGTAAGACAATCTTTTTGTAAGACATTAAGAAATTCTACTTTCAAATGAATCATATTAAGTAAAAATTCAATTCATTTATATAACACCATTTCACAACATGCCATCTCGAGACACATTGCAAAAAAAGTCCTTTTAATTTAATCACACATAAATTTCATTTGATCCTATCAAATAGTGCAATAAAAACTCCATCTTTTTTCTGACCAGAGTAGCTTCAGCCACATATTTGTTCTCTTACTTTCAACTAGTTTCTTGTGGCCTCAGACATAACTTCAATACATGTCCATACTTCTGTGTATATTTATAATTTATTACAGAGATTTTACAAAATACTACGTTCATAACATATAAAAAATAATTATAACAAGGACTGGGCTGTATTTTTGTATACATTTTGGCCATTTGGTGAAAGATAAAAGCCTGTAAGCCAATTCAAGTCCAGCTTTTTATTTCAAGATGATTAACGTTATTAACGTCTTCTATTGTAGGAAGAATGAAATGTCTTATTCTCCAGATTCTAGATATAAAGTATACAGGAAGTTTCCTGGGGTAAATTTTAAAAGAAAATGTCAAAACATATTAGCTGCACTCTTCTTATTCTAGAAACTGTGATACACCGTAGGACAGTGTCATAACTTTGCGCTCATACACAGATTGTATGTCTTTATAAGGAGGGTCTGACCTCGCGAGACTTGTTGATGACAAATCTGAGCGACGTCACGGTCTCGTGACTTATGCCGGAAGAAGGGGATTCATAACAACACGAACGAGAGCAGAACACCAAGGAACGGCTTAAATTCTCCCCCGTTTCCACATTTTTCTCTCCTCTTATTGACGCCAAGATGGACGGCTCTGTCCGAGCATCGTCAGACTCGTCTGCTGGACCTCCACCGTATTTCAGAGGGTGAGGAAGCAGCCTTTAATGAACAGACAGGCAGCAGGGGGGGATGTGCGTAGCAGAGCTACCTGTTAGATATGTCGTAAATCCTGCACCGCAGCATTATCCAAGGCCGACGGACAAAGCCACATCAGTAGCAGCGGTGTTAAATCTTACAGTAGCTCGGCTGTGTTCGCTTCTGTTGGATAATGTGAACTTTTGCTCCTGCAGAAATGAAGGCTCCTTGGTCTCTGCCCTGAAGACTCTGCTGTTCTTCACGATCCTCATGGTGACGCTGCCCATTGGGTTGTATTTCGCAACCAAGGCTTACGTCTTTGAGGGTAAAAAAATCATTCGTTTGTCACCACTTTTTCTGTGTTCAGTTTGTGTATTGTTTAGCAATTTGGAGAAAACGACGAGACTTTTGCAGACTGTATTTTTGCATATTGTTTGATGCCTTTTTGGGGTAGGCCCTTTCCATAAGTCCACAGTATTACTGAGTTACTTTAATGCATTTAAAAGTAACTACTATGATGAAGCCGTGGCGTAATTTAGATGAAATAAGACACAATAGACAGTAAGTACGGCTAATAAATAGGTTGAATCTTGAGATATTTATCTTTAAGTATGTTTGACATTTTTAGAAATGTTATGTGAACCATTTTTGATGCTCTTTTATCTTTTTATTATATATTGTATTAATACCCAAGTAGCTTCAGGTTATAGCAACTGTTTTCATACACTGAATAAAAGGCCATAGTTCTTTTTTTCTCACTGTCTGATAGTCCATCAGATTAAACCTTTTCGGTTTCAGGTCAGTTATGATCATCAAAATGATCTCTATTTGCTAAGTGTCATCACAATTTGCAGTGCAATTTTCTTTTTGTTGCTTTCTCAACATTCTGAACTTTACATAAAATAAGATGATTATACTTTTAAATAAATCAGGAAAGCCCAGATAATGAAGCCATAAGCTTTTGATTTATTCACTTAACAAGATTTGAGTTTAAAAGAAATGCATCTCTGGATAGATTTTTTTGAATGGAATAAGAATGTGCTTTATTGTCCCACAGTAGGAAAATTCAGCAACTATTAGCAGCAAGTTAAGAACAAGAGACTGTCCAACGGGGGTAGCATCTTACACATACTTCATCATTATATGGCGTCATGGATAAAAATCAAACTAACATAGACAAGACAACTGCAGACCACCACAAGTATGGTTCATCTTCGGATACAACTGTTTTAAATGCCCGAATATGTCACATTCATGTTTTTGAACAATTACACACAGATACAAACACATTGGCCCTTCAGGGCGTGATGGATTCTCCATCCGTTATCTAAACACACTTATCCTCGCGGGGTCACCAGGGGTTCTGCTGCCTATCTCCAGCAATCATGTGGTGCTTTGTGGAAAATGTGTGTGTGACCGAATCAGCCTGCAGATTTGACTCGGTTCTACCAGGTTTGTCAGAATGAATGCGCCACAATTTCAGCAAACCAAGCCAGTGAAAGGACACCCATGACGTTTGACCTGCATTGAACAGTTAAAAAGTATGCAAACATTTACTTTAAGGAAAGCAGAAATTTGCCAAATATATAAATACTTTTGATAATTCTAACAAACAGGATTTAATGTCAGTGAGAAATCAAGGTTCCCTTTCTCTATAGCGAAGGTAAATATCTGGTTTCAACTGTTACGCACACTAATATATTGATTTATTAAGCATTATGCTGTTATACAATAACAGCATAAATGCAATTAGTGACACCTAAAACAACAATGTGCTAAATGAAATGAATGAGAGCAAGCAAGAAAAAATAAAAAGGGACTTCTGCACAAAGAACAGAAAACGCACCCTGAGTCTGCATCCCTTTTTTTGTAGCAAAAATGTTATTTTCAAGGCATAAGTTTGGTTTTATTTTCCACAAATAAGGGCTTTGAACGGGGCTATGCTAATTTAAAATAAAATTTGACTGTAGAAATGACGTATACAGTGGAATCCCATTTTTCTCACTTCTTTTTGACATCTGCTAATGAAGATCAGTTGTCTTTTCTCTGAATGAGACCTCAAAAACCATTTTGAAGTTCCAGACTTAAGGCTAAAGTCAGAATAACTTGGGGGTGGGGAGGATTTTGACACCGATCCAACCACCAGGGTGGAGCTGCAGGACATTGAGAGTATACAAACATGCTGCTGAGCGTCATTTTTGGACAGACTTTTCTACTTTGCAAGAAACAATCAAAAATTCTCATTGAACAAACAAGAATATACGGATGTTTTCTTTTATTTACCCACTTCATTCTGTTGTTTCGCACCGATCTCCATGCTAAAGTTTGCTGCTCAGGAATTTTGAAGAAAAAAAAAAAAGGTGACATTTTTTTTTTTTTTACTTCTGGCCATAACGTTTTAACATTTTATGCACATATGCGTTCTTTGTAGTGAACTAAGATAGCTAAAACCTTTTTAGCTTTAATCCACCGTCTCCTCCTCTCAGGTTCGATGAAGATGTCGAGCTCCGACAGCTACTTCTACGCGGCCATCGTGGCCGTGCTCGCCGTGCACGTGGTCTTGGCTCTGTTTGTTTACGTCGCCTGGAACGAAGGCACGCCTAAAAGCAAGGGCAAACATGATTAAGGCATACCCTTATCAGCTTCTGAGGCCGCTGGAGATGGTCAGACTGCAGGCAGGGATCCACAGTCCTGTCTCCCGCAGGCATCAACACTCACTGCTGCACCAACCAGACAAGTCGTCAGGGGGGATCTGGCTTGGCTCAGGCTTTGACCCCAGGGTTATAAGCAGGAAGTAGTGAATTTTCCTTGACGCAGGGGTGCGGAGACCGGAGGGTGCAATTTTGTTGCCAGGCCCCAGCAGGCATAATTTTGTTCCCCTTCACACAAAATGATTCCTTTTGTTGACTGAGAACAGTTTTTGAAACAATTTGTCCTCAGATGCTTTTTGACTTTGGGCTCCGAGTCCCTTCACACGAAGAGTTTATGTCAAAATTCATCTGCACGGCATGTTTGTTTTGTTTTTTTTATTTGAGTTTGAATGATTTTAATCAAGAAAACAACCGATTACTCTGTCCTGAATTTTCAGTCCTTGTCCGAATACCTCGAGGTTTTCCTTATGTATTTTGGAACAAAGTTATCCTGGTGTCTCATTGGTACTTTGTTAAAATGACCTCATCTATCTGTTTTCGTCCATCGCTGATTTGAAAATGTTTGTCCACTGTAGTGAGGTGATGTTGTAACACATGCATTAGAAATCATTGCTTTTTACTTAAATGAGTCCTGGAGATGTTACATGATGTTGGTGTAATACCAGTAGAGTTTGTTGAATTGCTCAAATAAAATGTGAAACTTTTTTTGCTTGCATGTTTTCTTATTCTATGTCATTTAATTTCTGTAACATTCGAGATTTTGCATTGAAATGATTATTTGGTATGTTTTTTTTTTTTTTATTCTCATGGGAATCTGCCACGCTCAGTTAAAGGGACAGT
Source organism: Gambusia affinis (assembly GCF_019740435.1). NCBI lineage: Eukaryota > Metazoa > Chordata > Actinopteri > Cyprinodontiformes > Poeciliidae > Gambusia > Gambusia affinis. The sequence goes on along the minus strand of NC_057876.1, from coordinate 8,573,752 downwards.
TGTAAATTTTAAAGGGAGTTTTGAGCAAAACATTACAAGTAATTCATATCTTGCATACCTCTTAAGGCTTCTTCTCCGGGCAGCAGGTGTAATTTGCCCTTTTCCAGGTCATAAATTATTTGCTGCTCCCTAAGCCTACCTGCTGCTCAGTTACCAGCCTCTTCAGCTAACACCAGGCTGAAAGTACCACTAATACTTTCAGACCTTTCTATCTGTATTCTTTATGGTTTTGATTCAACAAGCTGTCAGAAACCTTCCTCTTAAGATTTTGCTTTACTAGTTCATTGATGTCTCACAGAGTTGTTGCAGATTTATCAACGGGTCGTCCATGATAGATTTCTTATTCGTATATTTTATTTGAGTCTTATGAACCTTTATGCCTGTGGCCAGGTTTATACTGCTGATAGAAACAGGAAGAGTGATTTTGATTAAAGTCACTACCTATAGAAAAAAAGACAGATTAAATAGTAAGATAAGATTCACATAAACTGCTCTAATATGTTTTTGCTTTTCACACCGTTTTACTTTATTTCGACTCCTGGAATGTCCTGTTTTCAAATTGCTGAAGATTGCTGGAGGCGCACCCCGTCCGATATGTAATATAACCAATCAAACAACATCATTTTTAACTATTAATATAATTATATTCCGTGGAAAATTAGGAGTTAGCTTCAGCCTCTGGGACCAACTAATTTTATTTATTGCAGGTCAGATATTAACTCTGGGTTAGTTCAAGAACTATCCCTTTAAAAAGATGTTTTTTTTGTGTGTGAAGTTCTTTTTTTTTTATGAATTAGAGCCTTGTAAAAAAGGAACCAGTTGGTTAAACAAGAAAACACACAAACTATGTCTGTGGATTCACAAAAACCCTCCTATCTTTTAAAGGATCTGCTGATTAAAATCTTGGGTGAACTTTTTTTTTTAGGTCTGCGCGTGATAAACAAGCTGTACCGTCTCAAGAGGCAAAGACTTTCCCCCAGCATCTGGTGTTTGAGCCAGCACTGAAAAAGCATCCGCACAAATATCAGTCCTGTGTTTGTGAGTTTTGCCTTTCTGACAGTCTTTCTAACAGTGTTTATCCCACCAGCATATCCAACTGTCACAACATTAATAAACCCACAAGGCAGTAATCTAGTTCTGCATAAAAGCAACTTGTATTCACGCCCAAAATGGATTAGGTCAAGAGGAAAATGCGGAGGAAAAAAAATTTCTAATCATTCGGAATTAAAAAGTACATTTAACTTCCACACAAAATCATCTCAGATTCTCTGTGGCCTCAGAAACACAACAGCAGAATGAATCAGTTGAGCCGTGATAACAACACAATCTTTCAAGAGGCCATGAGATGCTTTATTAAGTTGAGTCGAGGGTTGGAGTAGTCACATGGTGGCAGCCAATGGTCAGCCTGTTCCCGTATCCCCATAAGGAGGCCAAGAGGAGCACAGACAAATCTGATGCCGTAATGACATTTTCTGCATCAGAAACCGTGACAGCAGCTGACTTCAGTTCATCTCCCCCACTCTCCTTGTCTTTGGAGCCCCCCTACTTTCCTCTTGCGCCGTTTTTCTGCTGGTAATGAACCCGGAGATGTGTGGGCTGCACTGGTTTCAAACAGAGGGTGACGTTAGTGATGACAGGCCTGTGAGCAGGCTGACTGATTCGGCTATCAGACATCAGAAGTCGTCCTCTTTTTCCTTTAGGCTGATATTTTATGATTTTGGCCCTGCAGCACCAGTGGGTTGGTGCAGGGAGTCAGTTCGTGGTTAAACAAACCTGTGGTTAAACAAACCTGTGGTTAAACAGGCTTTGCTTCTGGGCCTGTGTTGTCATCACACGTTTAGAGGACAGCTCAGCGTGATGGAAAAGAAGTCAGAGAGTGAGGGTAATTGTGTCAGGGATTTTAAAACACACTCGTGAACGACCTACAATTATTCCTCTTAAATCTTAAAGCCTGCTGCCAATTCAGTGCACTGGCGTTTTTATTCATAAAGCCCAAGGTAAAGTCAATTCAACCTTCTGGTCATGTGACATTATGTGAGTTTGTGAGATCATCTAAAGCATATCATTTTTGATTTAATATTGCAACCAAACATTATGCCGTCTGTAAAAATATACAATCTTGGAGAAACAAAACAATTTCTTGAACAAGTTGTCATTTACCACTCGGAAGAAAATTGTTCTTGAGATTCAAAAATGTGTGAATTAACTTGGTTGCACACTGCCTAATGAAATATGACAATGCAATGCAAAGTCTACAAAAACTGCCTGCATCTAGTTTAGCTATATGTCCTTGTGTACAATATATTTGTTTCACAAAGGATAATTTGGGTGTAATATAAACTATTACATTCCATAGTTTACAGTAAATGTCACACTTCATTTAAAGTAACCGAGGTATAAAGCTCACAGAAAGGCGATGACAGAAAAATATTAAAGTACTTAGTTTAACACAACTGATATCATGATTGTAATATTTGACAATCATAGAAAAAAAATCTACTATTGTGACTGAGAGTAGACATGGTTTCAAAGTCATTTTTTATTGGGCACACAGGTAAAATCTGTAAAAGTGACTGGCAGGTAAACTGGAAGGTAATTATCAACTATGTTTTATGTTTTTGCATTATAAAAAATCACATCTGATGGTTCTGGTTCTTCAGCCCAATATTCATAAAAAAAAAAAATCAATAACATTTTTATTCTCAAAGAAACACTTGACCAAGATTAATAAGTAACTTGTAAAGAGAAAGATATTTGTCCAGCAGATGGCGCAGTCGATGCACAAATGACAAGCAGGTTTGAAATCAAAGTAAAGACAGAGGGCAGCAGAGTACTGCATCAAGCTGCAGGAGCTCAGCCCAACTGATCACAGAAACATAACCTCACTTAAATGAAGCTTGTTCAGCTCATCCAGGTGAATAATTATTGTTCAAGATGGATATGATCAAATTAAACTTCTTAATTGGGATGTTCTCCGCAGAATATAACATTTAATTGGAGCCATGAACAATTAGGCAGGACAAGCAAACACTTGATCTTCTATGAAGCAGAGCCTAACATAATCACTGACAAAACAATAGTATTCTTAACACATCCTAACAACACTCATACTGGCATGTTGAAAATGCCTGACTTGAATACTTATGGGGAAAATAAGATTAGTTTAATAAAATAAGTTATTTTGTTTGAAGGGGGCCAAACTAGGTTCCACTGTTTAGAGGTGAAGGATCTTGGCATTAGGTTTTTTTAGTGCTGAAGTTCATGCTTTAATCTGTCTAAAGGGATTCATAAAATTAAAATAATAAAATAAGATATGTACATATGCAATGCTCTAGGTGGTTTACCTGGCGAAATTCATTCTAAAATCTTTCACAAAGCTGAGGTGGTCACAGAACATATTGTAAAAGATCACATACCCCATAGATCATGACTTTAACTTTGCAAGAAAGTCCTCATACCAAGTCATCAGTAAAGGAACGGTGAGGAGGGAGGAGTTGGATTTCTCCTGGTCTTGGCAGTCAGCTTTCACGCATTTGACAAGGAATACTAAAAGGCAACACAAAGCTAAATCTATCTAAGATGAAGGATCCAAACTATGTCTGGTGAAGTCCACACCTCGGAGGATACACTGAGATCAAATCAAAACATTTGCAGACAACAAAAACCTTCAGTTGCTCTTCAGTTTAAAGAATTTTGAAAGGCAGAAGTGTCAGACTGGTAGAAAGAAGAAGTGTGCTGATATAACCCAGAATAAACGCTACTGTACTTAAAAGAGCCCCGAATTATAGTTTATCTGACGCAAACTGATCATCTGCTTCTCTTCTTAATTCGTCTTATCGCAGAATTAATGTAAAAAAAATTTAAAATACCATATTGCAAAAAGTGCACACATGCAAAATTGTGCAGTGATTTAAAGTTTTGGGGTAAATAATTTTGTTTCTATGTGCTGCATAAAATCATGGCTTGTAGCTGCACATCTGTTATTTTAAAAACATATACCCCTTTTTTATAAAAATAAGGACATGTGTCACTTTGCATTTTTCATCTTCATTTCAAAAGTAGATATTGTCGAATATTTTCTTTTCTTTGCTGACTTACGGTGTTTTACATTGCAAATGACACTTCTGAGTATTCAAGTAATATTACTCATTAAAGATTTTAATATTTCAATTTATTGATTTTTTTTTATGACAGACCAGCAAAACCGTCAACAAAAATATAAGGTAGGGGAAAGTGACATAGTTTAGCATGCTTTATAATGAAAACTCTGAAGTGATAGAGACAAATCTATTCTTTGCAGAATAGCTCAGGCTCAGATTGAATTGAAAGTGTTCAGTAACAGAAAATTTCAAGAATTACCTCAGATTTCTTATTAAGTTTAGACCCAGGTCATTTCAACACATAGTTTGAGCATCATGAGGTAATGTAAAGTATACAAAACAACAGCTGCCACGGTTATTTTCCAATGTAATCACTTCCCTTTTCTCGATTTGGAGCTGGAACATAAACGAACCGCCGGCGGTGCAAATTTAAGACAGGTTTATTTTGAGCAGTTAAACAAACACGGTCGTCACCAAGTGCTTTACAGGAAACAAACACAAATACACATACAAACAAGGATCGACCCCCCTCCCCCGCCCCCTCACCCCAAAATGTGTTCACAATTATCTACTTCATGGCTGTCAAAATAAAATACAAAAACAAAAGCGGCAGCACAAATCTTGGAACTCATGACACCAGTCCAACTTCTGCTGGAATCAGAGGCAGCCAATCCTCCGTTCAACGAGTTGTCACGTATTGCACAATTCCTCGCTTCAAGTCAGAGCAAGTGAACTTGATTGTGACCTCAAAACAGGCAAAGGAAGCTAAACTTAACTCTTCACCCTATCTTATTTCATTCACTGAAGTCAAGCCAGAGTCCAAGCACATTCCTGCTCTGAAGTCTGAGAACTTTCTGAACTTCAAAGAAAGACAAAAAAACAAAAAACAAACCCAAATTAAACCTGATGAAACCATGTAATTTAATGCAGAAAGAGTCATACCATACAACCCGATTCAATAATCAGCAATACAAATCAATTTTTCATCATAATGCACTATCAACCTAATTTGTGTTCCACAAACAAATGTGATTTGGGATGAGATAAAAAAAAAAAAAAAACTATTAAATTTCATAAAATATGAATTTAATGGCAGCAAAACAGAAAGCTGATTTGAAAAAGGTAACCCACGTGTGTTTAGTGTACAAATACACTTGCCTCTACTCTTAAATGTACCCCACGCCCAAAGTTGGAATGAGTCAAACCTGAGTCGTCTTGTGTGAGAGGGTGAGTTCAGCATTTAAGCTTTCCTGATAATGTAAGCTTCCCCTCACAAGTGTTTTAAGACCCTTCCAAGAAACATATACCTCCTCATATCTTCAGATCGTCTATTCTAGTCCGGCTGCTGCTGTGCTTGCCGCCATGACTGGACCTAGTTTGCATAGGAGACCCGGGGGCTGATACTGATCCGCTTTTTCCCTTCACGTCACATTCCTCTGGCTTGCTGCTGCTCCTCTCCACCGCCAAATTGTCCTTATTCTGCTTGTAGGCAGCTTTGCTGTGGTAAGGGTGGAAAGAAGAGTCTGTTCCCTCAGACAGGGGGGAGAGGTTGTAGCTTGGTACCGGAGGGTAAGATGGTTGGACTTGGCTGTGTTCTCGGAAGTAGTCATCGTAGCTTGGTACCAGAGGCACAGGAGTCTCCCTGTGTCCCTTGGAAGTGCTCTGCAGGTTCTGTTGACCCCTCCTGAAGGTGATGCCCTGGCGGCACTTGGTGAACCCCAGGTGGTAGATCTCTACGAGGTTCAGGAACAATGAAACACTGGCCACCCCGAGCATGAAGATGATGAAGATAGTTTTCTCTGTAGGACGGGATATGTAGCAGTTAACCACATTAGGACAAGGTGGTCTGTCACACGTATACATGGGTTTCAGCTTAAAACCATACAAGAGGTACTGGGTTACGATGAAGCCCACCTCAAACAGTGTCTTAAAGATCACATTGAAGACGTACGTGCGCAAGAGCTCCCCCTGAAGCCGCACTCGTCCCTTCTCATCCTTTATGAGAGCTTTCTTGTGATGAGCATCCACACAGGGAGCTTGTTTGTTGACTTGTTGTTGCCTCTCTTTATCTTTCATTTTCTGCTTCTCCTCCATCCGCACCAGGTGTAGAATGTGTCCCAGATAGATGAGGGTGGGCGTCGACACGAAGATGATCTGCAGCACCCAAAAGCGGACGTGGGAAATGGGGAAGGTGATGTCGTAGCAGACGTTCTCGCAACCGGGCTGCTTGGTGTCGCAGGTGAACCCCGACTGCTCGTCGCCCCACACCTTCTCGGTGGCGGCGCTGAGGATGAGGATGCGGAAGATGAACAGGACAGTGAGCCAGACCTTTCCGACCACAGTGGAGTGCTCCTGGGCTTTTTCCAGAAGCTTTCCCAGCAGGTTCCAGTCTCCCATGGCTGTGTCAGGTCACTAAGACAGAAACAAAGATGGATGACACAAACAAAATCTCTTTAGAAAAGTTTAGAGTATGTTTCCTTGTCCTAAATGACTATAAACTGTCTAAAAACGTTGCAGGAAACTCAAAACAAACAGGCAAGTCCTTGACAAGCTGAGAGTTTAGCTGCTGAGCAACGAGTGGCCTCATCCATGTGGATGCAGACAGGATTATATTTACTTTAAGAGAGTATATATTTGGTGGGTGCAGACAGAAGCAAGGCAGGATTCGGCATGTCCTGGCCTTCATGATCCAAGCCATGGCAACATGATCCCTCAAGAAGGCGAAATCAAACACTGGCCAGATGTGTTGGAGGTCCAAACCAGAGACATTTGAATGATGCTGCTACTGTCGGCTTCCGGTAAAAGCTGTGTTTCCCAGTAGAATGATGTTATTGTGAACTGAACTGTTGTCCTGGGAGCCACTGCAAATACTTCTCTAAAATACTTTAACAATTACAGATAGAGCAGGCGTTAAAAACAAAAACGCATATCAATCCTGCTTACCTCAAGGTAACAAAATAGAAACTCAAATAATTGATGCCAGTTAAAGGCTAGAAAGAGCTTGTCTTAAGATGTTTGAAAAACTGTTCACAAATCTAAGCTCTACAACTTTTTACTGTAAACATAAAAGGTCACAAACACTTGAATGATATAACTCACATTTACTGGTGAAAACCACTTTGTGAACTCAAAACATCTCAAGGAGTGAAGCTTTTCACGTCCTGAAGGGTCCATGGAGCTGTCATGTTCTGCAGACAGGCCTCAGTGTGGCGCCTGATCCGAGGGCCCTCAAGCGATGCCCTTGAATGGACAGGAAAAGCGAAGTCCGTCTAGCGATACGCTTCGTTCCACGCTGAAAAAACCATCCGACTCAGTCGTCCATCTTCAAAGCCTGTTAACAGAAATCAGGACCCAGGCTGCGGCCCAGGGGTCTTCCACAGACACCTAGAGCACTGGAAGCCTTCTTAACCATGTCCAGCTTGCTCTTCCACATCACCCCCTCCCTTCTGAGGTTAAATTTGGCACAGTGGACGCTCTCTAATGTAAACTTCTGAAGACCTTCTTTCTCAGCTGTTACACTGAGTGACAGGGAAGCGAGCCAATGATGTTTGTCCGTTGTGCTTGTCTAGCCAAAGGAGCTCCTGGGGACTAAATATAACACAGGGGCCTATCTCCTATCACAGAGGGTGGGTGGGTGACATGGCTGGGAGATGAGCAGCCTGTGGTATCCTTGTGTTACAGCCTGAGGAAAAAAACAAGCTATTGGTTGTAAAATAACATAACAACAAGTCAATTGATCAGGAAGTTTGTTTCTTTATTACACATTGTGTAACAACCCAAAACACTGCATGCGGGGTTTTTACCTGGGTGTGAACCGGTGCATTTATGCATGTAAACACACATGCATTTGAGAGCTTAAAAATGTTGAGTCAACAACAGTGTGAAAACAATGATGGCGTCTTTTGATATGAAATTTTCAGACCTCGACTGACACAAAGTAAGCAACACACGGATGCAAGTTCTAATCAGGATCTGTTAAAAAGCTGGTCAACGTCAAACATTTACTGGAGTCAAGAAGAAAGCAACACCTTTCAGTAAATGTTAAATGTAATTAAGTGTCGTTTTATTTACAAGTATTTTAAAACAGCAGTATAACCAAACTTTGATGTTTTCAGTTTGTTTGTTCATAAGAATAAATGAAATAAATTGTTGCTCACTGATAAATGAACAATGTTCTATTTTTACTCAGAAGTCGAAATTTCCAGTTCAAATGTTGAACATTTAACAGAGCAGATCTACTTCAACTTACCCTACTAGTCGAAGTTAGTTGAAGTTTGCACACCGACTCAAAATTCAGTGTGTCTGATTTCTTATAAAACCTAACGGGGGGCGGCGGGGGAAACTGCTTAACTGACTTTTTGAGCAAAAATCCCATTAGTTTATGAACTCGGACCTGCAGCATGGTTAAAAGTAAGGTTTCAAGAGGTTTGTGATGAAGCAAAAATCATTGCTATTTATTTATTAACCCTGCATCACAGATTGTTTATTTTACCTCACAAATAATTAATACTAACACTTTACCACAAATAGTACTCTAAGCTGTTTGCAATTAGCTGCAAATAAGGAGTTTTCTTAAATGAATATTTACAGCTTAACAACTAAAGGGGGGGGGGGGGGGGGAAAGAACAAAACATTAAAAGTAATGTTCTAATTTTTCTTTTGAATAAATCCTGTGTTTAAAAGCATTTTGTCAAAAATATGCTTTATTTATATGACATGTTAATTTTACAAGTCATTTTCTAGCTTTATGGATCATAGTTTCTTTGTTACATATGTCTGACCGAGTCTACATCCCACCTGAATTTATAGCAATAATTTGTAATTTGACACAATCTAAGTTATGTAGCCGTTTCTACACAAAGTTAAACATTTTCATTGAAATTGAACTGCCCTGTCTCCAAATACTTGTACCACATTTGATAAAGGCATCGATAAATATGACACATAAAAGCATGTTTCCTCGTCTAGATTATGATTGCCTTAGTGATATTCATCCTTGTTTAGAATTTTTTTTTACCAGGCACATGCCTTCTCATTGCAGTCAAAATGTATACACAAGAAAGGTGGTTGTAGTTTTGTAATCTTAAAAGTGTCAATGAAAAAAAGAAAAAAAAAAAAAAGTAAAATATCACAGAATCTGCTGTACTAAACCCTCACGTGCAAACTGATCAAGGACTGGCTTCCAAAGTGATACATTTACAATGGAAATGTTTCACAGCACCTAATTTATACTAGATCTTTGTGTTCTGGAAGAAGTCCCTCTATTTCACAGCTCATCTATACAACTATGCTGGCAGTAAACTGGAAGCTTTGAGAGCCTGGACCAGCTGCACCTGGAGGAACCCATCAAATGGATCCTGCCTGTAATGCTCCGTCAGGCAACAAATATGCAGCCCTGAACGAAACAAATTCTTATGGTTTTCTTAAATCAGACAGGTTTCCCACAGTGTCAACTTGTGTGGGAATGAGTGCAAGACACAGAGCGCCACAGCCTAATGCACTGTGGCGTTGGGTTTGTAAGAAACCATTACTATGTCTTAATGTGCTGGAGATGATTTAGGCAAGAAAAACATCACAATTAAATGAATATAAAAAGGAAACAAGTCAATGATTTTATTATACATTTCTATAAATAAATGGTAAAATAAACAAATATACAGTTAAGGTGTCATTAAAGCAGAGAATACATAGTACAGGCATGATTTATTAGTTCAACAACGCTTCAGAAGGCAGAACATCTCTCGCCCTTTTCAGTCGGGCTCTTTTTGGTCACAGTTAGCTTTGACTTGAGCGAATGATCTGCTATCAGCTGATTGATTTCGTTTTGTCTGTATGAAGAGAACCTTTGAGTTATCCAAGCTGCTTTAGCCTCGTCCTCGGGGCGACTCATGCACCGCTTGCAGGCCCTCGCAATGAGGTAAGCCACCTCGGCCAGGTTGAGCAGCACGCACACCCCGGACACGGTCAGCATGAACACTGTGAAAATAGTCTTTTCTGTTGGTCTGGAGACGAAGCAGTCCACCGTGTTGGGGCAAGGGTATGAGTCACATTTCACCAGACGCACCATTTTAAAGTCAGGATAGATCAAGTAGAAGACGTAGAGGAACGCCACCTCAAAGATGAGTCTGAAGATGATGCTGATCATGTATGTCCACCAAAGAGCTCCTGTGATCTGAAACTTCTGGTTCTTGATGTGCTCCAGCTCCTTGGGGCTGCCGCGGCCCGACCTTTTCAGGGCCTTCTTGTCGACATGTCGCCTGTGGGCCACATGCATGGCCACCAGCAGCGCTGGGGTGGACACCAGGATGAGCTGGAGAGCCCACAGCCGGATGTGGGAGATTGGGAAGAACTGGTCGTAGCAGACGCTGTTGCAGCCGGGCTGCTGGGTGTTGCAGGTGAAGCCGGACTTCTCATCGCCCCAAACGCTCTCGGCGGCCACCACCAGCACCAGGATGCGGAAGATGAAGATGACGGAGAGCCATATGCGACCGATGCCAGTGGAATGCCTGTTTACACCGCTGATCACGGCATAAAAGGTTCCCCAGTTCATCTTCGACTCCAGGTCTGCAGAAAGGTCAAAGGAGAGTACATTTCTAGTTTTTAATTAAAGTAAAAGAAATGCATTCGATTCTTTAAAAGCCCCTCAAGTAAAATAAGACAACCAAAAGACAAACTAAGTCTTTCCAGCAGACTGCCAATAGTTGGTCTCCTAACCACCCTCCATCACTGACTCTCTTGAATAAATCAAAGCAAACTGTTGCAAGAATTTAGTGTTCAGAGCCTTACCAGGCTCATCCGGCTGTGCAAGCGGCGTAAGCAGCACCGGGGCCAAAGATGACCATCCTGAGGCTTGACATGAACATCAAGCTGGACTCGTTGGACACAGCTGGCAAGAAATGCCAAAGTAGCCTGCTGGCTCTATAAAAGCAGGGGCGATGGCCTAACACAAAGCAGTATCACAAGACGCAAGAAATCGAAGCCAATTGCAAAACTTTTGCTGAGTCACGTGGCTTGCTGACCCCATATTAATACTGTACTCCAAAACTGGCCAACCACTCATTCACAGACAGACAGACCGACAGCTGTAATTCATCCGAGGAGCCAGAAAGCCATTGTCTAACGGCAAAAATACCACAAAAAAAAAAATACAATAATTTCCTTTAAACACTATAGAGAATATGCCATGCAAATACCTATCGTGAATTATCCTTTAGAATACTTTCTAGTTGGATGTTAGGAGCACATCAGCTACATCAAATCATATCTCCATTCACAATTGATGTCAGTATATACAAAACTAAAACCAGAGTACATATTTTACCTTCAGCTGTGGTGGTACACAAAAATGTGTACAAAATGGGAAGAAAACAAATAAGATATTTTGTTTTTCTGCAAGCCAAAAGGCTGGAATGAAAACACCGTGCGTTCGGAAAATGCAAATCATCCCTCCGCCACTAGCCGCTGCCCTGCACCGTAGCAGTCATATGCTCTTATATAAACTATTTACATACAATGGTGGCCTTTATCAGGCTGCAACAAGACTCTTTAGAATTCAGATCAAACGCCTCGATTTCCGCCCACCCCGGGGCAAAGGAAGGAATCTGTGTGGACACAAAAGGCCTCAGCTTCGCCACATTATTTATTGTGCTTGGAGGTTCAGTGACGTGAAGGAAGCCCTTGACCTGGGCCGCTGCTGCGGAGTCAGGTTGGCATTTTACAAAAATCGTGACTGTTCAGACAATCTATACATAAATAATGTGATGATCCCCTCAAACTGTTCCAGCACATTTGTTTTAATGCATGACACAGTTCATTTGCCGTTTCTGAATTGTTTTCAAAGCATCCCGGCATAAAACCTTAGCCAGACTCTTAGCCCATTTTTGTTAAATTATAACAAATTATTAGTAATTTACAACAGCACAGTCTGTGCAGTCTATGAAAGAGTCTCTGCTGCACATGAATTGAAAGCGAAACAAGATGAATCACTCTAAGCTCGGGCTCTTAAACCCACCCAGAAACTTTTATGGCTCCATGAAGTGATTCCTTACAGTTGGTTCTCATAAGTCAAGAAGAAAAAAAAAAAACAATCAAGCTCCAGAGGAAAACAATGCCCATTTGTCATCCACATACATTCAAATAATCTACAGCAGAATACTGCGCTATTTATGCGTCACTTCTGACAGGGTCAGTGGGAGGGTTTGCGTGGAGAAGCCGATTCTTTGAATGAACTCAAAAACTCATTTGCATTCAATCCACAAAAAGGGAGACAAGAAGCACAAACTGTGCCAATCATAGTAACTTTATTTCAAAAGCAGGAACACACATGGAAATCAACATGCAATTGGACATGAAGCCAATGTGGCTTTTTGATCTTAAGCAGACAAGCAAGAAATTTCAGAAATAAAAATAAATCTGATGTACAGACAAGTCAAGTAGAATTTTATAATACAGAGAATCTAGGTGCACCATCAGTTCAGACACGCTCCAGAGGGACTTTTTATTTCTTTATTATTAATGCACTCGTCACACTTTATGTCCCTCTTCCTACATGTGCTTTTTTTTATATTTATTTTTATTTTGCACAAAATCTCAGTCTGTGGGAAAATGAGTTGCATGCATTAAAAACTTTCTAGGAGCAGCAAAAAGAAGCAAACAAGATGCTGAGGGACGAAATCAGATCCGTTTATACAAGTCAGTGTTTCTCTGTGGAAGTACCAATACAATACAGTAGTGCTGGCCTGGATTTTAATGGCACAGATATAATTCTAAAGCAAAAACTTTTAGCAAGTTTAAATACAAACATATCAATTGTGAAGTAATGAACCAATTTATGCTATTTTCTAGAGACTTCTGAAGTTGGAACTTCATAAAGGTCCACTTCCAAATTTGAAAACCAGCTGGATTAGCTGATCGATTTGTTTATTGAGGAAGTTAACAAACAGTAGCAATATAAGCTTACAGTAGATTTCTATATTCACATACTTTAACAATGTGTTCACGAAAATTTGTTGTAAGGAAAAAAATTGAAAAGAAAAACAAAATGCTACATTTAAAGGTAAACTTGCAAAGAATGTAGTTCTGCAGTAAGCCCAGTCAAAAAAGGGAAGTTTCTACTCAGGATTTAATTACTTAAAATAAAATGTATATTAGCTCAATCAGTGCAGTTTGTGTAAAAATTACACACAAAAACTGAACCCAGAGTGAGTTCTTTAAGTTAAAAGGCTTTTGAAACACATTTTGAATCCGCTGTATGCATTCACAAACTGCAAATCAATCAATACTTCAGGGCTACAAATTGTGCACATTAAAGCTTCTTTTGCTGCACAGCAAACTTTCTTACAATCTCCTTCAGTGTCAGCTCACACGGTTTACTTTTTATTTTGAGAGTAGCAAGAAATGAGATATTTTTCCCATTCAGACTCTTGTTTCTTCATTTCACGTTGAATAGCACCTGCACATGAAAATCAAGGTGACAAAAAAAATAAGAATCACAAACAATACGAGCAACACAGCTAGGAGGAGACTCGCTTGCTCTACTTACTTTTTTTCAGAAGACAATTGTTCTTCACTTTGCTGTGCCTCGCATGTCCATTTTGGGCTAATCTCAAAGACAGAGATGCACCCCTCCTAAAAAACACACAGACTTGGTGGCATTTTCACACATTTACGGTTACTTGCGTAAGTATCGCTTTACAACAAGAAAATGAAACGTATTTAGTACATTTTTTTTTCTGTGACTAATCAACAGAGCAATGTATAATTGTAAAGTGGAAGGAACGTTACCAATAGTTCTTGAAATTCTAAGAATCTGAAAAGTGTTATGCGTTTGTATTTAAGCTAGTGTGAACCCTTTGTTTAAAAAAAATAAAAAAAAAAAAAAAAAATTCACTTTTATGCAGTTAGTTCCAAGTCATTTAAGTGATGTTTCTACCTGCGTCGTAAATCAAAAAAATTGCAAATTCTGTCCATTGTAGCATAAACTCAACCTGATTGGACAGAGCACCTGTGAGGTACTGACATTCTTAACTAGACTTAGTTCTGGGCATTAATTGAAACCACGCCACTATAAAGTGCATCCGTATGACCTTTCTGAGATCACCCTACAGTAATCATCAATGGTGTATGATAACAAAATTGAGCAATGTTCTATGCTTAGGGATTCCTGGTTTAGTACACCGACTGTTTTTGACAACACTGCATTACCATTTTGCCGCTTTTGCATGTTTCAACAGATCTTATGGTCCAACATGACACCGATACATTTATAATTTATATTAATATACAAGTTCATTACATATTAACAATTACTTTTATTTGTTCCATTATTTTTTTTACTTAAGTTAATAGACAATTTATTCATATCAAGCCACTGCTTAACTTTACTAAACTCTGATGTTATTCTCACTCCATAGAAAACAAAATATTGGTATCATTTACAAGAAATAAAAAAATTATTTTCACCCATTTGTGCCAACTGTTTGTTTTTTTTGTAACTTAGTGACATGTTCAGTCAGACTACTGATGCAATATCATGTAAATTGGGAATATTTCATGATCAATGGTATAAATACTTTAATTCTATAAGTATACTGCTTTTTTTAACTGTCTGTAGCGTTTTGAGATTTCTTTAACCAAGACCAATAATGCTGGAAATGTGAATATTTTTCTGATAAAGCTTTGATTTTCAAGAAATTTTTTTTTTCTCAATTAATCATCTAAACTATTTGTAAAGATTCATTTCTTGGAGACCTTATATAAACCCCCCCCCCCCCCCCCCCAAATTTGTAAATGTCCACTACCGGCTTTATAAAGGGGTACTACTATTTTCATGTTAAAGTTTTATTTAGCCAATTATACACCTTTGTGTTTTATGCATTTCCTTGTGTTGGTATAACACATAAAAATGCCCCCAAAAAACCTCAAGTTTGTGTTTATAACATGACCAAAGGAAAATGTGAAGGACCTTGAATACTTTTGAAGGCACTATAAATTCCAGATGATTTGGATTTACCTTCTAATCTAATCCACCACTTCTACCTGAAAACTAAAACTGGCTTCCCAATTTGAAAACACTACTTTATCCCCCTATAATGACAAACTGATGGCATTTACCTAATTCTCTAATTAATGAGTGGTTTATCATTAAATACCTCATGGCTCCAAGTTTGCCCTTTTCCAGGAACAGCTCAACTGTAACCGTGGGCCCCTGTGGATACATTCTGGCATACAGCGTCCTGTCGTGTACCATTGCTTTGAACCAACCCACCGCCTCCTCAGTCCAATCTGTGCCATTAATGGGCTTCACCTGAAGGAAGGAAGCAGACTAAGTACCGTGAGCCGAGTGAATTTCCTTCATTATGAGGCAATAGATAAAGCTGTGACTAAGTAAAGGAAATAATTAGCGTCTCTTTGTTACAGAGCTGCTTGTTAACGTTTTCCATGAATACAAGTTGTAGACATTAGTTCCAGAAAGTGATGTAGCTGGGTGAACCCCCAAGAGAAAGCTCCTAGGTTTGATATATTGGACCGCTCACATGTGCCATGGAAACCTGCAGAGCCTGAAGTGGAAGCACCGCCATTTCTGAGGAGAGCTGCTTAACATTACAGAGTGACACACAGGAACTGTCACCGTAGTCCAACCTGTTCACCTCCACGTTTATGGATGACTTTTTCCCAGTCCCATCTATAGCATTCAAGACAGAACAGGTTAGTCTGAAATTCCCAAAAGGGAACAGTCTGTCTGAGTGACACTGCTACCATCTAGAGGCAAGTCTTTGTAAAACCATTTCACATTCAACTCGACTCACTACTGCTCACTCCAGAAATCCCAGCCACCTGAGCCCTGAACCACTGCTCATCTTGTGGAGACCAGTAGATGATCTGAGCGCCGATGTCTGGGATGCAGTTCTGCTCACCATATAAATGACTGACTTTAAGGCTGCAAATCAAAAACAAGACACAATTAACATGAGGAAGAGAACGCCAAGAATCAAAAACAATGAGACGAAAGTGTATTTAACATGTAAACATGACGTGGGGTTGTGACTTATGACTGAACAAATGACTTACTCTGTAAAAAGAGCCTCCAGTTTCCTATGGGAGTCTGCATGCTGGATGTAGAAGTGGCTGGGGCTGACAACATGAGACACCACCACTTCAGCCTCTTCAAACTTCCGGATCTCAAATTCGGGAATGCTTACAATATTAGCTGCCAGCCGACCTGGATGATCCGAGTCGTTTTCTTCGAGTCGGGGTTGCGTGTGCTGCAGAGTTTGGGGTTTTAATTCTATGCTGATACTAGAGTTCTCCACCTGTGCAAACGCTTGCTGCAATTTGTTAGTATCCAAAGCAGTGCTATGAACAGATTCCTCCAGCAAAACCTCTGTGAAGATGTCTCCTATGTCCCATAATTCAGTTTCCGTGGCGATGACGCAACTGTAGATCAAAGAGCCGCAGGAGTGGACTCTCTTCACTTGGAAAACCGGAGCGTGGTTAACGTTTGCGTGCAATGTTTTAGGACCTCGCTCGTCTATGGAGTCATCTGTCACAACATGCCTGAATTGATAGCTTTTTGTTTTGACGGTAGGTGACGTCCGCAGGGGAGACCCTGAATTGTTTGCCTTGTACTTGCTTTTAGTCTGCTCCAAAAAAGTGACCTTGAGTGAACCCTTGGTTTTAGCTTTCTCTTTGAGAAAGCACAGCAGTTGGGAGGAAGTTTGCTTTTGGTGTAGCACCTGGACGTCATCGCCATGGCCCCAGATTAATTGAGACTTCAGGCTGCACTGTGACTTCTCTGAGAAAGCATCTTGGATAGAAGGCAGTCGGACTTCTGACTTCCCTTCACTCACCAGATTGCTCTGAATAATGGCAGCTGGGATGTGCATGGAGACGTCTTTGTTTTTATCTTCAGACACGGCCTTTTCCGGCTTTAAACGGGAGGAGCTTGGAGCCAGAGGACTGTTGTCCAAGTCTGATGACTTGCCACCATCTTGCTGCCTTAAAGGGCGCAGGGAATCGAGGGAAACTTTAAGCTGCTGGTGGGACAGAGCGGCTTTGAGTGGCTGAAAGTAGTTGAAGCTGACCCTATCTAATGATTGGTAGTCTGTGAACATAGGGGAAACGGGAAAATACTTTATTCTTTAAAACCTGAAAGGGTTCCCTTTACTCCAACCTTCAAAAGAACTGAATTATTTGACTTACCAGCTTTATAATTCTTTAACAAAGCCGAGAGCTTCACAATTTCGTTGCACTTTCTGTCCAGAGCCTTTATGACATCGTTGAACCGAGGGTTTGGAATAGATGAGTTGAGGACACCATGCGCATCTTCATAGGCCTGGTGGATAGGACACAGTGGTTTATCAGAGGGGGGGGGGGAAATGGCAATAGGTTTGTCTTATGAGCTGAAAAGAAGAAACATACAAGATTAAAAACAGTTCTGGGGATTAACTGATACTTTTAGGAAGAAAACACTGAGCACCAGTCATAAATCTTATCAAAACAGATCTAAAACAATAAGTGGAAAACAAAGTGCACCCTTTCAACTCAGCTGCTCATAAATCTCTCCATCTTGGATCAAACTAAGAAGCTAGAGTGGATCAATTTGTTTGCTGGAACCTTTTTTTAGTTTAAAGGGTTCCATCACACTGAAGGAAGACCATAACTTGCCATGGTTTGTACGTATTTCGCAGCATAAATAGGAAATACCAGTGACATCGGCTGGCCTTGCCTTAATATGAAGGCACAAAATAGAAATTTTGCCAGACACTAATTTTATGTTCTTAGTAATTGATCGTAAAAATCTGTAGTCTTTCAAATTTCTTCTAGTTTTGATTTAGATATTTTCAAAATAAGTAAACATTTGCCAAATTATTTAGCTGTTCTACTTGTATTGTCTGAGAAAGACCATATTTAAATATATAATACACTTTCTATTTAGATGCCTCCCCACATCTCTATAGGAGTTGGGGGCAATTTGCACTTCTGTTTTTATTCTTCTTTCATACAAGGATGAGGTGATACAGCAACAATTTCATATCCCAACTTTTACAGTACAACCTCTATCATAATTTTAATCACAAAATTTATAATAAAAAAAACCTAAACTGAAGATTTTTCAAATTTTCCCACCTAAAAAGCTTTGTATTTTTCATCCAAAATACGAGAATTATTATTTTTTTTTTTAAATCCAGAAAAATCACATTGTATTTAAACACATTCATTTTGTTAAGTGACGTTTTTTAAGCAAGTTCTATGAACCAATTACATTGTCTCAATAAGAAATATATTACTGTCCCAACCGCATTAGGGTTTACCACCAAATATTTTTGAGCAAAACCTGAAAATTAAGCAAATCAAAGCCACACAACAACTCGCAATTTGTTCTACATCTTGTAAAACCGCTTAAATATTAGTGACCTCATACTGCCTGCTAGATCAAGAGAGACTTATTTGGTCATACTCATTTTTTTTTTTATCCTTACGCATTTTGCTAATGAGTACCATTATTTGTTGTTTTTATTTGATTATTCTGTCCCCATTTTGACTTCAATAGTTATTTTTTTAAAGCATTTAACATACCCGACAACATGCATGCTAGTTAAGTAAAATTGTTTAGCTAACACCCAGGTGACTTGTGAGCGTCACAGCTTTTTTCCCCATCCATGTAGTTAACAATACCTGATTTGTGAAGTCCCGAAGTTCTTCCTCCAGATTATTTCGAGCCTTTTCCAGCAAGTACAGTTTACAGGTTAACTGCGCTTTCTGGATGATTCTGGACGGGCGCGGTTCCTGGTAGACATCAATCTGCTGGGTAGCCATGCTGACCCTGCCGGTTTTTCTTCCGTTATTTTCCTACGCGTGCGCACTGCTGATCGGCGAGTTGGGTGTTTCGGCAGAACGTTCTTTCCTTGAGTAATTTGCCAAATTAGAATAAAAATATTGTTCCGAGTGTAAAAATACAATTTCCTCGGGGTATGAACTGTTACCACATCACAGTAGTCCCTCTGAATGTCTCCTGGTCGACCACGCTGGTTTCTTGCTCATTTCCCTAAAGTAATCCTGCTCACAGCAACAGCCGTTGGTTTTTGGTCTGATAACTCGGTGTTTGCCATGATGAAAAGCAGCTGCTATGTTTTCACTCTTTGTCTTGAGGAGTTTTAGTGCAACTTAAACCACGAATAAAAAAGTTCGGAGTGCTGTTCCCCGGTGTTTTACCGATGGGTTTTGATGGACGAGGCTCGTGTCGAGTTATCCAGAAAGATTTTCCACGAAGGCTCCGGAAGTATGGTGACGAGCCTCTCAAGGTCGCTGTATCACGTGACTGATTCAGGACATGGTTGGATTGAATTGTTTTCACCTTGCAATTTGAAACATGATATGGCGGCATGTTTTAATTAAATGCCGTCATTTTAAACATGACATATGGAAACAAGTGAATACACTGAAGTCTGTGATTATTATTATAATTTGTTAAGATGACCTGTTCAGTCAGATAATTAGATACAGTTTTACTTATAAAATCTAGTTTGAAATTAAAGTACATTTTTCTTTTCTGAGTGTTACGGGCCTTGAGCAACCGTATGGTGCAGAGAATGCTGTTGTTTTATATTCTGGTTATTTGTAATTCATCCTGGAAGTAGCTTGAAAAGATAATAGGTGAGGTGAGCTGGATAGTATGCCTCTGTGTTAGGCCTTTCTTGTTCCATCCCTCCTTAAAAATGTATCTGCCGAGATTGGCTAGCGATGACCTCCCGAGCCACTCTCACCCCACCACGATGCAGAGTGTTCCTGTCAGTTGCTCAGCAGTTGCCATACCAAGATGTAATGCAGCCTGTCAGGTTGCTCTCAGCGGTGCCCTGGATAAAGGTGGTGATAAACGGAGGAGTTGTCCCTTGCTTCAGCCCTCCGAGGGAGCCCTTCCTCACTCTAGTGAGTGTTCAACCTTGTGAAGCATATCATCCCAGCCCCTCCACGCCTATATCTGAAGCTTTCTCCTCACGAGGCTTTCAACCCAGCCCGAGACAGCTTCTTACTGACTCTCTGTCATGTGTGAAACGACTCCAGCGAAATAGGGAGTTGGAAGTTGATTCACCACTAACACAAAAACATACGGCTTCACAAGGCCATATTTTTTGCGCTGATAAGATGGAGCCCATGTGTGAGAAGGGCTTAGGTCAGTGTTACATTTATGTCTGGCATTTTGTGTATGGACTTTCTCCACTCACCTGCTTGGATTCTCTCAGTAGCGTATAAATACCAAAAAACAGTAAATAAAACATGAAGGATTTCATTAATAAATGGTTCATTGGATAAATAACTTGCAGATTTATATTGTCATTTTCTTTCCGCAATAAGCAGGTTAGTTGTGATTCCAGGTTTCAATGCTTGCTCTTATGTGCTATTAAAAAAGCTGCAGCCTTTCTAAATGCCATGATACTACAACCACCAAGAAGAATGAATGTAATTTACCACTTGCATTCCTTTGGTTTCACACCTAACATCCACTCCGTATTGTGTTCTTGGAGTCCTCTTTGCTCAAACTTGTCAAGCTGCTACTTGATCTAGAAAACTTGTGGGGTGGGGCTGTTATGTGGCTCAAGACCTGAGTGATAAGCACTCTGTCTATTCTGATGCTCCTGCTGGAGTCAGTGACTCGGCACTAAAGCTAGACAAAATTCAAAGGACACAACAAAGCGTTATATTGGTAGTATACACCATTTGAGAGGACATCATTAGCAGGGGGAAGTAGAAGCAAAATGTTCTGCAGCACTACTGCAGTGTTTTATGCTTTGGTAGTATATAACTAAAGTTTAATAATGGGTTCTAAGTTGAGTAAATATGATACAGTTCAAGTGACAATGACAAATTCCGGTAACACCCAGTGATTCATAAAAGTCGACACACCCCTGTTAAAATGGCAGGTTTTTAAAGATGGGAAAAAGATAAGACTGCGTTAAATAATTTATCTTAAATTGTTGATTAAAGCTCTGTTATTCTGACACAAATCCTGCACTAGTAAAGTGAAAAGAAAAAAACTTTTTCTTTTTGGAGATAGAGCCAAAGAAAATGAGTTGCTAAAGATTACTGAAATAATTACTTTCACAGTTTGGTTTACGTCTAGTTGGCTCTGCCAGCATGCCAAATGCAAAACCTGCCCTCTTTTCCCCAATAAAGAGGACAGCTTTCGACACTCCTGTCCAGATTACTACAAAGATTTATTTATGCTCAGATTTGGTACTGGACTCTGTTACATAATAAAGCTTTAGTTTTCTTCACAGAAAGAGACCTTCTTATGTTGACTTGAATGTATATTTAAAACCAATGTGATAATGGAAAATAAAGGTCCTCTTTATATTGTCGAGCTTAATCTGATGGATATTTGACAAACAAATAAGCAAAAAAAAAAATGCTTCACATAATCCAAGAATATGAAACTGTGCTCACCAGGTCTCAGAACAGGTTTTGTATTCTTTTTAGGAGGTTCTTCATTCCTGGTTGATACCTTTAAACTACGATTCTTCTGGTTCTTTGCAACCTCTTTTAAAACTTTAAGTATCCAGCCAAGAAAAAGTCAAGAGAACACCACTAGCACAGATGAATTTTATTGATGATAATTCAATTCACTAAAAATAATATGTGTGAACACAAGATGAATTAACGCTATAAATACATTTAAAAGTGCTTCAGCAGAATATGCTTAAGTGTGTGCAAAGTTATGCAAGTAGGTCTCTATATTTTCCATGCTAACAGATTTCCTTTATTCTTGTTTTGGCTTAACTGTACAGGACATAAGTCATTTAAAAGGTGGAAACAACAATTTTTTAAAATAATTTATTAGGTTGTATTTATTTTAGAGCCCAAAAGGTTTGCCTTTTAGCACAACTGTTTTTTTTTAGGCTACTGTATTTTATGGTTCACAGGGAAAACATCTGCTGGGCTAAAAAAAAACAAAAAACAAAAACAAAAACATAGAAACTGAAATTCACAGAAAGGGAAACGGATTCCCTTCAAACTTCATGTGATTTATCTGTAGGTATTAAACCAGAAGATTCAGACTCTTAAATAAAGACTGCCAACACATTGTGGTAATTAAGTACAGCATATTTATTAAGTGCAGCAAGACTGATGCAGAATGACATCTTCCAGGGTTAAATCCACGTCTGTTAGAAAACTCAGATTGATGTTTGATGTTTGAAGAGAACTGTATTTCATTTTCGCAAGGGTTCATGCTGAAAGTGTTACTGGTATTTTCCGTTTGATGATTCTTGCTTGGATTTCTCCGATCTTTATTCTGGGAATCTTGTGAAAGGCTTCATATCAAAAGTATTTCAGCTCAAGCTGCAGTTTTATATGCTAACAAACGCTTCACAAAGTTTGGGCAGCGGATCTGTTCCTCTGTATTCAACACAACTTGGGAGCCTTAGTGTCGATTCAAATCATAACCTTCGCGCTGAGTTGGTGATGTGAAGTGACATGTTTTGTAAAGATGTACAGAATGCTTTGCATGTGCCAACTTATACAGGAAATTTTGCTTCCTTTAGTCAAAAAGGAAAATTGTTTTCGCAGACACTTTTCTGAGTCAAGCAGAGTGAAACTCCCAGGAGTTGTCAGGAAAGCTGATCTGTTGTCCAGTTTGCCTTCGAGTGTTGATTGCTGACTTTAAACGTAAAGTTCTGGTCAGAGGTTAACATGCACTCATCATAGACATTACTGTCATATTAATTTTAAACTTTGATTAAAACCAAAAATCATATATACTTGTAAGCAACAACAAACAATTTCAGGGATTTTTATAAACATTTGGGAGTTTCGCACACGGCCAATCGGCATCATATATACAAGCATCCTCCGCTTAAAAAGTAAACATAATTCTCAAACAATGCTTTTTGTTGATCGTTTTATGCTGCTGGAAATAAGTTTATTTCCCTTTAAGTGGTGCCAAATTTGTATTGAAAATGAATTTTCAGATTGAGCAGCATGGTTGAATGTTTTGATTGCACACAGGAAAATCTTTGCCAAAATGTCTAAACAGCTTATTTTGCAATTGACGATTGGAACTTGGAGAAAACAATTAGTAATTTAATTTTTTAGTTAGCCATCAGCCTGACAGTCCCTCCTCATGATGCTGTGGACTGCAATTCCAATTTTCAAGGAGCAACTTGTGCAAGTTAGCTACACCATTTTTAATGTGTATTTGGGATCACTGTCATGTTGGAGCAACCAGTTGTGAACAAGTTTCCACTATCTGACCAAAGACATAAAAGGATATTGGTTGGCTTCTATAAGAATAGCCCCGAAACCACAAAGGCTTAAGCCTGTCATAAACTAGAAGCTGCTGGTTCACCAGCATCACTATCCACAAAGAATGAGCATTATGGCTTGAAATGGTATGATATTTTGTGGTACCCTTTAGGGTAGGATAAAAGCAACAATCAAAAAGTATTTAAAAGTTGGTCAGTTATTGGTTAAAGCTCCACAAATCACCCATTATCAAACAGACTACTTTCTGTACAAACATAGATTTTTTTTGACACTATGGATTCAAGAATAAATTATCTCAAACCACCCAGGTCTTGTTTTATGAACATTTTTGCAATTTTATGTTCCATAATCATTCCACGTTGTACAAAGAGCAGTATTTAAACATTTAGCTAGAGCTTTACACTATGCAGACTTTGTAAATATCACACCACAGAAGATCTTTGAGTGCAGCAAAGCTTCCTGCTAAAAAAAATGAGCACTAATGATAATATAGTCACAAATAACAATGTTATGACCATTCCTCCAAAATGAACTCCCTGCCCATTTCTTTCAAAGGAGCAGTAAAACAAAGGACTTTTTAGGTATTCTGACATTGTCAAGTTCCTCACTTGTGTAAAGCATTCGGCCTGGCTAATGTCAGGCAGCTTAACCCTCATGTCATTCAAGACTGTCAACCATCTGCTGTCACAGCAGTTGAAACGGTTGCCACTAATAAACATTGTAGTCAGATTTGTGGATACAGCCTCAACCAAAGAATAGTTTAGGGTCATAAAGTCATTGTTTCTTACATCGATTACTTTAAGAGGAGAGCACCCTAAGCTGCTAGGTGTTGCATTAAGTCTGTTGTTTGATATGTTGATCTCAGTCAGTGCAGGCATGCAGGGTAAAGACAGACCCGAGCTGTTTATGTTTATCCCACTGATTATCAAAGACTGTAAAGTTGTTTGCACACCTTCCAGTGCCATCTCATGTATTAGCATGTGGAGATTTTTGGCAAGATTTAAGGAAATGAGTGAGGTCCCCTGAAAGGCATTTGGCGGAAGTATTTTTATGTCATTTTCTCTAAGATTGAGGTGCTTAAGAGTCTTCAGCTGCCCAAATGTAGTGCAGAAATGATGAAAATCTTCATGATTTTTTGACAAAGATCCACTCAAAATGCCACACGGTTGCAATGAATTGTCTTGTAGAGTCAGTGTTTCAATTTGTGTGAGCGTCTTGAGGAAGAGCAGGGGCAGATGGGTCAGATCGTTGCCCTGCAAGTCGAGATGCTTCAAGGAATGGAAAATTATCTGACGAACTTGCATCGGATTACTATAATTTCTAACATCCCAGTTTATGTTTTGCAAACAGTTGTGGCTAAAATTGAGTGTTTCTAAAGAGTTAAGCAAGCTCAATGTCTCAAGAGGAAAAGAGGCAAAGCGGTTAAAGCTCAAGTCAATGTAAACCAGCGGCATTAGCCTCCAGTTTGCATGAAAATAATTCTTTTGAAGTATCGTCTCATTTACAACGCCCCGATAAAGAGAGTTTACTTCAGTTACCATCACGGCCTCTGAATCCAGAGCGCCAAGCAAATTGTTCTGCAAATGTAAATACTTTAGTTGATTCATTTTTGGTAGAATTGGGAAGTATAACAGCTTGTTGTGACTGAGGTCAAGAACTTCAAGATTGTACAACACAACGTCCTCTGGAGTAACAAAGAACTCCACTGAATTTCTGCTGAGATTCAGATATTTCACCTGGTGCAATGTAAAATCACAGATAAATGCAAGATTGTTTCTTGCCAAGTTGAGAGATTCTAATCGGCTTAGTGGTTCAAACGTCTGCGGTGCAATTTCTGATATCAGATTGTCCTCAATAATAAGACTCCTTATACTTTTGCTCTCTCGAAACAGGCTGGGTGACAGTTTTATTAAAACATTACCAGTCATCTTAAGTTGATCAAGGGAAGACTTGTTTCTCAGTAATAGCTCAGCAGCGCCATTACTCAAGCCGTTCATTGATATATCCAAGCTCCTGAGTCCGCCGAGGGATCTGAGGGCTTTGCTGTTGCTGCCAAGGCTGACGCTCAGTCGATTCCTGGACAAATTCAAACGTTCAAGCCGGGCCAGGTTTCCAAAAGCCGCCTCGGAGATAAGATCCATCTGGTTGCCGCTCAGGTCAAGCTCCTCCAAGCACGGCAGAGCAAACGCATGTAACTGTGTGATGACGTTATTTGACAGGTCGAGCCTTCGGAGCCTTACATCCAGGTCCAAGGGGACAGAGGAGAGGTTCTGATTGTTCCAGGACTGACTCTTTAAATGAAATGAACATTAATCATGGTTAAAATAAACTACACGTCCCAAGAAAACTCGGGCCTAAATGTATCTCTAGTAAGAATTTGCCGTTGAGCCTACCTTTGAAGCATGATGAGTCCCTCCAGGTCTGTAAAAGCCATGGGTAATTGACCAAAGAAGTACAAGATTAGAGAACATATGTCTAACCATTGTGTCTGCTCTGCTATACTGTACCCCTGCTGTGCTCAGAGCTCACACACGCCACCTCTTATAGCCCATGCTTCACAAAAAAAAAAGCAACAGAGTAAACAGCTGTGGACAATAGATACAGACAGCGTGGTATCTATTTTTAGACAAAGACTACTGATTATCTGTCTCTTTTTATTAAAGTGAAGCAAACAGATCTCCTTTTATTTAGAATATGTAAATGGATTTCCAACACATACGCTCATCTCTTTGATTTAGTTTCTTGCAAGTTTGGGAAAAGAAAAAGAACTCTAAAAAGGTTAACAATTACGACACTTGCATAAGCTGAATTATTTACGCATTTTTAATTGATTAAAGACATTGCAGGATTTACATTGCCTTGTGCAGCTTCATTTCAACCAAGTAAAGCCTTTACAAAGTGATGTAAATTTACACATCTGTTTGTTCCTGCCAAAGTCTGCGGAAAGCGGAAATCAGTCCTAAAATAGAGGAGAGGAACAAATAAACAGACAACGCGTTGGTGGAGCAGGAGGGACTGGCGAGGTATAAAGAGACACTTTAAAATAGAGTGATGAAAGATCCTAGTGGGACAGAGAAAGAGCAGCAACAGACAACCACACAGGGGAAAAGTTTTAAAATATACATTTTTAAGGATAAAGAATTCAAATTAGGTTTTTGGGTTTTTTTTATGCTGATTTTTTTTTTTTTTACTTCAAATTACTCATCCAGGAGGTTTGTGTTTCTGTGGGGTAAAATTATAACTTCACAAAGGCTAATTTCTTTAAGCCACATTCATTGTGCGGCAACACGCAGTGAGCACAAAGACAAGGGAAGTGAAACAAAAACTCTCTAAAACTCCTCATTCCTACTGTTAAGTCTGAAGGATCTGTTATAGTCTAATGTGTTTTTGGAAATACCATGTACTAGCAAAGTTATCCCAAATTTTTGACAACATCAAGACAGAAATTGTTGATTGGACACAAAATCAGTGATCCCCGATTTCTCCCAGTTAATCTATGGACAACTAGTGCTGCGAGCTGAAACGAAGGGCGCAGAAGAAAAGACTCAGGATTGGGTGATTAGAAATGGTCAAAAATCCTTCTTTTTGCATGCGCTCCAACCTCGTGCGATGTTATATACAAATAATCTACAGTGAACATACAAATAACCGAAACATTCATTTGATTTGGTTAAAAAAATCCTTCGTAATGTAAGTTTTATTCCCCCCTCCCACATTATAAATGTGCTCCAATTAAATGTTTAGCTGTGTGAGCATATTGTTTACACTTAGAAAAGTTTCCAGCTGTTTTCCTGTTGCTGATAGTTGTTTATCTGCATCCTTCCACACAGCTCTGTGGCAGTTTCCCACTTCCTGCAGTAACGCCATTTATTTATGTGAACTTGTTTCAGTTTAGCTGTACGACACCAAAAAAGGTTGAGTCAGCCTCCAGAGAGATCAGAGTCGATGGTCGACAAGGGATCATCCTTTCCAGTTCCTCACCCAGAGGCAAGTGCACAGTGCCTGGAACAAAGAAACATGTGAGGTTGTCTATAGGTTCAAACTGAAATACCTTTTTATTCTTTATATGTTTTCCCATTTTTTCTGTATTTTTATTTTTATTTTTTACAGATAAAATGTAACTTGATGAACAACTTATCATTATCCTAGTCTGGATAGGTTTTCAACAACTTTAAAGGGGCAGTATTATGCATTTTCTGGGCACAGTGGCATTTTATAGCACAATCAAGTAACTTTGTTACTTTCAGTTGTTATGAAAATGCTCTGTCACTAAAAACTCCTCCTTTTTTCTGAAACTCCGGCTTCAGGACGTCATCACAACAGTGCTTCCATAAAAACCCTTTAACAACTTTTTACCTGCCATTATCTGTGCAGTATGAGCTCATTTCCACCAGGTGTTTGCAAATTGCTGCTGGCTAGTCTGAAGGAGCTGAGTGGGAAAGCCACGGGGGAGGTGTATGTATGTATCTGTGAGTCAGTAGCATGGAAACTTGCAAACTGCAGCTCCGAGACAGAGCTTGGTCCACCCAGGCATTTTGCACAGCTCAGTGGTTGCCACGGGAGATTAAAGGATTTCTCAAAGATGCATAAAAGAATCAAGGCAACACTCCAAGTAAATTTTTGATGAGGGAATAGCATTATAACATTATGTAAAGCTAAAAAACAAACATAGACTTTACATAATGCTGTGTGTTTAGTAAATTAGGGGCTCATTGAGGCTGCTTTCTCGTCAGTAAAGAAATCGGTATCGTTTGGTTAGACACGTACCTAAAACCGGATAATCCATCCATCCATCCATCCATCCATCCATCCATCCATCCATCCATCCATCCATCCATCCATCCATCCATCCATTTTCTTACACCCTTCTTCCCTAATGGGGTCAGGAGGGTTGCTGGTGCCAATCTCCAGCTGCATCCCAGGCGAAAGGCGGGGTTCACCCTGGACTGGTCGCCAGTCTGTCGCAGGGCAACACAAAGACATACAGGACACACAACCATGCACACACACACTCACACCTAGGGAGAATTTAGAGAGACCAATTAACCTGACAGTCATGTTTTTGGACTGTGGGAGGAAGCCGGAGAACCCGGAGAGAACCCACCATGCACAGGGAGAACATGCAAACTCCATGCAGAAAGACCCCGGGCCGGGAATCGAACCCAGGACCTTCTTGCTGCAAGGCAATAGCTCTACCAACTGCGCCACTGTGCAGCCCACAGTGGCGCAGTTAAATATGATTAAATAATCATATTTAAAAATTATTAAAAATTATAATGATCTATTTTATATTTTTGCTTAAAATACATATTTATTAGATGCTTTATTTTGAGAGTAAATTGAAATTTCAAGCTCTAGCATGGCATGAAAAATGGCTCTAGAACTATTTCTGAATACTTTTAAAGTTTTACCTTTAACTTCATAAATGGCTGTGATTCCTGCTATTTTATCCACATTTATCATGTTGCGGTTGGCCTGACACAAGCCGACTAGAACACAGTTCAAAGAAGAGTGTACATGTATTTGGACACACATTAAGTCATTTAGCGAAAACATCTGCCCTTAAGAATAATTGTTATGGTTCCTCACTCTTATGTGTAACTACTTAAATATGTGGGTCGGTGCTGAAAGACGAGCTGACCTGTACAAGAGCAGAGGCGCAGGTTTAAAGAATACGAACCATTTTTTAGATAAAAGCTTTTTCTCCCCCTGTTTGATAGCTACGCTGGCAGTGGCAGGTCATTTTCTATAATTATAGCACACTCTTATCTCATCCTTCTTGCTTAGATGTCCTGCTGGTTAGAATTAAAATCAATGGTATCTAAAATCAAATTCCTAATAGTAAAACTTAAAGTAAAACAAAGTTTCTAAATCTAAAATTGTATTTGGAAATACGTTTATTGTATCTTCAAAAGCTTAAAAAGTTATGCTAAGAATTTATGGTCGTTTCAGTCCAGTATTCATAAATCTTTCTTTCAGAGGTCAATAGGAATCTCTTAGGCATTTTTTAACTTTAATTATCCCACAACATTCTACATTCTTCAACCATTATTCTTCTCAGGACAAATTAGTGAACAGATGACTTTTGTCCTAACTCATGTGGGTGCTTGCAGCTCCAAATGGCCATAATTGGATAATTTCTTTAATTAGCATCGTGGGTTTTTGACGTAACACTTTTCAAATATCAACATTTATTTTTTTACTATTCATTTAATTTCACCTGGAATAAGACTAGAAAGTTGTTCCTCTTTCTAGCTAAAATGTTGCTTGTGGTATTCAGAATTACTCGTGCAGGTGCACATTCCTTACAATTACAAGTTATGGAGAGTTTTTATTTGTATTTTTTTAAAGTAAGTTCAGCAACCAGATTAGCTTCTCATGTGGACTATAGAAAATGACTCATGATCAAAATGACAGAAAGTCAGTTTCACGTCGTAAGAGTCCTGCACACAAAATATTGATAAAAATATGAATATTTATCAACAGTTTGCTGATTGGCCTTGGAAGAATTTAGACTTGTGATATGTTACTGTGCTACATTTGGTTCATTCTGACATTCTGGAAAGTTGGACCTGTTCTTTCTTTTCTTTTCGGCGGCAGGACAGCTCTCGTTAGAGCAGCTCGGACTGTTGACCACATCAATCTCTGCTTACAAACCATTTTTTTCCTCAGTTTTTCGAATTACGATAAAATTTGTGTCTTTCATGCTTATTGTCTTTTTTTTAAAAGACAATAAGCAAAGATTTCTTAATCTTTGTAAAGCGCTGTGGCCTGCAAAGATTGGCCTACTATAAAATATAGCAATTCTTACTGAACCCTTGAATTTGTCTGCTTACATGTAACAAAAAGCAGCAGCTGTTGGTACTCACTGACCTGCAGTGTAGCACATATTGTCATAATCTCCCTCTGTTATGTGCTGCAGGCAGCGCAAGAGCTCTGTGGGTCTCGTCTCTGCCTCAGTGGAGCTCCAGATTTGAATGACATGACCCCTAACTGTGCTTTGACTTTGAAACAAAACCTGTGAGTTAAGTAGAAAATTAGCTTGAATACTTGGAATAAATCATATGCAATATCAACTTAGTTACGCTTCATTTGGAATGACACAATACTTGTCCAAACACCAAGTAATAACCATCTTCTTGGACAACGATCCTATTTTCCCTCTGTGAAATTGCATTTCCTCGCTGTGCAGAAACAGTCCAGGGGATCACAGTTATATTTCCTGGGGGGAAAGGCAAAACACATTTATTCAAAAATAATGGCAGGAAGGAGTAGAACTGAGGCCAAGTACTTGAATTTAGTTTTACCTCTTCTCTCTGGCTGTTTGTCAGTGTTAGCTCTCAACTGTAGGAATGACAACGGCGCTGGCAAGGGAAGCAGATAAAAATCATGCTTTAATTTTATTAACTGTGAAGATATCGTTTCTGATCCCACTACCAGATTACACTGTAAAACCCAGTACCACATCTCAGCTCATAAATGAGACAAGTTACCATGACTTGGCTTTTCACAATAACTTAGTCTATAAAAGTTCCATCAAATTTCGGCGCTTGATAAAAACTTAGTTGCTTTAAAAAAAAAACAAAAAAAAAAAACTTTTGCACATGTTTACATTTCATGACTTAAATGTGTTGTCTTGAGTAATTAATTTTAAATTTATTATAATACGGTTCAAACTTTGGAGACGGTATCTTGCTTCCAGTTATGGAACAAAAGTTAGTTGTCCTTAAAATAATTAATATGTTTTTAATAAATTACAACTATAAAATTATTACTCAATTTGTTTTATAATATCTGAAAAAACAACAACCATGAGATTCAATAAGTATGATACAATAGACAACATACATCATTACAAAGTCTGTCAAAAGATCTGTTAATGTTCTTAAAAAATGTACAACTATTTGAAATTTAAAATAAGGCAAAAAAGCCCTTAACCATACATTTCAAAGTAATGTAACCCAAAGGGACTCCACATAGGAAAACAGACCTTGCTTGGCTTAAAAAACAACACCAAACATAACAGTTTGCTGATTGTAAATGTTAATAATTGCCATCATAGTGTTGTACTGCAGTGACACGTTTCTCATTCAATTGTTTCAGGCAGTCAGTTAAAGCAGCCGCCATCGGACTAGCTGTCAGCTAATCAAACAGGAAAGAGAAACATTACTCACAACAACCAACTGTAACCACTTCAAAGAACTTCACCTCAAAAAAATAATACAAACTAACAATTTTAGTTGGCTTCACTATAATGTAGACATTATGGTGATAATGTCTACATTAGAAAACATCTAAAGTTTTGTGAACTTGGCAAGTTCACAGACACCTGAAGAGCTGGCTGTATTATGTGTAGCTTCCTCAAATTACTCAGAGCAGTTGGGTTCTAACTTGATTCACTACTTTTGAAATCAAACAATGCGTGTCATTTTAATCATATTAAAAGTTTGTGCATCCTGGTTAATAAACTGCTTTGAAGCAAGAGGAGTTTTCGCCTACTACTTGGGTTTTGCAGTGTAGAGCATAACTAATAAGCACATTTTAGTTTTTAGTTCTCGGCTCCAAACCCACCTCTGCAGCTGCTCTGTTCTCTTTTTTACTCTCCTAGAAGAGCTCTCCAGAGAACTCTGAGCTCTTTGGAAAACACTTTGCTTCATGCCCTGGGAGAAAACAAAGTATTGAGAGGAAATTTATTATTGCAGCACTATCTGAATACTCGCTAATGGTATAAATCTCAGTAGTAGTGTCCAAGATGACGCCATAATGCGTAATCATTAACATACCTCCCTTGTTTTAGACATCTTGGCCAGTTTCCCATGGACTCCCTCAGAACGTTGCTGATTTAATTGCTGACTTATGTCCCCTCGGAGTTTCTGAAAATCTTTCTCTAAAACACTGACCCTGTGCGCGAGGAAAAGGCTAAGACAAAACATGATCGCCGTTAGTGAGAATAAAGCATTATAGAGCATAGTGACCTGCTGACGGGATGTTCCCCCAGCTACTCAAATGGGTGAGGTCGCACATCAGTGCACGCCGGAAACCCGCAGTTTCAAAATGAGTTTCTAAATGAGGAACTGTCCTCTTGTTGCCTCTCGGAGATGGAACTCATTTAAAAACTGCTGAAACTAAAGCCAACTCCGTGGCTCGTTGTGAAACTCGCAGACAACGTAAAAAGCCACATTTTAATAAAGACAAAGGCCCCGCTCCCACAGCATCATTTATCCTTGTCAGCGCTCGTGCCAGTTCAGGCTGATATGAAAGGGAGGTTGGAGGCCTGTAAATGAACACCACCGGCTGCACAAACACAGAAGACGAGGGAGGCGCACTTAGGCAGAAAATGAAAACATTTTAATCCATCAATCAACTCCATTTACAAAAGTATATTCCATTTTATATACATTATGTACAAGCATGTATTAACAACTTGTTTCTCTACATGGATTCAGTCATAAGGTAACTAAACAAAAGCACTGGGAGACATATCACTGGTAATTTGCAGGGATGCTGTAGTGCAAATGTGCGCAAAACAAAAAAAAAATATATATATACATATATATAGTGCTGTTGCTCTTTGAATACCTTCCTTCGTCCTTGCATCTTGTGGAGTTTTCAACTCCTCCTTCCATGACTTATAGAAAAGGCTTAAATAATAGAAACAGGAAGTAAATCATGAGAAAAACAGTGCCTCGCCGAAGTACCTTTTTTATATCTAACCACAATACAATCACAAACTTTTAAGCTTTTTTTTTTCCTATTGAAAGTTTATTTGATGGCCTTAGAGAAATGGAAGGAAAATCATACAATGTATTTAAACTTTACTAACATAAAAATGTCATGCCATCCCAATGGCGGTATCATGCTGCAGGATTTTTATTATTTCTTTCCCCCACCAGGAAAATGAAAAGGTGATTGTAGAGTTGATTGGACGCTGTCTAAAGCCAAGTACAAAGCAATTCTGAAAGAAAACTAGTTGGTAGGCGGAGGTTCAGTTTTTATCAAGATGACCGCAAACAAAGCAAGCGCTCCAATGGAATGGTCTGGATCAAAGCATATTCATGCCAAATGCATAAATGAGCCAAAGGCCAAACGTAGATCAAATCGAGACATTGTGGCAACACCTAAAAACTGTTGTTTACAGATTGCTCTCCATTCAATCTGTGAGACTGACGTTTTTTGCAAAGTCACAGTAGCTAGCATTTTAAAGCTGGTAGAGACGTTTTAGGTTTTTACTTGTAAAAAAAAAAAAAAAAAAAGCTAAAAACTTAATTATTTTCCTTCCACTTCAAATCTAAGGAAATCTTTATGTTCATAAAATATATTCACGTGATGTGATGAAAGGTTTGAGAAGGAGTGCGAATCATGAATAAATTTGCAAGGCACTATCACTGGTGGTTTTTTTTTTTTGTCATTGTTCAACAGCACTTAAAAGTACATAATTACTAAGTACCTATCAGCACAGTGTCCTTCCTTGTTATAAAGAGAGCTACTGCACATAGAGGGTGACTATAAATAGAAATTTTGAAGTTTGACGAGGATATTTGGTTCCAAAAGGCGTATCTCTGCACAGATTCATGTGGAAGGGAAGTATTTGAAGTGTCCAGAGTCCTTTATAAAGGCAAACGTTTTAAAGTGAACAATAGTCACCAAAGCTTGCCGAGTGTCCTCTAGACATTGGCCTTGAAATGAACCCGGCAATCCCACATCAGGCAGGATGAAAAGACAGCAGACGGCGAGTGCGGTTAACCGTTCTGTCCAGCAGATGGAGCCTCTCCGAGCCTGACGCTGCCCAGGAAGGTGGTGTGATTGGTCATGTTTATGAGCGTGTACTCGTGGGCTATGCGTATGGAGATCTTCTGGCCCGAGCGCAGCAGGCTCACGCCTGCCGTGTAGCAGGTGTTGAACTTGCGCTGGCCTGTCTCAATGCTGCACGTGCAGCGTAGGAACGGGCTGGAATCCACCATCAGGTCGTAGCTGGCAATGTCGGTGAAGTTGAGGTAGTACACCTGGTGAGAACAGAAAAGAGAGCCGCACAAGACTGAGAGGGGTAAGCTAAACAATTTAGGGGTTCTCTGAAAGCCTGAGCAGCAGCAGAAGCATGACTTCCAGAGCTGCACACTGAGCCACAGAGGGAAGAGAATGACTCAGACGTTAACAAAAGCAGGCAGGATTACTTTTAAGATCAGCTGCCAGCTCTTCTGACTGTAATTTTAAAGGAGTTACGTCAAGGACCGTACTCACTTCTACCTGACTATATATGAAGTAGACACCGTCCAGCAGCACCACCAGCTCTCCGGTGCGAGGGTTCATCCTGAACACGTCTTTATTGATGGACACCATCTTCCAGTTCCTGAGGACGCCTTGAGACAGATCTAAACATGTCACAACAAACACAGGGCGAGACAAACGGTCAACATAAACAACTCGTGGCTATGTTTTAACGAAAAACAGATCTTGGCACTGACAGAATATAAACCTGCTTAATGATGCTTGTGCTCCGTCTTAGGAGAAGGACTGAGGTAGCATGCGAGTCTTTCAGTCCTGACGTCAGGCCACATGGCTCTGACATTTAATGCAGGCATACATGTGTTAAATAAACATGAAACAGCAGTAAGATAACAGTTAGGCTGCTATCATTCTGCATAAAGTTAAAGTCGCAGAATCAAACATTTCTCCAGCAGGAAAATGTGCTTTCTCATTTTGCAGCAGCTCCGACATTCATCCTTCGCAATTCAACTGAGTAAGAAATAAATCTGTTTAAAGGACCAAAAATGAAACGATGAAATTTGTTTGAATATTGTCAACAATCAGTCTTCATTGGCGGCAGTCTGTGAGCGTCTCACTCCTTCACTTGGCAGCGTTCAGTCCCTCCAGGAAGTTGTGATGTCGAAACTTGACGCAAATGACCTCATCATACACAAATTCACTTCTCTGCAAATCTTTCCAAGCAATTTAACGTTTTCTGTCTTTTCTAACCAATCAACTAACCATTTTTAAACATGGTATAATATTGTCTTTTTTGGGGAAGTTATGTGCAGCGATATCGGGTATTTCCGTAAGACGACGCTATGGCAAAAATAAAGCCTAAAACAAATAACTCTGACTGCAGCTTTTTGAAAAAAGGTGCTGCAAAATCAGTAGTTTTAACCCACAACATTCACAAATAAAATCCTGGAAGGATTAAGTACTTGCCTACTCAGTCTTGCGGAAAATCTTTCATATATTTCCAAATGCATCAACAGTAGTTGTAGTTTTTCTGTTGACGCTAGTTCTGGATTCTGGCTCATCCGTACCAAAACTTGAATTTTCTTCACATTAAGTCTTTATTTTGTTGGACTTGGTTTGACACAGAAAAAACAAAATCGCTCCTCATCTTTCCAGCAAGGACCTGAAGTCTTTGGGTCACAGCTATACAACATTATCCAGCTAACCCCAGATCATGATACAGCCATCACCATGATTCACTTAGCATATTTGCCCAAGGTTTCAGTTTGTCTCCTTTAGATCGTAAAGATTCACACACAGTTTGAGAGGTTTTAGTAGGATGTGGATGTTTTTTTTTTTTGGGCAAAAGAAAAAGGCCTCTCTCATGTAAACCTATTCCTTAGTCCAGACACATGGAGAATAAATAAGTCTGTTCTCACAAGGAGCGTTCAGTGGAAATTCCTGCAGCTCCTTCAGTGCTGCGGTCAAGCAGCCTCCTTCACCAATTTCTATTGTGTAGTTTTAGTTTTAGAGAAACCCTCAGCTTTTGTAACCATTGTCCCTTTTTTCTCTCTAATAACTAAAGATTTTCTGTACTGTGCCAAGATATATTACTGTGGATTCTTACACTCTTGTCCTCACCAAAATCTTTGTACAATGAGATTCTTTGTAATCTTTCTGCAACGAATGCCTTTAGCTAGAGGTTGTAAATCAACAAATGCCAGGGAATTCCTACTATAACAGGTCGACTTCATTTTGGTTTAGTTAGATTAGGTTATTTGACTGTAATTGATTTTAGGTATGTGACAAAGAAAACTAAATGCTGAAAGCCAAATGGAAATGTGCTTCAGCTAACTATCAGGTAAAAGATGGGCATTTTGCAGTTTTTCCTTCTTAGTTAATTGGAACGCACTATATGGCCTGACATGTGTAAAAAAAACGAAATTATTTATCATGGCTACATATTGTCTTACATAGCACAAGCTTTACATTTTAACAGGGACTTGTAGATGGTTCTGCATTTTGACATAAAGACTATAATCCCCTCAGATTGCTGGATCTCTCGAGCGAGCCATCAAAGGCGTGCCAACAATCTAAAGAAATGTCATTTGTTTTCTTGCAGTTCCAGTGTTTGGCAGGCCCGTCTGTTTGGTATAACCCCAAATTTGTGTGTTTGACAAACAGCAGTGACAGGGATAATTCGTGCTTATTGCTTCGTGTCAAACACACTAGTATATTTCTGAGTGAGCATAAGCAAGGCACCCACCTTCCCTCACTTGGATTGTTGTTTCTTGTCCTTGTAAGTGAACCACTGCCGGCTGGAAAACAAAGAACCCCAGGTGAATAATTCGCAAGGGGGCAGGCAGGCCCTCTCATTGACAAATATTTGTAGAATGAGATTTAATTCAATGAAGGGTGTACTCTTACCTGGAATTTCTTTGACTTATCAGAAACCCCTGCAACAATAAAAGACAGACATGATTTTTTTTTCTTTTTTTGAAATCCTGCAGTTCAATGCTGGAGAGAAACAAAAGGAGGAGCGGTGATTAAACAAAACAAACACTGACATAGTTTAAGGATAAATCACTGCTATTCTGCACAATGTTTGACAACCTGAATCAGACAGCCTCACAGTGGAGGCAATGAGTTAATCAATTTTGACAACTTGAGCCCCCTTCTAGTGTGGGAAAGCGGCGATGTGCCGGAGGAAAACTGTAATCTAGGTGGAAAATCTCTGAGCTCCGTTTTCTCGGTTATCTCAACGCATGTTGCGGAGTCTTGTACCTGCCGGACCTTGAGGGCCTGGAGGTCCCTGTGGCCCAGGGGGTCCGGGAGGTCCTACGGGCCCCACAACGTTGCTTCCTGGAATACCGGGGATCCCTGGGATGCCCGGCGGGCCCTGTGGCCCTGGGGGGCCCGGGAGGCCAGGCGGTCCAGGCCTTTTCTTCGCTGTAGAAAGAGAAAGACAATAAAGTTACTGTTGTTGGACTCTAATCAGGAACTTTACCCCGCATGACCTTCAGAGATGTGGTCATATGAAGACAGGCCAGAGCCACGAAGGTTTTGATGGAAAGCACAAAACAAAATATACGCAAGTATGTTCATATTCCAAATACTCCATTTTGTCTCATTACAACCACAAACCTCACTGTATGTACTAGGATTTTTATGTGATAGGTCAACGCAAACTTCTGTTTATTTGCAAGTGAAAAAAAGATGCATATTTTATTAAATGTTTTTTTTTTAAACATTTAATAAAATAACTTCAAAGTGAATAAAGTTAAAAGTTCAAGTCTAATTGTGGACATGCCAAATCACTCAAATTCAGTCAGACTTTATGGAGAGAGAGTGGTGATGTTAATTGTCCTGTCTTGCCAGATTTTTTAAATAAGTTTCATTGTGGGTATGGAGCATTGGGGTCTAGGTTTTCTGCCACACAGACTTTGGCATGTAGGGCAAAAAGTTCACCCTTGTTCTCATTTGGCTAAAACGTCTTCTGCATGTTTATTTTAAGTTTGAACGTGGCCTTTCTTAATTCTATGCATTTATTTTTGTATGTGTCAAAGGAAAAGCTTGACTTCTTATTGCTTTCTTTCAACAACTGCTTTTATCTTGCCACTCTTCCACAAAGGCCAGAAGTGTGGCCTGCATAACTAAAAGTGGTTCTGTTGACAGATCCGCCCACCTGAGCTGTGGATGTCTGCAGCTCTTTCAGAGTTACCATGGTGACAGTTTCTCAGATTTCCAGGCCTTTCGTTTTATCGTGACGGCCTTTTTAATGTTACATCTGCAGTTGTCCAAAGCTCTTTCCATTTTTTATGAAGAATTAGTCCAGTGAGATGCTAAGAGCTGGGGATAACGCCTGTTTTAAACCTGCTGGAACCACTTCAAAAATCCAAATCTGACCCATTTATGACCCCAGAAGTCATCAGAGAGCAGCTCTCTTTATACTACTTTTAAGTGACATATGTGTAGACTATTTACCAGTAAGATGACTAATTGGTTGCACTGGATTTATTTAATAGTATCAGAGGAAAGATTGCTGAAAACGAATGCATCCCACATATTTCAGACATTTGTGTGAAAAAGTTTGAAATAATCTAGTTTTCCCATCTAATTTTATACTACTTTGTGTTTGTCTAATAGACATCTTGCAAAGCACAGTACCAATTGTAATTAGGCAATTCAAGCTGCAGTCTTCTCAACAACAAAAAAAGCAGACAAATACCTTTTTTCCTCTCTTTCCTCTTCTCCCTTCCATTTGATTCTGAAATAGTAAAAAGAATAGCAGCATGATTATTCCTGAAATAGTTTCAAGAATAATCACCATCTTGGATGGCATCCCGAGCGTCCACCTCGTTCCACGCAGGTCTCCTATAATCAGCTTTACCAGATTCAGACGGTGCGCGCCGTCAGTCTGCGGTATCTCGTAGTGTAGTAATTTGTAAGTGCGGTTTCACCTCCTCTGTATGAACAAGTGCCTTAAGCATTCGCAGGCAGTGGAACTGGAGAAGATCATTAGAGAGATACTTAATCCTGCCAAAATCCTTTTTCTTTGAATTAGACCCAGATGGAGAGCACAGATGAAAGTGTGTGTACATGTGTGCGTGTGTTTGTCAAAGCATATATTCACCACCGGCAAACCTCCCCCCCATACCCCCCCCCCCCCCACACACACACACACACCCGTACGCTGTTGTGTGTTGTGTGTGTGGGGATGTTCGCTGGGGCATCAATGTCACTACTCCGGAGTTAAAATGCGCGCGCGTACATATATGCTCAGCTGAGGAATCCTTTCAAAAAGCCTTTTTGTGCATGTTTACCATGTCATTAGAACTACAAAGGCCATTTAACCTTAAAACCTCACAGTTTGAGTCCCCCCTCAAACATATGGGCCGGCGTTTCTCCCCTGGCTAAATGACTGGATGCATCCGCGTAGATTTCTCTTAACGAGCAGCCCTATCTGGAATCTGGTGCCCGTTAGAGGAGCGCTGCAGACACACACACACACACACACACACGTGAAAAAAAAAAAAGAAAAGAAAAAGAAAAAGGACACGCATACATAAATGCACACAAAACAGCACACATCTAAGGCTGAGATTACAAAAGCCTTTGTCTGTGCGCTCGGCGTAGAGGAAAGACCTGGGAATGATTAGTGTTTAGAGGCTTGGGACGTTACTGATTTATGTAGAAACTCTCAAAGGTGAGTTTTTTCTTCTAATTTAAACACAATCACTAAATTCCCCCGCCGCCACCACACCCCAAGTATTCAGTGTCACGCCACAGACGCTGGAATGCCTTGTGATCATGGTGCACTTGTTGCACTCAGACATGAAACATCAAAGTCTTTGCTCTTTTTTTATCTTTTTTTTTATTTGCATAGCTCAGATTCTAAACAAAAGCTAATTCAGACATATTGGCCATGTGGGTTTTTTGTCCTTCAATGGAGTTATTAGTTTACATACATCAGTTTAAAATAATGAAAGCCATCAACACTGCTGATTATTATTCTAATATTCAGATGTGCGATGATAGGTGCGAACGACATTTTAGAGACTGTGTTATTTTGAGACTGAGGAAAATCGAGAGGATTTCACTGTCTGTTTCGAATTGGTGCAACCCTCCCGAAGCCCTTGTTGTCCTCGCTTGCTATCCAAGTATTAATCAATCCCATTTCACTTAATGCTTTTGCTGTAAAAGCACAGCCAAATGATGTGGTAGTGTCGCTTTGTAAAGTTAGCACAAAGAAGTAAAAAAAAAAAAAAGCTAAAATAATTTATTCCACAGAGAAGTGAGGAGCTAAGAACATCCAGTTTTCAGGATTTAGGAGCCGTAATCCCAACATGAGCCCTTTATTTACACAGTAACCGAACCCTGTTACTACAGAAACAATTGCTCAAAAGTCAAGTCAGCAGGTGCAATGTAGTCAACAAGAGTGGACTAATCCAGAGGACAGCATCTGCTGGTTGTGAAAGGATTTGACTGGTAATCAGAAGTTCAAGTATTACAAAAAAAAACAAAACAAAAACTCAAACCCATTATTTTTCTATTCAATAAAAAAAACATAAGAACTCCTAACATTTGTTTTGTGACATCATCCCTACATTCTGATGCACTTATTTTGAGTTTCCCAAAAATGAGGTAAAAGCTGGAGACACCTTGAGGCTTATATTTCATTCATTTTCTGCTGGATTCAAAACTGTTACTCTTACAAGCAACATACAGCACTTGGTGCTTGTCACTGTCCAAGATAGGGATGCATAATTTGGAAAGTTTAGATCTGGAACCATTCCAAGATAATTAACCCTGGAGGCTGGCCCTTAAAACGGCAGTGTATGTGTATGTATATATATGTATGTATATATATATATATATATATATATATATATATATATATATATATATATACATGTGTGTAGCATTTTACATATTTGTTAAAACTATCATTATGTTCTGAAAGCATAATGAGCTTCTCTAACTTCTCTCTACGCAGAGAAGGGAGAGCGCTGTCAAGTTCACAAATAAGCTGCTCCGTCAGAAATAAAACAAAACAATCACAGTCAGGTGCAGGATTTTAGTGAGATCAATAATCCTTGTGTACGTGCTGCTCACACCCTCCCGCTTTCTCCCTGCTGTGCTACAGCTTCTTCTCGTCAGCAGAGTCTGTCATGAATGCTCAGGTTAGCAAGCATGGCCACTGCTTGAAAAGAGATTTTAAATATAGGTCGAGGAAAGTACGTTCTGGCACAACGTTGACTAAAACAACCAGACTTAATGCCATTAATCTTGAGAAAATTAATGTTATTCAAGTCAAATGCACATGGCATACTGCGTATTGTTGGGGTTTAGGGCCATGCCCCTCGTCGGCACGTTTCTTCTTCACATAGACACAGTTTTAGAAACTTGTACAACAGATGCCACAATTGTGACCACACTTGAGCAAAAAACAAAAACAAAACAAAACTATCCATTAAAAAGTCTGAATGGGCTCTCCCCAGTTATCCAGACTTGAAAAATGTTACTGACATTCCTATTTTATTCTTTCTTCAACAAAAGAACTGAATGAGCAGTAAAATAATTCAATTTTGATCAAGTTTTGCAAATAAATAAGTCTGTGTAAACCTTTTTTAAATGGCATTATTTTGCATGGATCTTTGCCGATGACAAGCGATACATTTATGTTTATGTTGGCCAACAACAGGGGTAAGATTACATTGCATAAAATTGGCCACAGTTTTCATTTAATTCCACCAACGTTCCAATTTGAAATTATTTCCAAATGTTCATGGATCATCTTCCCATGGAAATTTACTGTAAACATCCCTCCTATTTGCAAAATTAGTGCTATAAATATCTTTGGAAGGTCAGACCTCAAAGTAAATTGGAAATTGTTATCAACCAGGGAAAAGTCTAATTGGTGCACCTCTAGTAGTTAATCTACAGGTGGAAAATGACAAGGTGGGAAACACAGCATCCGATTACAGCTTCTTTGTAAGGGTGTGGATGAATTAAAAAACAAAACAAAACGCCTCACACCTGTTTCTGCTTCCCTGCCAGGACTCCTTTTTGCTCGTCGTGTTCTTCCTCTGCTGTCTTTTGTGCCATGGAAGTCGTCGTTTCTGTAGAGGAACCTCTCCTGAAGGGGACACAAAGGTGGTGAGGGAAAGTTTAAGAGTGGAAAATCGCCCAGAACTCAAAACGTGCAACAAGCGTCGAACAAAAGAGCCCTGAATCGAACAGCTGTGAATATCAATAGCAGCAATGCCATCTGGGATGAAGCATCTGAAGTAAACAGAAAATAAAGGAAAAACAATCCAAGGTTTTGAGAGGGAAACACACGTTACAAGTATTGATTCTATTCTTGGCATATAATGTTTGCACAGAAACAACTTGGGGCATTTAAAAAGACGTGGGCCGAGACAGTCACTTGTGGCCAAGTCATTGTCTGTCCCGGTACGGGCGGTAATTTATCCCGTAACCCGAGTCGTTTCTGTCTGTATCTGAACTCGTCACCTGGCCACGGACGCTCTAAAATTCACCTTTTTTTTTCTTCTCTTTTTCAACACAAAAGGAGGACATGAGGTGGGGTTAATTCGAGAGCAACACCTATTCATATGCACCTGGTCCCAGCCTATTCACTGGTGACATGAATAACCAAAATAATAATAAAAAAATAGTCCAAGAAACAGATCTGGTGTGGCTGATTTAAGATCCGTAAATCAATTTTCCCACTGCTGTCATTTTATATGACCTACATATTGGTGTGCTGATCAGTGTCAGACTGCCCTGAAACCTGGCACCAAAAACATCCAAACCACCATACAGACTTTCTTTTATCATATCCTACAATGTGTACATATATTTCTTTTCATGTGCTGCATCAGACATGCCCTTTATTTCCACCTGTGCAATATTTAATGTTTGAATTTCACATGTCAGATCGGCAAAAGTAGGACATATTTGTCAAATAACAAGAAAATTATACATCATTTTGTTATTTCCTTATAATATTAGTGTTGTATACTATATCACAATTATTTTGTTAGTGAAATATTAATCTCACAATGGGGGGCTGAAGGTCACAGTGAATGAAGAACAACTGAAAACAAGGGGATTGACAAAAATGTGGATTTGTTAACTTAAAAACTAAATAAAAAATTCACCAATAATATTTTCCAAAATTGTGCGACCATATTCAAATATGGCATTCAATTTTTGACATGTGATCACAAAGAAAATATTTAAGTATTGCTCATTATACATGTAGAATATTTTAGAAATTATAAGCAGCTTTTATATGCGTTTTTGCCATTTCACGGTTTTACTTGCTATTTGTTAGGCTACAATATAAAATCCTCGTAAAATACATTGAGGTTTGCATCTTTTAAGATATTATATTATATTTCTAAAAGTTCAGTCACGAAGCCCCAACAACCCGATATCGCCCCCTTCTGAAGCAACGTGAACTCCCAGTACCTCCCCAGTGAGGTTTTAAACCAAAACCACTGACAGACCATGAGAAGACAGACACAAGAAGTTATGTTTCTAGTTTTCTGTACCTTATATCAGATGTGGGAACACCCACCCTCCAGAATGCCTTCCCTGAAGCGAGCGATGAGCTGAATCATGTCGAACACCTCCCCAGCCGGCTCAGAGTGCAGTTAACATCTACGTCCCT
Source organism: Gambusia affinis (assembly GCF_019740435.1). Classification (NCBI taxonomy): domain Eukaryota; kingdom Metazoa; phylum Chordata; class Actinopteri; order Cyprinodontiformes; family Poeciliidae; genus Gambusia; species Gambusia affinis. Next base: position 8,530,009 of record NC_057876.1, on the reverse strand, counting down.
GACCAGCTGCCAGCTATGTCTGACCTTACGAGGCCCGGGAAATCCAGAGCCGATGAACGAGCGCAAGTTGGAACAGTTTACGGACACACAGCCGCTCCAGATGTTCCTGGGAGCAGAAAGGTTCGCTGTTCATTTGGCGTGCAGGTGCCTCCACATCTCCTCTCCAGCTGTTGGTGTGTAAAAGAACGAGGGGGGCGGGGGGATCTCAAAAGTATTCTTGGTGTGTATGTTCAGCCATATGGCTTTACACTTTCGTCTGTTCTGACAGCCAAACATGATCTCGCAGCCAATTTCTGGCCTGAGATTAAGGCCCCGGCAGAACGACGAAAGACAAACAAGCAGTCTGCGAGGCTACTACCAAACTGGTGCAGCTGACAGATGAAGGCAAAAGAGCGGGGGAAAAAAAATAAATTTTAAACTAAAAGCTCCCATTAAAGTACCATGCGGAATGGTTTCACACTCTCACTTGCTTGGTTTCACATCATTACAACATTTGCAGCCTTCATCATCTTCAAAGGCATGCCGAGTTACAGTAAATCAGGATGACAACGTGTTGGTATGTATGCCAAGTGCCAACTATTGAGTAAACCATTCTTTTTCGGCACAAAGGGAAAATGCAATTAATTAGAGGGCTTTCAAATCTTCAAAGTGAGGGGGGTTGCTGTTGCAAGCCGTGGATGCGATTCCCTGTTGCTTCGTGAGGATATGACGAAAATTCAGTCACCCCAGGCTGTGTAATTTTGCTATTACAGGAGGGCTCCTTTTGCTTTAATTAGCACCCCTCCAAAAGCTTGTATGCTTGCTAGCACTTTTAAACATCAAATTCCCTACATATTTCTGATGACTAAAGACGACAAATAGATTCTCCTTTCTATTTTACTGCACTAAATATCCATCCTGGTTGCGGCATAGACGTGTGAAACCCAATAGCGCTTAAGAATGTGAGGTTACAAAGTTGAGGAGGTGAAACCGAGGGCTGGTGGCTGATGTTGCATGTCGGGTGCCCATCACCGCTGTGCAGGCATTACTAACCCCAGTGGCATGCATCCTCCCGAGAGCCGACGGCTCGTGATACTCCTGTGATTCAAGCGATCAAATTCGACGATGACAGCGTGTTTTCTTTTAAAACACCACACACACAAAAAGGGCGGCCTCCCCGTCTTAACCGCTTCTCTCTGGGCGAGCCATGTGTTTTAAACCATAACCCGGGTAATTCAATAACGGTACGCATACACTATGAAGTTCAACCTGAGGGAGATGTAGCCTGTCAGCAGCCAGTCATCCCTCGGACTGTTGCAACACTTGCTGGCGGAGAGATTCCTCACTTGAACGCGTCGAGAATTTATTAATTTTGGTTGATGTTTGCGACGACTCTGGACTCAATCTGTCTGCGCCATCTGCCTGTCAGGACGACTCAGGCTGTGCGCGCTTATGTGTTTGCATCCTCACATTGCCGATGTTTTAACCTCCTATTGGGCTTTTTACGACAGTTCATTTATTTACGCATGATATCCGGGTGAACAATCACAATACTTCCCGTTTTAACTATCGGCAGCAAATTACAATCAAAGAGGGTCACGACCCACCTGGTGCCTCAACGTTGTACACGAGTGAGGACTTTTGAGTTTGATTCCCATCAAACTGGGTTTTTTTTTTTTTTTTTTTAATAGCCATTAACCAGACTCCAGATGTTTCAGCATGTGCTCTCTGAGACTTTGAAGGCACAGATCAGAGCACAGAATTATTTCATACAACAGAAGGCCCAAGAAGAAAACATGAGCCGAGGTAACACGATCAAATAATCCTTAGATCACACTTTAATACATTTTTCTCGCTGATGTCAGGTGGATAAAGGCACAACATGCTCAACCCCCACATCTCGTTGCCATCATAGATATTTGCGCCATACACACCTGGACGGAGGTTGTTTTATTTTTACTGTTGGGAACTGAGCAGATCTGCAAAACAGCTGGAATTTACTGCCTTGCTCAAGGGCATTACCAACAGCGAGGTGGAGGTGAGGACTGTTAAGATCACTTCCCAGACCCAGATCATAAATCGCCAGCTCATCTGCTTGGATTAAGAGAGCAACTGGAAGGATTTGGTGAAACTGTGAAGTTTTTAAGTGGTTCTTAAGTTCTACCTGCATTCCGGAAACGGCTGCTTAGTTTTATGATTGTTTCTAAGAAAATCTTAAAGATCTAAGCACCGCCATTCTTGTTAATGATTAAGATGAATATTTTTCACTGACATAGAAAACTAAAGTCTGCTGGATGTGATTTTCATTTATCACCATCAGATCCATTTCTGCTTATACACACAAGATTTTTGATCTCTAATAACCATTATTGGCTGCTTTCTTCTGATTGGATTTCATCTTCTGGTTTACTATCAAGGCTGACTGAGATAAGTCAAAACATCTACGGTACTCTAAGAGAAGTATTTATATAGAAATGTCAAGCAAATATGCAATAGGTTATAGCCGACAAATATGCAATAAAGTGTGAATATTAGCCCTTATAAACAATGTCTTCACTTCAAAGAAATGCTCCTTTACCAACTTGAACCCACACAATGCCATTTCTTTCCTTTTTAGCTACCAGTTTGTGGCGGTGTACAAACCAATTCCTCTCTGAAGTATTCAAACAATACAATATTCAAATTGTCTTTTGTCCTTTCTTGCTGCTTCCAAACAAACCAAAGTAAGCAATTAATGTTCTTAAACTTTTATAATTTTTCTTCTATCACTACCCGAGTATCTTTTGATTAATTTTACGGATAACTAATTCTAAAAAATTTATTCTACATTCTAGAAAATGACCTAAAATCATCTGCTCTCTAAGTGGGTATGAAACCTTCTTTTAAGACGAGGTATAAATTGGTAAATAAACATTACTTGAGGCACAGCTAGATTTCCTACAGAACTTCTCCTGAGTACAAAATGTTTTAAACTTCAAAGGTTATCAATTGTCCAAGGAGCGAAGTGACCTGGATCCAAATATTTTTTCTTTATGGTTCAGCATTTTCATGGGTTATGGAGACAAACGCAGCTAATATCTATCCATCGTTTTCTATAGCCACCTTTTCTATCAGGGCCACGGGGGTGGTTAGCGGTCGGGTACACCACGGAGGGGCCGCTGGTTCATTACAAGGCATAACTACTATTAGCTATTGTACAATTTAATTCACTTATGTACTGTTTTAAAGCAGACATCTACTTTTATGAAATATGTCGCACGGAATGTCCATTGGCGTCACTTGGTAGATGGCTCCATCTAACTCCAGAAGAAGTCTGCTCAAAAAATGTCCAAAACTACAAAAAGTGAGAAACGTTGTAGGGTCAACATGGAGTTCTAGTCATTTTGTCCCTTCTCTACTTCTATGTTTGTAGTTTGGTCATACCTGACTTGTTGGTTGACTGCTCGACATTTCTATATAAACCTAGCGTTGAGTTGAGTTGTATCTATATTGACGCAAGTTAATATAGATACAACATAATCTAAGATAAGATAAAATAAGAAACTGTCTTTTTTGTGGGTGTTACAGAGTTAAAAGTATTCTAAAGTACTTTAAAAAAATACAAGATTATCTACTCAAGGTGTGTCTTATGCAAAGTTAATTATGTGAGCTCATTTAGAGTCCTTTTGGTCTGATACTGGGTCGTTATCTGTCATATTGCACATGAGGAACCAGAACCGAAATCAAAAAGGGATAACAGTTAACCTAGGTTTTCAGAATGCAATATGCAATAAAATCAAATTATGGGTGGAATATGAACATTTATTGGCAATTTATCATTATAATTATTGGAAGAACCTGTTCACAAAGTATGTAAGTGCAAAATGGTTTAGTTATAGAGACAAAAAGGCAATGTACATATGTGAAATAGGGGTATGAAATGGTAAAGAGGTAAACTGACTAGAGTAACACTTGCATAAAAAGGCAGCGCTAACCCATTTCTGTTTTATCTGTTGACACCTACAGTAACAGTGGGATGTCAAGCAATCATTCTCTTCTCAGATGGACACTAGAAACTGCCAAACTAGAAACAGCTTTTTTTTTTCTTTGAAATTCTTTTGGATGCACTTGTTCATAGAAGCAAAATGGGTTTGTTTCGCCAAGAAACTCTGCAGAAACCGATCAAATAAAAAAAAAGTCGTTTTACCATGATGAAGACATCCATATCGCCCGTCTTTCTCAAAACATAGGTTATACTCACAAAAAACCAAATCCAGGTTACACATGCTGTGAAGGACAGTTGAGCACCACTTGTTTTATGTTTGCCACATCAGATGTGTGCTGATTGTTCTGGTACACTTGTCTGTATACCTGTACATCACATGAAATTTCAACCATTCCCGCTGAGGGGGCCTTTGATGAAGACACGTGTGAAGATTCCAATAAACATTTTTTAACTCTACAAGAGAGATTCTTCAAAGGAACGGACTTGGGGGGGGAAAAAAAAAGGCCAACAAGTGCGGCCTCAATGCCACATGCTCCTGTTTCTCCAACTATGTAAACTGTGGGACGTGTAATCAGAGTTGTTTAATGCAGACATCTGGCACGGACAGCATCACAGCACTGTTAAATATTTACAGCTGGGCTACAGTCTTTCACCTCATGAAGCATCACCATCTGGGCCGAATACCAGGCCCGTCTCACTCGGCTACAACAAGGGAAACAACTACTATCTGAAATAAGCCAACCAAAGACACGGCTAAATAAATATCCCGAGCTTGTGAGAGAAAAATGTTACGGAGAAATCCCAGTACAAACGATGGATCTCATTAATGTTCCCTCCAGAGGAATAGATGTGTTTGCACTGGAAAACTTAAATTCCTCGGGGTGACAGCTACAGTTCCTGGCCAATGTCCCACACAGAGGATCGTTTTCTCCAGCACAGAGCTTACACAACCGCTGACAAATGAGCAGGAGTGATACAGCAACCTAAAGTTGAGCGGTACAACTTGGTACTTTTCGTGCTGATCAAATTAGGGAGTGGAGTAGTCAGAGGAGGGGGAGGCTGTTTGCCAAAGCCACAGACAACACAATGAGTGTTCAATCAAGCCGCTAACAAAAGGGAAAACACATGTGAGACGGAGACTGGCTCTGCTCCAAGTACCAAGTGCCCCATCTAAGTCCTGATGAATTTACATCAGCCTTTGGGGCTTTGCACCTGCTGGTGATTCAGTTAATGTGCAGTCCACCTGCTCCAGCACACTCACTGACCCCCCTGTGCGTTTCCAGCTGGGCGAAACTCTGAGCATCTAACTCTTTCTCTGTTTTTAGAAGGGGGGAAAAAAAGGACGACAAACTGGAATAATTAATAAATTGTATGAGTTCATTCCAATATGTTCTCCAACGGGAGATGCTTTATTGAGGCAGGGCACATGGGTTTACCTGATGGATGGAAAGATGAGGAAATCAAATATTTCTCTCAACATACATCTCCCTGGGAACTGGGTTTAAACAAGCTGGTGACGGGATTCTGCACATGAAGTTGGCCAGTAAAACATGCCAAGGACAGAACACAGACACACAACCTGACACCCTGACACAGAAACAGGAGCAATCAACCAGCCTCCGACAGAAGAAGCGCGCTGAATCTCATCGCAGGTTTTCTTTTTTACCTCTCGATCCTCTTCGCTGTGCCTGCTGCCGGTGTCCATTCGCGGGTGGCCGGGCGGCAGAACCCCCACCGGGTCATCCAGGTCAACTCCGGCGCGTGTCACCACAGAGTCCCGCTTCTGGTGGGTAATTTCCCTTTTCACCTCGGAGCGCAGGTCCAAATAGCAGACCAGGGTGACTGCGTGTAGGGTGAGCGACAGCAGGAATAATCCCAGAAAGACAGCGCTGCCGCTCCGACCCCTGCACTTCTTGCCGCACATGCAGGGAGCCCCCCTGGGCATCACCGTGTCCGGGAAGTCGTCGGCGGGTGAAGCGTCATCGCATGCCATTATCGGAGGGAGCGCGGGTCATATGCTCCTTATCTCGGCATAATCAGCTCGACTTGTGGCGCGTCGAGCCGGGGCTATTCATTTACGTGAAGGCTCATAGGTGCAGCAACAGCAGGTCGGCTGCAAACTTCTCCCAGGATCTGTAGTAACAATGGATGTCCCGCCCAGCTCGGCTGTGATTGGTCCAGAGCGCTGACTAATCCAGACAGTCCGGGACAGAGGTTGGGCGCTGGATTCAAAAGGGCCAGTGGTTGAGCGACACCCAATGGGCAATAGTAGGTACTACAACACGTGTAGACGGAACGCTGCGAGAGAAAATTTAAAAAGTAAAGGAAAAAACAAAAAGAACACCTGGATTTAACTAAGCCAGAGGTTCTCCGGATTTCGTTTTAAGGGGAACCACCTTGGTAAAAGCTAACTTTCACGCACAAATATATATAATGAAAGAAAACTAAAAAGAAATTCTCATAAAAAAAAAGAAATATAACATTGAAGAAAGCCCTTTCTCTGCTTCTTTGCTTTCTTGGATGTAACCCCCCCGCCCCCCCCCCCCCCACACACACACACACAAAAAAACAATTTTACGATAGAACCACAATCTTCACAGACTAAAGATTAGTCTAGGCTGCCATATTATATTATACTAATTGCAGGAACACATAGATATCACTAAGCAATGGCTTACTCACGTTGCTGAATTGTAGTCATTTAGTGCAAAGAGTACTCTCATGACTGGTCTTATTTTGGATTTCCAATTTTTTCATTGAAAAAAAAATCGTAATATTCCTAGAAAGGCGGAATACTGTGAAGGAAAGTCACATGTTTCTCAAAACCTCAAAACCCAAAATGGCTGCCCTGCATGAACAAAAGTGGAGAAGAACAAAAAAAAGACAATTTATTTTTCTGATTATTTGTAGCTCTTTAAGCTATTAATTCTTTAGAGAATGGGGTGCTACAGTATTTTAAAGCACAAATCAGAAAAATACATCTTTTTAGTTTATCCTGGTGACATTTCAACCAGCAAATCACACTGGTTTTCAAACTTTTAAGTGCAATACAATTATCTTTGATGTTGTTCTCAATTAGGAGGCAAGTAAAGCACAACAACTGATCTTCCACACAGAAGATGGAAGTACAGTAGGAAGGGGAGAACCACCAATGAGCTTCCTGTGTAAAACAAAATCTAAGAACATGCAAAGTGAGGGTTCTCAAACTACGGTACATGCACAACTGGCAATACTATACCAGCCTTTAATGGAGCATTTGGTATGAACAACTTACAAGTTTAATATGAAGCATATTATTTACCATGAACTAAGCTAAGACGTAGAGCCAATAAGCTTAGACATAAGAGTGAGCTCTTCAGGCACACAGATATCTGGTGCAGCAAAACAAAAGACTCGTAAAAGACATCCTGTGCAGGACATTTGAGAACCACTACAGTAACTGAATACTGAAGTGGTCAACAATGAACTGGAAACAACTGCTAACAATCTTTTAAGGCTGTGTTTCATTTACGTAATTGTCAAAATACCATTACAACTAACAACACAACTCAGCATATCCATCCATCCATCCATCCATCCATTTTCTATACACCCTTTATCCCTAATGGAGTCAGGAGGGTTGCTGGTTCCAATCCCCAGCTACGTTTCGGGCGAGAGGCGGGGTTCACCCTGGACAGGTTGCTAGTCTGTCGCCGCAACTCAGCATATCCAGAATGATAACTGCAGCTATCATTACCCATAAAAAAAAATATGAAGCACATGTTGGATTTTGAGGACGACTTTTAGATCAGAGTAAATATCTAATAAAATAGTAGGGTAAAAATAAACAAAACAACATTCACTTAAACAGTCATAATATTGTTGGTTTACAACCACTCTAACATATAGAAGGGTTAATATTTTTCTGCTTTATTTATGAGGCAGTTATTCTGAAAACAGTTTATTTTGTTCTCATGACGTGTTTCACATAGGAAGATCATTACCTGCTCATTGCTTTCTGTCTCATATTCCTGTGTAAAAAAAAAAAAAAATCAGCAGCATCTGTATAAATATCAACTCAATGCACAAATGAGGTTGGGTTAAATGTGTGTGAAAACCATTCGCATAGACCACCGGCCATTTTGAGACATGATTTGTTTTTGGTTAACAAGGCTAACTATTTAGCTTGTTTTGATTGTCTCTTTTGGTACTACATATTGGAACCTCACTTCAAAAATCCTGAACTATTTATTTTAACAGGAAACTCTTTGGAAAGACAGGATTTGTAATGTTGTATAATATGAAGAGTTATTTTCACTCATTCAATAGAGGTCACATTGTCAACTCTAATCCTAACAAGAATGTGAGGGTTTTCTTAAACAAGATCTTAGCAGCGGTCTGACTTTCTCATCATGTATTAAACAACTTGACAGAAAACAAAAAGAAAACCCTCTTTGCCACCCTGGAAGGAAACATTGTGATATTGAATGCTTTAATCTTAGACAACAGTCACAGTCATTGTTTGCTGTTATGTGTGGTCCAGCACAGTATTAGTGAACATGTAGGTGGTTGTTGTACACTGTGTGGTACCTTGAGGCTGGAAAATACATTTCATGACATTTTTTTGGTGACGTAAGCATGAACAGAGATGGGTGGTCACTGATGTAATGCATAATGTTTATACATGTGTTTTAGGAGTCCGGGCATGCTATTTTTCACCAGTGGACTTTGTTTGGCATTGTGGTTTTTCATGTTTGTGGCAGCTCATGGACTGGTGTTCCTCTGTAAATACCAGCCGGTGTTGTTGAGAAAAATGGCAGTGCAGTTCACAATCGTATTATCATCGGAGAGTTAAAAAAAAAAAAAAACAGTGTTGCAAAAGCAGTAAAAAGCTTTTAAGAAATGATACCACATTTTTAAATGACATAACCCCATTTTAGTGTCTGGCTGTATGAAGAGGCCTGGAGGAGAGACAGTGTCACAGTGAGGTCAGAAGCACCATCAAATGCAATGGACATGTGTTGCTCAGCTGGGCATGGGAAATGGTGTGACATTTATGTTAGCAAATTGGCGACTGAGGACAATTCCTTAACCAGATTAAATGTGGCTTTGAGGTTTCTTCATTCCCAAAAATCTGAAGCTGGGACGATCTTATTCTGATGCAGACACTTTGATCTGCTATTCAAGGAACTAGAAGAATACTGGCACATCGGGGTTGTCCTTGAGCAGCAAGATGATGAAACCGGCAGCCTAATCAGGCCTAAAACATGGGCTGTTGATGGATCACCACCTTCGATCACATCTACGGGCATGTGCCGCGACACATTTGTCTTTATTTTTGGCGGGACAAACCCTGACATTTACGTGTGCTTGAGCTACATCGAGGTCAGCTCCCTCATGGTAAAAGCTCAAACAGACAGACTCTGAGGAATCGTTGGGTTTCGCTTCAAATTGCAAAGAGGAAACAATGGAGACGAATGACTTTTGGAAATCCGAACAAGTAATATAATAAATAAAGTACAATATTTTTACAGTCTGAGGCTAGTTGTTATGGACACAGGAACTGAAATGATTTATTCTGGCTTATTCTCTTCCACATTTTATTTTCCACAAGCATAATCAGTGTAATTTAAAGAAAAACCTGATCTTCAAAGGAAGTTATTCTATCCAGCTGCCACTGAAGGGCAGCATTGCCAAGCTATAAATCATTATAACTGCATTCCTCTGTGTTGATGAAGTTACAAAAGCATCTTCAATATATGACAAAATTTATTACTATTCTTTTGGTTTATATAGCCTCTCTGTAGACTATTGATCTAAAAACAAGCCGTCTCTTCTTTCTCTGCAGCGAAGTTACCCCTCCTTTGTTAGCTTAGTAGACAGAAAAAATAAAGAGAGAAAAACATTCAAAGTAACTCTTCTAGGGTCTGCGGCTAAGCCTAAGCGTGTTCGCCACGCTTCTCATTCAAGCAGCCACAATGACTTTGAGAGGCAGGAGATTCAGGGCTGCAAAAGTTAAGAGCATGCATTATCGAAAATTGTTGCCCGCTCCTTGGTGTGTTGAAATTATTTCTCAGTATGTATGAACTAATATGCAGAATTGCATTTCTTCTGTCAGATTGAATTAGTTTGCTTTGGTAAATCGGAGACAGAGCTGAAGGTCAGAGACGACATGGCCGAAGCCGATCTGCTGCCTTGCTACAAGACAACACGCCACAACAACATTAAACCTGTAACAAATGACCGCAACTGGTGCTGTGATTTCTTGCTGTTTGCTGTTAAAAGGAGCAGGAATAATTCCTAAAATGTACCCAGGGCTTTCAAGCAGCGTTCATAAACGCTGAGCCACTCTATCCCCTCTGAGCTTATAACAAGATTTAGTGGCTTTCTGTGCCAGATGATAGAAGTTTGCAGGATGAATAGGTGCTCTTATGTTATACCACCACAAGTCAAGTGGTGAACTGCTCAAAGATGATGGCTGCTTGGTCTTACAGCAAAGGAGTGGCTATGTAATTTCTCCATTCTCTGTTACGTACTTGAACTGATAAAAGAGCAATTCAAACTCTATTTTCAATTGCTTTTACAAGGCATAACATATAGGCTAGAGTGATTTTTAGCTGGAAGCCCAGTACGGTTTCATATTACAGCAAATTGTTTTACAAAACTCCAACTCATTTGTACTGGCTTAGGCAGAAGTCTGTGCTTTAAATCATGGCAAATTCATAGACAGTGGCATTTGATTTTTTAAATCTCCACTAAATTGGACCCTGTCTGCCATTTCCATTAATTCACTCTCATTGTGAATGCCTATCTTCATAGTCCTTTTAAGATCACACGGCTTCCTGTACTCACTGGTCTTTCTTCCCTCTGCAGCTTTTTGCTTCCTACTTTGCTCTCTTTTTTATGTTGGCTGACTGGGTTTTACAAATAACTTTCAACAAATTCCCATCCAACAGATTTGTGAAATCATCATCTGGATTCAGTAAATCCTAGTTTGGCAAATAATATTATTTCTGCATGTTTTTCTTAAGAAAACTCTTTGATTAGGGTCAGGAAACATCATGTTTTAATCAAATTGGGGTTTTAATGTCATTTAATAATAATAATAATAATAAAAAAGATTTCACCAGAGTGAAAAGTATCCAGGATAGTATAGTAGCTGAACTTAGAGATTAGACTTAAATCACATTTGACCAGAATATCTTCTTCCACATGCTTACAGTGTCCTACATTTTGAAAGTATTTTTGCCTTACTTTCAAAAATGGCTTCCTTTCTTCCACTCCTCCATTAAGGTCAAATCTATGAAGTGTATGACTAATAGACCCTCAGAACTCTGGATTACAGTTTACATAAACTAATTTCTTTATTAGGGACTTCAATGCTTTTAAAGACCAAGATCAGTTGACATAAAGATGGTCTGAGCTTTTGAGGCTTTTATACATTTGCTCTTTCCAATGCGTTTTTTAAATTAAATTGTTAACTATTTTAGATGGCTATTACCTCATCCCTGTTCATATATGATGGGAGAATGGATGGAACAAAATAAAGTGTGCATTTTGAAAAAAAAAAAAAACAGAAGTGGGGCGGAGATCCACTTTCCAGAGGGATATCTACTCTGAGCATACTGCCAACACTACAATGTGAAGGTTTAGATCAAAGCACTTTCATAGAGAAGAGTCAAGTGAAAAACTCAGATTGAAATCTAACTGAGGATCTGTTGCAAGAGTTTGGAAATGTTGTTCAAACACCGTGTTCATCCAACTTGACTCAGCTCTAGCTATGGGCAACATTTACTTTTTATTAGATATGTAAAAGTGATGTCAAGAAATCTTGAGACATTTTTAGCAAAAGGCTTTTCTGCAAAGTGTTTACTCGTAGAATACAGATGTGTGCCACACTTTTCAAATGTTTAGTTGTAAAAATGATTAAAGCCATGTACCCATTTCCTTCCACTCCAAATTCAGGTGTGATTTTATGTTGGACTCTCACAAATCTTTACTAAAAAGACAATGATGTTTGTGTTCGGAATGAAACAAAAAGCAAAAAGGTTCAAGAGGTACACATACAATTGGGAAGCATTATGTGTCACAAAAACGCATAGCTTTCATATCACGCTTTCTCTTTGTTCGTTTGACACATAGGAAAAAAGATAAGAGTGAAGTCTAACATCTACTGTTTAACTAAATGTAAATTGGTATCTTCTCATAGCTTAAATTGCTGGTGTGTGGTGAATGTTTCAATGACAGACATAAAGTGTTTACATGTTTTACTGAAAGTTTTTGAGCCCAAGAGCAGTTTTCATTTGCCAAAACAGTTTAATAGAATATATTAAAAAGGGATGTTTTTTCTGAAGAGGCTGTCATGTCTCGTTTTGCCTCAAGCTCGGCAGTCCTCCTCTGTGAGTAACCTTTTTCCAATGCCCTGCAGCCCCATCAGAGGAGACATGATTCTGCTATTGTACATATTAATGAAAACCAGCAGATCTGGAGGCCGTAGCACATGCTCACATGACACAAAGTGAAGATCTAGTGACACACAACAATACATTTGTTCCCTCACTGAAGAGTTCATTAATGTATTGCCACTAAAACGGTGCTCTTAAACTGAAACCCTTTGAATAAACAATGTTTTTTTTAAAATGCTTCCATAACTAGGGTCCTGGGTGATCTGGCACTAAAATGAAGAAGCCATTTGCTAAAACAATTTCATAATTCCCCTTTCAAATTTTATGACTATTTGCTTGTGTAAGCTGATGAATAAAATGTAAACTCAACCTGACACGGTTATGGTTATTGCAACCGGGTTACAGCGCAAAGCCTGCCTCTCTGATTTGCAGCTGAATGTGAAAGGACGCTTTTAAAATTGCTGGCACATATTTTATGTCTTTTTCAGTAAAGAGAGTGATGTTACGTCAAAAGCCTGAGAGAGACAAATAGTTCTCCTTTTTTATAGCAAGTTGGCACAATTTCTGTAGGACTTCTGTATTTGACGTGCGTCTAGCAACGCAAAGCCACTTGATAACTTTGTTTTGCTAAAGTGGCGCAGAAACCAAAGTTTGAGATCAGAGGAGTTGTTAGTATTTCTTTTTAAAGGTAGTTATTTGTAACGGGATGTATGGATTCTCGTTATATAAATGATATCCTTAGCAGGACTATCAAAATAATCTAAATGTTTATAAGTTGGAAAAAGTTGATGCGAAAGCTGGACTTCAAGGTTAAATATCAACTGAGAAGAAAAAACAAAAAGAGAGTTAGCAGACATAAACTATCTTTAATGAGGCTAAGTAACCAGAGCGACTGGATACCTTGTAATCACTTCAAATACAATGTGGAAATGTTTCCTGGAAAATAATAATAGATGCATGTAAAAAACTTGACTCCACCATTGAAAATATTAACAGGTAGAAAACACACCATAATAAGTTTGAGGACAACACAACAAGTAGAGATTACAAGTCAAGATATTTTAAAAGTGTGTTTTTAACTGTGTGTGTAGCAGTTACCCCTTGTGATTGCCATCAGATTCAACAAGCTCTGGTTCAAATTAAAAACGCTTAAAGTTACTCATCGTTGTTTTGGCTGGACATGTCTAGCACAATCGGACCACGCATACATCAGTTAACCAGAATGCATTCCAGCATAAATAACATGATGACGTCCATGTGACAATATTTTTAAAAAACCCCAAAACCCCCCCCAAAAAAACAGCCTAAAGTATATTTGCTTTTGTGTTTTTACATCTCAAATAAATATTACTATATTAAAGTCTATTGTTACAACTAATCATGGATCATTTTAATGTTTCGACAAACAAATCTGTATCATATTTATAAATCAAAGCAAGACTACAAAGTTATTAAAATAAAGACATATCTTCTCCAAAATGGAGGAAGATTGGCTGATCTATCAGCAGGGTAATATTAGGTTTCGTAAAAATGTTTTCCAAATCCGTGCCACAAAACCATTGACCATGTGTGGAAAAACGTTTACGACTCACCAGTTGAAATATATTTTACCAATCATGAGAAAGCATTGTTGATTTTCCAGGACGATTTGTGCAAAAAAGCTTGAACAACAAATGGAATGTGGTTAGGATAACAATTGGTTAGGGACATTTATCCAATTAGAGACGTATGAAAATTTCTGAGCATGTGTGTGCAATTTTGAATCTGTGTGGAGTAGAGAAAATCCTCAATAATATGAAGGTTATACAACCCGACTGTTAGTTTACGTAATTATTCAAGATTAACTTTTGAAATAAATCTTGAAAGAGCCAAAATATTTTGACATTCATGCCTGTGAGTGCATGAAAATCTCACACAGGAACTGCATTTCATTCAGTCTTAATGTGGAAATTGCGATTATTGCTGCCTGATTAATTCTGAGATGAGAACAAATACAACGTTCATTTTTAAATGGGGCGAAGTCCCAGCTGCAGATGAAAATACAGTGAAAACCAAGTTAAAGAACATTAAGGATTCTGAAGAAATGAATTAGCAGACTTTTCCCCAGTCAGGCCCACTGTGCTCTGCCACCATCTTCATCACTTGGGGAGTGTTTACGTTTTGGCTTTTTAAGCATTAAATTGCCCCCTAACCCTCTGCAGGTACAGTTATTGAGATATAATGGAGACTATCCTCATGTACACACTTGAATACCTCGCACAACCTGTAAAGCCAGTGCCAGTAAAGATGTGAAATATGAGCGAGATCCCTGTTTATATGAGCCTTTATATGTGCCAGGACGGTGGTTTACAGCCTCTGTGTTCCCGGGATGTTTTCCACACTGCTTGTTCATGTGAGTCTGCCATCTTCAATAAACAGTCACTGCCCTTATCAAAACCTCTAAGCCAGACCAACAGCATGATTAAGAGGCACACCTGAGGTGAACCCAAAGGTAATTTACCCTGCAGGTTCCATTTCTCTGCTGCCCCCTCTTTGTTTATTTCTCCCTTGTCTTGCTTGTTTAGATTTCCCGTATGTTTGGAAGGACTATGATGTTTTGGACCACATTTCCATGCCCTTGATTTGACTTCAACGATCCCGCTACCAAATCGCATCCTGGTAATGTAGGACTCTCATAAGCAAGGGATTTCATTTCTACACCATGACCTAAGTCCAGTTTGTGTGGCACATTTTTTCAGTCTCCTTCAATCTTTCTCTCGCTATCCGTCATGCCTTTGAAAGATAAATGCCCGTTTGCTCAGGTCAGTGTTCATACTTTTCTTGCCTCACGACGTGACTTCACCTGCCCTCTTTAAGATGAATGACTGCAGTGCTCTCTGTGACTTCACTTAAACAACACAGCCCCATTTCTTCCTTCCAGCGGCTGAATGAACAGGCTAAAAAAAACAAAAAAACAAACAAATGGAAGGCGAGGAAAGCCAACAGCTGAATGTAATTGTTGTGCTTAGCAGAGAAAAGGAAAACAAGTTGCAAGGAAGTTAATTGTAGCACACAGTGATGAAGAGGTGGCGATGGCTTACTCACCTGAAGCGACCCAGCTCGTCAAAAAAAAAGCAGACAAACAAACTATATGATGCAAATATAATATGTGAAATTTAAAAGGCTGAGATATCCCACCCTTTTCGTATTGTCCATGACCATAGTAGAAGTTTGTTTCTGCCAACAGTTGTTCCAACTCTCAACCTAAAACCTGAAAAAATGTGATTATTGCTTTAGAAATACCCACGTATTAGTCTGCAGGTCACCGAGGAAGGTTCTCCTTCTCCCACTAAGGTGCTGCCAGAGTTCATAAAGTAAAGTATTAATGTCACTCTACCAGGCATCTTCACACTCTGATAAATTTAAAAGGCAGCAAGAGACAGCTTGGTGAAGCATGGGCACGGTGATATACAGACAACATGTCGCCTAACGTTGTGTCAGCGAAGGACTGTCCCAGGTTTAGAAACCTGGCTTTACTTTGACACCTCTAAGGATTATGGGCCTATTTATATGTGGATCCTTTGTGAAGGAACCGAGCTGAGTCATGTTATGCCAACAGTGCATGAAGTATATCACATCACATTGTGTCTTATCATATTTCACAGCATTGTGTAATGTATTATTGTATCATGTTGTATCACATGCATAATACATTTTGCTTGATACCATTAAATTTATCTGTAATGGTATCATATTGAATTGCATCATATTAACATGTCATGTTGCATGTCATTGTATCATATTGTATTCCATTTTATTATATTTCTTACTTTTATTTTTTGTTTTTAAGTAGATCTCAGTGGATTATATCGTATTGCATTTCGTTGTTTATCATATTGGATGCCACAGAATTGATTGGATGTTACACCCCTTTTGAATTTTCTTGCTCAAAAGCTCTTTCTTGTTTGTTTATGTCACATTTTATATATCAAGAAAATATTGAGCTGAGCAAATAGACTGCAATTGTTTTTGCTAGTTCATAGTTTAACTAGCAGTTTGTAATAATAAAATATCTTTGCAGATTTGTCAGCGGAGGAAAAAGCATGACTGTGCATAATTACGTACCTAACAAATGACTGATTATAATCAAGGATAATTTATCAGCTGGATGGAAAGTCAGGCAATCAAAAGTCAGCAGTATTTATTGTCTTAAGAGATTTCATTCTTGATTATTTCAGACTGATAAACAAGCTATTGTAGCTACCCTTCATGTCAGTACAAAAAAAAAAAAGATTTCATGAAAAACAGCTGATTTTTAAAAATCTCAAATATAACTCAAAACATCCAGCCAGCACAACTGCATCCATGTCACTAAGTTTGCAAGTAAGAAAAATTATGTGTTGCAGTATTTAAAAAGAACCATAAAAACACTCTCTTGATGGATGATAGTCCAATAGTAATTTGTCCCTGGAGGATGAGAGTGCATGCTATCAATTCTGCAATACATGAGGCTACAAATACTCAGCAATAGACTGTTTTGGTAAACAAGGAAGGGGGAAAAAAAAAGATTAATGGACCGGCGTTTGCTTAGAGAAAGGCAGAATATTTCAGTCAAGAAAATTACAAAGATCTCTCATTCAGACATGTGAGTAATTAGGAAAATAGGCTCCTTAACGTTTTCAAAAGCAAATTATCGTAGGTTTATTTTCATGGGAAATGATAAGCATCAGTTCACTGATGAACTTTATAGTGAACATCTAAAGATCAGCTTTGCCTTAATCCCAAACGTTCTCATCCTGAGCAACATGTGAGCATATCAAAAAATTTAATTTAATAACTTGATAATTCTCTGTCCTGAATCACATTGTTTATAAATTCACACCCACATTCACAGGATTTGACATGTTACCTTAATAAATATCATTAGCGCAATAACTGTACTTTTATTAGACATACTGTGGCAGCTTCCTAAAAAAAATTGTATCTGGAAATATTACTTACATTGATTTTGTAAAGAACCGGCATACTGACCTGGGCTTGTCAGTTTCTGTTAGTTAAAAAACAACGGAGTCTAAAACCAGACATGATTCTTAAGTGCAAATATACACTTCAGATATCAAAAGTGAAGAAAGCTCTTCTCTACATGTACCGATGCAAGCAAAACCTATGAAAGAAAGAAAAAACAAAAATGAACAAGCAGGATCGGGAGATGCTTACTGCTGTTTAACAAAATGTTTACATTACATTTGTGGATGCTTTGTCCTCGGGTTTAAAGAATTGGAGAAAGTGATTGTTGGCGTATGGTTTAAAAGCCTACGTTCATGACATCGGCGCATTAGTCTTCAAGGCCTGGGTAAGTGCAGCTGTGAAGGAACCATTAATCATGAATCATTCGTACTGGTTCTTACTTACCTTTCGCAGAACTGTTTGTTGTTTAAGCAGTAGATTAAAAACAGCACAGCAAAAGATCTCTAAACAGTTTAAACTACAACACAGCCTGTTCAATTCCTATTGTTATTATTTTCTTATTCAGTTTGTCAGACTGAGAGGTTTCCATTGTTTTTTTTGGAAAACTGAGGGCTCAGCTTAGCTTAAACTTAAGGTTCTGCTACCTTTTTTTTTATTTTGTGACTGACAAGTAGAAGTAGGTTGTCTCACACAGCATGAGCTAACAAAGGCAGGGGTTATTTACATGGGGCAAAGGCATCGCTGAATATATATTAGTTAAATCAGCAATCCAGTAGGCCAACCTCTGTCTCAGATTTAGAGCCATGATACACGAGAGGGATTTGAGTTTCTAAACTATCATCATTTCCCATTGAGTCCAGACAACCTGTCACTGAGTTGCAGAAAGTTCAAGAGTACTCTCTGCAACTCAGTTCAATAGTATCCACACACATTTTTACATTTTGTTTTATATTTGACAAAGAGGAAGAAAAATGATGCATGGTTTTGTAGTGTAGCACATTTTTAAAAAAAAGGTGGTGTCAGTAAATCACAGAACCACCTGATGCAGCGCTTACATGCAACACGTCTCTGGCAGTTTTTCATATCTAGAAAGTTTCATTTTTGCTCATTCTCATTTGCAAAGTAGCTCAAGCTAAGTGAGAATCCTGACTTAAAACATGTCAACAGACGGTCACCTGCTTCAAAGCAGGACATTACCCGGCGTTCGATGATGCAGAGTCCAAACCCGAGTGAAAAGTTGAGCGAGGAGATTCAGACTAGTGTGCTCAGTGGCAAATTTTGCTTTAAAAAACACTATGGTTGGAGCGCATGCACAGCTTTTAGACCTCGATGCAGTTGTTCCAGTTTTGTCCTCGTTTCCTTTGCTACATGCTTTGCCCCCTTTAGATTACTGTCAAATAAAAGCTACTAGTGCCAAAACAACAAGAAGAAAGCAAAAAACACAGGGATGGATGTTTGGATAAAACGAAGGTAGAATATAGCCTTTTCATTACAATTATATTCCAACATTCCTGCCAACGGTTCATAACAGCATTACACAGGAGCATTGTTGTGAAGGTGGAGCGTCTGAAATAGCACGAGGCACTTCAAGAGACAGAGGCCCAATTTCCAGGTGTCAGATTACAAAGTCAAATGTCTTTTAAGTTATGTTTGATATGCACAGCATTTTTATAGCAACTGAATGTAACAAAGTTACTTGATTGTGGAATAAAATATTACCATGTGTCTGGAAAGTACATAATCGACAATACTTCAACTAATTCTGTCAGAACATTACTTATTCACAGCCATCTAGTATTATGTTAAACTCTGATAAATAATAAAAAAAAACATTTAAAGGAGTACTTTTAAAGCTTTTGTTGTCGGTATTTCCATCTGACCTTGAAAGCTGCTTCAAAGCACCAACTGTCACTTAGTGTACAGACTTTCATGCTCATGACCTCAGCTCCTTCTCGCCTTCTACCTCCTTCCTTCCATCTCATTATCTCTCCAAATATCATAAGTTATTCAGAAGCTCTTAAAAAAGGCAGACTATACCCTGACACAGCAATATCCCGCCAAGAGTGTGCCAGTTCATTAAAAAACCTCGTCAAACATGCACAACACAAACACGCGCGCTCACACGCACACGCACATTTCCGGCTAATTCAGCTTTCTGGAAGCGTTGCCTTGTGTTGCTAATAAGTTTCACTTAGCTCCCATAGAGGGTCCTGTGGAGCAAGATCTGAATCGGATGGGAGTGCGGGGGGATAGGGGGAACTTTATGGGAGCGAAGTGCAGCGAGGGGAGCTGGCTGTGTTGTCAACAAACCTGCAAACAACCTGTGCAGCTTTGCTCTGTCGCAACCAGGAATGCCAGTTGTTAAAATGTTTGACATTATGCTATCAGCTGTCACGTACCCTAATAATTTCCCGCTCCTCCTGGCATCCCGCTTTTTAAATTGCCTGCACCTGGCTGCCATGTTGGTTGCATGTTTTTGATGAGAATCACTCGCCAAGAAGGAATGCTTTTCGCTGGTCTCTCAGTAGAATAGCTTAGAGCTTTATTAGGGACCATACGCCTGTCTGACAACAACTGTCGTCGTGTTAAATCCCATATGCAGCTGTGTGTTAGTCACAGAGTCTCACGATTGGCGTGCACCTGTGTGTGTGTGTGTGTGTGTGTGTGTGTGCTGCGTTGGGTAAGCAGCCCTCTTCAGGTTTATTACCTGGCTATGAATCATGAGCCTTCATTACAGCCAGCTCATTGTGTTCTGAAGGTTAAGCAAACCAATTAGAGTTCTCCACACGCCGATGGGGTTCTCAGCAACAACTGCATCCCCACATCTTGCATTTTAAGCAGGAGAGATGGGCGCGGGGGATTAAAGAGATCTGGGAAGTGAGAAGTAGAGGAAAAGACGGGGTTAATGGCCGAGGATGCAAGGGAGAAGACCAAAAATATGAGAAGTAGAGGAGAAAGAGCAGGAAACTATGCGAGAAGGAAAAGAGAAAGGGAGCCTATTAAAAGAAATGACACCGTCATGGTTCACTGTGCAGCCCTGTGCTTAATGCTCTCTGGCTGTCAGCACCACAGTCAGCAGCACTGGCTGGCTGCTCCCAGGGGGACGCTGTGTTGCTCCGTGCTCTCGATTAACTTTGCCGCTTATTAGAACAGATATCAGAAAAAGATGCTGCCAACCAGAGAGCAGGTCCGGCAGAGTGCCGGATTTGGTGCGCTGTAATATTAATATTAAGGTAAAGGTTTTTTTGGGGGGTTTTTTGGAGGAAGTTGGGGATCCTTAGCATGTTAGATTTCTTCAAACTCTCTTTTTATTTCATTATTATTATTATTATTATTATTATTATTATTATTATTATTATTATTATTTTACACTCACATTCTAACAACATGTGCACTGAGCTTGACTGATGCAGATGCCTCTTTAGTCGTCACCAGATCCATTTTCTTTGGATCAATGAGTAAATGAGTCTGTGAGGAAGATGCACAAGCCCACACTCATCTGCTTTGGGAACAATCTGAGATTTGAGAAATCATTAGTCTCAATGGTTGCTTTTCAAAATGATTCGGACCCTTTAAAAGTTGTTTTTTTTTTTTTTTAACCTAATAACCGAACACTGTAATTGTTTTAATAGAATTTTGTGTCACAGTTTTTAAAAAAAGGGGAAATTGTGAAGTGGAAGGCACAGTCATCTAGGAATGCTTCAAATCCTCAAATACTTGAAACTCTAACATGTCATTAACTGCCTATCTTAATAGTTCAAAGACCAAATACACCTTAATGTGAATTAATATGCATGGTGGGAACTGCCTTGGTACGAGAAGAAAATATCGACAGGCTTCTTCATCCCGCCTCCTTAGGATACAGTCAATCAGCACCAAGGAAATAAATGGCATCCTTGGATTAGTTGCTTTGCAAACACTAGACAATAGTGTGTCAAATAACTTTGTTTGTAGTTATTTCAGCTTCCTAAGCTTCCTTTTCTTTTGAATATTTTGAATGTGCTGTTTGATGGAATCTTTGAAGGATTTTCTGCTAATAATTTTGAGTTACAGTCCACAGAAAAACCCCCAAATACAAATAATAATGAACCACGAATAAGAGGGGGTCCACTGTAAATGGTTTTGGATTTTTTTTCTAATTACACACTCTAATTAATCTGTTCTTTCTAGGCCTCAGTGGTTTGGTGAAGAACATTAGTGAACAAACAGTACCTTTTAGATTAACGATGGTTTTAAATCAACATCCCAGACTTTGCCCCTTTTAGCACCGGATAACAGGACATCTGGAAACTGAAGGAGTATAAAACAACTGCAAATCCACCAAAATGCCTTCACTTACTGGCTGGGTAAGGAGGGCATTCATCAGAGAATCAGCTCAGATGCCCATGGTAACTCTGGAGAAGCTGCAGAGAACCACAGTTTTGGTGAGAGAATCTGTCTTACTCTCCACTAACTTTAAGAGAAGGAAAAGGACAAAAATTAGTGAAAGAATTTAGAGGTCCTGGTTGCAGTCATGCGAGGGTTGCACCAAACACATGCATAAAGGGACACGAGATCAAAAGGTAAATTTTTGAATACTATATGTGAAAGAAAAAAAAAAAAACCAACAGTTTAGATTAAACCTTATTCATGCGTTAAGATGATCTAATCAAAGTTCAGACCCAAATCCAATCAAGAATCAGAGAGAAGATTTGAAAATTGATGTTCTCTGTGGTTGTGCATACCTGGTAGGCACTTGAAGCTGTAAAATGTGCAAATAGTTTTCACTCAGAGGTGCTGACTGTGCATCTAAAACTTGTCATAGTTTCTTTAATTATAAAACAATGCATTGATTTTATTTGCACCTTTATTTCCATTTTTACTAATACTTTTTATTAGTTGAAGCACATTGAGATTTGTGTTTTATTGCAATGTAACAAAGTGAAAACAATTTTAACACACCTCGGAAGGCTCTGTATTGTGGTGGACACATCAAGGATTAAGGTACACTGAAGCAAACAACGAAGGAAGGTTTGAGAAACGCTGAAATTACAGCTTTCATCCACATGCAAAGTGGATTAAGCTCCATGAAATGTGCTCTTTTCATAGCAGCATAAAGAAAGGTCATCACATTTGTGAATCAGAGAGGAAGAGTAAAATTTAATACCATGTGACTTTATTAGGCTGCTTTTCAATTCTTGTGAAATGTTGGGTTTACACAATCACCAACCTTTTTTCTGCACGTTATAATTTTACATACAAGTCAAGTATGTGTTTGATAACTGATTTTTCGAATTTCACACTGAGAAAGACGGAGGGAGGGAAAACTAGGAGAGTGAGAATGAGCTCATCCAGGAGATATAAAGATGAGAGGCTGGGAACGGGCGGATGCTGGTGCACTAAGTTGCCATATTAGCATTTCAGAGGGAATAGCAGAAGAATCAGTGAGGAAACTAAAAGGCTGGTTCAGCACTGACAGACAGACCCAAGGACTAATGTTCAATGAGGAGGAAGAAAAAAAACAAAACGCTCCTCTTTTCCTCCTTCCTCCTCCTGCTTTCCTGTTTTTCCTCTCAGCTGCACTCAGTCAGAACACCAGCTAAAGATGAATGACTCTCAGAGCGTCATCATGTTTGGACCTCTTCTGCTTTAGTCGCTGTTGGTCACACATTTCTGACCTGTATTTTTACTAAGTTACATAATCTGCTTTGTCTTTTATAACCACGAAAAGCACGTTTATTAGTGTTGTTGAGAGAGTTTATTCACATTCCTATTAAGGAAGAGTAAAAAAACCCCATAAAAATAAGTTTACTTTTGTAGAGGCAGCCTAATCATACACTAATAAAAAATGTATTGTTTTCAGAGGGAGAAATAACACCTCACCACAACTATTGGCTCTCCTAAACTAATAAATAAAGGAGGCATTTTTATGTAAGTACAATTGATTACTTAGGAAATTTTGGTTGGTAATCCATTATTTTCCAATCTCCAGGGGTGTAAGGATGAAAAACCATGACACAGA
Source organism: Gambusia affinis (assembly GCF_019740435.1). Taxonomy (NCBI): domain Eukaryota; kingdom Metazoa; phylum Chordata; class Actinopteri; order Cyprinodontiformes; family Poeciliidae; genus Gambusia; species Gambusia affinis. Next base: position 8,506,713 of record NC_057876.1, on the reverse strand, counting down.
GGTTCACCTCTTTTAGCCACTGCTAATAAATAGAAAAACAGGAGAACATCCCAATCAAGTAAGGCTGAATATGTCCACCTTAGCTGTTTAAAAACCCCCCCAAAAAAACAAACAAACTTGCCCTTATATGTGGGTGGAAATGTAGTGAAAAATACCAGAGATGTATTAAAACAATTATGACAACATAACTGTTTTTAAAGAATGGCACATTGGTTAAACTAAACAGCCAAACATTTCAGAATGTTTTCATTCCTAAAGCCGTATTTTTATGCTAAAGGCAGGCTCTGCTGTTGCATGATGGTCCAGTGTTTCATACTCTGTCTGTATATTACCTTTAATGCAACACATGATGAGTTCTAAGTGCACTCCACAGCAGATGAAAGCTACTCCTGAAAAATGGCTGAATTACTGTGAAGTCAAGGGAACAGCAATGTCATAAATGCTGATGTTTCTTCTTCTTCTTATTATTATTATTATTATTGAAAAAAAAAAGATTTAAATCTTTGATTTATCTCTGTATTAATTTACAACCTATTAGAACCTAAGCAAATGCTTCAGAAGCTGAACTTGACGCTCTGCTCCCTTATATAGTGTCGCTTCAGGAGCTGGTCTGGCACTTTACACAGTAGTTGTCCCCCCATTCAGTTAGATTTCCTTGAAGCAGGTTGAGGCTCTGGGGTCACAGCTGCTGCCTTATCAGCTTGACCTGTTTTAAAATGCCAACATCATCAGGGGGAAAGAGCCTTGAAATGCCTGTTAGTGCTGAGCTTCGGATTTCAATTCACAGCCCCCTAAAAGCCTCACTTACTGCAACCTGATAACGGCTCCAGGTGTCTGGGTGACGTCCAAATAGCTGTCTTTAGTCTTCGCTGGGTTAGAGCCGCTCCATTTTTGGAGTCGGTGCATGCACCGGCCCTCTTCCTTTCCCTTTTTTCCCCCAATCTGTTCTTCCCCCACCTCTCCTGTCCTTCCTTTCACACATTTACTCATTTTCCCCTTGCCTGGGAATTTTCTCCTAAAGACATTTTCTTTTTTCTTTTTTTTTTTTTTTTTAATAACAGAGCAGCTCCCCATTGATAAACATGCTGCCTGAGTTTCTTGTCAAAGACACTTCTGCCTGCAGAGTGTTTTCATTTTTTCTCTGCACCTTTCAGCTTCAGTTAAACTGCAGGATGAGATGAGAGTCATATTTACTGAAGTCAGCAGTTTTATTATGGCTTATATTGCCATGGAAGCTGCGAGTTCCATATAATTTCTTTGTAATGCCACATCTCTGGGGATAGTTTGTATAGGATGAAGTAAAACCATTAAATTCCTTTTCCATCGGCGCGCTCCATTCGTACATTATTCATACTGGGTCATTTTGGGTAAATTACTTCGGGGCATCCCTGTTCTCATATAGAACCTGCACATTGTGTACATTACGCATTTTGTTGTTCTGAGTCCAGCACTCCAAGAGGTTTAGTTGTAGCTCAGAGATTTTAAATTTAAGGCAATAAATCTTTGGACACATAATGCTCACAACCTTTGTTCTTATATCGCAGCCTCGGGGGTTGATGAGCTCCCTTCATGTGCCAACGGAAAAAGTTTGATTCTTGGACGAGTGTTTTATGTTCTTTTAACAGCAACACATATCTACAGCACTTTAAACTGTATTATAAGACAAACTATGTTTTCATTGTTGAAATAAGTCATCGAATCTGACCACTCATCTTTTAGTTAATTCAAACCGATTGGCTTCCTGTTACAGACGAGGCTTTTTGTGAGCAGGATTTCGATTAACGTTTTGGGGACGGCGTCGTCTGTTTTATCTCTATATACAAACAAATATACAATTTGAAGCCCTCTAAGCTGACATGTGATGTGATTCAGAGGGTTCAAGCACAAACCAGGAATTACCAAAGCTCTTGAAGCTGCTGGAACACCAGTGTCACTGTCTAAAGTGAAGTAGGCATGATGGGGTGACGAGCAAGAAAAAAGTGCCTGTGTTTCTCCTTGTGGGCTGAAGCAAAGTTTGCTACAGACTACAAGGAGAAAGCAAATTCCTTCTGGGAGAAAAACCTTGCTCAGGTGAAACCATGATGGAGCTCTTTGGCCTCAATTACAAGAAGTATGTCTAAGCAGTTAATGTGGGGCTATCAAATCTAAGTACACGGGACCAACAAAGCAAATTCCACACCTGCATGTTTTAAACATTTCCCTGCTTTATCCCCCCTGACCAAATAAAAGAGTCATATGCAGAGTTTTGTGCAACTTGATGGTAGCCTTAGTTGATAATTGAGCAATTAGCATTTATTATAGAGCAGAGACACATAAATGAACATATGGGACTTCTATCCTCATGGACCGGAGTTCCCAACTTCAGTTTTTTTAACTAGTTATAACTATTGATTGGAAAAAGATCAATGTCACTCAGACATGGAACCTTTTTTTGCAGTGAAATGTTTGAAAAGCATCTCTTGAAAAAATTAATAATGGACACAAATCATTTATTTGATCTCAAGTTTGCTGCTAACTTTACGGAAATTAAAATTTATGTTGCATACAGTTGCACTAAAAATATACATAAAAGCCTGGATACAAAGCAAGTTAATTTGTCAGAATTTTCTGTGTAATTGAGGAAATTGCTCAATCTTAGTTGGGGGTGACTACTTTACCTTTAATCGTTATTTAAGAGAAAAATAAATTAAACAAATTTAACCCTGATCACAGAGCAGAATGACACCTTAATGTAGTCTTAATGGAGGCTCACATGGTGGTCTGTGTTGAGGAACACTGGTTCTGTCTGCAGATAGAAATAACTTATTTTATTATTCCAAAGTTTAATTTCCTTTAATTTCCAAACTTTAACAGTAACACCAGTGACGTTGTGGAAGATTTGGGAACTTCACTTCCGTAAAAACTCTCAAATCCCCAACATGAATAAACTGGAAGTTGATGTGAATGCAAATGCGAAAAAGTCCCCCCACCCCCCTTTCTCTGAACTAGCAGAGGACTTGCAATGTGTGTGCCGGTCTGACCCAGTTTCTCCATTATCACAAAATGCCGAACATGCAAAAATGGAAAGATGAACCTTAAAATGAGAAGATTCTGAATATCCCTCAGGCATGTGGCTGGAATAAAATCTACCCAGCCCAGGCAATCTGTATGCCAAGAAGGAAGACATTCAAGTCTTTTTCGTATATTCATGTTTCACTCGTCCACTTGCTTTCGTTTCGCCCTTGCCTGCTCTCACCTCTTGGTTTCCTGTCTGAGTGGCTCTTGTCCCTGCAGACCCTCGGGGACGCTAGGTAATAGAATCATGAGGCAGGTATTAGTTAGACAGAGATGTGAGCATCTTCTTACTGAAGAGGCTGATGTCTTTGGATCGCTGCAAGTCGTAACCTTCAAAACGGTCACCATCTTATAGCCAGAAGGACACAGAGCAGCTGATTTAAAGATTCTGCTGGGATTTTTATTGGGAACAACCATTTTTGGCTTCCTGCAGCACGTGAAAGAAATATATGGCTGCTTAGAGAGCTTGGGTTGCTGTACCTAAAGAAAGCATGAATGTGCACAAAATACAGACAAACTAGGGTGAAACTTGAATCCATGTGAGAGCAAACTTTACTTGCAAAGCACATAACTTCATAGGTTCAGATTTTTATTATACTTGTTGGGTTTGTTATTGTTTTCAAAAGTATGTCAGTCAGAGTTCAAATTAAATCAGCAGTCATTAACATCCAAGGACCTATGAATACATTCAAAGAATTGAATAGGATTACCATTGCTGAAACTTTCTGAATAAAGTAAATGTGTTTTTTTTTTTCATGCTGCGCTATGAGTAAATAATACAGAGTACAAACTTAGAATAAATTTTGCCAGCTTTAGCAGACAAGCAAGAGCTTCAGCATTTGCGTAATGAACGATGCTGTAGTTTTTTGTTTTTTTTTTGGAAAAAAGTTAAAAGCTGAACTGATGCTGCCGATGCGCATTCATAAAAATGAGCTAGAAATCTAAAATTATCAATCACCTCCTTCCAACTGGAGTCCACACACACTCAAGAGATGTTGCTTCCTGTGGCGCCAGCTGTAGGTTTTCATGTGTATTTCTGCTGCTGTTTATTCCCCTCTGCCTTATCTAATGCCTTTCACTGCAGATGGTTCAACAAACAAACTGCAGCCATTTGATTCATGTTCCAGAGAAGCAAGCCAATTACCGAAAACGAATTCTTTCATAAATTTCTGTGAGTGACGTAAATGAAAGCGTTTCGGAGCCCGGCTCTCTCTGCATCATAGCAATGTCTGTCTTGGGGTCCAATTTACAACAGGGTACGCCGATGGAAGCATTAGGTTTGCTTGCCGCAGTAGGAGGGTGGTATCGTGATTAATTTAGGCTTGTTTTGTTAGTGCAGGAAGCCACAGAAAAGCTCATTACAATCAGCTGGTTTTTGTCACAGTCTGGGCTCTCTCTCATCTCCCATAGAGAAGCGGGGCGATACAGCTTTCCTGAATATGCATTGATGATGATTGCATGATTTATGCATGAGCTTTGTGGCACCTTAAGACCATCTAGCCGAATAGAAGTCCTTGAAACTCCGAAATTGGAGCTTTTCTCACTATTCTTTAAATGTTTGTTTCAAGCACTCCTCTACATCAGTCACAGGCCACAGTGAAATGTATGAAAACACAACTGAGTTACGAGGAGGAAAAGATAACAGCGGCTTGTTTACTTTAATATTTACCAAGTACCATTAGGAAACATGATGTAAGCTGTCATGTTTCCTTGCAGACTACATTCGGTGTTCACTTTGGATGTTTCCGTTTGACTTTGGGCTTTCAACTGACTATTATATGCGCAATTAGGCTGTTATATTGGCATAATTGGCAGTAAAAAATGGCTTGCCAGGAAAAAGAATTGAACCAGGACAATGATTGATGGTTATGTGAGAGTTGCCAGACTGATGTGTGCATTGACCTTCGAGGAAGCTGAGCTCATGTGGTTGCTGACCCTTTTATGCGTCCAGACAAGGCATCCCAGATTCTCAGAGTGTGCTGCTCTTGCAGCGGGCCCCGGGGGGACTCCTGTTAGCTCTGATAGATGATGATGATGCACTTGGCTTACTACTAGTCCCACAAATGTTTCTGCACAGTTACCTCTCATCAACAGCACCTGACTCTTGAGTAGGGCCGTGTAAAAAGAATATTACGAATCTACATTTGCCAAAAGGTCAGTGGTGAAAAGGATTTGGAAAAAAATTGCTTTTGTTTTTTTCCTTTCTAGAAATTATGAAATCATTATGGGTATTTCCAAAACAAATTTTCATGATCAAGTTTAGTAAAATACAACTGTTTGTTTTGTTCTAAATTTAATAGTTGATTGAATTCCGTATAAATACAACTTGACATGAAAACAGAACTTTCAGAAATGGATTTACGTTTCCGCTCTTCAGTTATTTAAAACTTTAGCCAAGAAGAGAGAAACGTAGTTGGGATTTTTTTTTTTTTTTTTTCCATTGTATCAAACCCATTCAACTCTGTGGTCCGGCTTTAATGGGATTAATGTTTGACACAACTAACTTGATGTCTGTTGCAGTTCTTCAGCTCCATAGTCATATGTTAATAGATGGTAAAGATGAAAAAAAATAATACATGGTTTTTCAATTATTTATTTTGCAAAAAAAAAATCCTATTATTGTGGCATGCATTTGCATTCAGTCCCTTTTATGGTACTGACATTAAATAAGTGCATCATGCAGACCAAGGAACATATCAGACTGAACCTGACAAACATTAAGTACATAAGTACATTAGTCAGAGAAGCTCACAGTAACTACGGAGGAGCTGCAGAGATCCATAGCTCAGGTGGGAGAATCTTCGGACAGGACAACACAGGAAACATGTTGTTTCTAGTGAAACCAAAATCAAACATTTTAGCCAAGATCCAAATGTTATTTTTGGCATTAAAATAATATTATTTTGCAGCCTAAACATATTATCTCACAAACAGACACAAACACACGTAATCTTTGTATAAAAACAGATTTTGAAATGGATCATTTGCCTTCCACATCACAAATGTGCATTTTATTTCACAGAGACAAAGCCTGTTTGCAATTTAATTTTGATTAACCAGAACAAAAACTTTGTGCATCTAAGCTGAGTCCATACACAGACAACTGTGTAAAGATTGCAACAAAGAGTTGCAAAAGTTTTGGTGCTGATTAAAATCAAGCAACCGCCTGGTGAAGCATCCTTCTAATCCTAATTGGTCCATAAAAATGATACTGAAGGGGCACCCAAGAGAAACGGAGTGGTTTAAAAGAAAAACTGTGGAGGGGTTCACTAAACTGTGAAAAAAACACACATTGACAAATTTCTTTCTTTAAAGCATTCGCACCGTAAAAAAAAAAAAAAAAAAGAAAAAGAAAAGAGAGAGGTAGCCTGAATTTGGAAAAAAAACAAAGCAGCAGAGAATGTTAAACCTTGTTAGAGCTTCATGCATGATTGAATTTAAAAGCAGACACAATTTAATAGGCTGCAACACACTCAAAATCACTTCTGACAGTCACAGTCAGTGGAAACAAGTCATTTCTCTTTTGAACGGAAGTTCAAACAGAACTGAAAACCCTAGTACATAGTATGCAGTTGAAAATCTGCTTGCTTCTCTGGGTGTAAGCTTATTTGGACCAACAATATAATTGCCTTTAAACTAATCTGCATAAATAGGCACCCAGCGCTGCTTTCAGCATGATTGTATTTACTAGGTGATATTTATGATTGCAAAACTGAGGCGGTCTCGTGCTGTGTTCCTGCTGCGTCAAAAAGCTGGAACTTGGATCCAGGAGGGACGTTATTGTCTGTGTTCCAGTGACAGAAAAAAACCAGAAAGGAAGTAGCGATTATAGCTAACTGATCATGACTTCCTACCATTACTCTTCCAACCTAACAAGATTTTTCACTGTTTCATATAGCATGCAGCACTGTTGTGACAAAGCTTACAGCCTGTGAAAAGTCTTTCATGAAATGCTTCGCAGAGTAACCGAGGCCCAAAAAAATGTTTATCACCTAAGCAATCACCACCGTCAATGTTCAGTGCAGCCATGTTGGGTTTTAAGGATCCTCCAACTGACCAACTTGTAATCCAGAATTAGTGGACATTCAATTACTCCACATAAGAACTCCAAATTACACCAAGGCAAGGATTTAAAACACCTTGTGCCAAAAACATTAGTTATAGTACATAGTACAGAAGCTACTGAATGGCATACTGAACAGGTTCTTGAGTCACTTGTTTTTATTTCTGTGCCATATTGTGTGTGTAAGACATCTGGCTGGTTCTGTAGTAAAAATGTCATTGTGCCTAACATCAATCAAGGTCTCCAAGTAAGTCAATTAGCATGACACCAAGTGTCGTATGTCAAGTCTAGAGCTGTGCTTCTTATATGAATAAACAAAGAGTCACTGGCAGATTACCGGGCATAGATCATTGCAACTGACAGCTCACTCTCAGCTTTGACTCACGATCTGATAAAAGCTTTCTAAAAAGTTTCACCTCAGGCAGTTTTACTTCGATCTGAAGAGGAGACGGTGTCAGTTAACCGATTAGCAGCAACACCCAAAACAGTTCAAACCAATCTTTGTGTCCACTTGCATAGGAAATCTCTTCTTTTCTCACCACTCTCGCTTTCTCTCCCACCTATTTACCCCCTCCCACTCTCACTCTACTCTCCAGCTTGCTTCTCCCCCTCTCTCTCATCTTCCAATGTGGAGCCAGATCTCTTCTATACTCCTTTTGCTCAGGTCTCCGTGCTGAGACAGACTTATTTAACAAGCTCCTGGCAGGCTGGGCGATGGATGTGGCATCTGTGCAATCGAGGCTGATGTGGCCCTTCCTCCTGCAGGAGAGCAAATCCCTTGGAGGGGGTCTCCAGATGGGCTCGGTTTGAGGCAGTTCACCCCTGGTTCTCCTAGATGAACGGCATACGGGATAATACTGCATATCTGAATGCCTAATGAGGACTGAGTGTAATTAATTACGTGGATGCATTTTGATCCGTACTCACATACCGCACCTGATGCCTTTCCATCTTCAGCCGGTAGATCAAAATTATACTCAGGTCGGTGATAATAGTGCTGGGAGAAATTGCTATAGCATCTCACTTGGAAAAATCTGGACTTTAACTTAGCCTCTCCAAAACTCTAATTTTTATTTATTTTTGGGGTCATTCAGAGGTAAACAGGTTGGAGTGTGGAATGGAGTGCACTTGAGCTCAAGGTCACAAACTGAAGTACCGGTGATGATTCTTTTACAGGATTTTCTGATAGAGAGCAAGTCACATAAAAAATACTGCCACCACCACACGTTATTATAGATATGTCGTTCTTTTACTAAAATCCTTTCTTCACTCCATGCCAAATGTAACCCAACCTGGCCATTGACTTCCTGTGCTATTCCACTCCCAAAAAATTCTCGCTTCCAGCACAGTCTGGACTTTCTCCCGTTGACTTTTGACCGGACCAGTCAGCGAACAGAAGTAGACGTAGTTGTGAACAATGATGTCAATCATCTCTGTGCTGTTTTAGAATTGTAGTGTGCCTGTAGTTTTAGCATTGGCAGCGGAGGAAGTGAACAAAGTCGTTCAGTCCGTGTTGGCCACGCTTTCGAATATTAAATTAACGTTAACAGAGCGGCGCTTCCCTCTTCACAGTGGAGGATGGTTACTTACAGTGCAGGCAACTATCGGTAAGTTTCCAAGCATTGAACCGATGCATTACATACTTAGGCGCATTACCATACAAAGGTTAGTGACTTGGTAAATTTAAAACCTCATCACACTCCATGCCTCCCAGAAGCAATCGTTTCTCAACATCCAAGGGTCCAGATCATCTGTATGAAGCGAAGTGTAGGTCAAACGACTAATTATAATTTTTTTTTTTTTACCAGGGTATGTGCAACCAGGTAACCAACAATATATTTCTGGAACGTGTGAGATGGTTCTTTAAGTTCTGTTTGGTCAGGCGTGGCATTGGTATTGGTGCCCTCTCTCTTTCTGTTTGTTAAATTGGGAACACTGACCCCAACTAAAGTGAGCAAGGCAGCGAAACAGAAGTCAGCTATCCAGAAAAAAGAGGTTGATTACAGTCGTTTCATGATAGGTTACTTTTTCCAGACAGAGCCAGTCTGGTCGGTTTGGTTAGCTTTTTCCCTTATTAAACAACAAACATTTTAAAAATGTGTTTTTACTCAGATTATCTGATTCACATTTCTTTGGACCATTAACGTTGGCCATGAAAGACATTTTGATATATTCTTGCTCCTTCTCTCCTTGTACAAGCTCCTGGTATTCTCCCCACGTGCCGTGTGCTGACACTGCTTTCTTCTGCATCCCATTGATTCAGGCGCCCTGAGTGATAGATTGGTTTAATAAAGCAAGGTGCAGTCCTCCCCAAATAAATGAGCAAATGCAGGATTTATTACCAACATCTGCATTTTAAATGGAAGTAAACAGGTCTTGAGCTGAGAAACATGATACTTCCCAGAAACAGGAAATCTGGGCCAGAGCATTTGGGGATGGACTGAATTGTGCAAAGGGACACATGATTATTTTACATGAGCATTCCTCTCATTCCCTTCTCTTTTCTTCTATCATTGTCTCAGATTCTCACGTCTTTCGCTGCTCGTCTTTGTCCTTCAGGAAGAACAGACATCTCTCCTCTTCAGAGCTCCTTACTCGTCTCACCCTTCTATTCTGATGGAAGTTTACTCTTTTGAAGTTGCATGCTTTGAACCAAAGTGCTCATCACTGGTTTGTCATTACACATATTGTCCTTTTTGTCGCAAACAGCAGCACATTAATTTGTCCTTTCCTTTTCTTGCCATGCCAGTGCCACAGGCTGCTTAGTGCTGTTGATTTATCCGTGCTCAGTGCCAGCAGAGCTAAATCTCTACTCCCGCTTGGCTGAGAAACAGTGGTGAGCACGGTTTAATTTCAGCTCTGAAAGACTGTCGCGCTGCCGTGATAATGCAGGCCTGTTTGCCAGTGATTGGACTAATTAATAGGCTCACAGATGATTCGCGTCCATCTCTAGCACACGCAGAAGAAGAAGGTGGGAAAATAGGCGAGGGGGGGAAGAAACAGAAAGAGAGAGCAAAACCAAAGCTGCTTGACCTGTGAATTTTGGGAGGCCTTTTCTAAAATGATCACTTTACACGTTTAACATTCCCACATGCACAGATGGATGGTGGAGAGAGTACAAGCACAGGCGACGTGCATTTTCCCCAAGCCTGGGTATGTTAACAGTGGCATCTTGGTTGGTAATTACAAGCACATTTAGCAGGGCACTTGCAGATTTTTATTGTTTGCTACCCACTCTCCTCTGGAAATCTGATATCCTGCATTGTTTGCAGAGAACTACAGCAGCACTCTCTGTCTCCGTCTCTTTTTCTGTGCAGATGACCCACTAAAGCAGGGGTGCCCAAAGTCGTTCCTCGAGGGCCAGCATCCTGCATGGTATAGTTCTCTCCCTGGTGGTAGTAGCATCCTTTTCAGCATGTCAATGTTCTTCTTAGGCCTTCCAATGAGCCATCATTTGGTCCAGGTGCGTTAAACCAGGGAGAGAAAACATGCTGGATGCCGGCCCTCCAGGACCCACTTTGGGCTCCCCTGCATTAAAGCAAGGAATGTTAGGATGATAGCCATCCCTTTGAGCAATTACTGAATGAGCAGCGACTAAATGAAAAAAAAATATTGTGTTCGCCACAAATCCATTAGTTAACTATGTGGCTCACAATGGAGGGAGTGCTGTATGTCTGCAGACTGTTGACAATGATGTATGGCTATATGGTACAGCAACTGGGCAATTTGTCCCTAAACCTTTACTGTGTAATCTGGACTGAGTCTCCAGCCAGATTGTAAATCTACAGGCCTGAGCTTAATTGTCGCAAGTGTTGTTTTCACATTCTGGTTCAAACTGCAACTGTGATGTTGGAAATCATCTAAATGAATCATATAGATATGATTTCCTTATATATATATATATATATACACACACAGAGAGAGAAACTTCAACCTGCTCTTTGAAGCTCCTCCAAATTAAATTCTTGACTGGATTTTCATGAATCCTTAAAAAGTTCATGTAAGAGAGGCTCAAATATTTCTTGGCTTGGAATATTTCCCTCTATGTAAGATGGATCTGTACAATGTATGAGTTTCACTTTCTGAAATGAGTGACAAAAACAGTGAACTTCTTATCAACACGAGATCAGAATTACTTGGGGTGTCTTTGTATGCCAAATTCTGACCCTACCATCTGAATAACCCATCAGAAATCGACACTCATTGGACCAGGCAATAATTTCCTTGTCTGGTCATTTTTGGTGACCAGAGGTTGAGGTCGTGAACGTCGCCACCCCAGATTCTTCTTAGTTGACAAGAGTGACACCAGGTGGTCTTCTGCTGCAGTAGCTCATCTGCTTCCAAGTTTGACATTTTGTGGATTCTGAGGTTGTATTCTTGAAATGACCATCAGAGGTTCTGTTGGCTGCCTGTTATTTCAAACCAATCTGGCTATTCTCTGGACCTGTGTTTGCAGCAAGACATTTTTATTTAAACAACTACCGCTCACTGCACTTGACATTTAACTTACATTCTTCGTAAAATTGAGAGATGACTGGTTAATGAAATTCTAGTTTGAATTTCGTAGACCAATTCCTAGCACCAGCCACTATGTAATGTTCAAGGCCACTAAAATTCCCTTTTCTTCCTTACTTCCTTACTTAAATACGTTTTTTTCTCAAATAGGCATGTTTAGACTTCAGTGCTAGTAAATAAGCCTTGTTCTCCATTCACTGTTGTTTGCTTCAGATTAAGCACGAAGTTCTTGAAATATTTTTCATTACATTTCTGTAGTTTCTGTTAAAGATTACCTTTTGATTGAACATGCCATCTGATTTGATGTGGTTTATAAACTCGTGCATATTTTTTATTTACTTCGTAAAATAGTTTGGAAACAAATTCTGAGATATTTTCAAGGTGACCCAATTGTAGATTTAAGACCTTTGATCTGGACCAACCTTGTCTGACGTGTCTCTCTTTGCCTCTGTTTGTACATGTGGGGCTTTGACTATTTATAAAGTGACTTTTATAAATTATTTCTGTGCTTGCTGTGTTTCTTTTATTGTAATTACAGAAACACATAAATGTTTTACATAAAATACTCCTGAGCTTGTTAAGTCTAACAACTGTGAATGCAAAGCATGTTGATTTCATCAGCTTTGGAAATTATTTCCAGGTGTTGGGAGGGAGGAGACTCTCCCGAACGTTAATTTTGGGTGAGCAATTATTTCGGACTGTTTCTTTTTTCCCTCCCCATAATTTAGAAAGAAAGATTTCCATAAAATGTAAAATTAAAATATCAGATTTTTTGGGATTATTGATTACTTTTTTTTTTGCCCTAGAGATTCTTTAGATTTACAAACAGGTTGCAAGAAACTTCATTATTTCTTTTCTCCCAAAATCCCAACATTTATGCAAACCAATAGTTCACAATATATATATATATGATTTAGATTTTCAACACATTACAGAATTAATTGTTGTGCTCAAACAGGTTCCGACATTTCATGAAGACGTATTAAATGAGTAAGTTATTTAAGTCAATATTGTATAAGTATAGATTTAAGTAGAGGAAGACGTCTACCAAAACAGTTGTCGGTCCTTTTAGAAGCAAACTTTCCTCATTGATTGCTATGGCAACCGAGCTAAGCAACATAAACGTTCTCTGTGTGTTTACTGCATTAAAAAACCCCACAAGATGTTTCCCATTTAAAGAAACTACTCAACCTTTGTTCTGTAATAGCCACCTGCTGAATATAACTTCTGAGCTTTACCTACAAATATATGCTGGCAATCAAGGCGCTAAAACAAACAGCCCACTTCTTTTTGTTCATTATCTTTATAATGTTGTTTTAAAAATAAATCCGACCACACAGGGAACAAAATATCTAACTATCTCCCAAGTGCCTGAACCCAAATATCACACTTCATTAGCTGTGGAAAAAAACAAAAAAACACAGTAATTTAAAGTACAGGAACATTGTCCTGATGATGAAATTATCACTTTAAATGGTGCCATAAATACTACTAACATTGTGCAAGAAAAAAGATATTTAAATTTAATCCAAATAATTTCTGTGGGAAGAAGTGCCAGGTCCATGTTACTGTCAAGGGGAGTATATTTTATGGCTTTTTGTGTGAGATGGATGGGTTATATTTGGTTTTGGCGAGGACCCAAATGCAGAGACCAAGACTTGGTGAATAAAGTTAATAGCAGTTGACAGGAAAAGTCTGGTGTAGCTGAACCAGTGAGTATTTATACGGTGGAGTTTGATTACTAAATACTACACAGGTTTGTACTAGTTAGCCACTGGACCAGAAGATGCTACAAACAGACCAGCATAACCAAACCAAAAACAAAATCCTACAGATCTCAAAAATTAAAAAATAAAAAGAAATATCCAACACTGCCTGAAGTTCATTCCCATCAATACTTCTCTGGTATATCTGGGATCAACATCATTGTGTATTCCAGAGCTGCTGGTTTCGAGTTGCTTGGGGGAGTTTGAGAGCACAGCGGCAAGTTAGCAAGCTGTTGGAGCACTGCTGTAAATGATTCATGTTGTACAAGCCGGCACATTCGTGTCAGCATGGATTTTAAAGCAGCAGCTGAATGAAGTCCTTTAGCTCAAGGTCTGGAGTCCCTGAGTGGATATTACACCTCAGGTTGGTCCTATTAATGAGGAGGAAGTGATTTCCCTCAGCCTCTGGAATGTTGTTCACATATGTTTCAGGAGAGTTTAGATGAAATGTGTCATTAGAGGGCCATTAGTCCAGGGTTGATCAAGCCACTGCAAAGCTGATGGTAATTTGCTCAGGGACAATCTGTGCTGGCCCTGATCCACCCACTTGGACTGTGGAGGTGCATTGGCAGTTTAAAAAAAAAACAAACAAAAAAAACACACACCTTTCATTCAACGTCATGCTCTTACGCCTCGCTTCGCCGGCTTATTGCCTCACCTTCCTGTTATTTGTTTCTCCTTTTTTTTTCTCACCACGCCTCTACCTGCTCGAGCTCGTATTTCAACCCAGTCGGATCTCGAGGAGATGAAGTGGCAGGATAAGGTCTCAGCGTATGTACAGATTCTCATCGAGGCTTAATGAATACCATTAATTCAACCAGGGGAATTGTTGGGATGGTCATGGCCTTTATCCAGTCATGGTTAAGCGATGCTTTCAGTTATCAATCGTGATGAGCTTTTGAAGCTGTGGGAGGGGAAGTGCTGGCTTTTGAAACAATAGCATCTTGGTCTCACAATTGAGGGAAGGCCAGAAACCTATCAGTCTCAGCCTATTTATATGTGATAGGCTATATAGGGAGCAGAGGTCTGTCTCAGGACCTGACTGCTTCCCATTGTTTTGGTGAAAATATCGACACCCAGGCATGTTTGTTTTGATAATATGATGGCAATATTTGAGAATATTTTATGCAAGATGTCACACTGTGTATCTATATCAACAATGCATGCACAATACAGTCGAGCCCAAAGCTATTTATATCCCGGTCAGGTTCAGATTTAAAATCATTCTCATTCAGCCACGAAGTTTGTTTTCGATAGCAAATGAGACATGTATCTCTCATAAGATAATAACAAAAACAAAAGACTAAATCAATTCTGAAAAACAAGTATTTTCACTAGAATGTTATGACTAGCATGTCAAACATGATCTACATCCTCATTTATCGATGGAAATTAATTCTTACTTGAATAGCAGAACTCAAAACTCTCCTTAAAGTTGCTGGTCAGCTATTTGTATGTTTCACCGGGTATTTTGATAAGCTTTGCACTTATAAGAATCAAAAACATGCATGTCTGAATTGTAACTTCATCTTCCTTCTCTCACGTACCAAAACTTGACTGACTTTGCACTCACGATTTTCTCTTTCCTGTCACCTCAGCAGTGTCGTCCATTCCCTGACGCACTTACTGCGAATGCAGCATCTGCTGGGTCGTTGCCCTGCAGATTTAAATAATTCACACAAAGCACAGTAACCATTCAGTTTTTATGAGCCCCCCGTGGCAGTTCATGGCACTTCAGTCTCTTTATATCCTCATCTCCCTTGTGTGCCATCATCTCGGTCTTTCTTAATTTAGCATTTGGTTGCAGTCCGACAAAATCCATCTCCACATTGATCTCTCTCTCTCTCTCTCTTTTTTTTATTAACAAGCATCAATACTGATACAAGGTTGAGCCTTTTAAGAGCTGCTGTCTTTTTATCAGCCTTATGCACATTACTACTGGCACCTTTGTTTCTGCATATGGTTCAAGATTAGAACAACAAAGGCATATTCATGGCTGGCTCATGTGATCAGGGACACACAATTCACCAGACAACCAACAGAAACAGGACAGCTGAGTAGCACTGCAACAACCCTGGAGTAATGCACCCATCTCATCTCTCTCATAACGTTATTAAAAGTTTAGGCCTGGAGGCCATGAAGGTTTAGCAGAGGATTATTATTTCAAGCTCTCTGGAAAATAAATCAATCTTTTATCAAAGTCCACAGTCCCCACGAACTGCCTAATCAAATTGAACAGCGTTCTAGGCAAGTATCCTGCTACTCCTCTATTAAACTGAGCTGTAGCTGAGGGAGATGGCTCAAAAATAGCCTCCCTCATAAGACACGGTTGTTATGTGCAGACAATTGAAAAATCCTATAAATCTGTAAAACACTTTTCCTGAAGCGCTCCGCCTTTGAAGTTTCTCTTCTCGTCATTACCGGCTGAGTGAATAAAATGCCTCGCGTTGAGGGAAACATCCGCGTCATGTAAGGTATTTAAGCATTTTACCCCACGTAGCCTCCGTGTTTCATATTTTGATGCGAATTTGTTGGGCAAACCAATCTCTTTTGTTCATGAATTTGTGCGACGTAATTTCTCTCCTCCTGCAGTTGCGCCTCTCGCTCAGACTGGTGCCGCTGTCCTCTACCTGTGATTGGATGTGGCTGTCTTGCTGCCTTGGCACTTTTATTGAACTGGTCCCTGTTGAATAGCCCGCCTGTCGACGGGAGAAGCCGATGAAGTGTTTTTGCCTTTATGGTCAATGCTGGAAACGACAATCAATTTGGAAATGAGCTGATGAGTTCACTTGAAACAGCAATTCCCCTGAATTTAGATGAGACAACGTTTACATGACATTGACATGCACCCTTCTTTTATTTTTTCCTCTTGATGTCGCCAGTAGTTTCACTTTAAAAGATGTGAAAGGTTTCGCTTTAGGACAATGAATGCGAAGTGTAACTCTTGGACTGTTTTCGATTTTAGTTTTGTTTCAGACGGGTATCACGACTTTGGGACTATTTTGCTATCCTAAAAAATTGATTTTACATTGTGTGCTTGCATCAGCGACATGAAATGCATAAATGGAAGCACTTTTTTGACCGAATGTTTTGCATTCGGGCATGCATCTAAGTAAGTTGCAAATACAATCACGATTGTATTTGCAATCATACTTCCAAGCTGATTATATGGGATGTAAGAGGGAAGGTAGGAAAACTAGATTTGTCTGTAATGAAAAAGATTTTTCACTAAAGGAAAACTTTTAAAATTTTTGCTCAATGCAAAAATAAACTTAAGACTCTACTGACCTTACATACCACATTAACTTCTAAAGTTTCTGACAAGACATTCAGAAAATGACTGAGCCAGTGTGGCTTGATTGAAAGAGTTGACAGTACAAAAAGAAAAGAAGAAAAAAAAAGTTGTCTCTGCAACAAATATGAGAGCATGATTTAGGTTTGCAAAGCTGCAGCTAAATGAGCAACATGATCTACTCAACAATAGACAGATGTGACCAAAGTAGAGATGCTTGGCTATTATGCAAAGTGACATGTTGGTTAAAATGTAATCATAGCGTAATTAAGAATACTTCATTCCAGCTGTCAGGTACGTTGGATCAGGTTTGATCATTTGATCTCGTTGTGCCTTCTAAGTAAATAGTTAATTCCTCTGTACATCTACGTATCCCAATAATGGATCATGAACAGAACGATGATCCAGAACACAGAAACAAAACGGACTAGATCACGACTCAACTGGACTGAGAGTTTTGCAGCAGAGAAAAAGCCCCACAGATATCTATGAAATGAAGTAAAAACTCTAAATTCCTCCAAAACGACAAAAGAAACTCTTAAAGTTTTAGAAAAATATCATTCAACTTATTGTCACAATATTTGTTTAGTAATCATAAATCTGTTTCTTTAAGAGTAGGACTCAGCTATATTTGAGCAAAATGTTGGGAGAAAATACAAACAAAAAGCATAACTCTTTGTTGATGTGGAATTATTTTTATAGTAATTAGTATCAGTATTTATTTAGAGGAAAATGTTGATTCAAAAGGCTACTGAAATTCATACAAACTTCAACTTTCAAAGTTGAAGTTAGCAAAATCTGTGTGCTACAACTGAGCTCAATTAAAGAGGCAACTGTGCTCACAACTTAAGGTTTGCCCACACAAAGCATGACTACACCTCCTGCTTTATACATCTTGTCACAGTAACCTTGCACGTGTAATTAAAAAGATTTGTAGAGAAGCATTTTACAGTCAGGTTTGTAAATATGTTTGAACAAATAACGTGTGTTTTGTGATGCGTCCTAAACACATATGTGGACTACACACATGAAGTGCTGTGGAGGAGCAGCAGTGGCAGGAACATCACTTCCTGTTCAAAGACCCCGACTGTGTCACTCATCGACTGTATCCTTGCTTCTACTTCAACCGTAATGAGCATGCTGCATCCGCTTTGTCTCATATAGTTTTGTATTTTTTCTTTTTTTTTCCCTTTTCCCATCCTCTTGTTTAGAAGGTACATTTTATTTATCAGCTCAAGGGCTTGTCAAATTTAAAAAGCCGTACTTTTATGCTACTGTCATTTGTGAATAGAGACATCAAACAAGCAACGCATTACGTCCTCTCTTCTTCTACCTTTCATATTTGCTTACAAATGCGCAAGTAAGGTGTTTTTCTCTTTAGATGTCTCTGTGAATGAAGAAAATTACTTCTCCCACTCTCTCCCTCTCTCTTTCCCTTGTACCGTCTTGCCTGCCCCTCCTTTGATTTCATTACCAGAGTAGCGCCAGCGAAGCATTTTAAAACAGGGACGAGAAGGAGTTTCAGAAACGTAGAGCTGTGAATGAGCGATTTACAAACAAGCATCACTCTGATACACAGCCTACACAAAATCAGAAAAAGTAAAGTAGCTACCTTCAACAACACATAAGTCTAAGATTTTTACATTTTTAAAGAATCGCTCTTAGAATGCTGAATAATTATTTTTTTTTTTCAGGGAGTTAAAACTGTGTCCACTACACATGTGTCAAAGCTCTTAAAATAGAACAGTATAAATTTTAAATAAAAAGTTTATTTAATTATGTTGTATGATGAAGACATGCACAGTTAAGATTGGTTTGGCTAATTGTTGAGGCCTGATTTTTAAAAAAACACACACACACTCACACATTGTTCACAACTTCCACGCTCACGCTGCGTTTCCAATATCTCTCCGCTTTGAAGAACTACATTTTGAGTCTTAATGTTTCTCCTTGGGTGCAGGATAGACATAACTAAGTAATTACACTAGTGAAACATGTTTTCATCAACAATATCAGATGTATTTGTCTGCGTCTGTTCACAGTCATGGTGCTTGCAGTTAATACAAGATGAATGCCATCCTCACTTGACTAGCATGACCACATCCCAGGCTAACAAAAGTGTCCTACCATGACCATGTTGATCCCTAAAATATTAGCATTTCCTTTCTGTCGCAACCAGGTTTTCTTTCCCCTTCTGAAGAGCAAACAAATTTGTGTTGTGAAACTACGTCATCGGTGAGACTTTCTGGATCTTTTCCCTCAACATTGCTTGAAGAATTAAGTCAAGCATGCACTGAATTTTCCTACACTTATTAGATTAATGACAAGGTGTGTGATTTCTGAAAACTGTATCCTAGGAAGACAACGGGGAGACGCAGTTTTCCTCCTCATCTTGCTCCTGTGAACCCAATTTCATTTAGTACAATTACCAATAAAAAGTGAACCTGTGGATTGCAATGTAAAGGCTCCTAAACATGATAAACCAAACTTAGCTAATGAAAAGCTTCAGTTTGTTTATACAAAGCAATTGTCTATAGACGCCAATAACTGTAGTACCAGAGATTTTGTTTGAAAATATTTCTTAGCATGAGATTTTTACACACAGCCTTACTAGCAGTACCAATAATTATGGAAGGTGCTGTAAATGACTCATATGCTGGATAACTGTACTGTGTTTGTTTTAGGCATGCCATTTTTCTCAAGTGAAATAACATTCACATTATTAGGCAATTTTATTACTGTAATGTTTATCACGGTAGTGGTGCTTCCATTCACCTGTCACTTTGTTGCTGGAACACCTAAATTTGTCCCCTAAGGAACAATAAAGAAGATCACTATTATGCTCCGATATTAAAGCATGTGCAGCATCACTGCGAAGGATTTCGACTAGCTTGCTTATTTTTTTATGTTAATTGTTGTACAATAAAGTTTCATGAAATGATACAAGGATGTAACAGCCACATGCTGAATATCCGAGTTATGATGTTAAAGAACATTAGTCTGTTATCAGTCTATCCTGAAAACTAGACGGGAAAAGAGCTGAAATGATCTTAACACATTCCTACAGCATGTTCTGAAGAGTTAGTGTATGCTAGAGAGACAAGGACTGTGTTTTATAGAGTCATAATATTTCAATCTCTTTCTCAGCTCTTTACCTTTAGTCAGTCTTCTATCGATTTAGATCTACAGATCTATAGATTTAGATTCTGCAAGTGTGCTAAAGACTTGATTTGTGGACCAAATATGTTGCAAGAATTAAGTCATGACTCTGCAGTTCATGTTGGTGAAATAATACTTTTCTTTTTCTGAGACTCCAAAAGTTAGAGGTCCAAAGTTCACCTAAAGACTGCGTGGAGTTATCATTTTAGTAATCTGCCTTCGTCTGCCTTTGTTTGCGCTTCTTACACCACATATGTGTAAATGTATGTTTTGTTTTTTTGTTGTTGTTTTTTTTTCATCTCCGTCTGTGATCCTCTGCTGATCTCCCCAAGCTGTTCCTTGCATCTCTCTCCTCGACAGCTGGGACTGGCTGTGTCCTCTGTGTCCCTGAACAGAATGACTTTGGTTTGAGGAAAAAGATTCATTTAAAGTGATGATGTTTGATCAGTGCTTTAGCCTCAGCTTGGCTGGAGAAAAAGAAGAAAAAAGAAAAAAAAACTCGTTCAAAGTATTGAACAATTACTTTGTCGCAGCAGGAAAAGTGCTGAAAATACATACATTTTTAAAAAGGTCTGTTTTTTTTTTTTTAACTTGCTTTCCAAAACTATGTGATATGCCTGGATTATTTTTAAAATTACACTTTCTTCATTTTTTAAAAGCAAAACTCAGTGAAAATGAAAATTGCACCGGGTCCAGTGAATATGACTTGGAAAGTTTTACCCTGAAATGATGCTGACAGTGAAATGCATGATATCAGTTTACCGAACGGCGTCAAAGTCCCCAGAGACAGAGGCCCAGCTGTTCAGGTTTTTAAGGTTTTAAATTGTTAACTTGCTTTCACTCACACAGAGCAGACTTGTAGTGCAAAGGCCACAGACCTCATGGAAGATAAAAGCTGCCTAGCATCATTTTAGTCTAAATCCATCATACCACCATCTTAGCTCTGCCAGTGAGGGCAAGGACACCAGTGGGAAATTGACATATTCAGCACAAAAACAAAATGATGCACAATAATCCAACAAAAACCATATAGCTGTTTTAAAAAAAAAAAAAAATCTATAATCAGAGAAGATCTGTGGTTCTTAAAATGAAGACCACCACTTCAGTAAATACTACATTTTCCAAGAACCAGCATGTGGTGAAATATTTTCACTTCAGCTTGTGAAGTGAGAAAAGCAGAGCAAAACATGGTAAATCCATGGCAGCACGCAATTACTGTGCAATTTTATTATGAACAAAATCAGCAGTGAAGTTCAAAGAAATTAATTCTGGAAAGCTTTTGGTTTCTCTCCAACCTCGATCTCAAAATCCAAGATGGCTACATTGTATATTCTATTTAAAACATAAAAAGAAAAATGTTTACCCACAATTCTGACAATTTGTCTCTCAAAGAAAATTTACCCACATTATACAGTCTTCACTACTGCAGACGGCAGCAGAGTCTGATAAGAGTAACAATGGCAGCACAAATTATTTCTGTTTTCTGCATTGCAACCCAAAGCTGCTGCCACACAAACTATTTGAAAGTTGTTGGAGCTTTGAATGCTGCTGGCCAAACTTCTCTACTATTCAACACTGTCAGCACGGTAGAAAAACTCAGGAACAGCTTTCTATTAAATATACGAACTTTAAACAACATTGGAAGCTACTGAACATAAAGAGCACATTTTCCTTTCTATGGTTATAATAATTTGCGCTTGTTTTATCAGGCAAAGCTACACACTGCCCAGAAATGGAGGAAGTTTTATGATATAGATTTTCATTTTTTTACGATATTTTCAAAACTTCTGCCACAAGATCTTATTGTACCTCTTATTGGATAGATGTTCTAAGGTGTGTAACGTTGAGTCATAGGCTGCGTTGGTCTGATATCTTCTGCTGTCTATTGCAGATGGCAAAATACTCAGGCTCACTGTGGCAGCCATGTTGTGTCATTGCCTTTGTCTACCAGAGTTTCCCAAAATAAAATTCTACTGTCCGGATATCATCATTGATATAATCATTAGCTCATTTCAGCTGTCATAGAATATTTATTTTATTTCTAAGATATTGTTTTTCCAGAAAAGGAAATGTGGTTTTCATTACTATACACCCACTTTACCATCAAATCTGCACCAATACCCCACTGGCATCCGACTGTAGTCCTACAGAGGTAAGATCTGGCAACTTTTAGGTGTCACCCTGCTCCAACAAACCTGCATCAAATGGCTTAATTCCCTCATCAGCATGTCATTCAGCTCTGCAGAGAGAAGCTGAATCATCTAAATGCCGCCGCATGCAGTGCGCCGCCGCCAAGTACCCCAAGAAGATGGATTGATTTGTCATTTGTGCTTCCTTTGCTGAGTAAACCCAGTGATTGACGCTCATTAAAGTGAACTGACCTAAGATTATTCAAATTTCTCAACAGAAGTAGACCGTGTTTGGTTTGTATGCAAATGCTCTAACTTAACATTTTTCATAACGTTTAAATGTACCTTGCATGCATTTCATTGAATGCTTTTTCTCTTGTCCATTAGTAAGTGAGATTTGCTTGTTTGGTTCGGAAAAGGACAATCTGTTTGCATTGTTGTAAATCTTGTACAGCATCTTGTACTAATATCTGAATAAACAAAAGAAAAAGAAAAAGAACAAGCCACAGGATGCAGCTCTGGGGAACTGGACTTCGGCACGCCTCTGTCAGCTGTCTATTGAGCTCTGATGTGTTGTGGTGCCTTTTTGTGTTTAATTTGAATGTTGTTTACCATTTTAGCTAAAAGCACATTCTGCTAGGAAAGGCTTCAATATATCAAACTAATTCTTCAGGGTAAGATTATCATAATATTTAAGACATTTTTGGGAAGCTTATGGATATTACGCCGTGTGACTCGCAGATGAAACAAGTTAGCAAGTGTCATTTCAAAGGGATCATCTGGGTATTGATGTAAAAAATGAGAATGTTATTTTCTCACTGTTTAGTAAAACAAGCGATGTAGAAAATACTTCAGTTGAGTCTATATACAGAGTTGAACTTTCATCGCCAGCCAATTAGTGTTCTGTTAAAAGAAGAACGGCAGTGGACTCATGTTTCCTTCTGTTGTGATCATAATAACATGCAAAAAATATTATATTATGATGATTGGATTACACGTTGGACTTTAAATGCTAACAGTGGAGAAAAATGACCAGCAGTATTTAAACAAGTAGACCTTAAGTCAATAGATTACTTTTCAGAAATGCAACAACTCACTGCGGGAGCCGATGACTGATGATCATTTCGCTTGTAAATAATAACCAAACTCTGCAATATATCTGGGTCAGTTTGAAATCTTGTTGAAGGCTTGTGTTTGTGCCGTCAGCTGTGTGCCAGAAAATGTTTCTGTAAAAGCAGCCCTAAGCTGTAATGAACAAGTGCAATGTCCAGATGTGCTGTCACACCAAGCTACTTGTCAGCTCTACTGGAGCTATTAACAAGGCTCTGCAGGCCACAGGCCACTCCCTGTTTTTCTTTTGCTTTTTTCTTTTTTATCTGTCTTATCCAACACTGCAAATCTTCTCAATGCCTCTCTCTCTCTCTCTCTCTCTCTCTCTCTTTCTGCCCCCCACATGCACAGTGAAAGTAGAAAACTACACACATGAACAATCAAAGCTGGAGTAAATCAATTCAATGCGCTCCAAAGCTCACACACATTTGTCCAGAAGTTACACTCACCCCCAGAACAGAGAAATTCATCAAAGGAGGGATTTAGCATGATGCTAACAGCGCGCTGCAGGAGTATGCGCTTGCAGCTTTCCTGCAGTACCTGCAGATTTTTCATTCATGTTATCTGATCCAGGCTGCGACCTCCAAGGTGTGTTTGAGGAAAGATTCACCTGGCTGAACCCCTGAGGAGAAGATTGATACCCTGCCTCATTTCTTTTTGAACAACCAGCCCGGTGGTGTTCTGCAGCTGCGTTTTCTTTTTCCTGAAGCAAACCATGTGAAACTTGTATTGGTTCCTAAATTGTAGGCTTAAGAGGTGCCATTTTGCAGCCTTAATTTCACTTGAAAAGAGATTAGGAAGCTATTTTGTACTAATATGTTAGATACTGTGAACTGCAAAACAACAACAAAACAAAACAAAAAAATCGGCAGCAAGAATTAAGCTAATGATTGACCAAAATGAGGCCAATTGCACAGAAAATTTCACCAGGATTACTATAACTGTGCCATCATCTTCAGAAAAATTTCAACAACATTAATTTGTTATTATGTTGGTGTTTGGATCAAGAAAGGTCTACATTTTATTCTGGATTGTAGCAAATACTGAAAACTGGACATGTCAACATGATCCTGACCTAAATAAAGACCAAAAAAAAAAAAAAAATCCATCAAAACTTGATAAAAACATTAACAATTTAGCAGGTGCATCACTGATTTGAGGACTTAAATAATATAGGCAGAGTTCTCCAAATGTGGTTCTGAACAAAACAATGAATCTTTTCAAGTCTAAAACCAGATTGATGCCTGAGAGCCATTGGAGATTGGCGGATTGAGTCAGCAACCTTTCATCTAAGTACTATAGCACGCCTTATCTTCATCATCCTCTGTACCACAGATTGTAAATGCCTGTGCTTCAGTTACCACTAACCAAACTATTACTAGCTTTGATAATGTCTTATGAAATAGCATTTTACGTAGATTTTACAAGCACCAACACAAGAGTAAACGTCGTTTGTAGATGAGCAGATGAGGCGGATGCTCCTCATTTCTCCACAGAGCTTCACCAATCAATAATGCACCACAGCTGCAGGTTATTTTATGGTTTGTGCTCAGAATTCGGCATCTGTTGTAAAATCTCTCTTTATGTAACTCTTGATTCTGATGCTTAATGAAAGTTATGGACTATGACTTGAGGTATCAAGCTGATGAAAACAACGCCCAGGGCATGTTGTGAGATTATGGAAAACTCAGAGGGAAGAGCGTTTTGTCATCGGTCCCTACTCTCCTGATTCTATGGGAGACTTTTGAAGCCTAGATGTGATCAGAGGGTTTCAACCAACTTTGTTTTTACCCAGTCAACATGACTTTCAACACGCTTAAGAATAAACGGAAATGCAAAGAAGTTATAAAGAAGTGGTTCAAGTGTAATTGGTACACCAATTGATCTTTTTCTTCTTGGACAGTAAAACAAAAATATAAAATCCAAGTAGCTTAGCCTAATTATGCTTTATTCATGTCTTTATTGGGGCAAGCAGCAAATATATTTTTCAAAATAGAGGAAATCTTTCTGTGCAGAAGAATACGCAGAGATATTTCATTAACAATTATATGTACTTCATATGCAATTAATTTTCTACTGTGGTATAAATATAAGTGATCTTGGACACACCGACGAGTAAATTAGCAATTGTGAATCCGACACACAGAGATGAATGAAAATTGAGACCTTTGTGCTGTGACAAAACAGTGTTCACTTTATCATCAGTTTGTTGCCGTGAGTGATTTGAGATTAAAATATTATAAAATTTTGATTGGACCATAATTGTGTTTGCGAAGTAATCAGTCTGACTGGAATAATCAGTTGGCACTCATTCTCTGTGGATTAATTGTTACTATTTCAGTGTACAAATGGGTTAATTTACATAGATGCAATTTCTGCTTTAAGTTGGCGATCTGGTTAATATGGATCTGGTCATTCCCCCCCCTGTATTTCATAGTTACTTTGCCTTCTAGCCATGCTCGGCTTAGTTAATATGTACTTAATATATTTTGTTCTGTGTTTTGCCATTTCTCCACTGAGCTCGCTCAGTTTTTGATCCCCTACAGCTGTAACACATTCAGTTAATTAGTCTCACCTGTTCCCACCCTGGTAATAATCATTGTTCCAGTATTAACACTCTCTGTCTTTAGCCACTCCTTGCTGAGTTCTCCTGTTCCCCTCCATGTCTCTCACTGGGTTTTCCCCAGTTGTCTTCTCCTCTCTGATGCTGTTAGGTTTCTTTTTTTTTTGTGTGTGTGTGTGTGTATTTTGCTTTCACTTCTCATTAAATCACTTCTAATATCTTTCTGCCTGCCTCTTTGTGCGCAGTTCCTTTTAAGACACAGTTCATGAAAAACAGATGTAAAAACCAGAATATCGTCAATGTTTTTTCTTACTTAGCAATTTTCTTGCTAATTGCTAATGTTTTTTTCTTACTTCAAGCCTTCACTTCTTTTTCTCTTGATGAATATTTGCCCATAAGATAATGGAAACCCAAAATTCAGTGACTCGAAAATAGAGAATATTACAAAAGAGCAATAATAATAAAAAGGATATTTTAAAGAGCAACACAAGACTTTTCTAAGATATAATTTCTATCAGCATCTTTATAAAAATTTGGCAGCAGAAGGAAGCATGAAGTGCTGAAGATTTAGTCACTGGACTTCAGAAACTGCAGCGAACCAACACCAGCAGATGCCATGGAACAACAAATCATCACAGTGGAAACCTTCCACTGGACTTAGAGCAATGTGGATTTTGTGCCTATTTGCTCTTCCTCCAGACTCCAACTTAACTTTCATCTTAAATAAAGGATTTTAACCCAACCAGCAACCTCACTACACTCTTTGTGAAGCTCAGCCAAATTCTAGAATTTGATTTTGCTTGACTGTTCTCTCAGGGTTGTGATTGCTGGTGCACTTTTTTTTGTCACAATACTTTTTCCTCCCATTAAATCTTTTATGAATATGCTAATCCATTATCTCTCTTTTTTTTTAGACATGTAAAAAAAAAAAGGACAGTATCATCAAAATGAGCCTTTACTATGAAATTTCTAGTGTACACACAATCTTTTTTTTTTTTTTTTCCACTTCAAAACTGTCTAGAAACTTTGACTAGAAACTTCAAAAACATGTAGTTAAATTTTTGGCATGTGTCGTAATGTTTTATGAACCAGAACTTTATCACTAATAGGTAAAATAGTTTTTAATGTTCACCGTCTACAGGACTCTTCACTTCCATCTCAAAATTCTGAATCCTGCATTTTGAGCTAGCTTAGGCTGAGGTGGCCATGAATATTTTTTCCGTCCTTTGCAGTTAGTGGCCACATGTGTTTTTTGTTCCAGATAAAACAAAGCACTACTGGAGGCCCCCAGAATGTGGCCCTTCTGTATGTTCAGGCAGCCTTTGTCTGTCTCGTCTGACCCGCTCGCTTTGTTGTTGTTTTTGATGTCAACAGTGCGTGTCTTCTACCCTGCAGCCCACACTCTTTATTAGTCGCAGACCTCGAGTGTCAAATGCACAGAACTCCAGAGAGGGCGGCTGTCGCATTAAATGCTGAAGCAGTCACAACTGTTGCCAGTGATCACGACTTTGTGCAGAGTTGTAGTACGAGTCCTAACTGCTCACATCCAATCAAGCACTTTCTGGATTTTTTTATTGCCGTTTGCGCGTGACTCTTAAGTCACAACAGGATTCCTTCACTGTCTGCAGACAAGATTTTTTTTATTTTTTTTTGCATACAGTAGAATCATATTTGCAGTCAAATTGCAAACACTTTTATGCAAAGCAGCGCATTTGAAATTTCTCGTGTGCTGCGGCTGGTGTATATCACTCAGCGCGGTTTCTCTTCTAATATTCCTTTAATGTCATTTGCCAGTGCTGCCCGAGAGGCTTCACACGCATGATCTATACGTGTTGTCTTTCGCTCCGTCTCTGTCGACTATAAATTCAATTAAAAAAAAAAAAGTTCTTCAGGAGCTTTAATGAAATCCAATGAGAGGTTGCCGACGCTAAGAACAAAGTGTCGAAGCAGTTGCAGTCTGTTGAAAGGCTGAGCACTATTTATTCTGGTGAATTTGAACTATTTTCCTAAATAATAGAGCGTACGCTCGGAATGTCACATAAGGCTGTCGAGTGCAGATCTCTTCAGGTGCACTTGAAAATAGCTGGAGAGCTAAAGTGGAGAAAGGAGGAAAATGGAACAAGTGAGTTGGAAAGTGATTTATTTATCGTGTCCTTCAGAGGAGAGAGGAGGTGGACGGCTGCAGTGAGCAGCAAAGTGAGGAACAATGAAGGGGGATTTTTCTGCAGAGGTAATCAAATTATACTTCCCAGGTCAGGTCCGTCTGTAGCCTTTTGTCTTCTCCTTTCTTTTTACGCAGAGAAATATCTGACCCTCTTCTCACTTGTGAGTGAACCCAAGTTAGATCAGATTGTTTCACTGCCACAGGCCAACAGAGGCAGCAGCAGCCACCGGTTTCACAGTTCAAAGTGTGCTACGATTAGCTGTCCTCTGGTCAGAGGAAAACGTGCTCTCGTGATTAGTTTATCTTTTACCCCTCACCTGTGTTACGTTCTAGATCAGACACCTTATCCAAATATCTGCTTTACCCTTGCTTTAACCTCGTTCTTCTATGATAGTATCTGCTGCAGCTGTCACCGTCACTGACAGGTGAGCAAACTAATTCTGAAGAACAGTCTCACGAGCCCCGTGTGTTGCTGCACCGTTCTTGAACACCCCCACATTGTCTTATTCCTAGCTGGTAGCAATCCAGGCACAGCAAAGGGGGGGAAATACATAAAGGAAAGGGAAAGCGGTGAAGCAAATGAAAGAACAAAAAAGAAGCAATATCCTTTCCTTCTTTGTCAGTAATGGCTTGCTTGGATTGTAATGTTTGATACAGCCCAGGCTGGTTCCACAGGAAGGGAATAAATCCAGCATCGCAGCAACAGCTTCCAAAATGAAAAATAAGAACAAAACCAACATTGTTTTTGTCATGTTTGGTGGATTTGTTATTGGAGCTTACGCAGATTGGATCTCTGGAAGGAGGCTTTCATTTCACCTGCGATGCAAACCCTGAAACCACCGACACAGACAGTAAAAACCTTCAGATGTAGTTCAGGTCAATATAAAACCATATACAAGACTCCAAATATGGGAAGCTCATGAAACAACTATAAACCTACCAAGATGCGGCTGTTTAGCTAAACAGAAAGACCAGGTAAGGAGAGATTTAATCAGAAAACCAGCTCACGAATTAGCCAGTAGTCACTGGAGGAGCTGCAGAGATCCACAACCTGGGTTGTGAGAATCTACTGACAAGACAGCTAATAGTTGCAGCCTACATGTATCTAGTGTTTATGGTAGAATGTCAAACAATCATCCTTGTAAGAAAGAAATAAAGTATCTAGAATGTACCACAGGGCTTGTAGAGGTCACTGCAAAGATTTTTAAAAAGGTGTTCTGCTCTGTAGAGAACCAAGTTGAACTATTTTGCTACCACTGCATGGAGACAATCTAACACTGGACATCACCCTGAACACCAGGCCCATGGCAAGAAATACCAGTGGCAGCATCATGGTGTGGGAATACATCTCTCCAGGACTAATGGGAAGTTAAATGAAATTAAATTTATGCCAATAGTGGAAGAACACCTGGCTGTGAAACATTTAGTACTGGCATGGTAGTTCACTGTGAAGCAGAGGAATTTAGATCGAAGCTCATTAATGTGCCAGAAAATGTTCTGAAAACTGAGAATCTCAAACAAGAATGGAAAAACTGACGTTTACTGCGCCACCATCCAGATGGACAAAGCTTTCATCATTATATGTAATGGACAAATGTTTAAGTTTGTAGATGTGAAAAGCTGGTAGAGCTAAATCCCAAATGACTTGTTGGTTAAGATATACACATCACTTTAGGTGTATCTAAAGAAATGGGACTGAAAACAAATGTGTAATACACTTGTGATCTTTATTTTTAAAAGCAATTGAAAACCTTATATAATTTTTAATGGAAACTCCACAATGTGTTTGCCATTTTGTAATGATCTATCTCAATTGCTTCCAACTCTAGTCCTCAAACAACCCCATTCGGCGTTTTGAAGTTCTTTCCTTCCTGCCACACACCTGACTTAAATAACTGGGTGATTGACAGGATTAAACAGCACCAGACGGCTTGCAGAGGAGGTCATGCAATCATTTGGATCAGGTGTGCTGGAACAGAGACACAGCTACAACATGTAGGACAAAGGGGTCGGGAGCCACTGATGCATCCCACAAAATCCCAGTTAAATACAGTCATGTCTACGGTGGTACCGTGACAAAATAAGAACAGGTTTGATGCGTGTGAAGACACTATGTTCAAAGTTTAACCGGCAACAAAAACTTACAGAGCAGGCGGTATGCTTCCATAAAATTTTGGGGGTTATAATACATTATTGATTATGTAACTGCGACAGACAGGCGACCTGTCCAGGGTGAACCTGGAACGTTGGCTGGAGAGGCACCAGCACCTCCCGACCCCGCTAGGGACAAGGGTGTTAGAAAATGGATGGATGGATGGATGATTATGTCACAACGGCTTTGGGAAGAGTGGGGAGGGAAGAAAGAGCACGTCAGATGAAGCTGTCAATGTAGCCCTCAATCAGCGGACACAAGATACCAGGATTAAAGCGGATAGTGCTTACTATTGATCCAATACGCACACTTTTACTGACTAACAGCTCAATATCGCACTACTGCAGCCAAACCTCATCCTTTTATGTGTTCATCCACTGCTTAGGCTATTGATGCACCGACAGAGGTTGCAGTGTGGTTAACCTGATGTGAGGACCGCTACTACGACACTGTCTGTAATCCACATGTTTTAACTTTAGAACATTTTATTCGAGAGAAGGAAATAAGCACAAAGACACAAGGACCTTTCTGTACATTTTATTTACAAAAATGTATTAAAATTCTTTGTACAGCACCTCCTTCGATGAGGTTCAGCAATTTATGCATGCATCTTTTGTAGCCACTACGACGCTTGGTGATTTCATTTGTTGTTTTTTTTTTTTTGTTTTTTTTTTTTTTTTCTTTCTGGTTATTTCTGCAGGAGGTGACACCTACTAAAAATCGAAACAAGTTTAAAAAAAAAAATAAAAAATTACCAGGACTTTATTTCGAGCATTAAACCTAGGATCAGTTTGTGCGTAGCAGGGCTCATCAAGCATCACTGATTTTCACATGCAGTTCTTTAGAAAAAAAAAATATTAAATTAAATAATGTAAGAAGGGAAAACCCAATCTGCCATAAAGTTAATAAGTAATTCTCATTAGTCTAAATGTACACATCTCTCCGGCTTACTCTTTATTTGTCTTCACATTGTCTCTTTTTTAATATAAAACTATCTGCCCATAGCTTTAGGTAATTAGATAAATATACTCCTAAATCCTATGGAATCACAGTCTTTATGAAAGAACACAATTGATTACAGCAGTATGGAAATGTGCTAAGCTCCAGGAGATGTTCCCAGTGTCATCTTATAAAAAGTTTACTTATTTTTTGTTGTATTTATATATTTTTCATTTACTAAGTAAAATCACTAAACATTTTTCATTTTCATGGAAGAAAATAATTTCTGAAAGCAAACCACAGCTCAGTGGAAAATGTGCAATTTGACATAAAAATCTAAGAAAAAAAAAACTTTACTGCGAGCCTTTAATCAGACTACAGTTAATCCACAACTAAAGTACCCATATGTTTGGTTTTATTTTGATGTAAAGAAGACTTGAATTAATCTAAGTTTCAGGGAAAGACTTTTCAGAGCATCAAAACTGCCTTGATATTTTACAAATCGTACATATCCCAAACGCGTTTTCTTTAGCCAGACTACATAATCACTGTCGTACAAAACACACTCTTGGCAGTATTGAAAGTGGGAATCAGGTCCTGCTTCATGTCATCTTCGTCCTTCTGGAGTCCCGTCAGACTTTCCCGAAGACAACGTTGGCAGCAGCACCAGAGTTCTAAGTACAAACAACACGCATCTTTGTTTCGAGCTTGACAAGCACTTCGCTCCAATGCAACGGATCTTTCCTCTTCAAGTTTATGGTCATTCGAAGGGATTCACAGCAGCATAAAAAGCTATTATCTAAGAACCAGTGTCCTACAGTGCACTGAGTAGATCTAGTGAAATAAATTTAGCACGTTGAACCAGTGGAAATCTGGCAGCAGAAGGATGATGAGTAATCTGATCATATTGATTACAAGAAAACCAATTGGACACTTGTCATGATTTATACATTGTCTTACTGGCACTTATAAATGTGCTTAGAGTTGTAAATGATGGCTTTATTCTCTCCTTTATATATATACATATATATACCTATATATATACGTATATATATATGTAGGTGTGTGTGTGTGTGTCTTTTAACTCTGCATCATTCTTCTGTTTCGTATGAGTTTCAAGCAAAAAAAGCATTATCGTTGTGATCGAGTTGCATTGTTTAGACTCAGAGTTCCATAAGGCACTGAGAGGCGGAGGAAACCTCATCGGCTTTTCCCATGACCAGTCAAGTCGTGTCGTCAATGCAGAT
The DNA here is from genome assembly GCF_019740435.1 of Gambusia affinis. Lineage (NCBI taxonomy): Eukaryota > Metazoa > Chordata > Actinopteri > Cyprinodontiformes > Poeciliidae > Gambusia > Gambusia affinis. The sequence continues at coordinate 8,474,560 of NC_057876.1, read as the reverse complement.
TATCATGTCATGAAGCACAAACCCCTGCGGTCCTGTGCCTTTCACAGATGTTTAGTCACAGTTGTAGATGACGGCTCAAATGTTTCGTAAACCTGCGTCAACGAACAGAGCAGAGGCAAAGATGGGAGGAGTTTAGAATGCTGCGGAGACACGAACGTCAGCAGAAGTTTGTCAAGAAATGTTGCACCTTAACACCGTGAAGTCTTTGTTTGACCTTCTATAGCACATGAAAGCTTGCTGTGACAAACATAACATCAATCGCCTGCGAAAATTTTTGACAATTTTGACTTCAAAAGACGTGATCAACGTGCTTCCTCACGACTGTCCTGCTTCATTTCAAACACGCTGACTGACAGCATCAGGAACAGAAGCAAAACTCTCTTCTGCGCCTGCCAAAAAATTTGGACCATTTGACGTAAATGATGTGTTCTGTTTTATAGCTAACTTCTTGCCTAACCAGATAAAAGAACACAGTGTGAAAAGAAATCGTTGCAGATGTCTTGGGTACATATAATGCAAAAGTTTTTATTCTTTGGAACAAAAGGGAGAATCTGAGGTTTCCATTTCTCACAGTAATAAGATGATAGGGAAA